>NC_059326.1:178782000-179437750 GCF_018350155.1 Leopardus geoffroyi
CGTGGCTGAGAGAGAGTGTCTGAGCAGTTCTGTCTCCTCTGCTTTCATATCCAGGACCTGTCAGTCCCTGGAGACTGCTGTTCTGTTTATTGTGGGAGCAGGAGGAAGTGGAAAGAAGGGGACTAGGAATCAGCAGAGAAAGGAGCAGAAGCTGGTTCCTGGTCCCACAACTGGGGTATTTAGAGACAGCTTCTGCTGATACCCACCCTCTACCCCAGGTGCTCTGGGTACAGTGTGAGCTCTGATCGGAGTCCTAATTTCTCATATATCATTCCTGGTTTTATAATATCCAGGACCATTCTGCTACTGAAGGCAAAAGTGGAAGGCCATAGTCTCTCTGTCTCTCTGTCTCTCTCTTCACTGTTGGAGCTAGTAGGTCCCTTGAATCTGTTTTGCTGCCATTTTGGTTTCCCAGTGAGAAGAGTAGGACCTTGTCTGGTGGGGAAAGGGGTGCCATGTTTTCAGAAGGTACAGGAAGAGGATGAAATGTGTTAGGAACCCATGTCAGTTGGGAAGGCGGTGGCTGCCTGTAACAGAAACCTGACCACAGTGGCTTAACCAAACAGGGCTTTATCTTTCTCAAGTGATAAAGAATCTAGAGTAGGCTCTCGTGGCCGGTGAGTTGCTGAAAGAAGTCACCCAGAACACAGGCCCCTTCTAGTCATGGAAAAAGCTTGTGGCTTCTGTCCTACTGGTTGTAAGTTGGCTATGCCACCTCTAGACCTGACATCCACACTCCAGGCAGGATGGAGTGGGGGAGGGCAAAGAGTAGAAGGCACAGAAGTGTGTGGGGAACATCTCCCCTTGCTTTCAGGAAACTAGTTACTTTTCTGGAAGTTCCACCCCCTAGACTTCGGGTTATATCTCACGGGCCACAACTGAGTCCTGTGACTTCCGCCACCTCCAAAGAAGTGTAGGATGTTAAATATTTTGGACTTGGCACATTTACTGCCCCTAACAAAATCCAGGTCAAGTCAGTAAGGGAGCAAGAGAGAGGGGATACTGGGCAGGTGGGCAGGAGTGTCCACATGTCGCCTCCCCAGGCAGGGGCCATGGTGAGGACACACTCACCACATAATCACACTCCTGCAAGACCATAAGTGATCATACCGGTAACCCAGAGTTGCTGGAAGCTTCAGAAGGAGGTAGAGGAGGGGTTACATCACGCAGCAGAACTCTCTGAAAATCCTGTTTAAATATCTCTCATCTTTCCGCCCAGTTTCTGTCCTTGTTCTAAAGGCCTTTCTCTTTCCTGATATCCTGTTCCTCTGTGTCTCCAGCCATGCTCACATCCACCTTCTCCTTCACATTCTTCCTCAGATCCCCTCAGCTTACATCCTCACATTGGCCAGTCAGTGGTCAGCCCCCAGCTCTCTGGTGACCCCCAGGAAGTCCTGCATTCTGCGTGCCGCTCTGAACATGTGTCTTGGTACATCCCTGAGAGGGAGGAGACGCCAATGCAGAGGGGATGTTAAAATTTAAATTAAAAAAAAAATTAACATTCATTCATTTTTGAGAGACAGAGCACAGGGGAGGGAGGGGCAGAGAGAGAGGTAGACACAGAATCCGAAGCAGGCTCCGGGCCCTGAGCTGTCAGCACAGAGCCCAATGCGGGGCTCAAACCCACACACCATGACATCATGACCTGAGCCAAAGTCGAGGCTTAACCAACTGAGCCACCCAGGCGCCTATGGGATGTTAAAATTAAAAAAGAGAGAGAAGTTAAGAAGCTTGACCAAAAGCCTGATTGTCAAGCTGGTGCAACCACTCTGGAAAGCAGTATGGAATTTCCTCAAAAAGATGTTTATAGTAGCATTATCAACAATAGCCAAACTATGGAAAGAGCCCAAATGTCCACTGAGTGATGAATCGATAAAGAATTTGTGGTATATATATGCAATGGAATATTACTCAGCCATGAGAAGGAATGAAATATTGCCCTTTACAACTATGTGGATGAGAGCTAGAGTGTATTATGCTAAGCAAAGTAAGTCAGAGAAAGACAAATATCATACGATTTCACTCATATGTGGAATTTAAGAAACAAAACAGATGAACATAGGGGAAAGGACCAAAGAAAGAGGGAAGCAAACCATAAGAGGCTCTTAATGATAGAGAACAAACTGAGGGTTGATGGAGGGAGGCGGGTGGGGGATGGGCTAACTAGGTGATGGGTATTAAGGAGGGCACTTGTCCTGTTGAGCACCAGGTGTTATATGTAAGGGATGAATCACTAAATTCTACTTCTGAAAACATTATTACACTGTATGTTAACTAACTAGAATTTAAATAAAAACTTGCAAAGAAAAAAAAAAGCCTGATTGTCTCAGGACTCTGGGCAAACTCCGGCCCCAACCCTGCTGCCAGGTCTACTGAGGGGCCTGGGTCCGAGAGCTGGAGCAGATGAGCCCAATAAACACATTGCTAAGATACCCCAGGCCCTGTGCCACTGGGCTCAAAGGGGAGCGTGCCCAATGCTTACCCATAGGCGGCAAACAACCTGCCAGGCTCCCAGCCCAGAGCAGAAGAAGCAAAAACCTCCAAGAGCCAGCCAGACCCCAGCTAATTATTATTTATTTTCACACAAATTATTCACATTGGGTTTATTATTCATATAGGGCGTGTCAAGCAGTGAGCCAAGCACCTGACACGCATCATCTCATTCAGTGCTCACCACCCCTGAAAGGTGGCTCTTATTAGTATAATGGTTCCTATTTTACAGAGAAGGAAACTGAGGCTCAGTGAGCCTAAGTGTGTGCCCCAAATCAGACAGCTGTTAAATGGATGAACCAAGATGCAAATCCAGCCTGACTCTGAGCCTCCACCATAACCACCCGGTTCTCTAGCCTCAGTTAGAATGCCAGTGGATGCCCTTCTCTGTCTCAGCATTCATCCCATGGAAAGTGTGCTCACCTCTTTTCTGTTTCCAGTATCGGCACCCTGCCTCTCCTCCTCCCTCCAGGGCACCTTCTTCTCTTACCCTTCCCCCCCTCCTCCCCTCCAGCATGGGCCAGCGGGTCCCTCAAAGGGATCAGATGTGGGAAGAGAGAAATTTGCAGGGAGAAAATCGATCACAGATATCACAGGGCAAGGTTCCAGTCTCAGCTCCATCACCCACAAGCTAAAATTCCCTCAACATCCCAGGGCCTCGGCTTTCTCACCTATAAAATGGGGATGCTGATACTTCCTAAATCACAGGACTGATGTGAAGATTAATCGAGGTGCTAGCAAGGCAGAGGCCCAGAGTCAGTTCTTCACAAATATGAGTTCCTTTCTCCTTTCCCTTCTCTGTTCCCTCAGGAAAGCCTCTTTATTGAATCCTACCACTAACCCTGATGAGAGAGGCTTTTGCTGGTATCAGGGCACAGATTCCTTCTCCAGGCTGGCTTCTCACAGCTCCTGCATATGGAAACTGAGAGGGACCCTGAAGTCTGGGGTAAGAGCCTAGGCAAGAGGTCACACGGTGGCCAAATTCGGCTCACAAGACGAGTGGTTTGGCTTCACAGTTTAGCTCTCATGGTGCGTGGTTGTTTGTTTGCTTCATTTAAAGTTATTTGTCGATATTTTGAACTCAGGAAATTTCACCTAAAATCCAGAGTTGGGGATTCCCTTTGAAAACGTAGGTGCAGCAACACCAGGCCCACAGATTTTTATGCAACATCTGGAAGCTGGGCTTTGGGTAGGTGGGGGAGGTGTACCCTTCACTCAGCTGAAGGCCCACAACTCCCTGTTTCACACCTCCCTCTCCTCACCTGGCCCAAGGTCCCTCCTGTGGGTTGTAACCTGCCCATGTCTTCGTTTCAGAACCTGACAGAAAATGACATCCAGAAGTTCCCTAAGCTCCGGGTGCCGTAAGTACTCCCCCCGATTCCTTGAGTGTTTGGGGGAACCGAGGCTGGAATGGGACGTAGCCCAGGGATAGCTGAGTCAGTTAATCTGTCACGGTTGGTTTGAACTAGGAAAGTGAACAGGAAGGCTATAGAGGCAAGTGCGGGGCACGGGAGAGAGAAGTGATACGTGATAAGTTGAAAGAAAAAAGAAAGTAACAGATCCAGCCCAGTTGGTGTGTTGGCAGCTCTTGCCAAAGCCAAGCCTGATTGTGAGCCACGTCTTCATTTCCTCTCTCCCTGTGGGGTGGCTTGGGCACAGGCATCACGAGATCCGTTCCACGAGGGCGTCATCATCAGATCAGTGATTGCTTAAGTTTTCTGGACCACGGTCTCCAGCTCTTGGCCATGAGAGAGTTGGACCTGATGAAGAGCGGCAACGGACATCATTCTGTCTGTCGCTACCTGTTGCTTGGGAATGGCTGCCGGGGCCACTGTACTGAGAAGAATCCTGAGGAAGGGAGAGCGTGACGCGTTACTGAGGTCTGGGGTGGGTGCGGACGGGAGAAGATGCATCACGCGCTTTGCGTCGTGTGTTTTCATCCCTCTAGCAAGGGTCTTCCGGACTCAAAAGCTTACCCGAGCCAGACAGGTGATATAAATGTGTAAAATGGGCTGTCTTGAGCCATACAAAGTCCTATCAATTTCTCCTTCATTTTACCACCTTTGAATAGAATATGGGTATGAAGAAATATTTCTCCACTATCACAAACATCATAGCACAATTATGGTGTCAAAAGAGGTCATCAGCACTAAGCCGCGTTGTCGGTGAAGAATTAGGGAGTGGTGGAGATTGTGGAAAATCGGAATATTTTCCCTCCTGAGAGAGCTGCAGCCACTCCGTGCCAGTCCGTATGGACCTGATGATGTCCCATCTTTGAACTTATCAAAAGGCACTAGAAATCTCCGTTTTATGTAATATATTCTTAGTATACATAATAAACATATGTAATAAAATATATTTATGCAATATATTTATATAATATATATAGTATATATTTATACAATATATATAATATATATTTATACAATATGTATTTTGTATATATTTATACAATAGGTATTTTATGCAATATATATATATATATATATATATATATATATATATATACCTGGTCCTTGAGAGCAGTTGGGTTTGCATCTCCTGGTCCCCATGCAACACTAATACTTCACTCATTTAATGAACTGCTACTAGACGCCGATTTAACGTCAGACCCTTGTTAATTACTCAGGCTATAGATACATAAGGGACAGAATCCCCACTGCAGGACACTCACATTCTAGTGGGAGGGTCAGATATACAAAGCAATCATACCATGATTGATTAACGGTGCTGGGGCACATGCATGGGCACGTTCACCGGGAGTAGGAGGGCAGGAGTCGTTTTCCCCTTGGCATTCAGGGAAGACTTTGGGAAGGCAGGAAAGCTAAGTTGGGTCTTGACATATACCAGGAATGGTCAGATAAAGAATGGGTTAAAGGACGTTCTAGGAATGGGGCCTATATTGCAAAAGCACAGGCACCAGGGAATTTAATGAAACTACAAGTGGGCCAGAGCAACTGGGGCATGCACATGGGGCGCACAAAACAAAGAGGCTGCGGTGACTAGTCACAGTTTAGAAGGGTCCTGTGAGCTATCCTAAGGAGCCTAGGAGGGGTGTGGAGGCGAGTGCAACAGGGAGAACGCGAAGGTAAAGCTGGTGTCTTGGCTTTCTCTAGCCAGTGTGAAAGATGGAGGGCCCAGCCTGTGGCATGACAGCCAGCTAGGGGGTGATGGACATGACCCTGCTAACGAGGTAGGAGCCTCAGCGAGGGCTGTGGCCCCTGAAGACGCAGGGATCAGGCCAGAGGGGATTTAATCAGAGCAGTGGAAGGAAAGAGATAAGGAAGGCCCTTTCAGCTTGGAAGATCCTTTTTTATCTTAAGGCTGAGCTCAGTGGATGTCTGGAGCTACGCCTGAGTGCCTGGAGAAGGAGGTGGGGTGAGAAGTGGTTTTCGGTTAGTGTGCAAGGCGGATTGTAAACACTCACAGGCTGTGGGTGTGGTAGGGCTGGGGTATTTCTTTAGCTATTTGAAAACTGAAACAAAATCCCTCTCCAACGTGTGCCTGTGTGCCCCAGACAAGCTATGGACCTGCCTGTGGAACACGAAAGTGAATGGGGAGTAGTGAGGGAGGCATCTAGGGAAGGTCCCTGCTGCCCTGATTTGGTGATTCTAAGCGTGACTGTCCCTCTTGGCAGACGTGTATAAGAAGCACCAATCCCAGTTCTACTTCTAATGAGCTCTGTGCCTGGGAAGAGTCCCTAGTCTACTCTCACTTTCCCAGTCTCTAAAATAAAGGAATGTGACCGTGCAACTCACTCTTTTAAAGGTTATAATTTTAGGTATGAACAGGCAGACAGAAGAGCTTAGTGAGTAAAAGTACAGGCTCTGAGGTCTGACTACTTGAGACCCAATTCTTCCATTCACCAGCTGTGAGTCTGTGGACAAGTTATCTGAGTTCCCTGAGCCTCAGCTTCCTCATCTATAAAATGGGGATAATAATAAAGCCTACCTCAAAGAGTTAGTGGGAAGGTTAGAGGAAATAATAATATGCCCTGAAGAAGTGTTAGCTATTCCTGTTATTTTATGGAAAATCCCAATGAGTACCATTCTGTTTTTACGAATCATTCTATCCTGCGAAAGGGGGAGGATTAGACACTAGAAAGACATAGACTTTGGAGCAAGGGAGAGCCATGTTCCAAAGTGGGCTCTGCCTCCCACCAGCCATAGGACCTGGGGGAAATCCCGTCAACCCTCTGTGCCTGTCTCGTCTGTAGAAGGGAAACGAACTAACTCTCAGGCACTGCTGGGTTATAAAGGAGGCAGCCCATGTAAGCTGCCTGGTGGTGCCCTGGATGCATATAGATATTCAATGCTGATTTGTTTCATTCCCTTGTACATAGGTTCATTTGCCATAATCATTACCCTGAAGGGCTATGGGAAAGAAATTGTGTTTATGTACAGCAGACCAAAACAAGATTATGCTCCTCTGAATATCTTGATTTTCTTCTCCCATGCTTAAAAAAAAAGAAAAAAGAAAACTCTATTAAATGGATTTGTAAGAAGACAGATTCTGGTGAGGAAGGCTTTGTCTGCAAATACAGTACCAGCTACTCTCTTGGACAGTTTCTCCCAGAGACACCCTGGATGCTGTAATGGAGGAGAGTTTTTAAATAAAACAACAAAGCTTCCCTTAGAGGGATGGGCTTAAGACCCATGGCATAGCTGAGCATTATCTGGTTAAATCAGTAGAAGACAGGTTAAAATCTGATGATGCCTGTTTGGAGTTTATTTTTAAAATTTTATGAATTTTATATTTAAATCCATAGTATAAACTAAAAGATAAGGAGAAGGGAGTGATGGGGTCACGGTGTATGCAACAGATAGGTGTTGGATGAGTCTCTTTATATCATGAGTTCCCACTGTACCCGTTACCGATAGTGGAATTAGGCTGGGAAAAAACTGAGATCCCATCAGAGGGGTGATGCGGTAATACCTGTTTATTCATCCACCCT
This sequence comes from Leopardus geoffroyi, assembly GCF_018350155.1. Taxonomy (NCBI): domain Eukaryota; kingdom Metazoa; phylum Chordata; class Mammalia; order Carnivora; family Felidae; genus Leopardus; species Leopardus geoffroyi. The sequence continues at coordinate 178,789,445 of NC_059326.1, forward strand.
CCTGATGAAGCTGTCGGTCTCCTCATAGCAGAGACAGCATACATACCTAAGATACAGCGGACAGGGAAAGAGGACGGAGGCAGGCCGGAGGGAGGGACCCAGCGGTAAATAGGCCTTCTTGTGCTCCTTAAAGAATGTGACCAAGCCTCAGCAGAATTGCCAGGATGACAGGCTGTCTGCCCTTCTCCTTCCCTCTCACATTCATTGGCTAATCCCTGACCAGGTAGCTAGTCCTCCCCACATGAGAAGGGCCTCCTCTCAACTGACGTCACTCTTTCTCCCCGAAAGCAAGTACAGAAACTTGACTTCCTAGATCAGCCCCACAGTAAAACTGCTCACGTGGCCCTTGACAAGTGCCTCTCTCAGCGCCTCACTTTCTTGGGTGGTAAAAATGGGAATAATTTAATTTGCCTACCACAAAATAATTGTGAAGCCCAAGTAAAATACTACATGTAAAATTATCGGGGGGTCCAAGGCTGAGAAGCAGGGAGACCACGCCAGGCCCTCCAACTTTTGCTTCCCACCCACACGTGATTCTCTCCTGAGGCCCGAGATGGTGGCAAAAGGCACCTTCCTGAGTCCCAGGACCCACACCTGGCTTTTCAAGCTATGAGGACAGACCTTCCAGAGGTTTGGCTCTTGGTTCAAGGAGGAAGACCCTTAGAAGTGGGACATCCTTTAAAGAAGGAGGAAAAGCAGGGGTGCCTGGGTGGCTCAGTCAGTTAAGCACCAGCTTCAGCTCAGGTCATGATCTCGCGGTTCATGAGTTCAAGCCCCACGTCGGGCTTTGCGCTGACAGCTCAGAGCCTGGAGCCTGCTTTGGATTCTGTGTCTCCCTCTCTCTCTGCCCCTCCCCCACTCACACTCTGTCTCTCTCTCAAAAAATAAATAAACATTAAAAAAAAGTTTAAAAAGAAGGATGAAAAGCAGATCAAGAGCCAAAGGGAGAGTGTGAATGTGCGCTGGGTGCCCTGGGGGAGGGGCTGACACGGGACAGAGGACAGGCAGGCAGTGACATAGGCGGAGAGCTGGAGATGAGGCCGTAGGAGAGGACAGAGCTGAGCAAAAAGGCTTCTCCTGTTCTGGGCCTGGGAATGTGTTCTGCTAGGAGGCACCAGTGTGCCCTCTGGAATCAGAGTCGAGGGAGCAAGGCTTCCATTGTGGGAGGGCCTGGAAGAGAGAGAGAAAGCTCTCTCAAGTTCTTCCTGGGGGAGCTGAGGCAAACAAATGCATTTGTATTATAAGCCTGTGAACGCCACAGGAGCACCTGCCACAATATAGGACACGCAGAGGGACTGTTCCTGGACGGACGTCTCCTCTTCCTGTGTTCTATGGGATCTGGTACTTTCTATCCTACTCCGCTTCCTCCCTCCCTGCCCTTTCTGCCTGCCTTTCTTTTTATACTGTCCTTCTTACTTTTCTGTGACCAGCAAAGTTGATTTCAAAACCCGGAGTGGGCCTCCACTTACCCTTGATAAAGCACAAGGGACCATTGAAAGGGAGCCCATCTCCTCCCTCACCTCCTCCTCCTCCCCCACCTTCTCCTCCTCCCTCACCTCCTCCTCCACATTCTCCACCTTCTCCTCCTCTTCCGTCTCTTCCTCTATCTCCTCCTTATCTAGCTTCTCCTCCACCTTCTTCTCCTCCACATCCTCCTCTCTCATCTCTTCTCCTCCCATCGCCTCCTCCTCCTCATTCACCTCCCCCTTCCCCGTCTTCCCCTCCCCCACCCCCCCTTCCCCATCTTTCCCTCCCCCACCTCCCCCTTCCCCATCTTCCCGTCACCCATCTCCTCCTCCCCTGTCTCCTCTCCCTCCATCTCCTCCTCCTCATCCTCCACCTTCTCCTCCTCCATCTCCTCTCCCTCCTCCCCCTTCCCCTCTCCCTCCATCTCCTCCTCCTCCTCCTCCTCCCCATCTCCTCCTCCTCCAGCTCCTCTTCCTCCTCCCCCTTCCTCTCTCCCTCCATCTCCTCCTCCCCCATCTCCTCCTCCTCTATCTCCTCCTCCATGTCCTCCTCTTCCTTCTCCTCCTCCAGCTCCTCCTTTCCCTCCTCCTTTCTTCCTTCTCCTCATCCTTCTCCTCCTCCTCCTTAAAATTAAAAACAAAGTTCCAAGAATACAAAGAATAACAAGATTGATTTCACGACCTTTTGAGACTGTAGGAGTCACCCAGGAAACTCATTGGTATCGCTGCTCCCAGGCCTCCCCCATGTAGGCTCTGATAGGCTAAGTCTACAGTGAGCTGGTAATCTGTGTTTATAGCAGGTGCACCCATGTAATTCTGGCAGTCAAGCTGGTCGGGATTCCCTAACCAGGGCTATCCCTCTTATTTTGCTGCTGAGGAACTGGAGCCTAGGGAGGACAAATGCCTTGCCATGGTCATCTAGTAGGCACTGCTTATGGGGCAGGACGTTGCAGTCAGACTCGGGACAAAGACCCACACTCTGTCTTCTAACATCACCAGGAAAGGCCTGTGGCTAAGAAGTCAAAGACTGGCCCCTATCACACAGCAACCTAGGGCTGCGACTGTGCTGGAAACACCTTGCTACAAGGCTTGACTTCCTGTCAGACGGTTCAGCCACAATTTAGCAGCCAGTTTATCCCTAAAACAAGGCAAAGCAGAGAGAAACATGTCTACCCACCACCCAGCCCTGCTGCTGAGTGAGGCCTGGCATTTGCGGGGAGGAGGAGGAATGAGTCACCTCCGGCCACTCACTGTCACGTGGTTCTCTGAGGGTGTGAGAGTGGGGGACAACTTTGAAGGTTCACACACAGCTTCCACGCACCTGCCCTGTCCGTCAGCACTGCCACCTGCCCACCCGCCCCTCAGTAGTGGTCCTGGCTGGCTTGGAAGGTGCCCTTTGATGCCTGTCAAAATAGGAGGACCCTGGGAGCCCATGTTTTGCTGCAAGCCGGCCGGGCGGGCCCTGCTCTGCTCTCTGTCACCTCTTCGCAGTTCTTCTGTCAGGGCCTGCGGTTTGACATTTCCTTCCTTAGCCAGTTAGAGCCCCAGAAACCTCTAGCCTGGCTGTTAAAGATACTGGTAAGAAGAGACACCGCAGAGAGCAGGTCTTTTCAGGACCAAAGCAGCTGTGTGGGCTGGTCAGAGCCTACCAAGCGCTGCTGGACGGGCACTTTGAGGGGCGGCCTAGTCCCCCCTTCTTCAGGTCATTGCTGAAATGTCACCTCTGTGGGGAGGCCTGCTCATTTTCAATTGCAACCCCACCCTACCCGTGTATTCCTGCCCCCTCACCCAGCCCCCACCTCCCTTGCGTGTATCTATACACAATACTTAGAATTTCACTTCCTTAAATGTTCATTGTTTATCCGTCCCTCTCCACTAGCATGTAAGCTCCGTGAGATCATGGGCCTTTGCTTTATTCAGTGAGGCTTCTTGAGCTCTCAGCAGAGGTGCTGGCACTCTGAAGGCCCTCAATGTGTATTGTTGAATGAAGGCGTGCCTGCGTGGGAGTGGCTGCTGTGGCCACCACTGCCGGACCCGGCCAGGAGGCAGGGTACCAGCAAGCCTCCCCCTGTGGCTCTGTGGGAGCCGTCCGTCCCACCTGTCCGACGAGGGTGGAGAGGGACTCCCATCAGCTTCTCAAAATAATCGGGTAGAGGAAACAAAAGAAGAGTGTCACAAGTGCTCCGGTGGCGTGGCGTAATCAGGAGGCCACTGTGAAGTCCCCGCCCCTGCTTTAAAGCATCTCCCCAGTCCGGGCAGTGTGAAATCCCAACAGTGACATTACAGTGGAGGATGGAACATTGCCCTCTCTCCTTCTCCATCCTCTTAAGTCCCCAGTGTGTTTATAAAATTTATCCTGTCATTCTAATGAGGGAGAAGGGCTGAGAGCAGCAGTGTCCTGGGACCACAGAGAAGTGGGGGTTGGGGAGACTGGGGGCGTGATGAGGGAAGCAGGCGGTAGTGGATGCTAAGGACCACCTTTGCCAACTTAGCTATTTTGTTTTAGGCCAAACTAGTTACCTTGAGATGGTCACTTAACAGAAGGAATGTAGATACTGGCTCATTCTCAGATGGGCCACAGGCTCAATCGTGTCGGCTCCTGGGAAGCTTGTAGCATAATGAAAATTAACAGAAGGTTGTGGGATGTTAAAAATATGCCGCCCTGGTAATTAGGGAGCCTGGCTTCTGGGGCAGATGTGCTTTATGGGAGGGGGTGGCTTTATCACTAACTCACTCCTTTGGCCAATGCCTTCCTTTGTCTGAGCCTCTGTGGCCTCATCTATAAATTTATTTATTTATTTTTGAGAGAGAGACAGAGCATGAGCGGGGGAGGGGCAGAGAGAGAAGGAGATACAGAATCTGAAGCAGGCTCCAGGCTCTGGGCTGTCAGCACAGAGCCCGACGCGGGGCTCAAACTCACAGGCCACAAGATCATGACCTGAGCCAAAGTCAGACGCTCAACTGACTGAGCCACCCAGGTGCCCCTGTGGCCTCATCTAAAAAATGACATGAATTAGATCATCTCTGAGGCTCCTCCCAGTTGTCCCCAAATCTCTCAGAAATACTGAGCCTGTTTACTAATGAGGGCTTTCTTGGTCTCAGTGGTGGGTGCAAAGGGAGGCTGGAGTCTCCTGTACTGGAGATTTGAGAGACCCTACGGACTGGACACTTACTGCTAGGGTGTGCTGAGGTGCAGTCCTGTTTGTGAAAGCCCTCTCTGTTCTGGAGTTTGAGGATTTGCTAGCTCCCAACCCCCAAGGACTAAGAGTACCTCCAAGGTTCCTGGCCGAGATTGGTCTCGGGACATGGATGAATCAAGGAGTTTCCCACTTTGCAAGATGTGCCCTGACTGGAAATGCTTCTCCAAATTTTATGAAAATCCGTGTCACTGAGGAGTCAGAGAGGGGAGAATAAAAGGAGATACAGGCCAAAGAATAGCTCACCAGGGCTCCCGTCAAGCTCTGTGACAAGCAGCTGTTTCCTCCAGGTATCAGATGGTTTGAGGGTTCCTGGTGGCCTGCCATCACCACAAGGACATTAAGCCAAGTGTCAGGGGACCTCAGCCCCAGGAGCAGTAAGACAAGAAAGTACACGGTAGTCATGTCCAGGTGGCAAGTCTACAGGATTTCAGAGAAGGGGAGCCAGGTGAGAGCTGACTAGTCTTCACAGAGGGTCTTTGAGCCTCACTGAGGAGGTGAGCCAGCACAGAGGGCCTCGGGCACAGGAGCAGCGACTGCAAGGGGATGAAGTTGGCAAGTTCTGGGAGGAAGTGAGGAGCAGAGGCCTCTGCAAAGGGGACTGGCTGGAGGCCAGCGGAGGCTGGTCATGCTTGGCCAGGATGTCCGAGATTATGCAGATAAGGGAACTCCAAGACTCATGGGAAGGTTTGGCTGGAGGGACAGAGGATGATTTAGTCACCTTATTTGTCATTCATCTCCTAGGATTCTCAGTAAGTTAAGTCAAGAAATCAACAAGAATGAAGAAAGAAGGAGCATTTTCACACGCAAGTGAGTGGGGAAGCCAAGGGCCCAGTGTCACTGTGACGAAACCCAAAGAATTTCCAAACCCAAGCTGAACCTTAAATGGAAGGCACAGGACTGTTTTTGCCCGAATTTTTGATATGTGACACTCCTTCAGTCCCAGGGGCTTGAAGCTGGTGCCCAGGAAGGGATGGAGAGTTTCCCTTCTCTGACTTACATCCTGCCCCTGGGTCTGGGACTTCAGGGAAACTTCCCCTGGAAAGTCAGACAGTCACAAGCCTCCAGTTACACCGCCAAAGTGACTTTGATCGTTTCCAGAATTTTCGGGCAGCCTGGCCCGGGTAGCTAAGCAACAAGGACACCAGTCTTGGGTGGGGAGACATACCCCCTGCTGGGAGCTGTTCTTGTAGGGCTGGACTGAGGGAAGAGGGAAATGCCCCTACATCAGCAGCACCATTAACGCAATGCCATTTGCCTTTGCAGACCCCAAGTCCAGCGGTTTCCTGAAGAGACAGGTAAAGGTGTCAGGGCTGAGAGTGATGTGCTGGGAGGTGACAGATACTTCCCTTCTGTCTGCTGGTCTTACTCATTTGCCTGCCAGGCAGTTCTCACTCAGAGAGAGGTTTGGGTCCAAATGGAGAGCAGGAGAGATCTTACTATGCCAGGGACCTGGGTTTTGGCCCCTGCTGAGCTGGGACCCTCTGCAGATCTAAAATGAAGAACTCTGTGGCGAGGCATAGGAGGACCCAGGTTCTGACTGAGCACCTGAGCGAAGCCAGTGCCCCTGCTTCTGGGTCTTTAAAGCAGTTTTCAACTGTTAAATTGTACCGTGTTACAGGGCAGATCCCTGGGCCCCACCCAGTCCTGCTGAATCAGAGGCTTTAGGGATGGGTCCCCAGTGACTGTTACACAGTGAAAGGTTGAGAACAACTTCTTCCCTCTGGTAGAATGAACTGCTCAGGTAGAAACTCTAGAGCTGATGCTAAACTAACCCCCAGGTACATCGAAGGTAGGATGGAAGCCTGGGATGGACAGGGGGGTGAGAACACATCAGATGGGGTGCTGCTCTGACTTTTTTGCTAAAGGCTTCCTTTGGTACTGATGATGGTGTTATCTCCTTTCACAGAAAGCCATGAAGAAGACAACGGGGGCTGGTCATCCTTTGTGAGTACAGTGTGGGCTCATCTCCCACCCTTACAGAAATTTCCAGAGCACCTTTGTAATAAGGAACTAACACAATGCCAAAACGAGCAAGGCCTCTAACAAGATGCCAGTATCCCCGCTGGTGGCAGCAGGGGGAGGGCACATAAGATATGTTCTATGAAGGTCAGATAGTAAATATTTCCAACTTTGCCATCCACACGACCTCCAGCGCATCCACTCACCTCTGCTCTTGTAGCACAAAAAAAGCCATAGATGATATCGGAACAGTTGTGCTTGGCTGTGTGCCAATAAACCTTTATTTGCAAAAACAGATGGTGGGCCGGACTTGGCCCATGGACTGCAGTTCACAGATTATACCATTATTAACTATTATCACCCCCACAGCAGGGCCTTCCCCCAACTCCCTCCCCTAAGCGGTCTACACTAAAGTAGCTTTAAAATAGTTTTTATTATAGGGGCACCTGGATGGCTCGGTTAAGTGTCTGACTCTTGATTTTGGCTTAGGTCCCGATCTCACGGTTTGTGGGTCCGAGCCCCACATTGAGCTCTGCGTATCAGTGCAGAGCCTGCTTGGGATCCTCTGTCTCCCTCTCTCTGCCCCTCCCCTGCTCACTCTCTCTCTCTTTCTCTGTCTCTCTCTCCCTCAGAATAAATAAACATTAAGACATTTTTAAAAAATAGCTTTTCTTATAGACTTAAGTCCCCACTGGTGAAACAGAAGGAAAGAGATTTCAGAATCAATTATTAGCCCGAAAAAGGCCTCAGGGAAGGTCCAAACCAATTGGGTTTTATGTTTGAGGGGTCACGGTGACCCCTTGGAGAGTCTGAGGAACTCTGGATGTCCTCTCCCCAGAACACTGCATCCACTGTCACCGCATGAAGCTGGGCTCTGGCTAAGAATGCTATTATGGCCCATAGCCCACTGTGTTCATTCTACAGAGGGAGCGGCCGGGCCCAGTGGAGAACAGGACTTATGTAGAGCCACACAGCTAATTACAGGCAGGCCTGGGACTCAGGTGGCCTGACCCTCAGTCTACTGTTCTTTCTGGTAAGCAGCTGCCTCAGTGCCTTCAGGAAGCAGATAAAACATTCCTTGTCCTGTTGGGAGTCTGGCAAAAGGAAGCACAGAATTTGAAAAATGCTAGCTAAGTCTGTGCTTTCTACAAGAAGACAAAGGAATTGGACAGATTTATTTTGTACAAAAGGGAAAATAGACCAGAGATTCACCTAAACCGTTTACAGTTTTGCACAGAAGCTGCATCTTGGCCACTGCTTGCCATTTGGTCCCTTCTGGGTGGGAGCCCAGCCTGCGGCTAGTGTCCTTCACCCTCTCCGTGAACAGAGGCTTTCCACGAGTGCTGCCTCAACACTCATGCGTTCCAATACATACCCAGGCCTGAACAGGGCATGGGGCGGGTGGGGTAGAGATAAAGAACCCACTTCTGTGAGCACTTCACAGCATAGATCACACAGACACACGGCAGAATATGATTAGGAATCATATTTAGGAGACAAATCATGGGGGAAACCCACTGTTCTCAAAGTGAGAGGAAAAGTCTGCTGTTGAGAAAGACTTCCAGGGTAAAGGCTGGTCCAAAGCAGGAGCAATGAGGCTGAGGTGTGCAGGCTGAGACAATCTAGGGATTCCTCTGTCAGTCAAGGGCAGTCGGCAGGGCCCGGATAGAGGTGGAGGCCACTGTTCCCAAGTTCCCTGACTCAGGGGTTCCATCCCCTGCTCTCAAGTTACAGGAACACAAAAGACGGCATGAAGACTTTCTCAGAGTTCAGGAAGATACTCAACCTCACTTTTCCTTCCCATATTTTAAAAAAATATTCCTCGATCAAACATGAACACAGCAGTCTTTCAATAGAACAATGGAGAGTCTTTCTCAAGTCACTTAGCAAAGCTGTGAGGATTTCTAGGATATTGGTACACACCTTTCCTCATCAACATGCAACTTCCTGCTGCTTCTTTCCATGATGCCCTTGACTTTAGAGAACTGCCCTGGGCTCGTTTATTACCCACCTGACTTTGGCATGAGAGTGATAAGGCATGTGTCGCTCGGCGGCTGATGGTGCCGCCTCTGCTTGGGAAACCATTACGGTGACTGTCCGCTTTCATGAGCTACCTCAAAGGCAACCACTCAGTCCCCAGGGCTCACTCTCCCTGAGGCCCACAAAGAAGCACACATAAAACACAACAGAAAGTTTAAAATTTAGAAAGAGAGTCTCTTCCAAAAGAGCAGCTTTAAACTCAGTGTCAGATGTCATGAATAATAGGCTGGTGTTTCCATACGTTCAGCTCTCAGCAAAGAGAATAGCACAGCCCTGACTCTCCCCTTTCAGACACAATTTAATCTGCCTTCTAATTAACAGGCTTTGGTTATCTGGTTTCCCCATTAGCATGGCCTTCAACACTGCACTAGATTATAATGAGAAGAAATGTTTGGAGCACAGGCACACTAAGACAGAACTGACAATTAACCAGCGGCATCACAAATGCTCCAGGCGTTTAGACTTCCTCTTGGTGATGCCTGGAATAAAAAACATGTTTACTCCACACAGAGCCAGCTTCTCTCACCCCTCTCTTCCAGTGTCCTCCTCATTTCTTTTGCTTCTGTCTCTTGTGCAAAAAGGTGCAGAGGAAAATACACTCGCCTCGTGGTCTAAGGGCCTTGACAGAGACCCCAAATCCACGATTTGCTAGCCCTATGATTTCTACGCCCAACCTCAGTGTCCTTACCTATAAAATGGGAGTGACCGTCCTAGTACCGGCAGAGAGAGAGTTGATGCAGGCACGTGGGTGTCACGGAGCCTGTACAAACTGGGCCGTCCCTGTCACTGTGTTGGTAGGAAGAAGATGACTATGAAAGCCCCAATGACGATCAGGAGGGGGAGGACGAGGGTGACTACGAGTCCCCCAACGAGGAGGAGGAAGGGGCGCCCGTGGAAGACGATGCGGATTATGAGCCGCCGCCCTCCAATGATGAGGAGGCTCTGCAGAACTCCATCCTGCCTGCCAAGCCTTTCTCCAACTCCAACTCCATGTACATCGGTAAGGCCCTGGCAGCCCGCCCCACCCGTGCAGCTCAAAAGTGCCCGCCAACACCAGCTCGGCTCCTTACCGGCTGTGTGGCTTCGGGCAAGTGACTCCACCTCTCTGGGCCTCAATTTCCTCATCTGTGAAATAGGATAATAACCATACACAGACCCCAGAGCTTTGCTGTCAGGATTTTATTTTATTTTTTAATATGAAATCTATTGCCAAATTGGTTTCCATACAACACCCAGTGCTCATCCCAAAAGGTGCGCTCCTCAATGATTTTAAATATTACAGACAAATTGTTGCCTGTGGGGGCTGATACGGGCACTGAACTGCCACCGAAAGGTATTTGGCAGTAACAATTCATTTTGTGTACTACTTAGGTACTCAAGAACGCCTCCCCGTTGCCCATCTTTTGAGCAACTCCTAGATACATGGCACTTCCATCCACAAACCGCCACAGTAAACAGAATGATACTGAGGGGGCTGGATCCTGACTCAAAAATTTTTGAACAGTAGTTAAGATTTTTCTTGTCAGTCTGTTCCTATCAGCCTGTTTCTCCCTCATTCATTCATTTTTCCATTCAACAAAAATTACTGATCTCCCATTGCGAGCCAGGCATCATTCTAAATGCTGACATTTGAAATCGTCAGGAAAGAAGACTATAGCCCTTACCTCGTGGGGCTTACACTCCAGGCGCGGTGGTGACAGAAAATAAGTCTGCGTCCACTTGCAGAGCCGAGGCTCAAAGAGTCAGCTAGAAAGTTGATGACCTGTATCACAAAAAGATTGGTACCTCTTATCCGTTATGCCATACAACACTTTCGCCATTTTCAAGCCCTCTCACAAACACTTTGTCATTTCATTTTGTGTTTTGAAGCACACTGTGTGATATGGGGAAAAATTATCAAGCCTGTTTCATATACAGGGAAACTGAGGCCCAGAGAAGAAATGGATAATTAAGTTGTTGAGTGCCTCGTATGTGCTGGTAATGGAGACAGAGTGAAGAAGACAGTCCTCACCCAAAAGAACTCACCGTCCGGTGGGTGAGGTAACATCAAACAAATGGGGCACAAATGACTTAATTAAACCACGATATGATATATACTGATATATACGCAGGGAGGCAAGTGCGGGAGATAAGGTTGGGGCACGTGATCGTCTGGGCTTGCTGCCCTTAGGGTATGGGATTTAAGCTGAAATTTAGCAGCTGAATGGAGTGGGGGTGGATAGGAGAAGTGAGGGTGGATATTTTCAACAGTAGGAACAGCCGTGCAGAGGCTCTGAGCTGGAAGGATCCAGTCAGAGGAGTGAGAGCTGGCCAGTGAGTGTAGAGGCGTGAGGTTAGACCAGGCATGTCCTAGTTCTGAGCCCCACTCTCTGTGGAAGAGCAATACCTCTCCAAGGCTGGGACTGTGGTGTGGCAACGGAGGCCCCGGGGGGCACAAAGTGTAAGGAGGCCCTCAGTTACAGTCCTGGCCTGGCCTTTCCTCCGCCAAAAGGGAGGGACATAGCCAGCCTATCAACTGGGCCCTGGGATACTTCAGTGGGATCCGAATACTGTGAGCTTCTGTCCAAAGCAAGTCTAAGTAACCAGTCCAGAGTCTGAGATTAGGGGGCACCTGGCTGGCTCAGTCGGTGGTGCCTGTGATTCCTGATCTCGGGTTATAAATTGGAGCCCCACGTTGAGTGTAGAGATTAATTAAAAATAAAATCTTACCAAAAAAAAAAAAAAAAAAAAGAGTCTGTGATTCCGTAAAAGGAGTTGGTGACCGGCCCCTCCCTTTAAGGGAAGAGATGAGCAAAAGGAGGAAGTGACAGGGGAGGTCAGCCCAGAGCATTTGTGAGGGGAAGGAGGGGACCCACAATCCCCATGAACCATGACAGCCCACTTAACCCTCTCCTGGAGGCTGTGTGTGTGTGTGTGTGTGTGTGAGTGACCCAGGCAGGCTGGTGTTGACACTGGTGGGGGTCTGCGGGATGGGGCGCCCCTGGGTGGGTGTGTGTGTGTGTGTGTGTGTGTGTGTGTGTGAGTGACCCGGGCAGGCCGGCGTTGGCACTGGTGGGGGTCTGCGGGATGGGGCCTCCAGAGCCCACAGGTGCTCAGAGCCGGGCACAGGGTCAGCTGCTCCGGGACAATCCACACTTATCTCAGTGTGGCATTTCCGCTCTCATCTCACTGCCCTACTGCCCTTGCCTTTCCGCAGACCGGCCCCCCTCCAGCAAAGTCCCTCAGCAGCCGCCAGTGCCCCCGCAGAGACCAATGGCCGTGCTCCCTCCGCCGCCTGCAGGCCGGAGCCACGCGGTAGGCCTCCTCGCTTTCTTCCCTGGTGCTGTGTCCACTCTGATCCCTCCTTTGCCAGAAAGAAGGGAAGAGTATACGTATCTTCACCCAGTGCTGACCAGTATGAGAGGGTTATATATAGGCGGGGAACATGCAAACCCCAGCACTCACAGAGATTTTCATTCTCGTCATAGGGCATATCATCGGCATTTTCTTTTTACCACAAACAATTTAAACTACTTGTATAATAAAAGGTCTCCTTCTACTATTCATTGTGCTATTATTTCCTACTTTTGAAATAAACATAAACTGTGAAATAAACTCGGAAGGACCTAGGCTAAGTCTACGGCCCCTACTGCTATTGCCTGGGTCCCCGGCGCCATCTCTCGCCTGCGAGACGTGCGCCACCTGCTGGCAGAAGACGGAAATTCCACCGGTTTACAATGCAGTGAACCCAGGAGTAAAGAGAGAGGCAGCAAACCCCCTTTCCTCTTTCTTCAAGCTTACAGTCCCAGGTCCTGTAGGTCCAATTAAGAGACACCCAGAGAATTTCAGGCTAATGTGTCAATATCTGGAAATGTGTTCTCTTCATAAGGGATCTGAGCACTTTAACAGTGGTGGCAAATGTCAAAGTGTCAGGGCCAGTAGGAGGAAGACAATGTATTTCCCCAAAAGCTCAAAAGGCAGACCACGCCACCTTTGGGACCTTTTATCCAAGCATAGATGGCTTCTTCTTGCTCGTGCAGTTTTCTTGCAAAGGGGACTCAGAGCTACATTGATCTACGAATGCATTTTGCTTTGAAATCTGAAGGCATCCACCTTCACTATTGGGATGAAGAATTCACTCATTCAGTCAAAAGATTAGCCGCTAGTCTCTGCCAGGCAGTGTTCTAGCTGCTGGGAATAGAGCATGAACAAGGCAAATAAGGTCCCTGCTTTTAGAAAGGTTCAATTCTGGTAGGGGGAGGCAGATACTAAACAAGTAAACAGATGTATACGCAAGACAATTTGAGTAGTAACGTGTGGTTAGGGGAGACAGAAAACCCAATAATTTGATGATGGGTGGGGAGGTAACACTGAGCTGGACAGAATGAGTCGGTGGTAACAGGAGCTGGGGAAAGAGAATTCTAGGCGGAGGAAAACACAAATACCAAGATGAGAAAGAGGGCATGAGCTTGAGATTTTGCAGGAACTACAAGAAGATGTTTAGAGTGGGAGCCCAGTGGGCACCGGAGAGAGGAGTCTAAGAGGGTTGGAAGTGAGGGCACACGGCCAGTTGCTCCTGTGTTCCCAGTATGATAGGGGCCACTCGAGAGCTTGGCAGGGGAGTGACATGCTCAGTACCCCAGATGGAAGAGTGTGGGATGGAGAGCTCAGGTAACAGGCTACTATCCAGGTGAGAAACGGAGATAAAGTGAGCAGAGTGAGATTTGGGGGGATAAGGCCACCAGGACTTGTGGATGTGTCGTCATGAGATACCGCCTAACATGTGGCTCTTTTTTAAACAGCCACTCCCCCCACCCCAGCCCAACCACGAAGAGCCTAGCAGAAGTAGAAACCATAAACCAGCAAAGCGTAAGTACGGGGGCCTTTCCTCTCTTGCCCACCAGAGTACCCGTTCCCTCACCCCCAGCCAACTTCCTTCTTCTTTTAATTGACTTCAGTCTTTTTCCCTTCCAGTCCCTGCTCCTTCCATAGACAGAAGCACGAAACCTCCCCTCGATCGTTCATTAGCCCCGTTTGACAGAGAGCCCTTCACACTAGGTTGGTATCACTCTGTTCGATGCGTTGTAACAGAGGCCAATATGTATAGAGTGCTTACGGCGTGATTTACACATGTCCGCCCGCAATCATAAGGGTACTGTAAAGCGGGACTATTAGAATCGTCCTCATTTCACAGATGGGGCAACTGAGGCACAAAGAGTTAACTTTCCCAAATCACTCCCCCACCAAGTGATGGGGGTAGAGACCCAAGTGGAGATCAGACTGACTGCAGAGCTCCTGCTGCCAGCCCTGTGCTAGGCCTGCTTCTTCATGGGTGTGATGTGTACACATATCTCCTTGTCCTCCTGACAGATGGTGCAGGGGGCTTCGTAGCGCAGGGGGAGGAACTGGGCAGAGACAGGAGGTCCGGGAGAGCTGTTGTCAGCTGCCTTGGCTGCTACCTAGCAGCTTACTGACCACAGGGACCGTAGGTTTTCAGAGTTGTCCCCTTCTTTGTCAGGTGGCTGTTTTGTAAGGAGGAACTGCTTTATAAAACTCTAAGGTGCTATTCAAACATAAGGATTATTTATTGTTGTACACGTGCAATTGATCCAACTGTGGGTATCCGACAGTCCTTTTCCTCCAGAATTGACCTAGAGTGTTCTTGGATCACAGCTACCTCTAAATAAAGCTATTTTCAATTCAATTCTAAAACTTAGCTACCATTTATTGAGCACCTGCTATGGGCCAAGTGTTTTACCTACCAAAAATAATTTACCTACATTATCCTCACACCAACCCAACAAAGGAGGTGTATTATGACCCCCGCTTTGTAGATGATGAGAGGTTGAATAATTTTTCCAAATTTACATAACTAGGTTCAGGATTTGAACTTACGTCTTTCTGACTTCAATGCAGGGTGCTCTTTTCTACCGCATCATGCTGTAGTTGGAGACCCTGGATTTCCCTTGATATGGGTAGGGGGTCCTGGGGAAGGAGCTACAAGCCCTGAGGGACAAGGAGCCCCAAATCCCAGCCCCACTCAACCTTCCTGACCTGCACTCTGAGCAAGGCATTTAGGCTTTTGTAACCTAAGGTTCCTCTCTGTCCACAAATGAATTTCAGTTCTTGGATATGAGGCTCCTGCTTGCTGCTTTTCCCTGAACTGCACCACAGCTCTGATGACTCATGCGAAACTGTGTGGGTTACTTGAGTTTACAGCGGTCTGCTGCACAGGGCTATTCAAATTATGTGAAAAGGAAGAGAGATTCAACTTCAGTCTCTAGGTGTGCTTACGACCGTAAGTCAAAGCGTCAGGAGAGTGGAATACTGACATCAAATCCTTCAGAGTCACCTCCTGAACAAAGGTTATCTTTTAAAAAGATTCTTTTTTTTTTTAATTAAAAAAAAAAATCTTTATTTATTGGGGCGCCCGGGTGGCTCAGTTGGTTGAGCATCCGACTTCGGCTCAGGTCATGATGTCGTAGTCTGTGAATTTGAGCCCTGCGTTGGGCTCTGTGCTGACAGCTCAGAGCCTGGAGCCTGTTTCGGATTCTGTGTCTCCCCCTCTCTCTGCCCTTCCCCCATTCATGCTCTGTCTCTCTCTGTCTCAAAAATAACGTTAAAAAAAATTTTTTTTTAAATCTTTATTTTTGAGAGAGAGAGAGAGACAGAGTGCAAGCAGGGGAGGAACAGAGAGGGAGAGGGAGACACAGAATCTAAAGCACGCTCCAGGATCTGAACTGTCAGCACAGAGCCCGATGTGGGGCTCAAACTCTCGAACCAAGAGGTCATGACCTGAGCCGAAGTTGGATGCTTAACAGACTAAGCTACCCAGGCGCCCCTTAAAAAGGTTCTTTTAAAAAAAATTAAATACACCCTTTCTTGACCATACCTACTCTTGAATTATTTCCTTGTTCATGATGTTTTGAGAGAACTAACCTCTTACAGTGCTCTGAGTCTTAACAGAGAGAGAGACTCTTAACAGAGACAGTGCCCAGAGAATCTGTACAAATCAGAAGATATTTTTTTTAAAAAAAGAAAATCTACTTAAGCCTAAAAATATAAATATAGGTTTTCTGGGTAACCCTGTAAAGTTGAATTTTCATCCTAAGGCAAAGTTTCATGAATAATACACATTTCTTATACCACCAAAACAGCCTACCCCTGGGCAGTGAGTTCCTCATAGTAGGACAAGATTCTTAAGACTTCTTCATGGCTTGGGCTGTACCTCAAGTTGTGAAAATCATATCATCATTCACCATAGGGTGTTAACTGTGCAGAGGTATAGGAGGGAGGGAAAGAAAGAACTATCTAGCAGTTATCAGCACCCATGTATCATGTGCCTGACCCTGCATATAAATTGTCACCCGCTCCTAACAACAAACCTATACATTTTAGATCTATAATCCTGATTTTAAAGATGAGGAAATTGAGACTCAAAGACCTTAAGTAACTTGTTCAAGGCATACAGAATTTGCTGGTAGACCTGGTTGAATACAGTTAAATGGAACTTTTATTGCACTGAAGACATAGGACATAATCTACTCGAAGGGATTTCAGACAGAAAAAAATAAATTGCTTTGAATAACTTTGCAATGCAGAGTTCTCAGATTCACCTAGAATTTCTTCAGCCTGCATGCCATCTTTTCCAAGAGAAAAGTAAAAGGAAGAAAGAAACAAACCCAACAAAATTAAAACAAAATGATTTGCACTCTACCAGGAGACTCTCCTGAAATGCTCTTCTCCAAACTAAACGTTTTTCCAGAAAGTAAGTGTAATACTTTATACAATGTCAAATGTACCACAGGATTGGAGGAAAATTAACCCCTCCGTGGCAAATAGGTTTATTTCAGATACAGCAATAAACATAGGCTATACAAAAAAAAAACAAAAACAAAAACAAAAACAAAAAAAACAAACCATTTAGTCAGTGAAAGAAGCATAAAATCCCCAAGAGACATTAATCCTTCTTTTTTTTTTTTTTTAATTTTTTTTTTTCAACGTTTATTTATTTTTGGGACAGAGAGAGACAGAGCATGAACGGGGGAGGGGCAGAGAGAGAGGGAGACACAGAATCGGAAGCAGGCTCCAGGCTCTGAGCCATCAGCCCAGAGCCCAATGCGGGGCTCGAACTCACGGACCGCGAGATCGTGACCTGGCTGAAGTCGGACGCTTAACCGACTGCGCCACCCAGGCGCCCAAGTCTACGATTCTTCAATGCTTAAACCCAATCAGCCCCCTCAGGCGTTCGGATTTATGGTTTCAGCAAACTGTGTTTTAATGTTTATTTCTGAGAGAGAGAGATAGCGTGAGTGAGGGAGGGGCAGAGAGAGGGAGACAGAGAATCTGAAGCAGGCTCCGTGCTGTCAGTGCAGAGCCCAATGTGGGGCTCAAACCCACACACAGGGAGATCACGGCCTGAGCTGAAGTTGGACGCTCAACTGAATGAGCCATCCCGGCGCCCCCGCCCCCGCCGCCCAGACTATGTTTTAATACTTCATGCTTAGCTGATAAAGTATTCAAGGCCTGCCTGCTATTTGTTACTTACAGGAAAGAAGCCGGCGTTTCCTGACAAGGTAAGCTGTTTCCCTATTTTGTTTTGTTTGTCTTCATTTTCGTTTTATTTTGTATATTGTCTTTGTTCTAAGAAGTGCTGAGGACACTCACATGTCTTTCCTCCTGTTTTACAGCCCTCGGCTCCAGTGGGAAGGTAAGGTGCCTTGTTGCATCCATGTGAGGGTACACGGTATGTGCTGTAGAAACAGTTCAGTTTCTTACCCACACCTCCTTTCTCTCAACTCTGCAGGCCTCTCGGGGAGCACCTACCCAAGATGCAAAAGCCTCCTTTACCGCCAGCCACCGAAAGGCATGACAGAAGTAGCCCCCTGCCAGGGAAGAAGCCACCTGTGCCAAGGTACTTGTCTTCCGTTGCTTGAGTTTGTCGTTCAGACTGGTGATGCCAGTAATTTGCCTGGTATTAGCCTATAACGGAACTGGACATCACAGGTGTTCCTGGAGAGGAGGGGACTGTTGGCTGCTATGGCTTGAGGCATTCTGGCTTTTCAGGTTGGATGTAAAGTTCCGGGTCCCTCTGAAGACAAATGATAGTGACCTAGCAAAGAAAGGAGTGGAGAGATGGTCCATCAGGAGGACGGGAATGACTGCTGTTTGTGGAGAACTTCTCCTCAACCAGCCGAAACCATGCTCGTGTTTTCCTTCCATCTCAGTATGTGGGAACTGAACCTTCCACTTTATTTTTCAAGACAGTAGCAAACAGGAAATAATTGGGAGAAGTTTTTAAGTCACTGTGTCTTCCCCACTGTTCAACCACATTTTATAATGTTAGAATACTGAAGTCAGCTCTAATGTTTCTAAATTTACTATAAAGTCTTTTGGGACCTATGTACCAAATGGCATAAATGTATCTGGGGTCAGGCCTAACCTTACTACTTACCAAGGGCATAGCCAAGGCTTCTGTTTTTCCCATCAGGATTCAAACTTGGTGTTGCTTGGCTAGTGTGATGATTAAATCAGAGTCAGGGCTAGAGGGTAGTAAAAAAAAAACCTCAGGGGCGCCTGGGTGGCTCAGTCGTTTGAGCCTACGACTTCGGCTCAGGTCATGATCTCACAGCTCGTGAGTTCGAGCCCCGCGTCGGGCTCTGTGCTGACCGCTCAGAGCCTGGAGCCTGTTTCAGATTCTGTGTCTCCCTCTCTCTCTGACCCTCCCCCGTTCATGCTCTGTCTCTCTCTATCTCGAAAACAAATAAACGTTAAAAAAAAAAAATTAAAAAAAATACAAAAAACCCCTCAGTCATCAAGTTAATATTTTAATGGAATATTTTTTGAGATAATTTTTGAAATAATTTTTCTTTATTTTGAGAGAGAAAGAGAGAGAGAGCGCGCAAGCGCAAGTGGGGGAGGGGCAGAGAGAGAGAATCCAGAGCAGACTCCGTACTATCAGCACAGAGCCCAGCGTGGGGCTGATCTCACAAAAGGTGAGATCACGACCTGAGTTGAAATCAAGTCAGACGCTTAAGCAACTGAGCCACCCAGGTGCCCCTAATGAAATATTTTTAAAAATTGCAATGTATGTAAAAAATATCAATCATGAACGAAATATCAAAATTTTAAATAAATGCTTTATGGGATGACGACATATGAAGCATCTGACAGATGGGAGATGATCAACATATATATTCCTTCTCTCATCCCCCTCTCTGAGGCGAACATGATGTGGGCCCAGGCGTACAGCTGCCTGCCATAGCTCTAAGGCAGCGGTCACCAAATCTGTCTGACTAGCTCGTGCATCTGGGAAAAGTCCCAAAGCACTAGCATTTTCCAGCTGTTTTCCCTTCACCGAAGGGTGAGCCCTGAGATGGCTGTTTTAAAACATCAGCAAAGGAGAATATTACCTAAGATGTTTTCATTTGCTTTTGGAGAAACATCTACTCGGTGAAATTTAATAGCTGCTAAAGAGTTAGTTTGCTGACTAAACCTTTTTTATATATATGTAATTATTTGCTGCGGTAGCTGAAAGAATAAAGGTTTGCCTAGCTCAGCTCGCAATAGTGACAGAACATTGAGTCACCAAACCTTCCCTCCACTTCTGCTCCCCTGCTCTTCTGCTGGGGGTTTGTCTTCTCATTTTATCACAGCTCAGTGGGTTTGATTTCTCATTATTAGAGTAAGTGAAACCATCTATATTCTAAGGCTGGCTCGCTGAAACTTCTTCATGCTCAGTCCTTTTTCTTTGCCCTAATTCATTTCAGGCATGGATGGGGACCCGACAGAAGAGAGAATGTAAGTACAAAATGTTATTTGGTGAATGCTTGGCACAGGGAAAATCAGTGCAGGCTCTGTGGGGTGTGGGGGCCATGCCCGTCTCAGACTTCATTGAAGCCCAGCACAGGGAGCAAGGCCTGCACACAGTAGGCCCTTAAATAGTGGTGCCTGTGGGGTCTCCATCTTTTCCACCTGCCCACAGTGCTGCACTGCTTAACTCTTGTTCCTTTAAGAGCTCCTGGGGTGGCTGGGTTCGTTGCAGCCCCATCATCAGGTGGTAATTCACAAGATAAAGTAACAGTGATTGGAAGGAAGGATAAAAGGAGGGCTGCCCAAGAGTCTGGGCCGCACAGCAAAGTTGACAAGGCCTCTGTTTTCCCTTTTAATAAGTCCATGACCTGAACAAGTGAGGTAATACCAATTATTTAATTCCTGCTAAGTGCACATTGGCAAGCTAGTGACTTTTAGGTGATGAGCTGTTTGCCTGGGAAATAGCAATGGAAGTTTTATGTCCAGTTTTAGCAATGAAAATCTCATGTCCCAGAAACCCCATTGGTCTCAGGCAGGGCAGAGGGACTGGGGCAGTTGGTCATCCCAGCTTCACACATGTTTTGCCTTTAACGACCCTATGAAGAATCATTATTTCTTTTTTACTATGAGGAAATCGAACTCAGAAGGGGTGAGATATTCATCACAAGTTGCACAGCTAGTAAGTAGTCAGGATTGGAATCCAGGTCTGTCTGATTTCCTCTGTGCTATAAGTGCTCTGAAGGTGATCACATCCCTGCCACTATTCAAGGGCTCAGCCCACGAGTGCCTGCTATCTTGCAGCTCTGTGCTAGATACTCTGCTGGTTGGGATAAAGTGCTAAGCTATGAGAGACATGCAGACCCACACACAACACACAACAGACCCCCACACAATAGCATGTGATCATGGGATGAGCTCCAGAGGTGGAGAGAATAAAGTGATCCATGGGGCTTGAGGAGTAGAAGTGACTTGTTAGAGGTGAGATTTATGGTGTCATTGGATGATGGGGAGAGCACAGAATAGAATCATCCTAAGAGAAAGCCAAGATGCATTGCAGCCTCAGGAATGTCCTGAGCAAAGGCAGGTGGGTGACCCTATGGGGACAGCAAGGACAACAGCTTGGTTGCAGAGCCAAGGGACAAAGGGACAAAAAGGGGACAAGATTGTAAGTGAAGGTAACTTTATATTCCTGAGGGTCCCAGGGTTGGGAAGGGTTGATGCTCATGCCATGAGAATCTGAGAGTTGCAGAAACAAGATATGGTTGTCATGGTGTTAAAGAGGGATTTCATCATTCCCTGAGCCCATGTGGGTTTAATTATGCAGCCCTTTGCTGGGACTCCCAGTTGGCCAAATGGGATGAGTGATTCTGGCTGTGATCCTTCTTGTCTTGTCTCAATGGTAGGAGTCATGACAGCAAACTTTTACTGACCACTCCACATATACCAGGAACATGTAATAACCAACTTAATACTTGCAACAACACTTTGAATAAGGTGGTCTTTCTTTTCCAGTGTGCTGGCCTAGCAAAACAAGTCCAGGTTGACAGGTGTGGTCTGCTAGTCAATGGCAAAATCGTTTCACCTCTCCAAGCATCATTTCTCATCTGAAGAGTCTAGCAAATAGCTCCTCTCTTGCCTGTTTCGCAGGTTGCCTGGAGATAAATGCTGAGCAATGTAGACACACCTTGTAAGCCACATGATATGCAAGGTGGAGTTGCTTTTAAGGGGAGTGGCCGAAAGAAGGCTGAGCCTTGGGTTAGACATATCAGGTGTCCAATCCATTTCTGTAACCCTTGGCAAGTTAGGACTCCTTCCTGAGCACCATGTTTCCATTTGTACAAAGAGGATGTTGAATTTTTAAAGGGTTGCTAGGAGAATTGGATGAGACATCGTGTGTAAATCTTTGAGGTACATCGTAGATACTGCCATCCTTACTGTGTCTTTAGGCCCTCTCGGGCACCTCAGAACCTATTTTGTGTTAAGTGTGTAAGGAGAGTCTCAGATTAGAGTGTCCTTAATGATTGTTTGTATTAAGAAATTATGAACCACTTAGCAAATTCTACTGTTCTCCACAATATATTATGGAGACATACAACTACTAAAGAAAGAAAACAGAGACATTTATGTGATTGAGAAATGCAGTTCTTTTAGGAATTGTGTTTTGATGATAGGTTAATATCTTTTTTTTTTTTCCCCTTCACCAGGATGAAGATGACGGTATGTTCAGAAAAGCTTTCTTATAACTTATAACTCATTCCTTCATTTTTCTGCCCAGAATTCACATGGAATTATTTAGTACAGAAGCCCCATAGACATAATTATAATTGTTAAATTAGCGTTAAGTAGACATAGGTCAGTTGGTATACAGCATAACTATAATAAAATGGAATTGTCTGGGTTCCCAAAGAGAACTGTTACTTTCATAAGTAATGGTGCAAATGACTTAATATTACAGCAAAATTAAAAATTGCATATATGGCTTGATAGAAAAATTGCTAATATTTATGCCTTCTAACACAGGAGACGATCACTAACTGCAAATAAATGAGATAGCATAAAATTTGGCTTACATAAAACAAAACTTGTGAATCATTTCTGAAATTCATATGGTTTCCAACTGACAATTTTCTACCAAGGTAGTGTTTCACAAATGAAAAAATAAAATAAATGCATATTATAGAGAATGATAAAGAATGGCAACATTTTAATGCATTCTAAGGTAGTAAGTCATCTAGAAAAGTCCTGGGGTTGGGATTCCATTGTACCACTTCCTAATTATGTTGGATCTTTTGGATTTTTCTATCTCTCTGTGGACTAGCGGTTTCTAACTTGGGAGCAGTTCTGGAATGTTCCTGTGACACCTGGATGCTGACAAACTGTTTTATTTTTCGTTTTCCCCCACAGTGCATCAAAGACCTTTGCCTCAGCCCACAATGCTCTCCATGAGCTCCAATACTTTTCCTTCCAGATCTGCCAAGCTATCACCCAAGCACACCCTCCCATCACCTCACATGCCTGGAGCATTCTCTGAAAGGTCTGTGGTAACGTCATTCAGTGCTAACTTAACATCACCCCCAGGTCCACTCAAAAGAACTAATGTCTGGTGGGTTGGGAAAGAAAGAAATGAGCCAGTGGTAGTCAGGCCAGAACATTTTGGGTCTTCAGGAACAAAATCAAACTGAGCATAAAGACCCACACATGTTAATCCACTGCTATTCTTGGAGTCTCTGAGCTTGGGGTTGGAGGCATACAGAATTGACTGCCCCATGGTCACCGAGGCAGAATGGACCCTTGGGCAGGGTTTCAAGGGAATGTTTTCACTTGGTGAATTAAAATGAACACTCGAGAAACCCAATTAATTTAGGTACTTGGGAGTTCATCCAGATCGTGGATGCAAGGACCTAGCTGATGTGCGAATTCACTGCACAGGCTCTGTCCCCACAGGCCCACTTTCTCAATAGCAACAGTGTTTCTCAGGGCCCACGAACTGTGAGATCATGACCTGAGCTGAAATCGGACACTCAACCGGCTGAGCCACCCAGGCGCCCAACTTTAAAAACAATAGCCAAGTTTAAAAACAACCTTCCAATACCCTTTACAGGTTATGTTGTTTTGGCTGGTGGAGTCCGTTAGAATTTGGGGTAGTAGTGAGATGTGCCCCACCAGCCCCTCCTCTTTGCTCAGCTGCCGCAGCTACAGGGAGAACTGGCCGTAGTCATGAAGGAAGCAGCATTGTCGGTGGGTTTCTCTAACCCACCTTCCCCATCAGCCTTTTCAGCCCAGCGCAACTCAATTCAGTTCTTTTCTGTCTCCGCAGTAACACTGGTTTTCCGCAGAGTGCCTCCCTGCCGCCATACTTCTCTCAAGGTTTGTACTCTGGGCTCTAGTGACCTACTCCAGGCAACATGCCTCCATGACTGGATTCCTAACCTGTCCCAAAGCCTTTGGGCAAAGGTTCGGTTATTTCCTAAAAGCTGGGAAATCTGTTTTCTCACTCAGTACTTAATTCAGTTTCTGTGGTGTGCCAAGGGCTGTTGGAATGCGAGGATGCTACACACACACACACACCCCACCTCAGAAAGGCAGCCTTGGCCTTCATCTTCCCACATACAGT
This sequence comes from Leopardus geoffroyi, assembly GCF_018350155.1. NCBI lineage: Eukaryota > Metazoa > Chordata > Mammalia > Carnivora > Felidae > Leopardus > Leopardus geoffroyi. The sequence goes on from NC_059326.1 coordinate 178,813,015, forward strand.
TTTTCCTCCCTGCTCTTTTTACATGGTGCTCAGGGTAGTGCTTGGCTTGCTCTGTAGTTTTAGGTTTCTATAATGAGTCCACCCTTGAGTTGTGTTGAGGACCGTGTTTAAAATGCAGATTACGAGAATACAACCCCCCCCCCCCAAGATTCTGATTCAGTAAGTCTGGATGAGGACCTGCATTGTTAATAATACCTTCTCTGGTGTCCATGACAAGTTTTGCTGACAGTGCTGTGAAACTTCAGTATGAATACAGATGACTTGAGAATCATGTTAAAATGTAAATTCTAATTCAGTGGGTCTGGGGTAGGGTAGGAGATTCTGCATTTCTAGCAAGTTCTTGTGATGCTGATACTGTTGGTCCATGGACCACTTTGAGTAGCAGCAAAGGCCTACAAGGTAGGACTAGATTGTGTTTCTGTTTTAGCCTTAGGGACTTGCAAGTGATTGGCACATGCTAGGGACTTTTAAAAATGTTTCTTGAATGACCGAGTGTCAAATGACTGTGGAAAGTTACCCAGCTCTAGTAAATAGATTTTCTTCATTCCAGGAAACTTGCCTAGCGTTGCCAGATTTTCTGATTATTTTTTCAAGAAATACTGGAAGTGTGGCTTTTAATATGAAATTACCTGATTTTTAAAGGTTGACTTAAAAAAATTATGTTTATTTTTGAAAGAGAGAGAGAGAGAAAAGGAAGGAGGGAGGGGCAGAGAGAGATGGGAGACACAGGGTCCAAAGCAGGCTCCAGGCTCTGAGCCGTCAGCACCGAGCCTGGCATGGGGCTTGAACTCATGACCTGTGAGATCATGAGCTGGAGCTGAAGTCTGATGCTTAAATGACTGAGCCACCCAGGTGCCCCCATAAAGGTTGACTTGAAAATTTTTTAAATGCTGTGAGGAACAACCCTCTCCCCCTTTTTTGGTCATAGTACACATACAAGAACACCAGTGTGTGTTATAAATAGAAAAGCATATTAGTACTTGAATCATTGCTCAAGAGTGAAGACTTTTTTTAGGAGCACATCTATTACATTCAGTTGAATACATTATCCCATGTATGTGTGAGATCCTATTGCTGACACCAATGAAATCCATTATGTTTTTAATGCTTCCTAAGCATTTGAGGGTATAGTGACTACTATGTGGTTTCTGCCGTTGCCCTCACGTCTCTCACTTTTCCATAGTGTCCACAACTCACTGCGTTTTGTGAACCCACGTTGTGTTACTTGCCTGGCTTCTGCAGGCATCTAAGCTTCAGACACTTCACTTATAGCCGTGTCTCTCAAAGTAAGTTCCACAGACACCCAGTTTTAGGGTTGGTGTTGGGGATTCTTGATAAAATAATATAGTAATATGATCTGGAGAGGAATGCTTACCTTAATCAAAATTGATCCTTTTTCCCCTAAGACCGGTAGGACACCTGGTCCTCAGTCTTCTCCATTGGTTGCTCCAGTGTTAGAAAGATGAAGAATGGTCTGTGTATTACCCAAAAACCCACTCCAGCTCCCTTGAAGATCTCAATAGTAAGGGCAGTGTGTGGATGCAATACAAAGTAGTATATTGTCTGCTGCAAATATGACTTTATGGTGCTGACCTTCAAATGCAGAAGTAGAAAGAGAATAACTCCATGCAGGATAGGCTTTGGTTATATTTGTTAACTATTGCATTCATTCAATACACAATATAAAAGCCCCTGCCATGTTGGACTGCGAAGGTGGGGATAGGGAAAATCTGTTTAGGCCGTGGGAGACTTAAGAAGGAAGATCAACAGTTCAGGGCCATCTGATCTGCTTATTTAGAAGGAGGCAATGAACGCCATGGTAAACAATTATGCCAGCATGGCTCAGGGCACTTCAGCCCTTCCCATGTAATTCTCCTCACTCAGCAACCTGGGCAGGCATATTGTGGATGGCAGAACCACCCCACTGCAGAACCACTCGGAGTGCTTGTCAAATGCAGACTGGGTGGTTCAAATTCTCCCTGGGATTCTTATGCCCAGTAATGTTTGGGAAACACGGGTTGAAGTCCTGACTCTGCCGCTAGGAGCACACGATTCATTCAGACTCTCTGTTTCCTCATACTCAAAAAGAAGGGAATACCCGTCTTGCGGTGTTGCTGTGAAGATTAAAGGAAGGGTCCACGGGTGCCTTACTCAAGGCCTGGGCAGCATAGTGCTGAAAAAATATTTGTTGAATAAATGAATGAATGACACATGAATAATTCAGAGAACATTCGGCTCACACAATTTTTCAGTTCTTAACAGCTGTCCTGGCATATAGAAAACAGCCTTGGCAATTACAAATCAACACAATCAAACTTTTCCTGAGTTTAGGAAACACCCTCAGAAAGTTTCGGGGAACCGTAAACGAGAAAATACCATGTTAGGGAAGTTTACAGGTGCCTAACAAAGACTTCCTCATTGATCAGGTAGTTGGTAAGGGCTTCTGTGAGAGCTGAACACTTCTACCTCTTTAGAAAATTCAGTAAAGAACAGTAGGTAGCAAACTGGTTCTAGAAACTGACAGTATTTTCAAGGTAATTTCACTTTGTCTTAGGTAATTTACATTTCTTTTTGTGTAAACAATGAGAACATAATCATCTTTATTACTGCATTATCATCCAATCAGTGGTTGGGAACCCCTTCTGGATTGCTGGAGTCTGTAAAATCTGAAAAATGTGATGATTACATTTAAACTACGGTGACTTTTTCATCAATGGACTAGTTATTTTATATTATGTAACATTCCCGTGTAAGAAATCAGTCACATTTGTGGAACTATTCTCAAAGTTTCACTGGTATGTCTGCAGAACAATGCCTGCACAGCCAACAGCCCTTGTGTGTGTGTTTTTAAGGTTTATTTATTATTTTTGAGAGAGTGTGAGCGGGGGAAAGGGCTGAAAGAGAGGGAGACACAGAATCCGAAGCAGGCTCCAGGCTCTGAGCTGTCAGCACAGAGCCCAATGTGGGGCTGGAACTCAGGAACTGTGAAATCATGACCTGAGCTGAAGTGGGACGCTTAACCGACTGAGCCACCCAGGCCCCCTGCCCTTGTGGTTTTGAACAGGTGAAAATTATTTTTGAAGCTATGGCTTTTTAAAGTGTTTCTAAAGTGCTGGGAACAATTGCAAGGGCATTTTAGGGGGGAAATGTGTGATGACAGAAAAGGAAAAATAGCTTACAGCAAATTAACTTTCAAAATGTTATACTTTTGAAGGCCTTGGCAACAGACCACCTCCCAGAACTGAAAGCAGAAACTTTTCCTTACCAGTTCCAAACAAACCTCGATCACGGTCTCCTGGGGAAGAAGAGGTAATAAAGCACATGTTTTCGTGTTATTTTATTTTTTCCCCAGCAAATAACCAAAGCTCCCACTGTATACTCCTTTGTATTTTTATTATTATTTAAATTACCCTTAATTTTTTTTAGTGGAAAAAAAAAATTAAAGGGGAGGATCCAAATGAAAAATATGTTCTTTTTCCTTGGTATTTTCCCAGGCTCTTCCAATAGCAAATGTGTGCTTTGTATTTAACGAGAAAAATAATCCTATTCTTCATTTGTCTTCTAGTTTATGACCTTGAGTAAGTCACTTAACTGCTCATTAACCCCAATTTTTTATTAAATATACTATAGTAAACTGAAGAAATTATACATCTCTATCTTTCCTGTTTAAAGGTTTCATTATATACGGAATGCTTATTCACAACTACCTTTACAACCATGATAAAAAGCAGTTCATGCAAAATATCTTCTATTTAGCCCCACCTAAGTGATTCTATATTCAAATTAAGAAAGCAAATGTTTCAAAGCTCATGGAATTGAGGTGGTGATTTATGAAAATGATTACTTGGAGGCTTTTCTTTTCGCTTACACATATAACTGCAAAATTTATTCAGTTTTTAAAAATTTACATTTTCAGAACTCATTAAATGAAGAGTGGTATGTTTCTTATATTACCCGACCAGAGGCGGAAGCTGCTCTTAGAAAGATAAACCAGGTACTGTGCCAAAGTTTATTTTTAAGTAGTTATAAATATTAATGGGAGGAGAAAAAAGGAGCTGTCTTTTATTGAGCACCAATTATGGGCTAGGAATTCTGCTAGGTGATATTCATGCTGTTATACCAAGGGGACCCATTAGTAGCAGATTTACACCCACCAGCATCCATAGCAATGATTCCCAGGATCTGGGAAAAATCTAAATTAAGGCAGTCATTCGGCTGGCAGAATCCAAGGAGCTTCTATTAACAAAAAGCATCTGTCTTGTCACAGGAAGCATACCTTATCAAAAGGAGGCCCTTTCCCCCAAACTTCTAACATCTTACCGTTAGCATCTTCATTTTTAATATACAACTGCCATCCACATTGATGTGAAGGGATCCATTATGGAGACAGGCAGCAGCAAGTTTTTGCCCTTTCCCCTAGAAATTTCTAGCTGTTCTTAACCAGATTTCCTGTGATCTGGCCCCGAATCTTAACCTTAAATCTATTTATCAGAGAAAGAAGAGCAAAGATCCTTCATCTCTCACATGTTGAGTCTGTAAGAATAGTTCTCAATCTTCGCTGCACATTTAAGTCACCTGAGAAACTTTAAACATTCTGATTCCTGGATTTCACCTGGAGAGATTCCGATTTATTTAGTCAGGCATTTTGTGTGGGTTCTGGGTCTCCAAAACTCTAAATTCTAAATTCTAGGCTGTGAATCACTGGTCCACAGGTGTATTTGTTGAACAGAAGATATTCTGAATGGAATTTACTCAACTGGAATAAGAAGAACAAAGGAAAGCCATTATTGCAGATTGAAGGCTCTTTAAAGCCATCATGATTCAGTATACAAAGCAGGGAGTGGCTTAAACACTGCCTTACTAATTAATCCTATTTTAATATTAGATCTTTACAGTATTAGTATTATGTACAATAATTTATGGAATGACATTTTAAAGTACAGGACAAATCACACTATTTCAGTAAATAGGAAAAAAAGGTGATAAGAACACAGGACAGTTCACGTTTGTTTATGTCCAGATATTTAATGGTGAACATTTTATGTGGAGATCACGAGGTTTTAAAATGGATGAATGTCATAGGCATTTGGGTGTTTTCTGACTTTGGCTGTGGAAAGTAAGGGTTAGGGAATTAGTTCCCAGGAGTAGGAAGATAAATCTTTAGTTAACCAATAAAGTCCTTATGTTGTCTGGCCCTTTGTCCACTCAACCACCTATAATTTGTTTTATAACTGAAAAAAAAAAAAGCGACTTCTTTTTTATCAAGAGACTTCAAAAAGTCTCTTTGGAATTTGGAAATTTCTCTGATACAATCTTTGCTGCCTCTTGACAACCAAGAAATCTGTGACACATGGGGCTGTAACGGTTCAGGGCACTAAATGTTCACTGTCTTGGCAACTGGTAAGTTTCCAGATCTCTCGAGGCTTGTCTACTGCTCTTACAGGCAACAGAAGTATTGCCATTTATTGCTCACGTAATAATAAGAATTTATTCTTTTAGGATGGCACTTTTCTCGTTAGAGACAGCTCTAAAAAAACAATAACCAATCCGTATGTCCTCATGGTGTTGTACAAAGATAAAGTTTACAACATCCAGATCCGTTACCAAGAGGAAAGCCAAGTTTACTTGTTGGGAACTGGACTCCGAGGTAAAGAGGTAAGGAATTTCAGTTGTAAAATGTACCCAAATCCTTGTTTATGCTATTCTGCATACCTACCTCTATGGAAACTTGCTGTAACATTCTTTGAGGGTTCCTACTCTCCCGCAACTTTACAGAGTTAAATCACATTGGTGAAGCCCTTCCTTTACTGGAAGGAAATAAAACAAAGTAACAATAGCTACCTCTACCATGGAGTCTTTCTTATATCTTCTATTCCAACTAGTCTAAAATCACATGAGTAAGTTTTAAAATTAAAAAAATTAACATTTAAGTTAAAAAAATATACAGTTAGATGGTATTAGAGATAAGCCCCCTCTTTCATTCACCTCTGTAACATAATTTTAATGTCAGATTGCAGCGTATTTACAAGGCTGTATTTTAAAATTGACATCTGGAAAAGAGTAAAAAAAATGGAATTCTTGTTGTGGTGATTATTTCAATACTTGGCTCATTTCTCACTTGAAAGAAATTTTCCTCTGTTTGGTCAATGTTTATGCTAATTACTTTTTGGATGGTAATCAAAAAAACTGCTTCTGCAAGGAAGCTAACAGCTAAACTTAAGCCCCAAACATGTTCTTTAAGTTCAAAGGTCCAAGAGGAGGATCAGTTGAATCAAACATTTCCAGGATGAAAAACATATAGCCCTTAGACTCTACTCCAAAGTTATGATCATGTAAATGAGTGGAAAAAAACAATATGATTCTGGTGAAATGTTTCAATCACCAGTTCGGTGTGGCTAGAGCTATATCGTTGCTGTAGAAGCAGAGAGATAGATGTCTGCCCTCCAGAATTTGTCGGTCTGGTGTGGAAAAACAGAAGTGCTCACCACAGGCCGCAGCCCTGGAAGGCGGCATCCAGCAGAGTGGTCTTGGAGGAAGCGCATAATCCTGTCTGGGGACCCGATGTGATTCTGACCCATGTCTATGTCTAGGAGGCTCGATGGGTTGTATTCCAGCCTGGCCATCAGGGATAACGTGATAAAGGCAATGGGTGTGAAGACTTGGCTGCAGAGTCCTGGGGAGTGTAGAGATGACAGTGAAGGGACAGCAGAGAGATCATGTAGGAACCATTGTGCAATGCTACAGGTTATCACCTCCAGACACCGGGACACTGTCTGCCCTCCTGATTCCTCATAGCTCCTCCCACTATTAGTGATTAAGAGTGAAGTAGGGATACAGAAACCAAAATCAAAAACACAAACAGAGCAATTCTAAGGCAAAGGTATCACAGTTAGACCTCCTATATATTTATGACCCCCATGAAGTTAAAATACATATATACATACACACAAATATTTACATTGTCTTTTATCCATAATTTGTTGGATGTTGAAAAATTATTTTTTCAAAGTTCTGTAGAGAAATCATGAAAATATTTGCCAAATTTTACATATTTTTCCTCGCCATCCTCATAACTGAAGAGGTAGGATCTTATGCAGATAAAAAAAAAACAAACAAACTGAGAGTGAAATTCAAATGCTTGGCTTCTCTACTCATTCCAACGTTGACTTATCTCCTTATTTTGAATTTTTAGGACTTTTTGTCTGTGTCGGATATCATCGACTACTTCAGGAAAATGCCACTTCTGCTCATTGACGGGAAAAACCGAGGCTCCAGATACCAGTGCACCTTAACGCATTCTGCAGGTTATCCCTAGCAAGTTAGCCAAGCCGACGAGGAAGCTTCCTCCTGGCTATGCTGCCATCAGGGGAAGATCAGTCAACCTTGCTGAAGGGACCAACACTTAGGACTGGATCGAACCCCTCAACGTGAACACAGCGTTTTGACCTTTCGCATAAAAAAGTGTTTGAAATGAAGACTGTCAAATATCTCCTAATTTATTTATTCTTCTTCAGTGTTTGTGAAGTGCATGATGTTCACACTTGAAGTCTAGTAGGGGCCTGTAATAACTCATTTAAAAAATGTGTATTTTGGAATACCCGTTTCGAAGTACAGTAGTTTACACGGTGACAGAAATAATTTGGAGCAAGTTTAAAAACACTGCAACAAATAGTTTTTGGTATCACATAAAACTGATTTTTTTTATAGCCAAACCTTTGTTAGTCGGAGGCAATCATGGGTTTTACATATATAATTTGAAAATTTCTAAAATTCACTTTCTCGGCAGCAATAATTTAAGAGGCTTCAAACTATTTCATTCTTTCTTATTTGGTGTCTTTTGCTGGGGGGATTTTTGTGTACTTTTTTATGAAAAGGTAAATGCATGATGGGATAACTTCCTAGGATTAAAATGAATTTACCTTTTGCTTTACTTCTGTGTCCCTAAAACTATTAACTCTGTTTAGGCCCTGCTCTTGCATTTTAGTTTTAAAGAAAACTTAAGCTACAAATACCAGAAGAAATCATTTTACATTTAGAGATGAGGCTTGGGTGTCAAATAGATCTGATGTAAGTTCATCATATACCGACACTCACACCCCACCACCCCTGCACCTCCCACAACTCCAAAAGCATTTTCAAGTGATGCGGATTTTACCAAAGTCTTACTGCAAAGATGAAAGAGCAATGCATATACACAGAAAAATGGGATCAGACTTTCCTATTAGAGGCCTTTCTTCTATCTCTTTTATCCCCTGACAACTCTACCATAAAGCCCTTCTCATCATCCTTCCTAAAAAGGCTTTATAAATCCTTTGAAGCAATTCAGCTCTTGGCTTCAGCTTACATATCTCACTTAACACACAGAAGTAGGTGTTTGGCACAACAAAAACCAGGCACTTGGTTGTTCTTCAAGTTTTCCCCTTTGGAGCCTTGGTTATTATTCCCCAACTTTTATTAACAACAGAAATTCTTGCCTTCTCTGCTTCATCTACGAGTTTTCGAGTGGCAAAAGGTATCCTGCATGTTCATTTTCATAAGCTAATTAATAGAACATAAGGGGGCTTGGAAGTCACGTGGGTAAAACTGATGGTTTGCTAAGATAACAAGTATGATGATGATAATGTTTCTTCATCAAGTTTCATCCTTACAAACTAGGAGTTCTCAGTTTAGGATCTGCAGCTTGGGAGTTCTAAAGCTGAAAAATCTGCATTCATATACAAGTTTACTCAAGAGGATTTCAACAAGCATTTATTTAGTGCCTATTCTATGTTAAACAAGGAGCTGGGTGGTGAGGATAGCAGACACTGGGAGCTGACCTTGTGTCATGCTTTATGGTACGCTATCCTTTATGCTTGAAAATCTCTACAACGAAGGAGGTAGTAGACTCCAAAGCAACGATTTGGTAGTGAATCATGTCGCCTGCCATGCCTCTACCCTCTTCTCCCTGCCATATGTAGACCAGCCTATAACAGAAGAGGATGAGGTCAATGCATAGAACTAGAACCAAGCTACAGACACGCGGTAAATTAGTAGAGTCCCTGGAATCTATTTCAACCATGTGGACTTCCAAACCACATGACCCAATAAATACTTCAGTTAGCCTGAGCTGTTTTTGGCATTTGTTACCAGGAGAGATCTGATTAATACAAACTCTGTTTCCATCTGCTTACAATTTGGTTAACTCTCTTTCAAAATGAGCCAAATTCAAGCATAAAATAAAGGATAAGAAATGCCCCATGGCCAATTTCCCATGTTATATTCTTGTCACTAGTGAAATAGCCATTCCTTGAAACATTAAAACAATAAAACAGCCTTCAAGAATATTAAATGATTATTTACAATTCATATTTTTATTTTGTTTTTATCATATTAAATATATTAGTAAACTTAATTCTCCCCGATATGTGTTAATTCCACAATAAATAGTTATAAATTCACAACAAACAAAAAGAAATCAGACAGAAAAGCTGTTAGAAGCAAAGGACACATCTGATATTTTAGATTCATCAAAGAGGGGCGGTTTTCCTTCTGTTTCCTCTAAGTCATTTGTCTTCAGAGGATGATTAAAATGTAAAGTAAGGTCACAAAGCAGCAACTGGGAGAGCTCTGCGTAAAACAAAATAATAGAAGATACTATCTTGGAGCACATACATCAGAGACAACTATTATGACTTTCTTTTTAAAGATTTTATTTTTAACTAATCTCTACACCTAACATGGGGCTCAGAACCACAACCCCAAGATCAAGAGTTGCATGGTCTACCAACTGAGCCCGCCAGGGACCCCTATTATTACTTTTAGTAGCTATTTCTCATTCTTAAGTTTTCTCCTAAGTGATTATTGATCGGACCACAATTAACTATGTCCCATTATGACAAAGTCAAATTTATGTACTATAAAATAAGCATGACATAAAAATTAGCTAGCAGGCTCTTTAGTTCAACTTGTACACTATCTTACTAAACTGCAACTTGAGTTATACACATTTGATTTATGCTTTTTTTAAACTTACTATTTTTATGCTATATATGTATACAGAATCAAATAGATCTATAAGGCATGTTACAAAAAATAGTTTGTATCTCCAAGAGGCAACCACTTTTAACTTTTCGTCTCACTTATATTGCTTTTCTTGCTTTGTTGTTGTGTGTGTCTGTATTTAGTGTCTTCTGGCTTTGTTTGAGGGCAGGTTGGTATTTGCCTCCGTATCTCTAAATGACATGTATATTTTATTTTTCCAATTGTAGGTATTATCTACCTGCTTCTGACTACAGAAGATTAAGATACAGCTCTTTTCACTCACCCCCACTCCCCTAGAGAGTACTTAAGAATACAATTTTTGCTAGCTCAATATTTAAAGGTTAACAATTTTTGATTATATAAATATGCTTCACAGCTGAACTTTGCAGTACATTTCCCTTCTCGCATGGTACCACCCAATCACGGTTAATTTTTTTTTCATTACTTAATTATCATAAATATATTCCAAATATATTTGTGCAGATCTCCTTTTGGTATAGTCAGATGCCTTAGCTGTCCAACTGTTGAAAAGTCTATCTTCTCCTAGAGCCTTCTGATCTACTCTGGTCTGGACTGACTGTTCTCTTGGACTGCTCAACTCTGTTCACCACTATCCCAGAGATTCTTTTCACCCCTCCCATGTGTGGAGTATCCTTTTTCCAGAATTTCGTTTCTTTCTCTTTTTGGTCTGCTACCTTGTTGGATGGAATAAGACTTCAGTAACTTCCTGAAGGTAGAAAACTTAGGTGTGAAAATTTCTTTCTCTACACCAATGCTTAATAGTGACTATAGAAATCTAGATCGGAAATCATGTTTCTTCAGATTTTCAAAGGCCTTGCCACATTTTCTTCTAGCTTCCAGTGTTGCTGTGAGAATTTTCATGATTTCAGTTCTTAATCATTGTTTCTCTTTAGAAACTTCAAGGATCTGTTTTTCCAGAACAAAATTTCATAGTATTGTACCTTGGGGGTCTACTTTCAACCACTGTGTTGGGCTCTTTCATTATAGAAACTCCTCTCCTTCAGCTTTTTACATTTTTCTCAGATTATTTCTTTAATGAATTCCTCCCCATGCACTGTCTGTGTTCTTCCTTTCTAACACTGCTATCTACTGAATGTTGAACTTCCTTGACTGATCTTATCATTTTTTCTCCCTATAACTTTCCATCTATAATTGTTTTGCTCTACACTCTAGGGGATTGTTTTCATTTTATCTTTAAGCCCTTCTACAGAATTTATTTCTACTGTCGCACTTTTAATTTCCAAGAATTCCCTTCTCTAAACTATTTTTCCTAGGATCATGTTCCTGTTTCATGGACATAGCATCTTTTCTTACTTCCCTTTAGCTATTGACAGTTTCTTGGGAGTTTTCATCTCATTTCATGATTTCTGTGTCTTCCTCATTGACTGAATCTATGTATTGACTTTGTCTCTGTTTTTCATATTAGATGCTTCCATTAAGTATCTATTCCATCAGAGCTATCTGCTCATATTTAAGACTATGGCACTAAAGGCTACTGGAAACTCTGTGCCTATGGTAGGCTATACTGGGAGGTGAGCTGGCTGGGTATTTTGTTGGGGGGAACTTCTGCTATCAGTACCTTTAGTTGTTTTTTTTTTGTTTGTTTGTTTGTTTGTTTGTTTGTTTCTCTTAGACTGGTCAGATTCCTGAAAGAAAAATCTGCTTGAGGGCATAAATCTGGCTGCCAAGGTTTTGTAGCCAAGTGGGAAAAGAAAGCTAGAGGGTCTTATAATTCAATATGTAAACTTTGTCCTAATACCCTTGTTTTCAGTATAATACTCTTTCCTTCAACTTGTGGCTAGTGGCTCCAGGCCAGAGAGCCTCTTAGGGAATAAGCTTCAAGTTTTTTGTGCTAGAAAAGGAACAGTTGCCTAGTTATGCAGAGAAGGGAAGAGAACTTAGGGGTCTACAACTTCTTAAACATTTAACCAGCCTTCCTGTCCTTAGCTCCACCTCTACCCCTACTTCAGAGGATTCTGGTGCCACCATGTATTGAGTCTTTGGTGTCGTTCATTGGCTTTACCCAGCCAGCTCACAGTTCAAATTTTTGGACATTTGGGTTCAGACTTTTCTGTTTACCTCAACTTGCTTTCTATTTCACTATTAACTTTTTTTGAGAGCTCTTTTCCTTGCTGATTTTTGTCTCTTTAAAATCACTTTAAATTTAAATCTCAAGTTTACTAGTGACTAGTTGTGTGACCTTGGGAAAGTTAGTTAACTTCTCTACCTGTTTCTGTAGCCATAAATGCCAATGGTAGAATTTCCTACCTCACAAGGTTGTAATGACAATTGAATCTGTTTATACAGGGCTCTTGGAAAAGTATCTGGATTATAATAAATGTTATGTGTCAGCTACTGACATTATTATTTAGAGAAGGAAGTGTGGCTGAAAGGAATGTTGTTCATTTAATCTTCCATGTTCACCAGAAGTCCGCCCAAAAGTACTCTAGCTCTGCAAGTCCCCATATCCTAACTGCCTGACCTACCCCACAACTTCTCAGGAACACAACCATCATATTTACTAGTTCTATTTTACTTCACAAAAGAATAATCCCCAAAGTAGAACAGTTAGATAATCAAGTTGGAGAGAAATCTAAAGATTCTCTGTTTAAAACATTTTTTTAATGTTTATTTATTTTTGAGGGACAGAGAGAGACATGGCACTAGTGGGGGAGGGGCAGAGAAAGAGGGAGACAGAGAGTCTGAAACAGGCTCCAGGCTCCGAGCTGTCAGCACAGAGCCTGACGCGGGGCTCAAACTCACGAGCTGTGAGATCATGACCTGAGCCGAAGTCGGATGCTCAACCCACTGAGCCACTTAGGTGCCCCTAAAGCTTCTCTGTTTTAAATGAGGGCAAGCATCCAGAAAACAATTATTCATTTAATAAACATTTCCAAAAACTTATTATATCAAGGCACTGTGTTAATTGCCAGGAATACCCTTAAGGAGCTTACTGTTGAGCAGGGACAGGAAAAGTAAGTAAACATGCAATTATAACACAGTGTGACAGGTAATATGAAAAGGTAAGAGATAACACACTTGCTTAAAAAAGTTTTTCCAATGTAAGTAACCTTGACTAGTAAGTAGCAGTTAACCTGGTGGGGTGGAGGTGGGGGTAGAGCAGTGGGCATTTCAGAAGACGCATCTGTTAAGATACAGACACGAAAAAAGAGGAACTATGTAGATGTGCAAACAGTTCAGTATGGCCGTAGCACAGTGTGCTGGGATAAAAGAATAAGATACTGGAGAGGTAGGCAGGGGCCTGATCTCAAGAGGTCTTATAGTCCATTCTAGAAGGTCTGGACTTTCTTGTGGGGCAAGAGTGAGCTAATGAGTCACATTTTAGAAAGAAAATTCTTGCTGTATCATTGAGATTGGTTTCGAGAGATGATGAATGAAGCAAAGACAACCAGATTTCTTTAGATCAGATGCCTCAGAGCCTTTGTACTATGAATTTTGGAAAGAAATATACAGCAGAAAGCACTTCTCAAATGTATCTGACCCTAAGAACATGGACTCTGTTCTTCCTGCACAACACCTATTAATATGTCTTGAGACAGGAGGGTTCACAGATCGAAGTCTGGGAAATGCTGCCCTAGGAAGAACACGCAGAAGAAAACATAATAGGCACTCACTATTTGGTGCCTAACAACCATTTCCTTCTTCTTGGTGGCACAACTTGATTCCATTTAGGTGATCCTCACCCCACCTCCAACAGTAAGTCCTGACGGGTCCAAACTGGTCTTGGCAGTCCCATTCCCCTTGACAGTGGCCGGTGCAAGCACATGCATTTGACACAAATCCAGCCATGAAAGGAAAGGCAAAACATGCTGAAGGGATCTGGGAAAAGGCTTTTATAGAGACATGGGCAGATACAGTGTCTGTGGATGGCCACACCTGGAGGTAATGACTAGAAGTGATACACAGAGTGAACATAACAGAGCAGGAAAAGGGAAAGAACCTGGTACAGGCAGCAGCCTTTAAAATTCTTTTTTTGTTTTTTTGTTTTTTATGATCACGGAGTATTTTATTGTCTTCCTACTAGTATAAGGCACTTATTTTGTTATGTGTTTTTTTTTTCTTTTAAACAAAAAGCAATCATAAGTGAATGCATTGGTAAATATCTATTATCAGAATGAGACATGCTCATCTACAAAATCATTTTCTATCTTAGCAGCTTTTAAAATTCTGAATTAATTCTGGGGCTACCCTACCTTGGATCCTTTTATTTCCTTACTGTATAAGCCACATTAAAGTGGTGTTTTGTTGTTTGTAGCTGAATTCCTTGTAACTGTCAGTTACAGAGAAGCTATCTTCAAATATCCAAGAGCTATCATAAGAAGAATAACTAAATATTTACTGAAGTTTCCCATTTAGAAATAGGACCAGGGGAAGGTCCCCTTCCAGGGGAAGGAAGAGGGGAACAGATTTCAGCTAGTCCATAAGGAAGAACTGTCTAAACAGGAAGAGGCTGAACTGGTGAGATAGGGGGTTCTCCAACACAGGAAATATTTGGTCAGGGATAGACTGTCCCTAAAAATACTCAGTCATGGAAATTCTACATGTCTGGGGTAAAATAAGAGAATGTCTGTGAGGTCAATGACTAAACATCATGAACTGTAAGGTCTAATCCTACTCTATGAATCTGTTTAAAATGAAGTACCCTTAACTCACAGAATCAAACAAACTCATAATTTTTAATTTGGAAGGAACCTTAGGGGCTTAAAAGGATTAGTGGATGGAGGCAATGATTGTTGCAGAATGTGACACCATCGTGCAATAGTTTACTGAAGAGAAGGAAGAGAAGTAAATTTAGAGAGGTTAGACAAGAGCATAAGCTTGTTAGTGTCAAGGATGGGAATTCAAGTCGGCTAACTCCCAGGAAAATTCTCAAACACAATTTTTCTTTAGAGATCTAGTTCATATTACAATGTAAACATTTCTGAAAATTATAGAAATCCTAATTAGTAGGCAAAATTCAGTTATATCCCTGTAGAAGCACAATTTGGCTCTACTGTTGGTTTTATAACTACGGCATGCAAACATTTTAATTTGGTGGTTTCACACTTACCTTGCATCTTCTTCAACTCCAAAGAAATCATGTTAATGTTTTTAATTATGGCTTCCATGTTTAGCTTATGGTCAGTAACATTATTCTTAAACATCTGATTTTAAAAGAGAAGCAAGATGAATAAATCAGAGGCATTTATGTGCACTTTGAAAACACTCAAATTTTCAAGTATTTCTAAAAGGAAAATCTGTTATTTCAGAACTGAAAGCATTATGAACAAATATAATGGTGAGAATTCTAACATAGTAATGCATCAACTTGTTCATACTTTCCAAAGATTCATAGGATAAGGTTTCTTCTTTAATGGAACCAGATAACATGATGGGACCCTTACAACCGAAATGCAGATGTCCCCTGTTCAGAAAGCCTTAGCACTTATAAACTATCTTAGAATTAAGTAGTCATATAAAACCTTCTTTAATTTTGTTTATGTAAGACAGTGTATTTTTCTAACTTATTTTTGAAGGATAAAGTCCACAGTAAAACTCAAAGTAAGATTCAATTATAATTCATAAACTAACAAGATGGTAAAATGGCCACTTTTAATTTAATTTTGGGACATAGGGCAATACACTTTTAAAAAAAATCCTGGTTAATTGAAATGTGTAAATCAACAGGTTACAATGTTGCATGTATAGTACATATTTTTAGCCAATGCATCAGATACAAACACATAAACAGGTTTACTAAAAACTAATCTTAGCCACTGAAATGTCTCAAAAAGACTTGAAATAATAACCCACAATTAGCACACACAACTCCAGCAATGTAAAAGGCAAGTAATTATGGGTCAGGCTGCTTGTCCAAGATAATGAAAATAAACTAAGCTTTAAGTCAATTTCTTGCCTCTGCTTTCTCCTGAGTCCAGAAATTCATCCTGTATCACTCACTTCAGAGCCACTACAAAGAAATAAAAATTTTGTTTTCCAAACAACGAATAAAATATACTTTGCACCCACCTACAAGCCCCTACAAGCCAAAAAGGGAATGGTAGTTGTCTTACTTGGTTGGGTATAGCAAATCAAAAGATTTATGTTTGAGGGAAAAAGAAAGATGAGGGGAAGGGGAGGGGGAGAGGGAGGGAAGGGAAGGGAGGGAAAAGAAGGGAAGAGGAAGGGGTAGAGGAGGGGAAGGGAAGGGGAAGGAAATGAAGGGAAGGAAGGGAAAGGAGGGAAAAGGGAAAGAAAGGAAGGGAAAGGAAGGGGAAGGAAAGCAAGGGAAGGGAGAGATAGGGAAGGGAAGGGGAAGGAAAGGGTGAAATAACTTTAAACATGAAGAATAGGGGTGCCTGGGTGGCTCAGTTGGTTAAGCATCCGACCTCAGCTGAAGTCATGATCCCACCCTCAGTGAGTTAGAGCCTGCATTGGGCTCTGTGCTGCCAGCTCAGAGCCTGGAGCCTGCTTTGGATTCTGTTTCCCTCTCTCTCTCTCTGCCTCTCCCCTGTCTGTTGCTCTCTCAAAAATAAACATTTAAAAAAAATTTTTTTAATTTAGAATGTTTGTAAAAAAAAAAAAAAAATTAAAATTAAAAAACCAAGAGACAAGTAGAAACTAAGTGGATAGAGATATGCCCGAGAAAGTTGACCGCCCCCCCGCCCCCCCAGCAGGGTCGGGTTTCCCGCCGTCCTTGAGTGCCCCTGGATGGGTGGGGTCAGGGGCAGAGCTGGGGCTGGACCCCACTGGACTGGAGAGATGGGTTAGGCCATTGGTCAGAAAAAGGAGAGGCCGGTCAAAGGGCATTCCCCAGGAGTGCCAAGTGGTGAGCAGGCTCTAGGGACAGAGAAAATGGTGGACTAAGAGGCCAAGATACTGTAGACACTAACGCAACTAAGGCGCTAACCTTCAACCAGGAGGCCTGGAGGCACAGTTCGTTCTGGCCCTCAACCTGAGGAGGGATTATCATCCCTAGAGCATTTGTTCTAAAGGCCACCCCCTCCTCCTCAGCCCAACCTCCGCCCGCGAGGAGTCCCCGGGTGCCGCTGGCCTGCCCAGCCGGCACTTGGTGACTCAAGATAGCCCCCTCGAAGCTTCCACAACCCCTCTGCTCCCAAACCAGACCAGTAGCATGTACAATGCGCCCGGCGTGACCCTGGCCTTGGGACGACCACCCGCACTGCCTGGATCCACCCAACCATCAGTTCCTTCTAGATCTAACCCATGGCAGTGAGGAGCCTCAGGCCCTCAGGGCCTGCCCACTGGGACGCTGCCGACGGAGTCTGAAGCAGCCTGGAAATTTCAACAGCCTCCACCTGCCCCCTCCCCAAACCTGATTAGGATTTTTTGAGACCCAGTAACCTCGTTTTGTCCACAAACCAACCCTGTCTAGACCCACCTGGCCAGCCAACTCTCACAAAAACTCTGACTGCAGGTGGGGCGGGGCCGAAAGTAATGGTGGGGAATGTGCTTCCTGATTGGCCAGCTTCTCCACCTGGTGTATCCTGGGAGTTGTAGTCCCAGGCAAGGCACTGTAGGAGAAAGTTCTGGATGCGAGACTGGAAGTGACTAGCAGTGACCTGTGGGCTGAGAGGGAGAGAGGGAAAGGCGTTGATGTTTTACTTCCTGTGTGCCAGGCGCTGTGCTAGGTGAGTCCCAGCCCTTAATCTGCATTCAGTTTTAACAGTAAAAGAGTGTGATTAAGGCCAGACTCTGGACTGAAACTGCTCAGGTTTGAATCTAACTCCAGCATTACGTTTAGCTAGAGAGGTGCTGGTAAGCACTTTAATCATTTAGAGTCCAAATGTCCTCATCTATCATGTGGAGGGCATAATAACTACCTTCTAGTTTTCTTTTGAGGGTTAAGTGAGATAATGCATCAAAGGGACTTGGCAGATGATGTGCCCAATAAATGTTCGCTATTACCATTCTTATAAATCCTTACAGGTGAGTGAAGAGTACAGTAGAGTGGAATACTTGCCGGTGGAGAAGCTGGGATTCAAGCCATCTTTGCTAGATTCTCTGGCACTACAGAGGACTCTTTGGGACTACCATCTCTGGGGCTGACTCAAAGACATTTCTTAGTGTCCTCGGGAATGGGGAATGGGCTTAGACTTTCTAAACAAGTCTTTGCCTTCTCTAAGCCTCCCCTAAAATACCCAGCAGCCTCTTGAACCAGTGTTTTCCTGGCAACCCGCAGCACATAGTCTGCTGTGTATTTTATACTCAGTTACTTTCAGTTTGACACTAGCGTTTGCTGTCTGATGCAGAGTTAGATGAGGAGGGACATGCAGAACCAACATCAGTCCTAAGGAGAACTACCTATGTAATCTTGGAAATGAGTGCCTGCCTTCCTCCCAACCTCAGTTTCCTCATCTATTTCCTTATTAGAGGGATGGGCTAGATCAGTGTTTCCTAAATTTCACTCACTGTAAGGCCACTGTTATGACTATTTGCTCTAAACTATGTACTACCTGTTTTATTACCTTAGTATTTTATTTTCCTTTAAAATTTAAATCTACTTAAATTTTTTTTTATATCATCAATGTAAACAGAAGGTGATAGGCAAAATAAAGACCTGGAAATAAGACAATATCTGTAACCATCAAGACATTCTTGCCTCCTGATGGCTGTGTTCCTGCAGCTGGATCTTCTTTGTGAAGATGGGTTATTATGTGTTACAGAAGTGTTAAAGATAGTCTAGCACAAACTGAGGATTTCTTTTTGATGTGAGCAGGATTGAAAGAGTTGCACAGGGAATAACTCTCACTCGTGATTATGTGTTGTTTAATGCCTGTGTGCCATATAAAACCATCTCTCATCCCTCGTAGGATATGTCCCACCCTTTGCTCAACCTAGAATTAGGTGCTGTCCCTTTCTAGGACACCTTCATTCTCAACATGCTGTGGGTGCCTTTCAAAACTCACCCCAATCCTGGAAGGAGTCTTCCCGAATTAATCCTACCCAAATCTGCAGTTTCATACCAGTCTCTGCCAAGGCTTCCCTCACTAATTTTAATTGTGGACACTTGCTGGTGTCAGTCCTGCATTTTCTTATTTTTGATATATGCACTGAGCATTTGTTACCTAATTCTTCGAGTGCTGAGTAAGGGGGGAGAAAAGAGGCACAGAAGGTCAGCTAACAAACATTCATTTAGCACTCACTGTGTATTAAGAATTATGTTAGAGGCGGGGCACCTGGGTGGCTCAGTTGGTTAAGTTTCTGACTTTGGCTCAGGTCATGATCTCGAGGTTCATGAGTTCAAGCCCTGCGCTGGGCTCTGTGCTAATAGTTCAGAGCCTGGAGCCTGCTTCAGATTCTGTGTCTCCCTCTCTCTTTGCCCCTCCCCTGCTTACACTCTGTCTCTCTCTTTCAAAAATAAATAAACACTAAAATAATTTCAAAAAAAGAAAAGAATTATGTTAGAGGGGAACCTGGGTGGTTCAGTCAGTTAAGCGTCCAACTTTGGCTTCAGCTAGGGTCATGATCTCACAGTTTGTGAGTTCGAGCCCCACATCAGGCTCTGTGCTGACAGCCTAGAGCCTGCTAGGGATTCTCTCTCTCTCTCTCTCTCTCTCTCTCTCTCTCTCTCTCTCCACCACCCCCCATCTCTCTGCCCCTCCCCCACTTCCTCTCTCTCTTTCAAAATAAATAAATAAACTTAAAAAAATTAAAGAATTATGTTAGAAGTTTTCATCTTCTAACAACGCTCTGAGGTAGCTATTATCACCCCAGCTGTGTGGAAAACAAAGCTTAAGATCAGAGTCTAGTGCCTCCTCAGGGGCACAAGACCAGATTCACATTCTGTATGTGCAACTCCAGAGTCTTCTGTTCTTTTCTCTGCACCAAGTGGTCTCCCAGTCCAGGATACCATCTGTTGAAACAAGTACATCATGGCTCCATAACATCCGGGCTTCACAAATCATTGAACTTAAACACGCATGTACTAATGCACATACAAGCATAAAAGTAACCAACATAAGTTGAGCTACATTTATTTTTCAAATTAAGGACATTAACAAAACAAAAATAACTGCCATCACTGTTTTTGTAAAAGCAGAGATAATTTAATTTAACATCAAAAGAGAAAGGAAGAAAGAAGGAAGCTAATAGTAATTTCAGAGTAAGACCAGCTTAATAAAAATCTTACTGGATGTGTCTCTTTTTTCCCTCCCCCTTACATTTCTGCAGACTACTAAAAACTGGACCTCAGACGTGCATCCAGATGTGTGTTTGGAAACTCCACAGAGGTTATAGCAGGAGGAAATGAAGTGTTTAAGAGAAGTAGGGTGAAAAGCATAGGTGGGTTGAGATAGCATTAAGACCGAGAATCCTGAGCAGCCAGAGATGATGGGGGTGGGGCTTGGTAGGATGTGGTGCCTGTGGGGCTCTACCGTCTCAAACACACTGACTCCATTCACAGGATGTTTTCACTTGTTACTTCAAACGCTTGTTTGAAGTACCTGTCTCAGCTCAGATACCTGTGGTTTAGGACTCTGCTCACAGGAGTTCTGATGGAATCCAAAGAACTCCCACCCATCTTGAATGCTGATGACTTCTTATGAGTAGATTCAAATGCTGTAATTTGGAAAAGATCATCATTAAGCCTTTAAAGAAAAAGAAGAAAAAGAATCAATTTTGTGTTTTTTTTAAATACATGGTATAAGAGGAAAAAAGAGATGCGGACTCAGAAGAAGATAGATTGTAATAATGTATTTTCCTTCATAAACATGTCTTAGAGCAATGATGACTACTTATTGTAGTGCTTTTCCTTCTTAAGTAACTATAGATTCTTTTTTCTTTTCCTGAGAAAACAAAACTTTAAAAGCCTGATCTGCTGCTTCTTGAGACTATTATAGATGAGGCCCTAAAAAATCTGTCTTCCTTAATAAGTTTGCCATGTTCTACTAGAACTCAACACAGGTTACTGTTGTTGATTCTAATGTTGATCAAATAAAGAAGATTAAAAAGCTGGTAAATTCTCCCATAAAAAGAAAAGCTGTTACAGAACAACAAGGTGATTAAGCATTTTATGGAATCGGGTGTGAGTGCCTCAGTTAGTTTTATTGCGAATTCTTGATTTAAAGTCTTTCATTTCCAGGAAATCAAATTGAGTAAAATATCTCACTTCTCGCACTTGCTCTCAGAGTTCCCATTCACAACATTTCCCTGCTCATCATCAATTAGAAGTGCTGGGCTTTGTGCCTGTGGACTGGCTTCCTGCAGGAGAGCCAACTCCCATCTGAATATGGCTTTGTGCAACCTTCTTGCATACAAATTTAGGAGGTGACAAGCACGTGCTTAGATCATAACTTGTGGAGCATGACCAGTGTCTGGTAGATCAAGGTAATCCTCATGTGCCAGAACCACCAATGCTCTCCCCCTAGCCAATCATGTAAAAAAAATGAGAAGGCACGTGACTTCCACCACTGTGGTCTGCAGAGAAAGTGGGTTCCTGGGCATTGTCTTCTTCAAACAGCTGATGTTTCATTGGGAAAAATCATTTTCTTTTTCTCCAGAACAAATACTTCTGAGCTATAGAAAGGTGTTGTTAACGAAAACCCACATGGCTCACTGTGACTGTTTTCACTTCTAATTAAGAAATTACGTAAAAGAAGGAAATCCTGTGATTTGTGAAACAGGAATGGACCTTGAGGCCATTATGCTGAGTGAAATACGTGGAACTCATAGAAACAGATTGTAGAATGGCAGTTACCAGAGTTTAGGGGTGGGGGAAATGTGAAGATGTTAGGTAAAGGGTACAGATTTTCAGTTATAAGATGAATAAATTCCAAGGAACCAAACTGGTGACTATTGTTAACAATACTCTATTGTATATTTGAAAGTTGCTGTGAAAGTCGTGCTTTAATGTTTTCGCCATAAAAAGAATAAAATGCTTATTATGTGAAGTCAAGAATGTATTAACTAACCTTATTGTGGTAAACATTTCACAATAGATTTGTATATAAAGTCATCCCACTGTACACCTTAAACTTAATGTCATATGTCAATTATATCTCAATAAATGTGAGGAAAAAAGAAATTACAGTCTGTACCAACATTTTCCTCTGAAATAGGAAGCTACCCAAATACAGTTGCCAGGTAAAATACAGCACATCCAGTTAAATTTGAATTTTAAGTAAACAACAGATAATTTCTTTTTTACCGTATTTCCTGAATGCTGTGCAGCACATACTTATATTAAAAATTCATTTGTTTATCTAAGAGTCAAATTTAACTGGGAATCCTGTACTTTTATTTGCAAAATTTGGCAACCCTAGGCCCCAAACACTTCAACCCTAAAAAGAAAAGCAAACAGTCTAAAGGCTTGTAGATTCAGTAGGTATGGAAGCCAAGAGAGAAGATTGAAGTTTTCCAACTTGATGCCAGAAATAATAAAATGCATACACTTACTGTGCCAGAATTTGGCCCTCTTCTTCCTTCAACATTCCTGTGATGCAAGAATGAAGTTAGGTCTTTGAGAAAGCAGATGGGCAAAAGTTGATGCTATTCGACATGGTGCTGTTTTTGACAGTTGCTTGCCTGTTTGTCTGAAAACTCTTTGTGCCTGGCTTTTTAGAAAATGCCTTCATCCAGCAAGGCATATTCATGATACGAGTTGTGTTTATTTCCAGAGATCCACCAATCAGAGAAAACCTTTTCTGTCCCCAAATAAAATATGTTTCCAATTCTATCATGTCAACCCGGCATCCCACTGACGATACTTCTCCTGTTTATTAAAGACATAGATCCTGATCAGATGTTTCTCCCCCTAGACAATACCCTCAACTCCCGACGCCTCACCCACATCAGCCAGCCTTGCACTGAAAAATCAGCATCTTCGTGAAAACAATTATATTATGTTCACGAAGTTAATTACAATAGAATATAAGTGTGTACTCACCATTTTTTAAACAAAACAACGTGTGTGGGCATAAAAGCAAGTTTGGAAGAATATACACCCAATTGTTAGCAAATATCTCTGGGTAGTAAGATTTACAGGTGATTTCATTTCTCTGTGTTTATTTATTTAGCCCAGCTGTGACTTTAGTTCCAATCCACTTCTCTGTATTTTACACTCTCCAGGGCATTTCTCAACCTGGTACAACATCAATCACTGTAAAGCAGAATTCCTCAAGCTTTATGGTACACAACAGTTACTTATGATGCTTGTGAAAATGCAGATTCCCAGGCTCGCCCTGAAGACTTTGATTTAATATGTCTGAGGTAAGGGTCCCTAAATCTGCATTCTTAACTCCTCCTTCTTCCATTTTAACCTAGTTCAACTGTAGACCATACTGTGAGGAATGGAGACTTAAGGTCTTCACTGGGCATCTTTTGCAAATCCCACATGCATGACCATAGTTGAAACTTATTTTGGCCACTGGTGCCAGAATTCATTCACTATGCACAGACACACAGACACACACACACATATATACACACACACACATACATATATATAATGTACATTATATATAAATATATATATTGCATATATATTAATGCAATATATATAATGTATATATAATTTTCAGGCATAAAGGCATAAATCAGGTCCATTTAATCTCCCTTTGAGAGAGGAAAGTGTTTGGGCGGAAGCCCCCCCCTCCCCAGCACGGCAGTGGCACCTCACCACGTCTGCTTGGTTCGAAGAGCGGGGAGGAAGGGGATGCACATTTCAGCTTCCAGTTCTTCCTAATTTAGGTCTTGATTCCTTCTGTCTCCTAGGCTTTTTGTTTGTTTCCTTCCAGTTTCACTTGCCACTGTGCCAGAAGGTGTAGTGCTAAGGTCTGAGATTTCATGTGGTTTTTAAAGACATTTACATGTTTAAATGTAACTCTTGGTACTAGAACTCTGCCTACCCCTGGCTCTGGGGCCATCCCCCTGGTGTGGGAAACCACCAGGCCCTTCCTGCGCTGCTGGCAATGGCATCCTCCTTGGTTTTGCTGCTGCTGCTCCTGCCTGCTGTCACCTGCCCACGCTACATACTACAGCTGGATGAGCTTTATAAGATGTAAATTAGATCATGTCGTTCTCTGGCTTAAAAGCCTTCAGTGGTTTCCTGTAGCCCTGGGAAGAAACACCCACCTGCTGACCCTGTCTATAAGGCCCTGAGCTCCAGTCTGTCTCCCCCTCAGTCATTCATTCCACGCCCATGCCAGCAACTGTTTTGCAGTTGTTTCCTTCTGTCGTTCCCACACTGGCTCCTTTTCACACTTTGGGGTTCAGGGGGGCCAACCTCTTCTGTCACCGCACTCTCCATCCCAGTGTCTTGTTTCCATAGAACACTCGATATAATTTGTAATTTTAAAATGTATGTTTCTGTTCACTGTTTTGTTTTGTTTTGTTTGGGTCACACATATATACCTCTTGGAAGGGCAGGGAACTTTCGTCTTGTTCCCCATCACCCACTCATTGTTACCGTTGTACCCTCTGCCTAGCACAACTCTGGGAATATAGTAAGTGCTCAATACGTCTTCGTGCGGTTCACTTCAGCCTGCATAAACGAATCGGCCTGCTGCTATAGTGATATCCTCAAGAGTCAGAGAAACCAAGCTGGGTGTTAGCACCTGCCGCTCCTGCCAGCAAAGCTCTGACAGTGGAAGCCACCCCCCCCCCCACCTTCATGACTTCTGAGCCTTCTGAGAGAGGGAGAGTCCCCATGGTGGCTAAGCAGAAAGTGGATGAACCACAGTAAGGTAAACACCAAGCATTCCCCCTTCGTTCCATCTGCTTTCTCATTCTGATACACAGACCAAAGATCCCAGACAGCCATGAAAAGCAGACTCATGGCTGTTCTAGAAAACAACAACAGGCCTAAAAGCCTCAAAGCAGCCTTGTGTGGGAAGGATCACGAAACCATCAGGGCTGTGGATCATCACTTGAATAAAAATCAAATGACTTAGGATCTGTCCAAAATGAAGGATGTTTTAATACTTTGTGTGTAAAAACACTGATATTTTGCTTCTTTTTTATTAAACGGATTTTATTATTTTTCAGAATCTTGTCAGCATAATCGTTTTATGGGTGGATGAAATACTCAGCCCTGCCGCTGCAGGGGCTCTTTCACAGCAATTACCTTGTGGCACTTTCGCTGTAATTAGGTTTTTGCCGAGGATTTTTCCCCGGGTCTGTGTAATAAATGAAATATGACCAGAATTTAAATTTGTCAATTACAAGCAAGCGTAGTGCATAAACACACCACAGAGCCATGAATTCCAAACCACAGGCTGTTGCTGGGGGGCAGACGCTCTGAAAATTAAAATGGAAATAAAACTACTGACTGGCAAGCAAAAAGTGGCCCCCAAAGAAAGCAAATCTCCCCTAACACTCATGTATGATTCTACCCAATGGTGTGAGCTCTTGATTACAAATTTTTCAGTGTGTACTGACAAGTCAAGGAATAGTATTGGATTTGTGTTAAAATAACCTACCCAGGCCTCTGATCTCCTACCCTATGAATTCCTATGTTTCTTGAGGCCATATCCAAAAGATCTTGGACATGGTGGGGCAGACCCCCACTGCAGTATGCAGTCTGGTGGTGGTAGTCTCTCTGAGTGGCTCAAGGATGGACAGATTTGGGGACTGGCTCTGCTGTCTACCAGCGGCTGCTATTTCCCCAGACCTGACTTCCATAATTGCTCCTCTGGGGCCCTCTGCCGACCATCTCTTGTACAGGGGAAATTCTAGGAGTTTGCACTGTTGAGGACTCGGACAAATCATTTATTTCATTAAAACAACCATCAAACAAAAGCAAATTTTTAAAATTTGCATGTATAAAAGCCCTAGGCAAGGAAAAAGGAACTCATATATTTTTTTAAAATGTTTATTTATTTTGAGAGAGAGAGAGAGAGAGAGAACATGAACAGGGGAGAAGCAGAGAGAGAGAGAGAGAGGGAGGGAGACAGAGACAGAGAGAGAGAGAGAGAGAATATCCCAAGAGGCCCTGCGCTGTCACTGCAGAGCCCAACATGTGACTTAAACTCACAAAACGTGAGGCCGTGACCTGAGCCAAAACCAAGAGTCGGATGCTTAACTGACTGAGCCACCCAGGCATCCCAGGAACTCACATTTTTATAAACTCCCTGAGTATGTGCATTAATGCACGCAGTGAATCTTTCTTGAATATCTCTTCTTGGTGTCTGTGTCAGACACCAGGTTTTAGGCATTTAGGAGTTGAGCCCAAACCCAAAAGTGTCTTGCTTGTCTGTAGCCAGACATGGACAGCTCATGGTCTGGAGGAGGAGACAAACTGGGGTCCACAAATGGCACAAATGCATATTAAGTGACAATTTAATTAGGCACTGTATAGGAAGAAGACATGTCATGGTGTGTGTCCCTGAGGTAGGAGCATTCAGGCTGAGATCAGAAGGGAGAAGAACATTCTTGGCAGAGGTAACAACATGTTCACGGGCCCTGTGTCAGAGGACAGCCTAGAGGATATGATGGCTTGAAAACATGTCTGGCAAGGCTGGGGTGCAGAGAGTAAGGGGATGCCTAGGGTAAAAAGAGACTGGAGAAGGAAAGAGGTTGGACTCTGGCAGAGCCATGGAGGTTGTGTGGATTATGGTTTCTCCTGATACCTGTGGGAAGCCACTAAGTGTTCTTACACAGGTGGAGGATGGGAATGGTGGTGGTTGATATAATCACATTTGTGGTTCGGAAAGATGATCCTGGCTTCATGAAGGACAACAGATAGAAAGAGGAAAAGAATAGGCTCAAGAAGTCCAGTTAGGAGTCTAGTGCACTAGTCCACGTGAAAGATGGCAGTGAGTTGTTCGAAATGGTGGCAGAAGAGAAGGAAATGAGATCAGAGAGAGCGTTTAGGGGATAGAATCAGCACTGACTTGGTGATGAGTGATACATGGTGATGGAAGGAAGGGGATGTTAAAAATGGCTTAGGTTGTCTCATTTAATTGTTCCAGCTGTGCAAAATAGCATTACCCCCATTTTACACATGAGGGAGTTGAGCTCAGAGAGGTTTACTGTTGGGCTTGAGATCATTCAGTTGGGAAAGGGCAGGGCCATATGCCTACTACTCCTTCACAGCATCTCTGATGTTGTAGGGGGTGTTTGCTTAGAAACTCATCTCCCCCACATCCTTTCAATGTATCCCCAACATCTTTTTTTTAAATGTTATTTATTTTGAGAGAGACATAGAAACCGTGAATAGTGAAGAGCAGAGAGAGGGGGGGGAGAGAAAATCCCAAGTAGGCGCCACGCTGTCAGCACAAGCCCAATGTAAGACTCAGTCCCACAAACTGTGAGATCATGACCTGAGCCAAAATCAAGAGTTGGATGCTTAACCGACTGAGCCACCCAGGCGCCTCCCAACATTCTTAAGAACACTCCAAAAACTTATGTGTTTGTTTCTTTGTCTTTCTTTTATGCTAGTCTGTGAGCTTGTTGAGGCCTGTATTGTCAGGCCTTTATTTGCCCTTGAATTGTCAATACTTAGTCCAGCGCCTGGCTCAGAGTAGGAGCCAGGGAGTATTTATTGAGTGAATAAGAAAATCTTCACCCATCTCCTAGAGAAGGGAGCTAGTTGGAGGGCAATGTGTGTTTTAAACAACATTCTCACTGACCTAATTCTCTTTTATACTAGGACCACAGTTTGGGAATTTTTTGCTGGAATGCTCAAGAAGGACTGTCAAGAAGAATCTAGAAGTTTCTAGTAGCCTAGTGTGGTTAAAAGAGCACAGGTTTAGAATCCTGTGGCTCTGGTTTTACATTCCAGCCCCTCAGTTTATAAGTTATGCATTCTAGAATACTTATCCTCTTTGAGTAGTCAGTGTCCTTATATGTAAAGTGAGGAAATTTCAGTATTTACTTAATAGAGCTATTGTGAAGATTGCATTTGGTCATCTGTGCTAACTGCTTGACACATGAATATATAAATTTCCTATTTTTGTAGAAAAGAAGGGTCAGAATTTCATGGCTAGCCAAGAACATGGATGAGGTTGGTACTTTCTCTCCACCTGACCTCAAAGTTCCTGTCACGTACAGACTACTCTTCCTGTGGTTTATTCTGGAATGAGGGAAGAGGAAGTTGGCTCTCTGGGGGTCCCTGACAAGCTGACAGATGTCTCCTAAGGCAACTTTCAACAGAGAGCTCTTTATTATTATTATTATTCTTTGTGATTTACAGTGTGTGCCTACAAGCCTCTGGGCACGATCACGGAGTAGGAATGGAATTAATAAATTGGATCTGGTTCTTGCTTAATTCATGGCTCTGACAAAATTAAAAATGGAGACAGGTAGGAAAGCCTAAACAAACAAAGTGTCCCAAAGCCTGGATTCCAGGACACATAGTGCTGTAGGAGGAACACTCCACAGACAGAACTGTGGCTAAAGCCAGGCAGACATCCAGATGGAGTAGAGAAGCCTGAGAACACCCTAGAAAGCAACAGATCCTTTCCAAAGGAAATCCAAACCTGTTGGATTTAAGCAACCCACGAGTCTGGGATCATATATGCATGGGTTCAAATTCTGAGTATACTGCTTATTTGTATAATCTTAACAAATGGCTCAGGGTCACTCAGCTGGTTATTTGCAGAACTGGATTTCGATGCAAATCTGAACCCAAGCTTGTGGTTTTTAGCCATTTTAAGAGAGAAAAAATAATTTCCCCTCTACCCTTCTAAGTTCTTGGTTGAGACCCCCTATAGTAAAAGAATAATAAGAGAAAAACAGACAGAAGTTTATTAACATTGTTAAAAAACAAAAATGCAACTGGGTAAATTTTATTTATTTATTTATTTATTTATTTATTTATTTATTTATTTATTTTTGGAGAAAGAGAGCATGTTGCACACACAAGCATGCATGGGAGAGGCAGAGGGAGAGGGAGAGAGAGAATCTTAAGCAGGCTCCCTACCCAGTGTGGAGCCTGATGCGGGGCTCAATCCCATAACTGTGAGATTATGACCTGAGCCAAAATCAAGAGTCAGAGGCTCAACTGACTGAGCCACCCAGGTGCCTCCAACTGAGTAAATTTTAAAGACCTTACTGACCTCATTCAATGATTCATGAATGTGGCAGCATCCCATCTACTTGATAGAAAGGAGCTCTGAGGAGCTGTGCAAACAAACAAAACAACAACAACAAAAAAACCCCAAACTTATAGACAAAGGGGAGAAGGAACTAGGAAGTTATATTGGGCAAAAAACTATGTTGGTTATTGCAAGGTTATTTTCCTTTAGGGATGGTAGGGGTCTATCACGCAGAGTACCTAAAAAGCACCGATCAGGTGATTCCTGATCAACTGGTTTAAGATTCCATTTTGGGGAGAGCTGAAACGGTAATTTAATTAAGTCTGGGTTTGGTGATGTGAGGTTTAATGTAAGTGACTCCATTTTGGGGATGTTGTCTTATTGTTAGCAAAATGTATGTATATGTCATGTAAACATGGGAGAAAAACTGAGTACCTCTCCAAGATATCCCCAGCCACCAGCTTAAACACTATCTTCCTCTAGACAAAAGAAAGGAAGGGGAGGAAGATGGCCAACTTGGGGGAGGTTACCAGAAAAAGCATAAGAAGTAAGGATAAGTGGGGCGCCTGGGTGGTGCAGTCGGTTAAGCGGCCGACTTCAGCCAGGTCACGATCTCGCGGTCCGGGAGTTCGAGCCCCGCGTCAGGCTCTGGGCTGATGGCTCAGAGCCTGGAGCCTGTTTCCAATTCTGTGTCTCCCTCTCTTTCTGCCCCTCCCCCGTTCATGCTCTGTCTCTCTCTGTCCCAAAAATAATAAATAAAAAAACGTTGAAAAAAAAAAAAAAAGAAGTAAGGATAAGTAAGGATGAAGTCTGTGCCTTCCCCACTAATAAGAGTTTCTTGTGACTTAGAGTCATCCTTCTCTTCTTGGTAGAGAGAGGGAGACACTTACAAATGGAGACTTTCTTTATGAATGTAAATGTCCCTTGCAAAAGGGTAACTTCTACTCTGTTTTATAGCTTCTCCTGTGTCTGCATGTTCTCAAAAATAATCAGCTCAAAATAATCCTAATGCTGAAGAGGCACATTTTGGGGTGGTATATTATGCTACCCTTCACCATTATATTGTTTCCGAACATACTATGGCATATTGTCGTTGCTTAAATATTTACTGCATAACTATGAATTCCTTAAAATGAATGCCTAGTATACAGAAGGGGTTCAATTTATGCATGCTAGAAGTTTTGCTGTCTTAGATTTTTTCCCCCTGAAATTCCTCACCCCCTCAATACCCCACTCCCACTGCACAAGTACAAGTATATTGATCACTGGAACAAGCGTCTTTGAGGGATACATCCTGAGACCTTCACAAAATACCAAATTCACAATATAAAAATAATATCTGCATAGCATGGGGCTGTCTTTCAAATATTTCCCCCCTAAGTCATGAGGCCCCTGGGTAAATCCTCACATCACACATTAACTATTGACTTTCCCCCCTATCATCCCGTGGACACACTTCACAAAGAAACATAGTTCTGATCTTGCAAGAATTGCCCCCCTATGTGCTGCAGAGTCAAGGAGTGATGCAAGGGGGCAATGGGCAGTGGTGGGGCTCTCTGCCTCCAGCTCAAGGTCAGCAGGATTCAAATTCACCCCTCAGCAAGATGTCAACCAGCCATGTGTCACTCAGTACCCTTTGGGGTGCTGGCCCATAGTAAAAGCCAGCAAATGCCAGGCCAGAGTCAGTAGTGCTGTGAAGGCCCTGGGGGCCATTCCTTCCCCAAGGCCAGGCCCAACCTTCTTTTGGACCACAAATACCCTCTCCTACTTTGATCCTGAATTTTCTAACATTTCCAGGCTTACATCTTATCCTACTTGATGTATTGTTTTTAATGTAAATTTTTTCCTAGCCACAAAACTAAAACCATCACGGACCACCAGAAAAGCACCCAGAAAGAAAAACAAACAAACAAATCACCGGTCATCTCTCCACGTAGGGAATATAACTGCTAACATTTTTGGCAAAGCCTTCCTTTCTACTCCCCCCACCCCCATCCCACTCCACTGTACAGCTTTTGAAAAGAGGTATTCCCTCAAATGTTCTCATGTTTAAGAAAAGGGGAGAAAAGGGTCCTTATGTTATCCCTTCCAGAAAGAACCCAAGTAATCCCTATTATGTAAACTCTTTCAAAGAAACAGTCTGTTCAAAACTGTCGTGAAGTCATTTGTTGCTATGGCAATGCTTGGCCCAAGAGTGCAATAAACAACCATCCTGACTCCAGCCTCTAAACAGAAGCTGCCATTATCTCCCTCAGAGCTCTTCAGGGGGGCTCATTTTGCTAAAGTTATTCATTTAAATTAGCAGCTCCTTTCTTAGTCACTTGAATTTCTTTTGCTTCCTAGGAAGCCACACCAGGCGGCTGAGAAAGCAGTTAGGGCAATAAATTGAGAGGCTGAGGACTGGGGACAGCACTCCTTCCGTGGTGGCCTTCTGTGGATCTGCGATAAAGGCAGGTTCTTTTCTCTGCTGGGTACACAGTCTAACATCTTAGATGCATGTCACCCAGGGCAAAATAAGGTTGGGTGTTGGGCTTAGGAGGACAATTATGGTGAAAGTTCTGACAACAGCGTATTTAATCAACCCAGGTAACTTTTCCGAACTAAAAATACGGAGCAAATCTCACAGAGAGTATTCTGGAAAGCTTTTTGCAATTTTATGTACAGCTGCAGAATATTATGGCTGAAGGGATGAGAGGTGGGAGTGGGGTGGGGAAAGATATTCAACATGCTTAACATGCATGATTTCATTAGATTCTGAAGACACTCCTATAGAGGCAGGCAGCATATCTTTTTTTTTTTTTTTTTTCTTTCCTGTTTTACAGATAAGGAAGCAGAGACTTGGAGAGATTAAATGACTTGCCCAAGATCCCTGACCAGAAAGTGGTAGAGCCAGTTTCAAACTCTTGCTCTTTACCTTGGAAACTGCTTTCTTGACCCTCACAGTATACTGCCCCAAAGGGCTGGAATAGACACCCATGGAGCTCCTACTCTATGCACGGAGTGCTGGAGATTTTACATACATTGTTTAAATGTCACAATTGGCCTGTGTAGATGTTATCATTCCCATTTGTCAGATGGGGAAGCTGAGACCCCAAGATGTGGTTCACTCAGGTTTGTCCAGCCAGCTCTAGTATACAAGGGTTTGAACTCATGGCTGCTAGACTTCAAAGCCTATGCTCGTTCGTCTACACAGCATTGCCTGGTACCTAGAAATCATTAAGCCTAACACTGTCTTTTTACCAACAAGGAAACAGAGCCCTGGAAATACTAAGTGGCTTGCCCAATGACATTCTTCAAGGTCTAGAGACTGCCTCCCTCCAGCCTGAGCAGGCAGATGGAAGAGAGTTCATTTGCTCTAAGGTGGCCTGGTGTGCATTAGGTCAAGTCCCAAGGGTGGCTGTCTACAAAAGCTACTGTACTTGAAGAGTGTGTGTTCAGAGTGGGATCACACTGGAGTCTTGGGCCATTTATTCTCTATTCCTGGTCATCTCGTCCCCCTAACCCAACTCCTATGTCCAGGAAAATTCATCCTGGAAGCAAAGCATCAAAGGCCTTCCTCCAAACAACATTTCTGACGTTAGCCCTTATTTATTAGGACTGTTCCCTCCCTGCTGGGTCACTGAGGCTGGTGGTATGGCTTCCAAAGGTCACAGATCCTGTCAATCAGGTTCCCAGATGACCTCCTGTTGCAGGTTCTGGTAACTGCTCTCCCCTCTTCCCCTTCAGGCGAGGGGTAGAAATGGTGCCCGGCTGTTTTTAGCCACAGGGGTACTGACCCAGAACCTTCTGTTTTACCCAATCTTGCCCACACTTTTATAAACCGTCTCTTTAATAATTGTCCAATTTGAGTATTTCCTGCTGGGACCATGACAAATACACTCCCCCAGTTATTCTCTGACTCATCACCCAATTTCTTTCCTGCCCAATATTTACCACATTCAGTAATTGTTACATTTATTTTGTATTTGCTTTCTTAATGTCTTTTTCTCCCCAGAATGCAAACTCAGGAGGACCAGGACTTTATTTATTATAAAACATCGTTCCCTAAAGTCAGGTTGGCCATCTTCACAGCCCCACTGTCAGTGTTGCAGGAGCTTGCAGGAATGATTGGTTGCAATTGGCTATAATGTTGGTGACCATCTCAAATGAAAGGGCTCTTCTAAGACTCTTTTTCAGGGTGCAAGCAAAGGTTGCATGTCCTATTTATACCTGGGCCTGATTGCCATTTGTTTCTCTGGATTTGTCCTGGATAATTTCTACTGTGATGATGCTCTCAGGATCATAATTATCATCATGTCGAGGTCAAATGCATCTCGGCCAGCAAGCCGTGGCCACCAAGTATGTGTGCTAGGTAGTGCTGCGGTGCTGGGGACTGTAGCCAGGAGAAAGGGAAACCCACCTGTGTGGGACCTGACCTGCCTTTGGCTGTGGTTCTCAGACGGGTGTTCGTTGTCTGGCCAGACACGCTCAGAGAAATCCCATGGAATGTACACTTGGGAACAGAAATGAAAACTCCACTCACAAGTCCATCCGGATAATTTATCAAGGGATATTCAGGAAGAGCCGTTCATTTGGTGCCTGAAGGAAGACTCACATTTCAGACCCACGGGAACGAGCACTCTCAAAATCATGGGTCCCAGGGATGTCCCTGGCTGCCTTCGGAGGAGAGTCTCAGCTTCACTTCACTAGCCAAAGCTTTTAGCCTTGCATTAGCTGCAGGGGCAGATAGCACTGAGCTTGAATTTCAGGCTCTGAAGTTTTCTAACTTGGTTGAAATCCTGGCTTTCCCACTTAAGAGCTCCAAGACTCCGGGGCACCTGGGCAGCTCGGTTGAGCGTCTGACTTCCCCTCAGGTCATGATCTCACGGTTCGTGGGTTTGAGCGCCACGTTGGGCTCTGTACTGACAGCTCAGAGCCTGGAGCCTGCTTCAGATTCTGTGTCTCCCTCTCTCTCTCTCTGCCCCTCCCCCCCACTCGTGCTCTGTCTCTCAAAAATAAATACATGTTAAAAAAATTAAAAAAAAAAAAAAAAAAGAACTCCAAGACTCTGAGCAGCTTACATACAGATTCCCATCTGTATGATGGGAATGCCTACACCTTCTCCTGAGGGTTGTGAAGGTTAGGCTGAATGAGATAATGCAGGAAAGCCACTGAGCGCATACTCAATGAAGGGTAAACTGCAATTTTAGGGAGATGTCAGATTTCCCATCTGCCAGTTCTGCTCGGTAATTTTTAAACAACCCGGTTTCCCAGCCACTTACTCTTGCATCCTTTTCCTTTGAGTTTCAGTGTTTTCTTAAAGTAGTCATTTAGATTGTGTTTTATTTCCACTCCAACCAAAAGCTTAAAAGGTTTAGTTGTCATTCCTTTGAGAACCCTGATGGGCAGGTTACAGAAGATGCTTAGTGATAAGAGGTATTTGGGCTTCCCAGTCCTGCCCCAGGACTCTTTCGCCATCTCTCCTCACCTAGGTTCATTCACCTGGACCCAGGAGCGTTTTTGGAGCCAGGGAGCATGTGAACTAGTGAAGGAAGTGCAGGCTCTGGGCTGGACAGGTCTGGGTTAGAATCCTGAATCTGCCACTCACTTAGATGTGTGAATTCATGTGCCTTGCACAGTGGCTCTAGCCCCAGTTTCCGCATTTGTGAATACTGTGTGAGAAACATTTGGGCCCAGGGTTCAGAAATGGAAGCTATTTCTATTATGCTGAGGGTTTTATTCTTTACCCTGGAGGAGCTGCTAATATACTTGGGATGACAAAATGAGTATTTCTAAAATGCCCATGTTGGGTCAGATAGTGACTCCTGGTTAAAGTTCTTGAGGGGCTCCTGGGTGGCCCAGTCGGTTAAGCGACTGACTTCGGCTCAGGTCATGATCTCACAGTTCGTGATCTCATAGTCCTGTATCGAGCCCTGCATTGGACTCTGTGCTGACATCTCAAAGCCTGGAGCCTGCTTCAGATTCTGTGTCTCCCTCTCTCTCTGCTCTTCCCCCACTCGTGCTCTGTCTCTCTCTCTCTCACAAAAATAAATAAACATTAAAAAAAAAAGCTCTTGAGCCATTGCATTTCTGAGCTTTCTAATCACATTACAGATGGCTGCCTGGGACTTCAGTATAGATCTAATCAAAGGCCAATTTCTTCACTTTCTTTCTTCCTTTTTGGAGGGAGTATGCTGAAGTCCTCAATTAGATGCTCAAAACAGGACAATTCCTACAGGTAGTACTGCCCCTGTCTGCTCCACATCATTCAAAAGAGAGCAATGACCCTGGCAGGTGCTTTTGAGGTGTGGGGCCTGCCCAGTGTCCAGTTCTTCATCACAGCCGAGAAAGCTGCCCACCGGCCTTGCCACTCGCTCTCCAGCTCTACCCAACCCTCTGCCATTCCCCAGACACACAGGTTGCTCTTTGCGGCTTTGCCTTGACCACCACGATGCCCTCCCCTCCTGTTTTCTCCTTGTCTGTTACTTCTTCCAGGCACAGATGCTGTGGCACACCAAAGCTCTAAAGCAGTGCTTCTCAAAGCATGGGCTTTGACAGGGGTCAGTTTGCAAATGGGTGCTGGTCTACAAGGGGAAGGGCAAAGACAGCAATTTGACAGAGTAATTTTATGTCTGTTGAATCTAATAACCATAAGTTTGTGGCATTATTTTGTATATCTCTGGTTTTTAATTTTCACTTTTCTCATTGTTTTTTAAAGAAACATTGGTGAGGGAACAGAAACAAAAAACAGAACTTGCGCTACCTGCACCTGGTCTGAGAAGCACTGCTCCAGGCTAATGTTACCAGCTTTGGCTTGATTGTCCCTGAGCCCTCCCCAGCCCTACCGTCCTCCCCATCTCTCCTTTCCACCATATTCCTGCTCCTACCTGCTTCCGGCCTTGAACCTGCAGATGTGACCTTCCTCCTGCTGGCGGCCCTTCTGACCTCTCCCCATTTAGCCTCTGCACCCCAGCCATCTAGAGCAACTCAGATGTGACTTCCTCAGCCAGACCTTCCCAACGCACCCTCAGTCTCAGGGCTCTCCTTGTCCTCTTGTAACACGTGTTGTTCCTCTTTCTTCCGGGCACCTGATCCCTGCTGGAGAGTTTCCTGGGAGCTCCACTGTTTAATGCTAGACCTACCCGATCCCCCCAGCTGCATGAAGGCAGGCACCACCGTACTGGCTTGTCCATCACCATCTCCTGGTTTCCCGTAAGATGCCTAGCACATATGAGGTGCCCAGGGAACATTTTTAGTTTTGGCTCATTAAATGATTGAGGAAATGGATAATCAACGGAACTCAAAGATCACTATAGCCATATTAGTGAACCATCTGTCTGCCTCTGGGAAGAGTTGCTCATTTCATCTTTCTGACCTCTTATGCTTTACTAAGCCTTTTCTAAAAATTGCATTTCTTCCACCATATACTCCCCCAAAAGCAAGGCCTTGGCATCAGGGAGAACTGAGTTTAAATCCCAGTTTCTCTACCACCCAGCTGTACGACCTTAGGCAAGTGATCTGAGCTGTCTGAGACTCAGTTTTCCTCATTTATAAAATGGATATAGAAACACCTACTTCATAGGATTCTTAGAAAATTAGATGAGGTAGTAAAATTCAAAACACCAAGCAGACCTGTCCAGAGTAGATGCTCAACCAGTATCAATTCTTTTCTCCTCCCTTTTCTCCTCCATACTCTGTTATGACTTCACGAAGCCACAGGCAGTGCCTTGGTCATCATTGTACCTCTGGAGCTTGAGATACAGCAGGTGCTAAATAGAAGTGTGTTGGGTGAACGGATAAATAAATCATTATTAAATTATTATTATTAAGTTGTTAAATAAAAAGTAATTTTGCCAAGTGATCAATATTTTCTGTTTCTTAATCCACAAAAGGGAGGATAGGAAGCTTTATTGCTAAGAGAATTAAAATAATGTAGGTAAGTGCTTGACACAAAAGCATTCAATAATTGGTAGTTGTTATCATTATAAATAATAAAAACAATACATTAGATGGTATCTCCCAATCCTCAGGACCAAGTTTGTTGGAAGTAAATCAAACAAGCAAGTCAAAAAAAAGAAAAAAGAAAAAAATGCCGTGAACAGTGGTTTGGCTTGACTCCCCAGGTGTCGTGAGGGGGTGTAAGTAGGTCCCAAGCACTAACTCGAGTCTGGCTATAGTCAGGAGAGACAGCAGGGGGTGCTGTTTCCTCATTAAAGAGACAGCCAACTCTCACCGGTGCAGCTTTGATCCAGATTTTGAGAGCCGAGTTCGGCTGCAGGTTGAGCAGCAGCAAGTTCCTGTGGCAGGAATCCTGCAGGTTCTGAACAGAGGTCCCCTGACTAAGACTCCCATGTCTGGGGCCCTACACGTCAGCCCATGTGGTCTTTGACTGGCTTTGGCCTGCAGGCTAATCACTCAGCCTCTTCTGTGTTGCCACCCCGAAGGGAGGCATCACAGAGGACTCAAGAGGGAGAGAAGCAGAGAACAGGACCCTAGCACCTCAAGGCGCCCTCCCCGCTGCATTTGGTTCTGTTCCACTCACCAGACCCCACCGGGGGCAGGTGGAGACAGGGGTGGTGCTGAGGCTGCTGAGGGCTGCCCTTCCTTATTCTCTCTGGCACGAAGGTTCCCGTGGGCTAGCCCCAGCCTTTAAAGAATAGCCGGTGTTCATCAGGGTACGAATATATAGAAATACCTACAAATAAAAAAATAGGATGTTTTAAATTTGTTCCAAAATCCTGTTGACAGTGGAGTGGGGGAGAATGTAAATGAAACAAGGTTGGCCGCGAGTTGAGTTATGTGTGACGACACGTGCGAGTTCACTGTACTTCTCGTTCTACTTTGGAATATATTTGAAATTTTTCCAAAAGGAAGTTTTTAAAATGGGATACATAGTGCCTTGCCTAAGATTTTGCTGGGCAATATTAGGAATCTTTCCAGTGAAGACAGAGGAGGCAGGCTACAGAGTAGCACTGGTAGGTGATGTTTATTATTCTCAAAAGTCAGCCACTATCAGAGCTGGATAAAAAGAAAGATGACAGGTAAGCATGTTGAAGCAATTCTTCCAGAAGAGGGAGGAAGATAACATGTGATTGGGCCTTGAAGCGTGCATGTAAGTTAGTCAAGAAGATAGGAGCAGACTTACCATGTATGTTAATTGCCCTACGCCTGGAATCAGCCATTTCTCCCATGAAGCCCTGTTTCTTTGTACTGGTTAATGGCATTTAGGGCCTACAGTCTGGAAGGGTTCCTTTTAAAAACTTATCCCTACCGCCATTATCATACCTAAATATTTAACAATCATTCCTTAAAATACAAATCCTCTTAATAATTTTTTTTTAGAATTTATTTATTTATTTTTGAGAGAGAGAGAGAGAGAGGCAGAGAGAGAAGGAGAGAGAGAATCCCAAGCAGGTTACGTGCTGAGAGTATGGAGCCTGACCCAGGGTTCGATCTCACAAAACGTGAGATCATGACCTGACCCGAAATCAAGTCAGACGCTTTACTGACTGAGCCACCCAGGTGCCTCTATAAATTCTCTTAAAATAATAACTCTCATGTGAAATTTTCAAGTACATTCACTTATCTTGGTCTTCACATCCTATTCTCACAACTTACTCTTCAAAATTTATTGTGTGAGGCAGTAATGCTAACAACGTGTGCTAGTCCACCATATGAGGGGCTTCACGTAATTCACTGAACCCTTGCAACATGCCAAAGGGTAAGGAATACTACCCCCGTTTCAGAGAGAGGAAAACTGAAGCTTAGAAATGAAATTACTTCCTTATGAATAGAAGCTCATACAGAATAACATAAGTGGCCTAATTCTGGGCCCTCTGCTCTTTGTTCTATGATATGTGAGGAATAGGGCATATGTGGAAGGCAGACACAATCATTTTGTTTCAGACATTATCATTTTAAAATGTCATTTAAATATGTAGTATTTGTTACTGGTTATTATGATTCGTGCTATCCTAGTCTATATTTAAGCAACCCCTCATAAAATAATTTATCTTTGTCTTGGATGTAACTAGTCTTTTTAAAAAGTATTATTATTGGAAATAACAAAATTTCACCTCCTAGTTTGGAGAAAAGCCTGTGT
Organism: Leopardus geoffroyi; assembly: GCF_018350155.1. Lineage (NCBI taxonomy): Eukaryota > Metazoa > Chordata > Mammalia > Carnivora > Felidae > Leopardus > Leopardus geoffroyi. The sequence goes on from NC_059326.1 coordinate 178,852,135, forward strand.
TTATTTTTGCCTTCTTTATAGAGGACTTGAAAGCCAAGGATCTTAGTGAAATCAATTTTAGGGATTTTCCAGAGAGGGTTGCAAACTGTTTATCAAGTTCACATTGATTTCTCCCCCACAGGAATTGCCAACTACACAGGTAGAACAAAGAGGATTTTCTTTCCTCCTCCTTATAGCCCTCCTAAAGAAACGTCTTTGAAACAAGAATGCAGAAATAAATACACACATCCATGGTCCTCAAGGTTCTGAGGTTACAATCTGTAATTATTTCTCTTGTTTAAATTGACCACATAGTACTATTATTCACTTTGTTTAACATACACTTAGTATGAGGCAATGTTCAAATCGCTTTACAAATGCCTCCTCATTTAATCTTCCTGTGAAAACCTCTCAGATAGATGTTATCATCATACCCATCTTATAGATGAAGAAACTGAGGCACAAAGAGGTAAAGTAATTTGCCTAAGGTGGTACAGCTAGTAAGCTATGGGGCCCTGATCTGAGTCTGTGTGCTTAACCACTATGTATGCTGCCTCTTCAACTGTGGGCCTCCTCGGAAGCAACGTTCACGCCCACAGGACTGAAGACCCCGTAGCTAAGAGCCCATTTCCTGTTGGTCGATGGACCTGAAAAAAAAAAGTACCTTCGATACTTAAGAATGATCTTGCCTGACTCGAGGTTTCAGACCAGATTAGCAGAACGCTTCTCTCTTGGTTCTGGACAAAGGAGATTAGCAATTTGAAATGATGTCCTTTATTTTTCTTAATCAAGTTTAAGTTTGACAAAGAAAACAGAAATCTTCTTTGTGGGGGTTGATTCTGCTTGAGGCCAGACCCCCATGTGCTGTGAGACATCCAACTTCTGGATGAAGACTCCATTCTACCTACAGGTAGTCAGGCTTCCATGGCAGCGGCCAGCTGAATATCTGTCTGATGCTTTTGCCTTTAATACGGCTTTCACAAGAATCATCATGATAATAATTATAATGACATAACAAATCACAATCATAGTGGCCAACATTTATCCAGTGTTTGCCAGTGCTAAGAGCCCCCCGGGTTTAATGTTTGATGATACTCACAATAAAGCCATGAGAGAGAGCAATGCTTATATGCATTTTACAGATGAGGAAACTGAGGTGCAGAGAAGTTAGGTAACTCGCTTCAAGTCACAGAGCTGCAGATTTGGGATTCAAAACCAGGTCTGTCTGACCAGGGCCTGAGTGAGTTTTCCAAACTGCCCTCACATTATAGAGTCATGGGCTTAACTTAAAGCCCTCATCAATGCACATGAGAATTCAGTTTAATGTTTCTCTTTAGTTTTCCTTTCTTTTTTTAATTCACGGACCAAATATTTCCTGTGTCACTGTTCTGTACTATGATATGGTCAATAATGGGAAACAAAACATAGTTCTTGCATCATGGGACTAAAAAGAACTAAAAAGGAGGGAGATTGGGCCTTTCCATGGAGATTAAGAGGGAACAAAACAAGCTAGTATCCTGGTCCTGGAGATTCCTTAGAAGGGGCACTTCTCCAGTCTAGAATTTAGGGAAGGCTTCCTGGAGAAAGTGACATCTAGGCTGTGACAAAAGGAACAAACCAGAGTTTAGCAGGAAAAATTGGAATTAGGACAAGGGGCATACTGGGCATAAGGAAAAGCATTTGCTCAAATATGAGACAAAATCAGACACTTTTCAGGAAAATGCCAGAAATTTAGTATGATCTGATCTGAACTGGGGGTGAAAAGGGGCAGTAAGAGAGAAAACTAGAAAATTAAGAACTGATTTTTTTAGGGACTTATATGCTCTGCAAGAGTTTATATTTGGCTCCTGGGGTGGTAGGGAAACTTCCAAAGGGGGTTCTGTCTTGGGATGCCCATGAGCTGTCAGCCACAGAAATCAGCCTTTTCTGGCATACTACTTAAGAGTTGAGGCCTGACAGTGGGACTGGCCATTTGGTAAGGAGACCGTCCTGGGACAGTCAGAATGCCTGATGATGGTAATGTCAGCACCTGGTAAGTTGCCAATGATTTCTAAGTTCTCTGTGGTTGCTCAAAAGCCAGCTAATACCCCAAGGCAGGGTGTCATTCATGATACTTTTTAAAGATGCTTCTCCAGAAAATGAAGGTTACCCACCCAGTACATAAGAGTGGTGCCTGGGATACTGGGTAGAGATTAGGAAATCAGGTGTGCATCTTGGGAAAAATGAAAACTGTATTAATTGGTGTATTAATTGGTATGTAGTTTACTCTACTATGGAAGAAAACCATTTACTTATTTGAAATATTACACTTTTATAGAACTTAAGAGTTTGGGCTTTCAACTCAGACATATATCAGTTCAAACCTGGGCTTTGTTGTCTATTTGCTGAAGCACTTGGGGCCACTTATGACACTCTTTGTGCCCAGGTTTCCAGGTCTCTAAAATGGGGATACTAAGAGTAACTACCTTTTATGGCATTTGGGACTACTAGGTCAATTAAGTGAGACAAGGTAGAGAAGGTATTTACCACCATGCCTGGCATGTAACATTCAATAAATAATGGTGAACATTAATATTTCAGGTAAGTCTCCTTAAGAGCTGAATGACAAATAACTCTCAAAGGTATACACATTTAAACACTGGACATGTAAAGCTGAAGGAATGAATTAATAATGGTAGAATTTCAGACAGAGGGGAAGAATTAGGACACAGAACAGGGTTGAACCATTCTTGGAGTAATACCTTTAGCTTACCAGACCACATCTGACAATCCCTTTCATTCTCCCTCTCTCTTTTTAACATTTTATTTGGAAATAGTTTCAAACTTACAGAAAAGTAAATATACCCATTAGATTAATCTATTAACGTTTTGCCTCATTTGCCTTTTTTCTCTGCGCACAAACATGCACTGGCACACACACTTTTCTTTTTCTTTTTTGTTTCATATGTTCTTATTTATACTTTTTCTGAATCAGAATCTCACCTTCACACACACCTTTTCTGAGCCATATGAAGAAGTTGCCTTTCACCTCTGCATCCTGTACTGTTTCCTAAGGATGAAGGTGTTCTCTTACATGATCACGGCAGAGTCACCAACACTATAACTTCAAGGTCGATACACCATTTTTATCTAGTCTACCATCCACATTCCAATTTTGTCAGTTGACCACAAAAGGTACTTTATAGTGCTTTTCCCTTCAAGGGCAGTTTCCAGTCAAGAACCAAGCTTTGCATTTAGTTGTCATCTTTGTTTGGTCTCTTTTAATATGGAATGTTCTCATCCTGTTCTGCCTTGACATCAGTCCCCCCCACCTCTCTCTCTCTCTCTGAGACAAAAAAGGGGGCATCAGACATACCTTGGTTTGAATCCTGGCTTTCTCACTTTAGGGGCTGAGAGACCCCCAGCAGCCTATTTCATGTGCTGAGCCTCGGTCTTCTCATCTGCTAGATGGGAGCAGTAAAAGTCTATGGTGGGAACTCCATGAAACCATGCGTGGTGCTAAGGCACTTGGTGGGGAGCCTCGGACCTAGTAAATGCTCGGTGCATTTGATTAATGTAATAAGCATACTGTTATTAATGGTGTGTTAGTAATGTAATGTTATCAGCGTAGCTCTGCCATTTCCTTGCTGGGTGACCTTGAAGCATTAGCTTTGCCTCTCAGAGACTCAATGTCCTTGGCTGTCAGAATGGAGCTTTTATTTTTATTTTTATTTTTATTTATTTACCTGGAAAGAGAGAGAGAGAGAGAGAGAGAGAGAGAGAGAGGAAGCAAGAGAGCACACAAGTGGGAGAGGGCCAGAGAGAGGAGAGAGAGAAAAATCCCAAGCAGGCTCCACACCATCAGTGCAGAGCCCGATGCAGGACTCGAACTCACGAACTGTGAGATCACGACCTTAGCCGAAAGCAAGAGTCGGATGTTTAACCAACTGACCCACCCAGGATCCCCCATGACGGAACTTTTAATAGCTTCCTCCTGGGATTGAAGGACACACAAGTGAAGTGTCCAATGTCAGGCTGGCACGTACAAGTGTTAGGTAACACCTATTCCCTTTCCTCTTACAAATGCCAGGTAGCTTCCATGGGCAATGCCTCCTGCCTCCACCTCCCTTGTCATGCAGAATTCTCAAGAGGCAGACTTTGTGGAAATTAACTCCAGGGGCAAAGCCCTTACAGCAGGTGCTGTCCCATGAGAAGTTCTGGATCTCCAAAGATTAAGGCTATGGAGCAGAAACTGGAGACCCCACCCTCCCCGTGGCAGCTTTTCACCAAGTGTATTTTGGAATAATCTTTTTTCTCTGTTGATCAAACAAATTGCCATCGTGGGTGTGGTGGGTGTGGTGGGGGTTTGGAGGAGGAATGGCGGTGCTTGCAGATTCACTGTGATTCATTGTTGATTGAAATTAGAGTTCCAGGATCCTTGTAACCTTCGTGTCCCTATGGAAACTCTGACGTGGCGACCACTGAAAACTGAGCTCTCCAGGGCTGTCCGAAATGCCCACAAGTGTCAGCAGCGTCACCTCCTCAGGGAAGCATTCTTTGCCCTCTGCACCCAATGTTACCCCTGTCCCCCAAAATCACACGCCCTGTTTTATCATCTTTTTGACACTTAGTCCTGTCTGCTAGCTGGTCTGGTTTTTCTGTATATCTGATTCTTACCTGTTCTCCCTGACTAGGATATAAACCCCAGATGTCAGAGAACATGATGTGTTCTTCTCCACCGGATCCCCAGCCTGTGACATGGTGGTCACCAATTTCATCGGTCACCAATATTTGTAGGCTGAGTAAATGAATCTTCTTCCACTCTGATCTCCCTGTGATGATGGGACCCAGTAAAGGCAAACCGATGAAACTCACCATGTGTTGGGCCCTGTCATGACTTTGGGGTCTGTGATGGACAGGTTAGGACTGAGTTAGGAAGACCACGCCATTTGACCCCTGGGAGCCAGAAGACCAGCTTCCAGACAGACCTGAATTTGTATCTCCTTCTTACAAGCTGGGTGACCATGGATAATGCACTTTACTTCTCTCAACCCTCTTTTTCCTCATCTGTAGAGTGGCTATAATAATATCTGCACATTCCTTAGGGACTCCTGAAGAATCAGCTAAGAATACATTTTTACAGAAAATGTCATTCAGGTAGTTACTACTCTTTAAAGCCTTATAAATTCAGATCCTTCCTTCTCAGGCAGAAATGGAATGATCACTGTGGCCAGGGCTAATGTGACACCCAAAGCCCCCAATAAAATAACAAATTTATTATTCAACCAAATCCACAGAAACACTTGGTCTCGTTAGATGTCAGTATCCTGTGCAACAAAAGGGTTGACAGAGTGGCCTTTAGCAGTGAGTATGGGGGATACATCCTAGAGAAAAGAGGAAGGAGAGTCACGTCACTGCTCCTGTCTTCCCTCTGCTGCAAACTCCCCTTGCCCAAAGCAACACACATCCCCCATTCATTCAACATCTCACACATCTGTGTTTAACTCCTCAGGAAGCCAAGTCAGCAACATCTCGTCCTGAGATGCGGCTTGAGTATGGCCTGCCCCAGGGGGCCTTCCTCTGGGTGAATCTGTGTAATCTGGCTTGTTTGTGGACAGAGGTAGGTGGCCTCTAGCTCAGAGAGGCAGGCTGCAAGTGACCTTCTCTAACTTGACTCTACAGGTTTGTTTGCAAGAACACAGACACGCGAGTGGCCGCTGACAATATGTGTTCCGACATCATATACGGGGCATATTTTGCTCAGAAACATGCCCTGTTAGTTGTTGAAACCTTTTTTGCATTCCCTGAAACAAATGACACTATAGTGTATTTTCTTTTGGGGGGCAGTAAATAAAAGTCTTTTATGTTGACAATGATAATATTATATTCTGCAATCTATTTGCATTTCTCTATTCTGTGGATTTTATTGCTTGGTATAAATCCTCAGGCTGAGGCACATTAAGCTTCACTGAGGGAGAAACAGTGCATTTTATCAAAGGGCTGGACAGCTACGCGCACAAGATGTCACCTGCAGGGATTGGTTTTTGCCCAGATGTGCAGGGAATATGTATAGGGGGAAAGAAATGTCCATGCGTGTGCAGATTTTGGCAGGTGCGCATGAAGCCTGGAAGGATTTTCTTTGGATCCACAATCAAAATGGATTTCCAGGAGGGACCTTGTCTGAGCACATGCCTCTTTCATGTGCTGCATATGGCCCCATCCCGCCAGGCAGGTCCTCAAGAAAGTGATCGGCACCTGCTTCAGCTCTGGCCAGAGCTCGTTGGCCCACGTGGTGGGCGGAAAACTGAAAGGAGGACAGAGAAGCATCTTAGAGACTCGAGGAGGAGTTGAGTCTCTCACCACCTTCCTGCAGGTCTTCTGAATACTTCTGAGCACAGGAACCTCTTCTCTCAACAGGCAAGTCAGTAGTTATTGAGATAAACCACAACACAGGCTCGAGCCAGGGTTAGTATCAACCATCCGCTGTCCACAGAGCACTGACTGTGGGCCATGCATTGTGCTAAGCACTCTCATTTAATCCTTACAACAGTCCCTATGAGGTAGGTGCGACTACTACCCCATTGTACAGATGGGGACACTGAGGCCTAAAGTTCCACAGCTGGTAACTTGCAGAATAGAAATTCCTCCCCTGGGCCGTCTGACTCCAGCTATAGCTATTCATGGCAGGAGAAAAATAGGCTAAGTGTGTCTTAAGAAACCATCAGTGGTGGTCACACAACCACTCCAAATATGAAGAAAAAAATGAAACAGCAGTGGTAATGGGATAATAATATTATCCCATTATATTGTGGGATTATGTTGTCTTGTTGTCTGGCATAAGTTAATTTCCATAATGTTTTTCTATTTCAGTCAAAGCGGTCTGCTTTTTTTTTTCTCTTCTAGTGACGTTTCCCAGGTGTAGGAAGTGGGAATATGTCAGGCAGCTACATTTGAGAGTCTTTGTCTCTATTAAAGAGTTTGATTGTAACTTTACCCCAAATCCCTTGGAAAAGACCAGACAGTCCCTGCTCCAGCTCCACTTGGAAGAACATCGGAAACGTGGTGGTTTCTGGGCCACTGGTTAGGTTAAGCAAATGGGTTTCCAGACATTCAACCTTTAATGGGAAAGTTCTGTGGCTTGGATCAGTAAAGTCATAAAGTGCTCATTTAATTATGTTTCAAGCCCATTTATCTGTTTTTGAGTCTAAGGAAGATGTATTCCATCAGAAAGGGTAGATACAAGGGATGAGTAAATGATTTTTCTCTTTTTTCCCTTGACTCATTTGAACAGCTGCTTCCAAATTGAACCTTTAAGTATGGCATTTGTGAGTGAAATTGCCCCCTTTTATTTGCAAGGTAATTGAATCTCATTTTTCACTTTCCATTTCCTTCTAGAAGAATCAAAATGTTTTTAGAACTTGGCTTCTCCGTGGGCAATTTTATAAGGTGGGAACTTCAGCATCATACAAGAGACTGGTGTGCTGATGGCATTCAGGACAATTCAAGACAAGGGCAGTCAGGCCTGTTCTCTGCAGCTGAACCAACCCCACCAACCCCCGAGAGCATATTGATTTCACTGTGTTTGCACATGAAACACCAAAGGAATGTCCACACCTTGTCCTTGGGCCAGGGCTGAGGGATAGCAGAGGTAGACCTTTGTCACCCTTGAAGAAGCTGAGGGGCACTATCACTCAGAGGCAAAGCCTGGAACCATGAGCTAAAATGGCTTAGATTTGCGTCTCCGAAAGTGCTGGACAAATGAGAGCTGATTTTAGGTGGCAGGTGGATGGGACTTTAAATGATCTTGAATCCCATAGTAACATAAGATTATGTTTCCAACTGTCTTTCAATTCTTCTGATTACATAAAGGGCAAAGTCTCCGTTTGATGCTCTGTCTTTAACATTTTTCTCATCTTGTTTTTTAAATAAAAAAAAGACCAGGCCTGAGTCTTGGGCCTTTAGAAAGTAACAGATTACGGTTTCCATTTAATAACATTGCTTCATTTTTTGTTTTGTTCTTATGATAACTTTTGATTGATGGCATTTTAAAGGTCGGATATAAAGTTTTATTTTAAGACAATGGGTTAAAAATTTTTTTTTTACTTTTTTTTAAAGTTTATTTATTGATTTTGAAAGAGAGAGAGTGAGAACTAGCAGGGGAGAGCAGAGAGAGGAAGAGAGAGAATCCCAGGCAAGTTCCTCACTGGCAGTATAGATCCTGATGCAGGACTCTAACTCATGAACCGTGAGACCATGACCTGAGCCTAAACCAAGAATCAGATGCTTAACTGACTGAGCCACTGAGGCGCCCCAGGATTTTTTTTTTTACTATTAGTAAATGATGTTTGTGGTTGTGGCAAAACTCACCTGCGTGGCATCTGAGCGCTACAGCCTGGGATGCACTGGTTTCAGTGGACCAGCAGGAAACTGGAGGAAGATTGGTTTCTCCCAAACTCACAGATGTGATTTCCAGTCATTCGTCTGCCCTCACCAACTGGGTGCTTAGCTCGCTTGAGCTTCAGTTTTCTCATCTGTAAAGTGGGTGTTACGAGCAGCTGTAGGAAAGCGGGCTTCTGTTTCCTAAGACCCAGACGCTGACCTCTTGGTGGAGCCTCAGGAAGTCAGGTTCTCTTCCTTCGAGGTTAGTTGCGTCCTGTTTCCTTCATGTAGAGGCTCTGAGTTTGCCACTGGGTGGGAGAAAAAGTGAGTCACAGTTCATCACCCCTGCAGCCTGGAGGAGAAGTGTGCTCCTGAGGCCAGAGAATCAAGCAAACCCATCTGGCCAAGATGGCTCAGCAGCATGAAGGCCGAAGTTTTGTTCACAGGCAGGCTTTCCCTTCTCAGGCAACAAATCTTTGGCAATCGGAGGCAGGCTCTGGATTAAGCTTAATTAAAATTCAGTCTTAATTAGGGCCATTACTTAAAATCAACTCTATGTAATGAAGCTGTGTAATCATAATTAAGCCCAGAAATGGAATTAGGAAGCACAGAATGTTAAAGCCAAACACAGATGGGCCCAGGGCCTATGAGGACAGAGACAGGACTTCTGGATTCAACAGAATTTCAAATAGCTAAGGACCAATGATTGCATTGATGCGAACCTTGATGGCCATCAGGACAATGAACTAATCAGAAAGAGGTTTTGGGATACATGGGACCCCAAGATGCAAAGCTTGTGTGACATTACAGGCAAGAGGATGGGGCAGCATCAGGCAGAGGGGACCAATGTGTGTTGAGGAGGAACAGGGGCACTTAGCAACATTTTATATTGACAACTTCCTCTGTATCCAGCACCATTCTGTTGTGTGTGTGTGTTTTTAACTGTATGAGCTAATTTTATTTTCATGATCACTCTGTGAATGGGTATTATTATTTCCTCCAACTTACAGATAAGGAGTCTGAGGCTCAGAGAGGTTAAGTAACTTGCCAAGGTCATGCCACAAGTAAGTGGCAAATACTAAAGGCTGCACAAATGGTACTTATTATTATAAAGGTACTATCTGTCTGTTTAACTCTGTTGGTCAGAGTTAGTAAAACCTACAAACAACACATGTGCAGAAGCTATACCTAAGTCCCAAGTGAGGTCACTTACCCATGATTGTCCCCAGATCCAAAGCCTATGCCTCTATTTTATTTTTTTTAAGTTTATTCATTATTTTTTAAGTTTATTTATTTGAGAGAGAGAGAGAGAGAGAGAGGCAGAGAGAGGGAGAGAGAAGATTCCAATGTCCACGCTGATAGTACAGAGTCCAATGCAGGGCTTGATCCCATGAATTGTGAGATCATGGCCTGAGACGAAATCAAGAGTTGGATGCTTAACTGACTTAGCCACCCACATGCCCCAAGCCTATGCCTCTAACACTGTCAGGATAGGTCAGGCATTTAGGTTCAGAGAGGAAGGTACTATCAGGTACTAATTCCAGAACTGCAGAGCTGGAGGGGGAAGAGCAAGGAAGAGAGAGTTCCATCTGATACTTGTTTTTTGGCTTAGCATTTTAGTTTTCCTTGCTCAGGAGACCCTGGGAATTATACTCAGGAGTGGAAAGGGGATGTTTGAGCACCGGTAGCTTTCCCTCCCTCCCTGAGCTCCCTATTGTTCAGAGCATGGCTCATGTCTTATACCTCTTACGCCATCATCTATCTGTCTATCTATCTATCTACCAACTCTTACACCGTGTATGCACACAAATACCATGCTGTCCCAGAAATACTGTCCAGTCTAGGGTGCCCTCTCAGACTCTTGTTTTTTCTCTCAATCAAGTCAGACCAGCAGGAAGGACTTCTCCATGCCCGGATTTAGAACCAGATATGTCATTGGTGCTGGAAATGTCCTGTGGTTCATGTTTCCCAAACAGCCTCAGGCCCACCCAGAGATTCCTCTCAGTGTCACTCACTCCACAGTGCTCACCTCCAGTGATGGGGACATCACTACTTACTGAGTTAAATCCCTTAGTTTTGGAAGATAGTGTAGAAGGGACATTTGGCTTAGGCCTAGGCCTAATGATCATGAAGGCCTTCCAATTCCAGACTTTTGATATCATCTCTAAATGAGTGATACACACAATCCATATGTGGAAATATTCATTTGTCAAATGCAAATGTTTCAGTCATATCACATTTTATTTTATTTTTTTTGCAAGGATGTGTTAGCCTTCCCCATTTTTTATATACCAGGAACCTGAATTGTAAAAGAAGACACATCATGGCCTGGTCCACTATCTACATCTAGGAGGCCCCAGGAATTATCAAAGACCTTTCCACTGCAGTGTTTCCACTCTGTGTGGAGGGTTAGGGAACATTGGCTTGGTGAGTGCCTCTTGCTTATGCCCTGGGTGTCCTTAGCATGGAGGCATGGGAACTAGAGGGAGGTCTTGCTCTGATTAAAAGGGGTTTAAGTTTGCTGCCCAGGACCAACATTACATAGCCAAGAGCACTGCTGTTTTGAGGAGGAGGGCAAACGGTGGGGGGAAGAGAGGCAGTGGCCAAGTCAGGTTTCTCAGGATCCTAGAGACCCTGCTTGGTAAGGAATGGGGCAAATTCCTTGTGCACATGCCAGGCCGCCGAACCACACAGTTCCAGGGGCACCCTACGCGTGGTGTTCTAGGCAAATGTCTCCCAATGGGGTTGTGCCACATGGAGGCCCTGATGCAAACCCCAATCCCAAAGGGCACTCCCAAAGTAAGCTGGTGCTACGTGAGGGGGCTGAACCCCAGATTGCAAGGTATTCACAGACACTGGCTCATGAGGAGGCCACCGTCCCTCTCCCACCCATGACCTCTTTGTCCTTTATCCTGAGAGCATCTGCCTCTATTTACACTAAATAGCTCCAATGCTGTTTGCTGGTTCCTGTATTTTGGGCAAGCTGAGCTGGAGGCCCCTGCAGCCGGTCTGAGCAGGTAGCTGTGCTGGTGATGGTCACGCGGAAGGTCCTGCTCTTCCAACAAAGTTTAGCAAACACCTTATCTCCCAGAAAACAGATGAGGTAATGTTTATGAAAGATCACTCTGTCCCTTTCCACTGGGCTGAAGGGTGCCAGTGTGACCAACTTGTGCCAGAAGGTGGACTCTCCTCAGCCACCTTGCTCCCCCATTCTCCTCTCCTGCTCCCTCATTCGGGTAGGAAACCTCACTGATGTCCTTTCTCACCGCAGATGGTGGGAGAACAGGACTCTCCATTCTGGACAGTCCATTCAAGACGCACCTTGGCCTTTGTGTCTCCACTTTTCAAGGCACATTCACAGCTCCCTTATGTGAGGAAACTGAGGCAGAGAGAAGTAAAGCATCTTGGCCAAAATTACAGGCAGGGTGGTGGCTGCACTGGGGACCCACGGCCCTACTTATGAACTGCTTTATTTGTGATCACCATTCATTTAAAGATTCCTTATTTTTGAGATGGCTGGCTGGCTGGATGGGTGGGAGCTAACCATAGATACAGATCAAAGAAAGATAGCTCACAAGCAAGTAACAGGTGGAAAGATAGAGATGATTGTATAAGTGTAGATGGCTCCTGAAGGATACATAAAAACACCGTGGACAATAGTTGCTCCTGGGAAGGCAATGGGGAATCTGGGTGAGAGAGACTGCTTTTTATTCTTCTTTACCTTTGCTTCCTCTGAACTGTTGAAGTATTTTTCTTGCACACATATTAGTTTTTTAAAATGTTTGTTTATTTATTTTTGAGAGAGAGGGAGGGAGAAAGAGAGAGAGACAGCAGGGGAGGGTCAGAGAGAGAGGGAGACAGAGAATCCCAAGCAGGCTCCACACTGTCAGCACAGGGCCTGAGGCAGGGCTCAATCTCATGAACCGTGAGATCATCACCTGAGCGAAAACCAAGAGTCAGATGCTTAGCTGACTGAGCCACCCAGGCACTCCTGTACACATACTAGTTTTAAAAAATTCCCATTTCTAGTTTTTTTTTTGTGGTATGATTTTCATGTGTTTGTCCACAGGAGAGATTGGAAGCCCACACTCTAGGAAAGTCACAAGAGGCTCTAGGGAAAGAACAGCGGTGGAAGGTGGGTGACATTCAGTCGTTGGCGTCTGAGAACCCATGTGGCTGCCCCGGTTACCTCTATCCCTGCCTCCGTTCCTGGAGGGCCTGTTTGCAGAGCAACAGCAGACATGTTTATTTCACCAGTGCTTGAAAATAGGACTGATTGGAAACCACCTATATCCCCACAACTTAGAACTCGCTAATGATCTTCAGTTCAGCTGCATAATGGAATGCCATGCACTCGCTAAGAATAAATCAGAAATCCTATACTTTCTGCGTTCGGTGTTAGATTCCACAGCGGAACAAACACCTCTTGCCTTATGCAGTCTGGTTTCACGGATTGCACAGGCTCCTTGGTTGATCTGAATGTCAACCTGGGCTGGGGGCTGCTGTTCAGCATTTAGGGTTCCTCTGAAGGGAATGCAGAGAAGTCAAGTCAAAATGTGCCAAAGATGTTACCAACAATCATGTCTTGTTGTGATACTTTGAGTAACTTATATTATTTTTCAGTTTTTTCCTTCCATTTCCAATATGCAAATATACTTCCTAATTTAAAAAAATAAACGTTTATAAAGAATCTTGTAGATAAAGAACAATAACAGAAATCACTGTACAGGAGGACTGGAAGGAAATAAGACAAAATGCTGCCTTTAGATGGTAAGATCATAGATGATTTTTTTCTCCTTATCTTTATATTTTTTTGAATCTTCCGCATTTGATATGTTTACTTGCATAATTGGGCATTCATATTTAAGGTGGCTTTTTTTTTTTTAATGGGTGGAGAGGGGAAGATAGATGATGCTATTGAAAAGCCAGAGCTTCAGACTCTCCAACGCCTGTTCATGTTAACTGGTTGCTATTTCATGGGCCCCTAAAATGTACAAGTCACTGGGCTGGGGGATACAGAGGTGAAGGAGATGTGAATCAGTTAATCAAGAAAGTCACAGTTCATTTGAGGAGATAAAACCCTTTCTGATACAAGATGCAGGGTCTCATCCCAGAGCATAGGCTATCAGAGTAATTATCATAATGTTAGGGAGAAACTTCTCTGCGTGTCTTAACCGTGTCAGTTTGGAGCCTCAGTGTCCTCTCCTGTGAATGTAGCCTACCCCACAGGATGACTGTGGAGGTCACATGGAGCTGCATGTCTGGGGCTCAGCAAGGTGCTTTGCAAACAGTTCATCCTCAGCACGAATCACCATTGTCACCATGGCTCTGGGCACCACACCTGCTATTTAGAAGTCAGGTTTACACAGATGTGACATACCTGGGGTCTGAACTCACCTTTATCTGATCTCAAAGTTAATGCTCTTGCCCCAACCAGCCACTGTATTTCCTCTCTAAGTTTGACCTAAATTTCTTCACCCTTCAGTCTGGCCGGGAAGAAGATCTACATGTTCATGAAAACATCACAGGAGAAATAAATGTGAAAGAACATCAGGGGAAGATGGACTCATGTCTTGGAGTAAGATCTTGCAACTTTGTCATTTTGTAGTTTGTGTCTCTTGGTGGAGGAGATTCCATCCACAGCCAGTGGTGGTGACCCAACACTGCTGGGCCATTCCTGGTTCCCTTGCTGTGAGTGTGACACAGGGTGCTGGTCCGCTCTGGCTGAAGGGAAGAGGGTCATGAATGGAGAGCAAGGGGAGGCAGAAGGGTGGGCCAGTGGGATCCGGGATTGCCCCAAGGATCTGGGCAACCAAAGCCAAGAGGAGCACACCAACTGCCCATGGGCTAAGGTCGGCAGTCTGGGGAAGCTGAGACAAAAAAAAAAAAAAAAACAAAAAAACCCGGGGGTTCAGCAAGGGGGACACGGATACTCAAAGCAGAGGGGAAATTCTACTTATGGACCTTCATGGCATTCCAAAATTAGTTAACCCCTGGGAGAGGCTAAATATTGATAGTTTTTCTCCCTGTCCCTCTGGCCAACTGCCTTTTTTAGGGGTCCTCGTTAGCCCCATTATAGTTCAACCCACCTCATTCCTTTCCATTCTGTTCACCCCACTCTGTGCCAAGCGCTGCTTGGCGACACCAGAGGACTGTGTGTTGGGATAAGGAAGAAACAAGGTAAATGTATTACATGACTAGTGCTGTCCTTCGGGCAGGGGCAACATGGTAGCTGATGGGCTGAGGCGGGCAGGAAAGGCTTCCAGAGGAGCAGGTACTGAGCTGGGTCCTCAAGGACACTGTGAGCAGCCTCCCAGCACATCTGAGAGAGGAGGGCGATTTCTGGAAGATACATAAGAGTGACGGATGCCCCTGCCATGTGCCTGGTGGATGTCAGCTTCTGAACTGCAGGTGTGTTCAGAGGAGATCTGGGGCCATGAGGCTACCACACAAGTGGAGTGGCCTCCAAAGGGCATTAACTGACCTGCTGAGGGATCTGTAATGAGGGGGAGAGACAGGTCTGATTTGAACTTGGCAGTGGGTGACCATGTGGGACAATATGGATAGGTACCTCTGTTACCCTCGGTATCGTGTCTTCATTTGGGGGAGAAGAAATTCTAAATTTATCATTTAATCAGATGACTTTAGAAAAGTAGCTATCTAGGTGCTGAGAAAATTGGTTCATTCATTCATACTTCATGTATTCATTCAAAACAATTCTTGTACCTCAGTTTATATTTCCTACTGCTTAAATTTCTGTGGTGTCTACACAGATTGTTAAGGCATTGTTCTAATCTCAAGAACCTTAAAAACAGAAGGAGGGGAAGGTGAGGACTAACCCCATGGTGTTAACCCATAAACTGAGCTGGTCACATCACCACCTCACCACTACTTAAAATGTCCCAGTGGGTTTCTATTTCTCTCAGGAAAAGTACAAACTTTTATCCAGGCCAAAACATCCCTCTATGGCCTCACCTCCTGAGACCCATCTCTTAGCACCTCCCTTCTTTTCCCTCCATGCCAGCCTCATGGTCCTTCTTTATGTGGTCCTTACCAGACTGTCTTCAACCACAGGCCTTTGACACATGTTGTTCCCTCTACCACTGTCATCTCCCTGGGTTCATGTGTACTCATCCTTCTAAGTGCACATCAATGCTGCTTCCTCGGGGTAGGCTTTCCTGGTCTATTTAAATTGACTCTGTCCTTAGTACACAACTCATACTCCATATAACATCCTTCATAAGTCTTATCCCAGTCACAAGAATTTTTCATTTATGTACATGATAACTTTATTAATATCTGTATTCACCAGACTGTAAGCTCCATGAGAACAAGGGCTGTGTCTTTCCAAAAAAATCAACTTTACTGAGGCATAATTTTTGTACAACAAACACACCCACTTCACACGCACATTTCAATGAGTGTTGACAAATTTACACAAAAATGGATTCACTGTGTAACCACCAACACGGTCAAGATGTGGAACATTTCCATCGCCTCAAAAAGCTCCTCTGTGCCTCATCCCAGTCAACTCTCTGCTTTGCTTCCTGTCTCTATAGATTAGCCTTTTCTAGAGTTTCATATAAATGGAACCATGCAATAAGCATTGTTGTGTCTGGCTTCTTCCATTCAACATAATGTTTTTGAGAGTCATCCTTGTTGTTGTATCAGTGGTTCGTTGCTTTTTGTTGCTGAATACTCTTCTCCAGTTGGTTCATGGAAATTACCTGTGTCTCTTCAGGTAAGCCTTTAGCTCCTTAAGGACAGAGGCCACATTCTTTGACACCTCTGATACTTGGTGTGGGCCTAGGCACATAGGAGACCTGTGGGAGTAGCAGAATCCATCTTCCCTGACCCAGGGCATGGGAGTGGCCACTCTGTACCCACATTCAACAGTCACCCTGATACTCACAGTCTTCCCCTCCATGCCCACAGGCTGACCTTCTTGGCCCAGGGCTCCCAAGCACATTTACCTCCTTCAGAATCAGTCTGATGCCTCTCACAGCAATGCAGAGAAGTCCTGGGCCAGCCACAGCAGTTAGGGGGCAAAGCTGGGAGATCACAGGCAGATCAGATCCCTCTGACACTGGGCACGTTGATTTCCTTAACTGCCAAACAGAGACACTGCTGTCTACTTCACAGGGCCACTAAGTGGGCAAATGTGTGTGAAAGTGCCACTTGAAGTAGAAAACACAATACTACACAGTAAGAGTGAATTTAATCATTTAATGGAATTAACAAGGGCCTGTGTTACTTGGGACCCCTTTTCCCTCTCAGGACCTTCAATTTCTTTACCCATCAGATGAAAAGTTGAGCTAGAGTTCCCTAAGATGCCTTCTGTCTTGAACCTTCTTGGATTCTAAGGTGCTGGCATATGAGAGAAAGGGCCTGATGATCCAGAATTAGAAAAAAATTTGTGTGATTTTTTAGAGAACAACTGACTTCTCTGAAAGTTCTCTTCCTGAGTAAAGGATTCAGCTCTAGTTGTGAGACCAAACCAATGTTTTTGCATTAATAGCCTTAAATCTGCCACTCTTTCCAAGCCTGTCATGGAAAGTACTAGAGCTCCTTTCTTCCCATGTGCTGGCTGGTGCTATGTGGCACGTCTTTTGCTGGACTAGATCTTTGATGGGTCCCCATTACTGGAAGAGCAGGAACAGCCTCCCCTTTTGCAAAAGCCAATAGTTCAGTTCAAATGACTCTTTGTGGGCCCTGTCACTCAACAAAGGATTCCTGAGGGCCCAGGTGTGTTAGGGGTTTTATAAGTGTTGTCTCTCTCTGCCTGTGCTGGAAGTCTTAGACCACAATTTAAGATGGAGAAATGGCTCAGTGAGGTGTGTAAATGATCAAGTTGGAGCTAAATCACCAGGTCCTCCTTTCTGCTCTAATAGGCGTTGCACTAGGCCCAGGGGATTCCAAAATGGTTCAGTCACACTTGAATTCTTAGAGGCCAGGAAGCGAAAGCAATAGTTTAATATTTATTGAAGAGAAACCCAAGGCTGTCAAGGTTGTCACTAACTCACCATCTTGTTCAACTCCCTCATTTTACTGATGAGCCGACAGGAGTCCAGAGAAGTGGTCTGACTTGCCTGGAGTGACACAGCCAGCTGGCTGCCAGCAGGAGCTGTTACCCAGGCCTCCTGACTCCCAGATTGGGGCTTTCATGGCCAGAGCATGCCCTGGGGCAGAACGGGGACTGTGGCCAGAAACAAGGAAGTGTGGAATTAGGAACAAGGCTATATTTCCAAATCACTGTCTCCAGCATGCCGGCTGGGAGCGAAGAAGAAGAATGGCGTTCTGGGAACCAGTCAGCAGAAACCATTTCATAACTGCCCTTAAAATAGTACAATGCTGTGTCCTTTTCCTGTGACCTCTGGAAGACTGGAGGACAAATCTCAGAACAACCATTTTGTGAGACTGCATTTCCTTGCTCCCACCCCCCCGCCCCACACCCTCGCGTCAATGTAAAGACCCAAGGACCTCGGAGTAGCAATTCCCATTTTGTAATCGGTACCAACTCCGTTTGCTATTTGGTCCCAAACCCCCTTTGTTTTGAAAAATCTTGGCTAACTATTAGGTTGTGTTTATTAATCAGTCCCCAGTTATTTCCCCCATTCTATCATTCTCAAAGACAGAACCTCCAGATCAGTGTGAGGTGATCAGTGAATCAGTGGACACTGGCAAGTGCCCTGACTGCCCACCACCCGTCAGGGCTCATGCCGGGTAAGCATGCAGCCATCTTGGCTCCTTGGATCTTCCCACCAACCCTGGGAGGTCGGTACCCATTTTCCCCACCTCAAGTGCAGTGAGCAGTGTTCAGGAAAGCCATCGTGCCAGGACATGGCAGAGCCAGGAAATCTGAGCCCTGAGCTGTGCTGGCAAGGCTCCCCCATTAGCCTGGGCGTCTTACCACCATCAGAAAGAGCACGCAGGCACTCTGAGCCTAGCCCCTGACTGCCTCTAGGGGAAGCCCTTCTAGAGTCTGAGGTGTCTGAGGAGCTGTGGAGGGGCAAGGTAAGATCCAGCAGGACCCCCAGCCATCCCGGGAACACTGGACAGGGCCACACAGGGCTCCTCAGCAGTGGGCATGGTGACTGCTCAGCCAACAGGACACAGGCTTTGCACAAGCGGGCACATTCCCACAGATGACTCAGGAGGCAAGACGATAGGATGGGGTTTGCAAGTCAGACCCAGACTGGCCCATCTCATAGCTGTGTGAACTCAAGCCTTGCTTTTCTCGCCTGTAAAATGGGGCCAATACAAGCTACCTCAGTGTTACTTCAGATGATCTGATGAGAGAGGTGTTGCCTGATGCCTGGAAGATAGTTAGGGCTTAATAATTGAGAGCTGCCCTTCTTGATGCAGGGCGGGTGTTCCTCTGAGTCCCCCTTGGCCACAAACTTGGAATATTCGATTTCTGCTTCACCCAGAGTCTGCAGCACAGTAAGACTGTCGGCGACTGTGGCCCAGGTCATCTGCACTGGCCTCCAGAGCAGCCCTCTGTGAACCACTGACACTCGTTGCCAATCGGGGTAGAAGCATGCCTGCTCCATGCCACGACCTGGGGCGGCCCCCATGCCAGGACAATGGTGCTGGAACACTGACCTAGAGAAGCTGACCATAAATGGGGGTAAAATGGGGGTGCTAATGGTTCAGAAGTTTGTTTTTAGGGAGGATTTAATGAGGTAATATAGGGAAAGGACAGTGCCGGGCTCATAATATGTGCTCAGTGAAACTTAGCCGTAATCATAAGAATTATTATCTCCTAGTGGCCAAGTAATATCTTATTCTCTCAAAGGCCATGTAGGGGTGCAATCATCACTTTCCCACTTTACAGATGGGGAAGTCAAGGGGAGTGGCAGGAACCTCCCCAACACACAAGGTGTAGATCCTTTCACTTGCACCCCGTGGCCATCCAGGTGGCTCTGGCTGGGCTCTGGGCAACCCAGTGGGCAGTGGTGAGGTGGTGCCTTGTGCGGGAGCAGAACCCCTCGAGGCTCTTCGACCTCCCTTACCCTCCCGGCCATTCCAGACTTTCCCCCGCCACTTCCAAGCGCGCCAGGACTCAGGCGCAAAGCTGCAAGAGCTGGCCTCAAGGGGGCAGCAGGAGCCTGGGAAACTCTAGGCTGGCTGGACTAGGAATCTGAGTGCCACAGAAGGCTAGCCAGGGTGCCCTGGGGGGAATGCTGACCGGCTGAGGGCCATGCTGCCTGTGCCTGGAGCTGAACTCAGGGCTGGGATGCAAGAGAGGGGGAGGACAGGAGGGCACTGAATTCAGATGCTCGGCCTCCTCCCGAACTCCGTTCTCCCTGGCCAGCTTGTTTCCGTTCTGCTCAGTAAATAGGGGCTGCACTGATCCAGGTGCCATGGGGGATTAAATGTGCACATTCCCAGCCCTCCAGAAAGTGAGGGAGGCCAGTGCAGCCTGGGGAGTGCAGGACCAGGGGGTTCAGGTGGGGGGTGTGGGGTGCATCATGACAGAGTCTGTCAGAAAGGGCATCTTCCAAGCCACCAAAGACCATGCAGAGACCAGGATGTTCCTTAGAACTGCGCCTGGACCCCTCTGGCCTCTGCCTAAGGAACTTGCTCACCACCTTGTGGTTCTAGGGTCCGTGAAGGGCCAGATTCCTGGGCCTTCCCCAAGCCTTGGAGTCAGAAGGTCTGTAGTTTTAGCCAGTTGTCCAGGGGACCTTTGCGCAGGCTCACATCTGACAGCCTCTGCTATGAGCCCACAGAAGGGATGAATACAGCTGTTTATCGATCTCTCCTTGCCAGGCCCTGAGTTAAGTGCTCTTTAGATACCATTCTATGTATTTCCCCCCCTTCACAATATTCCTTCATCTGTTCTTTACAAATAACGACCTGGACTATGGCTCAGAGAGGTGAAGTGATGTGTCCAAGGGCACACAGCACTTAGTACCTGAAGCAGGATCAGAACTCAGGGCAGTGTGGTTCTAGAGCATGCCTGCTTTCACTCTCCATGTAACCAAGCAAGGGTTAGAGAAGCAGCAAAGGCTGTGCCTAACCCATGGCCAAGGAAAGGAGCCAGGATGACCTTGGACTCAAGAGAGGGGCTTATCTTGGACTCTGCAGCTTGGGGCCTGGCACATAGCAAACACTGAAATGCTTCGACTTCTGTTTTTTAACATTTGGAGATAACAGGGAGAGCAAAGCCTTCTGTTCTCTCCTCCACCCCGGTCCCTGCCAGAGATGGTTCTGTCCTCCTGGTCAGACCAGAGTCCATGTGGCTCTGGTCTCGAACCCTGTGCATCTTGGCAGGAAAGGGGGTGGGGAGGGGAAGAGAAGGGTCTGGGTCTAAGGTTCCCTGGCAATCTGTTTTCCGACTCCTGAGCTCCTTGGAAGCTGGACTTCCAGATCTATTTCCTTCAGTGTCATTATCTGAAACATAGATCTCCTGCGTCTGGTCTCACTGGCAGTTTGCAAGTATTCTGTGAGATCATGTGGGAGGAGAGAGGCCTGCAAACCCAGATGCGCAGTTCAAATGTCTACCATTACTCAGGACAACTGCTCAGAAATTGGGATCAGTGTGGGGCCATCAGACGATGACCATCTCTCTACCCCGCTAGTCAAATAAGATTCAAATAGTCCACTGGAATGGGCCTGTGGCGGCCTCTAGCTCTGTTAGCTTAGACAGCCTCTCTCATCTGTGCCCCCTCACCCTCTCTAATCTGTCTCTTTCTTCACCATTCAAATTAGTTATTTGAATGACCAGAAGCCCGAAGTTCCTTTCCGGGCCCAGTGGCCCCCAACTTGCCCAAGAACTCTCTTCCC
The DNA here is from genome assembly GCF_018350155.1 of Leopardus geoffroyi. Lineage (NCBI taxonomy): Eukaryota > Metazoa > Chordata > Mammalia > Carnivora > Felidae > Leopardus > Leopardus geoffroyi. Next base: position 178,873,264 of record NC_059326.1, read on the forward strand.
TCGGGCTTCTGCAAACTGAGAAATTCCAAGATTCCCACCGTGCTCAGGTCCCTCCTTTGGCCACCTGACACTGCCTGCTCAACACAGGGGGCCCACAGGTCATCAGCGAAGCACCCACTTCTCCCCAGCCTGCGGAGACAAGAAAGAAAGAGGCCACATGTGCATCCTTAGGCTTCCTAGACAGGTGCATCTCTTCTGTGGCCAAAGTGGCCACAGGTGGACTTAGAATGTTGATGGAACAGTCACAGGGAAAAGAAACACACAGAGATAGTAATAATGCTGACGGTTCCTGAGCAGAGAAATGACCTTCAGATGCTACTCACCTGTGGTGGCACCAGATCCCTTTCACCTTTGGAATCTCTCTGGTCTTCCTGTTCCAGAACATCTTCAGCTCGTGGCTCAACCTGCAGGGGCAACTATGACGTGGTGACAGCTCACTGGCTCCTTAGAGATGGGCTCATGTCTCAGAATCCCCCAATTTGGGCAAGTGCTTTCCTCTTTCGGTGCTTCCATTTGCACATCTGTAGGATGGGCTCTCCCTACCCCTGCTCCCCTGATCTCAGATTAGTGGGAGGGTCTGATGAGATGGCCTGTAGATGTGAATGCTCCACACTTAGCACACGTGGGCCCCACCCTCTTGCCGAATCTCCAGGCTTTCTAGAATGTTGTTAATTGGTAGTGAATAAATCTCTGACTCCTCAAATAAGGATAAAAAGACTACTTTCATTTGACTTCACCCTGCAATTCTGGGACTCTAACCAGTAGAAATGAAAACGAAGGATGCAAGGATATGGATGATTATCACCACGCTGGTTGTATTTGTTACGAGGGGACTAGAAGAACCCTACAAAACTAATGTGCATCACTAATGGAGAGGCTGAATAAACTATGGTACGATGACCACTTTGTTGGATTAAGCAGCTATGACAATAAAGAATGTTTTCTTTTTCTTTTGATCTAGAGAGACAGCCATGATGCATTCAGTAAAAAATACATGTAGGGATATATGTATAGTGTTATTTTAAAAAATATCCTTCCTTTCCCCTTTACACACACAAATTGTGTGTGTGTATGTGTGTGTGTGAGAAACGAGATAATGTCAGAAGGCCAGTGCACAAAAAACTCCTCAGTGAATGAAATGAGAGAATTAAGTCTGATAATCCTACCATTTCCCTCTCTCAAAACGGGAAGTGTTTTCATATTGCAGACTCTCTACCCTATGATTACCTCTGAGAGAGCGGATAAAGCCAACATTGTCACTCATTTCTAATCTGGGGCTTGTCAGCCTCAGGCCAAGATCAAAATAGAAGTTGTGTGTGTGTGTGTGTGTGTGTGTGTGTGTGTGCATGCGTGCACGCGTCTGTTTAGAGGAAGGAGGAGGGAAAGGTATCACCTATTAGATACCTTCTGCATATCTAGGAACATGCAAGGTGTCTTCACACACATGCCCCAGTTCAGTGAATACAGACACAGCCCTGCAGTGAAGAGATTAGCCTCATTTTATGAACAAGGACAGTGAGGTGTAAAGGGTTTGTGACCGACTTGCTGAAGATTACCCCCTCAAAGGCTGAGCCGGAGGCAAATAAGCCATCTGATTCCAAGTCAATTCGGGGTGGTCCCAAAGGCCCCACACTGGAAAGCTTCTGCTATGAAACAATACTAGTTTGATAAGAGCAGAAATAGAGAGATTGCCAACATTTATTGAGCCTCAGCTCCATCCTGGCCAGACCCTTTGTACTTACTTCACATGAATATCTCAGTTAATCCTCACAAGGACCCAAAGGTAGGAACCACTATTATTCCCATTTAACAGATGAGGAAACTGAGTCAAAGGAGGATAAATTGTGGAAGAACCCAAACTCAGAAAGTGAAGAAAAGACATTTGAAGTCAGGCAGTCTGACTCTGGAGGCTGCCCCTTCGAGCCCCTGGGGATACAGCGGATTGTTGCCATGGCCCGGGCACTGGAACTCCCCATCCAGCATGCCCTTTCCATGTAGCCAGGCTGATGTCAGTCCCCGGGCACTGCTTGAAAGGAGCAAAGCCAGATGGGAGGGGGCTGTGAGGCTTAGGGTGCTCTGGTTTTCCTCTCACTTGCCTTGGCTGGTTTTAGTGAAGCTTGTAGGGGTGACTTTGGCCTTTCTCTAGGTCATCTCAGAGCATCTCTGTTCCGACATCCTCTTGGACTTCCTGTGGCCCACTCCCTGGAAGTACAGCCCCAGCTACCCAGGCCTCAGGGGCAGTGACGGCCAGCTTTCTCAAGGGTTTTGCTCAGGATTGGGCTACCTTCCTTTTTTTGGGCTTCAGCCATTTCTTTCCCACCAGGACCATTTTTGTCATTTCTCATAATCACCTGAAACATTATTTACTCTTTTAATTTAAATCATCTTACTGTTTAAACAGGGGCATCTGGGTGGCTCAGTTGGTTAAGCATCAGACTCTTGGTTTCATCTCAGGTCATGATCTCATGGTTTGTGGGTTCGATTCCTGCATTGGGCTCTGTGCTGACAGAGTGGAGCCTGCTTGGAGTTCTTCTCTCTCTCTCTCTCTCTCTCTGCCTCTCCCCTGCTGTCTCTCAAAATAAATATATAACCTTAAAAAAATTAAACACACACACACATACACACAACAACCAAAAACCCCCAAAACAAAAAATAAACTTTGTTTTTAAGAGGAAATCTATATCACTTCTACAAACAGAAAAGCAGTGTGGCTAACCATAACTAGAAGGTTACTGTAAAATAAAGATGATAAAGCAGAACAAAGCCATTCAATCCCCGAGACACTGCAGCCTGCAGAGGTGCTGAGCCTAACAGGCCCACCCTCTCTCTTTTAAAATGAGAGAGAGAGCATTGGAGAGGCACCAGCTGAAGGCCCGAGAGAGGCCTGAGACACCCCCATGAGCCTGGGTGCCTTGATTATTTTTAAATTTTTTTAACGTTTATTTACTTATTTATTTATTTTTAATTTTTTTTTTTAACGTTTATTTATTTTTGAGACAGAGAGAGACAGAGCATGAACAGGGGAGGGGCAGAGAGAGAGGGAGACACAGAATCTGAAACAGACTCCAGGCTCTGAGCTGTCAGCACAGAGCCCGATGCGGGGCTCGAACTCACAGACCGCGAGATCATGACCTGAGCTGAAGTCAGCCGCTTAACCGAGTGAGCCACCCAGGCGCCCCAACGTTTATTTATTATTGAGAGACAGAGCACGAATGTGGGAAGGGCAGAGAAGGGGGGAGACACCGAAACCGAAGCAGGTTCCAGGCTCCCAGCTGTCAGCACAGAGTCCAACGCGAGGCTCGAACCCATGAACCGTGAGATCATGACCTGAGCCAAAGTCAGACGCTTAACCGACTGAGCAACCCAGGCGCCCCAGATTATTTTTTAATAAGAAGAAAAATTTACATGGTATTTGACAATAATAATGATGATGATGATGAAGACTTTCCCAAGACAATGTGGCCTCCCCATGTGCCATCCTGCCGAGGGTCCAGGTGTCCTGCCTGGGCATTTGGAAGGCAGCTGAGGTGAGCAGGTCGGAGCTGTGGCTGCTTCTCCTCAGGGTGGGGGGTGGTTTTCAGCGCAGGAGGTCAAGATGCGGGAGGACACGAAATCAGTTCCAGCTCCGGGACTTGCAGAGCTAAGGAGGCAGCATAGCTCATCCCGGATTGTGAACGTTCTAGCAGGCCAGAACTTGCCAGAGGTTGATCTTTGGCAAGTAACTCAAACCCTTCTGAGCTTTCCTGGGGAGAATACAACCTACCCTGAAGAGCCACTGCGAAGCTCACAGAGGTGCTACCCCGTGGTCCTCGGATCCACAGTGTAACTCCAGCGTCTCGACAAGCAACTGTCTGTGCAAGGTTGGGCGTGTGACTTTCCCCTCATGGACCTGGGTCCTCTTACTAGCAAATCAAGAACCTGCTTAGATTGGAGGTCCCTAACTACATCCACTGGAGAAACCCAATCTTCACACGTGTTTTGTAGGCTACAGAGTATTTTCTGATTGGCTGCCAGCATTTAAAAATCAGGTACTTGGAATTAGAAATCCAAGTTTTGCATGTCTCCTGAAAAATCAACAAGTCCAACCACATTGGGCCCACATGGTATCTTTGCTGAGCACTGGTTAGGGACTGCCCAGAGGTGGAACTCACCGACATGGGCTTTTTAGCCATTTAAGTTATTGGGTGTTTCCTATTCACAGCAGCTATATTTTACAGGTGAGGAAACTGAGGCATGGAGAGGCTAATAACTGACCCCAGGTCATACAAAGATGGATGGAGAGCCAGGACTGGAAGCCATTCAGTTTGGTTTTATGCATCTTTATTTCATCATGCTGCCTCTCAGCCAGGGAGCCCTGACCGTGCCTGATGCTGGGATGACACACAGGGGCAGAGTGAGGCTCCCAGGATAGGGTCTCTCAGTCCTTCCTCTGCTGAGGAGGCAAGGGTGAGCTCTACTCTGCCTCTCCCTCCCCATCCAAGCCAGAGCTGCCAGGATGGAATGTACAGGAGCTCACTGAAGGTGAGTGAAGTCAAGCCTCCCCCTCTAATGATGGCTGGCGTTGACCCTGAGGGCAGCCCCTGCCCAGGCCGGCCCCCAGCGGCCCCAGGGTGCAGGACTCTCCGTGCACTTGCTCTCTGTTTTGGCTTGGCAGAGGTGCATACCTGGTTCCCCAGTTTCTCCAGCCCTCCTGTTTACTCTGCAAATAGCCAAATGCTCCACACTGTCATTTAGAGGCCAGGGGGTGGCTGCCTCAGGGCACCAGGCGGCCTGGGCCTGTTCGAGCTATCCTGGGACCTGCCTCACACACACGCGCCCAGAGCCCATTTGCCTAGGAGTTAATGGGCCCCCACCCCCCTGCAAGGTGCAGACACGAGCCAGGGAGGCAGCCAGGGAAGGCGGAGGGGAGGGTGTGTGGGAAGGGGGTGCCGCTGGGCTCTGGCTGATTCAGCTCCCTTTGAGCCCTGTGACCTTGAATCTCTGGGGCATGGTGCCTCAGTTTCCCCATCAATAGTTGACCTTCCAGAACTCTGGAGAGAAACAGACTCATGGATTAAGAAGATTCTGGTGAGGCATCTACTGTAGGCACGGCAGTGGGACGATAGCCACAATAGTTAACATTTATCATAGTTAGAAGCATTCAACACCAGGTATTGGACTGAACCTTTGAAAATTGGTCATTGAAGTGTATACCACATTTCAGAAAAGTGTACAAATTATAAATATTTCACTCAATGAGTTTTCATACACTCAGATGCCTGTGCAGTTAGCACCCAGATCGTGAAGCAGCACTCCAGGAAAAGTCCTCACACACTCCTCTGGCCACTACCCACCACCTGCCTCGCATTATCTCTTCATCCCCCACCGCAGTTCCAAGAGTAGGCACCAAACCATCTCTTTCATTAATGAAAGAACAGGGACCTAGAGTGGTCAGCCACACCAACTAGGCCAAGACCTGAACCCAGGCCCCTTTCCTCCAGATCCTTCATGTTAACCGCTGTCCTGGGGAAACGGTAGACATAAGCTAAGGTCCACATAAGGTCTTAAACCATACACATCCTTGTTTTCTAGTCACTGTATTTTCAACACTGTGTCTTCATCACCTCCTCCAGGCTGGCCACTTTGTACGCCCAAGCGTCTCCTTTGTTGATGGAAAGAGCGAGCACATCAGATAACACTCAGGATCTTAGTAACTCACCAAATTCTGTCTGCGGGCCTGGGATGCTGGGATGCTGTATGGTCTCAGATCCAGCAGCCTTCCATGACTCCTCCAGGCCTACAATTCCACTCAGCCCAGTAAAGGGAATTAGGAGGCTCTGGGAACAGCTGCTACATAGCCCTGGATTCACAGCAGGTCACGATGCCTTTCTTAAGCTTAAAAACATGGTAGTGGGATGTTTTTGGCTTCACATAATAAAAGACCTGGCAAAAGTGGCTTGGGCTGAGACTTCATTTACTCTCCCACATTATAAGAACTCTGGAGCCATAAAAGTTCCTTGTGTCTCTTTGATCTTTTGCACATTGGTTGGTCTTGGGCTTGTTCCTTCATTGCACCATGGGGTCTGTAACTGCCAGCGTCAGAGTTACCCACATCAATGTCCAACCAAAGAAGCATGTTTTCTTCCATGAATGGATTACATTCGCATGTACAAGGAAGCTTGGGAAAGACAATGTCTTGCTTTTCTCGTTTCCATGATGGGAAGTAGGTTCTGCTTGCAAGGAAGAAGCGGGTGTGGGTTGCGGGACAGCGGCCATTGGTAGGGTACTCAGTAGCACCTCCCACAACTGGCAAAGAAGAGTCCATTGCCCACTCTGCGAATATAGTTCCACAGGAGTCTCCCATGTGGGACATGGACTGATGTGCCTAAGGAGGCTTCTGCTGGTGTCAGCTGCCCCCGCAGGGGCCTGTTCTCTATTTTCTCCCCTTTCTGCTCATCCCAGACTGCTCACTTCATTCATGTCCCATCACATGAGAGGATGGGGAATGTAAGCATGGAGAATCTCTTCCTACAAAAATTGCTTGCCTCTAGAATCCACAATATGCCAGGTTCTGTGCTGAGCACCTAATCCATTGTTTCATCTGTCTCCACAACAATCCCCATTTTACAGATGAGGACGTCGAGGCTCAGAGAGGTGAAGGACTTGCCCAGGGACTTCTCATTCCATCTGTATGAGAAGAAACTGGAGTTGGAATCCAGTTCTCTTTGGTTCTACACCTGCCTTCTTAGAAGCTATTATTAAATCATCCTGACTTAAAGGCTGTGAGACTCCATTTCTACAGCCTGAGCTGGAGCCCTAATTTTCATTCTGTTAGCATCTCTCTGGCTTAAGGCCAAGGAGGCAGTGTCCTCCTTTCCCTACCTGGCCTGGTCTCAGCTGACCCCTAACCTAGGTCCTATCTTCTGTCTGACTCTTTCGCTCCAACTAGTTACTTTCTTTGTGTATGTGAGGGAAGGGGGAGCAGGGTGAAGGAGGGGGTCACTTCTTCCTGCCACCTTCAGGAGTGCCTCTCTCTAGGCAGCTCAGACTCATAGCTACTCTGAGCCCCCTGATCTGCCCCCGGCAGGTCTCCGGAGGTACATGAGCAATCAGACCTGATCTTGGAATCGCCGACGTGGAAAATCCAGGGGAACAAATCCTGTTGGCTCTGGGCAGGTGCAGTTGTCACTGTCCCCGGCCCCACGTTCTGGCTGGCTAGCCCCCCTCCTTGGGCAGGAGAATGAGGGAGCAGAGTGCCATGCTCTCACATGAACACGCCCACACCGGGCCCAGCGGCCCCTCTGCTAGAACAAACCTGTTCCCCATCCTGTTAAGAAAACCCATTGGTCAGAGTGAGGTTGCTCCTGCCAAATAAACATAGTTAAGCTTGTTGCGCGTTTTCCCCAAAATAAAGGCCATCAGATACCCCCAATCTCTAGAGGCAAGATTCTTGGGGAAATGACCCCCTCCTCTAACTAGTCCCAATAAGAAAATTCTGCCCCAGGGGAGAACCGTCAGACGCACAGCAAATAATCTATCACATCTTGTTTATCTCCCTCTCCATATCCTCTTCTCTGGATCTGAAATGCCCTTATAGGAAGGACAACTCGTCTTCCTTGTACAATGGAGCTCTACTTGAGGGTAGAGAGCTGGTCACCAACATATATTTTTGAAGCCCCTGCAGTGGGCTGAGGTTGTCCTCTCCAGCTTAGAGCACTGTACTTACCTAGACCAGGATCCATCCATTCGTCCATCCATTCACCCCTCTGTCCAATAAGCATTGCTGAGTGCCAGCTGTGTGCCAAGGCCTGTGCCAGACTCTGAGGAGCAGGGAATGTACAGAGTTTACTGGGCAGTGGAGAAGACAGACAGGTCACCCTGGGATCACAACGCAGGAGCTATGTGCCTTGATAGAGGTCCATTCATGCCTCACCCCAGAGCTTTCAGTCTAACTAGGCTTTGCTATCACTTCAACTCTTTCAGGAGCAGAGGATGTTCTCAGGAAACACCCAAGGCAGGGAGTGATCAGATTTGTGTTTTAGGAAGATCACTCTGGACTTGAGAGGGTAAAATTGGAGGCAGACACAAGCTGAGGGGCTGACCCAGAGGTGGGAGGGTGGTGGCCCCAGCTGGGGCAGATGAGGAGGGTGTCAGTGGGGGGGGGGGAAGCTGGAGAAGGGAATAGATGGAATGGGATGGAATAATAATTTAGAGGGTGGTGGCAATAGGACTGGATGAGAAATAGGATGGCATGGTAAGGAAAAGAGAGGGTCAAAGTGACTCATTGGGCAATTGGGTGGACATGGGGTCTCATGAGCAAAGGGATGCTGAGACGGAGGGATGATTCACCAGATCACTCACAAGTCAGTGGACCCAGAAGTGCAGGCACCCAGACTTCCTGTCAAAGCACTTCCATTCCAGGAGATGATGACTCTGGGTTTCAATAGGAAGAGGTTGTGTTAGCTTAGGAGAGGGAAAAGATGTGTCCCCTTAGACCAGTGGTTTTCAACTCAGGATTCTCAACCTAAGGAATGTTTGTCAATGTTGAAAGACATTTTTTGGCTGTCATAACTTAGGGTAGGGAGTGCTACAGGCATCTAATGTGTAGAGGCAAGAATGCTGCTAGACCTCCTATAATGCACAGGGCAGTAGCCATAATATTATGATCCAGCTCATAATGTCAATAGTGATGAGGTTGAGAAACCCTGCCTTAGAGAAGGCAAATAGTGAAATTCAATCATGGAGGCTACTGAGCTAGATGGTTGGGTTCGAATCCCAGCTCTACCAGCTCATGGGCAAGTTACTTAGCTTCTCTGTGTCTCGTGTTAAGGGAGGCAACGCACGTCAGCCAGCAAGCCTTGCACATTTATGTTGAACTCTTTCTCGGTTTCATTAATTGCACCAACCCCTTACAAATATTCACTGAGCATCTCTAAGATGCCAAGCATTGTCCAGCAAGAAGTCATGGTGGTGAACCAAACAGTGGTGCCCCCGCAGGGGCACAGGAGATGGAAGCTGTTGTCAGTACTTAGGTCAAACGCTGGTTCTGTCATTTCAGCTGTGTGGCCCAGGAAAGTGATACCTTCACAAGTCCTGATTTTCTTATGTGAAAAGTGGCTATGATGAATCCTATCCCATAGCTGCTGTAGGGCTTAAGTGTTCCCAAAGGGTCTGATCCATAGATACCTTCAGTACACTTCAAATTTCCCTGCTTGTCCTGGCTCCCCCAGGGTCTGGGCTGCAACTCCTTTTATAACCAGGCAGGGCTTCCTCTGTCCCTGAAAATCAGCCCCGTCAGCCCTCAGACTGCCCATTCCTGGCCTGGGAGCCTCCGGGAGGGTTGAGTGGAGGTGTCTAGGCCCGGAACCCTGCCGTGTATACCTTGAGGGTGCCTACCCTTCAGAGCAGGATATGGGGAGGACGGAAGTTTCTCCCAGCCAAGAATGTAAGCACTCAGCAGTCCCATTTCTCATCTCTTTGCCTAGACACTGCTGCCGGAAACAAGCAAGGCAATAAATGTTTTAAATGTAAGGTAATAAAAATTCGGAAAAAAAAAAAAAAATTGAAATCCTGCCTGAGTGCTAGCTCCTGAAAGGGCCCGTTTGTCTTATTAGAAGCCAGGTGAACCGGTTTTAATGGAAACGTTGTGGCAGAGACCTGGCTCAGCCAGGAAGGGATCCCCATGGGCCTCAACTCCTGTGGCCTCGGTGTCCTAAGGTCTGCTGCTGCTGGGGGCAGGGGTTAGATTCCCTGAGAAACCTCCCCGGGTCCCGCTGGGCTGGAAGACCTCACAACCCAGTGTGCAAGAATCAGATGAGAAGGGGAAGAGGAGAGGGGAGGTGAACCGGGGGTTTTAATCCTCTTTTGGCCTCACACTACGTGGCACTGTCACTTGTGAGGTATTGCACTGGGTGCTTGGAAAATGCGTCCCCTCAAAGCCTTACGGCAGCCTTACCAGGTAAGAGAATGGACTGTGACAGCGGGTACACCTGAAACGCATTGGTGCTTTGATGGAGCTGGCACCCCGTTTGAAGAGGCCCCCACTCGGGGTCTTGGAAGTCCAGGGTCAGCATCTGACACTGAGGGCCTCCTTCAAGGTATTGCCTCGTATTAGTCCCTGTCCTGTTTTGTGACCTGAGGACAGTGACTTTTCCAGGCCTGCATTTCCTCAGCCGTGAAGTTGGGTTTCAACAGCACCCACTTTCAGGGTCACTATGAGTATGGAATGAAATGGGCTGTGGGAAGGGACTTAGATCAGGGGGAGCACTTCCTGAATGTTAATTGATGTTATTGCCAGGCTGATTTACAGATGAGGAAACAGGCTGAGAAAGGTCACACAGCTAGGAGGCAGAGCTGAACTGGAGCCAGCCTGGGGTGGGGGTTTTGAGTGAGGTGGGGGCTGACGCCAGGCATTTGGAGTTGAGGCCTGGGGATGGGGTGAAGAGGTAGTTGCAAGGTCAGCTGTCTCCGCACCTGCCGGTAGCAGCATTGGGGCATTGTTGTCAGATTCGGGAGCTATCATAGCATTATGGCCAACTTCTTTGAGAATCTGATGGAAGCTTGCAACTGTCTCCCCCCAAAATGCACCCCAGCCACCCCACACAACCTGGGGGAGGCATATAATCTCAGGAGGTAGGGACCTCTCTAAAGCTGTCCTTGCTTTGCACATGAAAGAAACTGTTGATTTTAGGATATTGCATGAGGGCAGAACAACATGAACCCTGGCCCATCCCTTTTCAGGCCCAGCTATGCTCAGAATTTAAGTCCATTGCTTTCTCTCCTCCTTTCCCTTTGCACTGTCCCTTCTTCCCTTGCTAGGACCTGCTTGGATGGGAAGGCAGAGCCACTGGGGTTCCCAAGGGTCCAGGTCTCCCTCTCCCCCTGCTTGGGAGGGCTTGAGTGGTCCAGGTTGAGTTCCCATGTCGTGAGCTACCCCTTGGCACCTCTTTCTGCTATAGGCACCACAAAGAGTATGGGGCCAGCTCAGGTCAGAGAAATGGAAAGGGGACTGCAGAACTGATTTACTAGGCATCCCCCAAATTATGCAGGATATGTCTGTACTTTTGCCATGGTCCTGATAATAAAGTGTTACAGTGCTTGGTACATAGTGTCTCTTCCATTCAACAGTAAGATCTTTGAGGATACCGGACAACAACTTTGTTCTGTTCATCCCCGAATAAGAGATGGAAAGAGATGGACTGGAGGGGAGAGAGGGAAGGTGTCTGAACATCATAGTTTCTGCTGACCTAGCTAGAACCTCTTTCTATAGGCTGCCGACGCTGAGAGAATATGAGGTTGTAGCTGTAGATTGTTGGGAGCTATCTAGTCGGAGAGAATGCTTGTAACACAGTGGTGGAAAAAGTGAGCCTTGGCAGGATCATTAGAGCCCCTGACTCCAGCCAGACCTGAAGGTACTTCCTCGTTGTATCAGCCAGTGGTTTTTTTCTTTTATTTATTTATTTTTCCCTAAAGCTAGGTTGCATGGGGTATCTGCCACTGCGATCGAGAATCCTGAGTGATATAGCGGCAGGGAAGGAGTCTAGGGGGAAGGAGGAAGGGAGGGATGGAGGGATGGAAGGATGTCTGCAGCATGCAGGGAGGCCTTTGGTACTGTACCAGTTAGGATATATCAGAGGAATCCTAAGGCCTCCGGGGCTTCTTTGCTGTGGATGGATGGCTGGGTCAGAAAAGAGGGAGTCAGTGCCAGAGGAAGGGGGAAGGGTGTGGGAGGAGGTGGGCTGGCTGAAGCCCTGGGAGGCGTGGAGACAAGATTAGCTGAGGCCTGAGCAGCAGCTCCCAGTGTTTACTGCAAACAGAAGATGGTGGTCAGCCTCTCCTGGACCTCAGAGGGGAGGGAGTGGTTGATGGGGGACTCCTCCCCTTGCCCCTCTGTGTTATTAAGCAGAGGTGGGGAGTACTGGGTGGGGTTAGGAGAGGCCTGTAGGTGGGAGGGGGTGTCCTAATCTTCAGGCTTTTAGCCCTTCCTCCCTGTAATCTAAGCTTCTTTTGCCATTCAGGTTTCCCCTTGCCCTCTAGGTCCCAGCAGACCTCCTTCTGTGCTCTCCACCCCCCCCCCCCCACTGCTATTCAATGATCTAGATCCAGATTCCAGATCCCAACCTGGGGATCGGGATTTTGTCAAAGTTCTCAGGTGCTTCTCATGCCTTTCAGGTTTGGAAACCCCAGACCTAATTCAAAACTCTGTATTTTACAGATGGGTGACTGAGGACCGAGAAGGAATGAGCTTGTCGTCATCACACAGCACAACAGGGGCTGGGACCCAGGGCTTCTGAGCAGAGCAACAATGTTGTGTCATGTCTCAGGGTTTGCACTGTTGATCCCAGCAAGACCTGGAGTGCTGCTTGGAAGAGGGCAAGAACACAGGCCTACCTGTGAGTTTGAGGTCCTGCAGACCTCAGGAGCAGGGGGGAGGCCTAGAGCCAGCCCTCTGTGCTGTGGGATGGTACAGACTATGGGTTAAGAAAGAGTCAGGTGGTCCCAAATGAGGGCTGAGGAGGAAGACGTCCACCCAGATTCGGGGACTGGTCACGCCTCAGCGTGATGGTCAATGCCCTTCTCTCCTCCTTTGGCTTTTTCAGGTTCTGGCAAAGCCTCACCTTCAAATAAGACAGAGTTACTGGGTTTTAATCTCTTGCTGCTCAAGGTATGGGCCCTGGGTCATCACCTGGAAGTTTGCAGACGTGCAGAATCTCAAGCCCCACACCACCCCTACTGAGTCAGAATCTGTATTTTAACCATGGAGAGAATTCTCACACACACTTCAGTTTGAGGCACACAGTTATATCCACCACCTAGTGTGAGGTTAGCACAGGCAATTCTACAGCAGTGCAAACTGGCCTCGTTTATGTATTTGGATGTGCTGTGAAATATTTGGTGTCAAATGTGTTTTTGCTAATCAGGTCTTGTTGGAAATCCACGAGAGGAATTGCTGAGTTAAAATAAACAGCAGTAGCCACCATAAGCGTGGAAGCCTTGCTCTGTAAAACAAAGCATTGCAACCTCCTTTAGGAAGTTTGCGTGTTTTCTTATTAAATGTACTTCAACTAAAGCGTGACTGTCCATCCAACATGCTCATGCCTGTTGCAGAGTTTGCATTTGGTTAGCTTTTGGTTGTACCAGGAGCTTTGCTGAGCATTTTATGCCCTTGACCCCACAGAACCCTCATACCTTTGAGGGAGGTATTATTTCTATTCCCACTTAGCAGATAAGCCAATGAAGGAATAGACAGGTGAAGCGATTGGGATTCTGCCTTTCATCTTGCCTTTTACCTTTGTTTTATAATCTTTTCCTCGCCATGCCCACATGCCACCGTCCTGTGCTTTCTTAGATTCTGTATGTCTACCTGGCATCATTTACCACAGGGCCATACTATTGGCCAAAGTGTTTGCCCCTCTCCTGCAAGTCAGCTTGCCTGGACTTGCTTTTCCACGTGCAGGCTGGCTGCCTAGGCTGAGCCCCACCGACCTTACCTAACTCACGTACCAGGCCAATATTTCTCCTGTGCTAAATCATCCTAGAAGCAGGTACCACAACTAGGGACCACCCCTGCAGCCCAAAGCCCGCCAAATTATTCAAACTGGCCAATCCTAAACTGTTTACCCTGCCCTGCCTTGCTGTTTCATGGAAACCTCAATAAAGCCTGGAGCCTAGGCCTCTCCTCACTTGGGACAAAAACCTGATGCTTCCCATGCGGCCCTGCATGGTGTGGCCTCCCCCTTCTCGGGAAATGTAAATAATGAAAATTGTTCTTCTGTGGCATTGACCTCTCTGTGCTGTCACTGTTACCTCCATTAGTTGATACCCACCCCCATCACTGCCAGGCCTTGACATTTCAGACTTCGTTCCCTGTGGCTTCTGGCTTCTGGCATTTAGTGAAGGTTGCTTTTGCAGTGCCTACCATGTGTCTGCTGGGATACGAGGCCACTGTACTCCCTGCTCTGAGGGACTCCCAGGAACTTGCTTGTCCTGGAACTTGAACTTGGTGAGATATCAGAAAAGTATTGTGGGCAGATCTGGGGGATTCTGAGTGTTAGGGGATAATTTTCCCTGAGTCTCTTGTATTTCTGTGTCTTGTAAACTGGCTATGTCCTTTTAAGGATGTTTACATAGCGAGTGGACTTGGAAGATAATGGTAGTGTTTTCCTCTAGAACAAAGAGCAGATTTGTTTACAATCCAGAATAATAGAGATAACGTCTCCCTCAGGACAAAGGCCAAGTGGACCATCATAGAATATTAAGATTCTCTAAGACTGGGTTTTGTTTTTTTTTTCCTGTAGCACACCTTGCTGCATGTGTAAGCCTCACCTGGCCCTCTTCAGCTTGTGGGAAGTGGGACAAGGGAAACTGGTGTACATATGTAGCTCATGCTGCCTGCCCTGCTGTGAATAATAGTCCTTTGTCTCTGATCCAGGAGTCTCAAGTCTTATGCCGGCATCCATAAGACTGTAGCAGGCAAACTTAGTAGCATGCAAGCAGGGAAAAATCTTAGATCCTACATGATTCTTGACATTGGAGTCTTCTGGTTCATGGAATTAAATAGACAAGCCATGCTTCCCTTGCAAAACAGAACTGGTCCCCTTGTGAAGAAAGCTAAAAAAGGGTCATGATAGTATAGAGTATCAAAGCACTGGATCTGTGATATTTACCCAAAGGAATTGAAAACATATGTCCACACAAAAACCTACACATGGATATTTATATCAGCTTTATTCATAATTGCCAAAATTTGAAAGCAACCATGATGTCCTCCAGTAGGTGAGTGGATCAATAAACCATGGTACATGCAGGCAATAGAATATTATTATTCAGTGCTAAATTCTGAATATTATTCAGTGCTAAAAACTAAATGAGCTACCAAGCTATGAAAAGACACAGGGAAACCTTACATGCATATTACTAAGTGAAAGAAGCCAACCTGAAAAGACTACATATTATATATTCATATTACATGACATTCTGGAAAAGGCAAAAGTATGGGGACAGTAAAAAGATTAGTGTTTTCCAGGGGTTGGAGGGAAGGAGAGGTGAATAAGAAGCACACAGAGGAGTTTTAGGGCAGTGAAAATATTCTGTGTGATACTGTGATGATAGATCCATGCCATCATGCATTTATCTAGACCCATAGAATGTACACCCCCAAAAGCAAACCGTAATGTGAGCTGTGGACTTTGGATGATCTGTCAGTGCAAGTTCATCGATTGTAACAAATTTCCCACACTGGCAGGGGATGTGGATAACTAGGAGGCTGCAGGTTTGGGGGCCCAGGGGGCATATGGGAAACCTTTGAATCTTCCTCTTAATTTTGGTGTGAAGTTGATGGGGGGGGGTGGGTGGGAGGGAGGGGTGGGTGTGTGATGGGCATTGAGGAGGGTACCTGTTGGGATGAGCACTGGGTGTTGTATGGAAACCAATTTGACAATAAATTCCATATTAAATAAATAAATAAATAAATACTGCTTTAAGAAAATAAGGTCTTAAAATTTTTTTTTTTTTTTAAAGCCCTGGGTCTGGAGTCAAAAAGCCTTGGTTTGAAGCTGGACACCTGACTTGGAATAATTTGAGCCTCAGGGTCCTCATCAGTAAAGTAGGGCTAAAAATTTTTCCTGTTTCACAGATTGTTGTGAAAAATAAATGAGAGAATGAGATAATAAGATTAAAGGAGTCAGAGCTTTGCCAATGTTAGCTTTTGTTGTTATTAAAAAAAAATTTTAACATTTATTTATTATTGAAAGACAGAGAGAGACAGAGTCTGAGCAGGGGAGCGGCAGAGAGAGAGGGAGACACAGAATCTGAAGCAGGCTTCAGGCTCTGAGCTGTCAGCACAGAGCCTGACACGGGGCTCAAAATCGCAAACCATGAGATCATAACCATGAGATCATGACCTGAGCTGAAGTCGGCCACTTAACCGACTGAGCCACCCAGGCTCCCCTCCTTTCTCTCGTTTTTATAAAAAGGTTCTATCATGGTTGTTTTTTTTTTTTTTTTCAATGTTTATTTATATCAGAGAGAGAGAGAGAGAAAGAGAGCACAAGTGGCAGAGGGGCACAGAGAGAGGGAGACACAGAATCCCAAGCAGGTTCCAGGCTCCGAGCTGTCGGCACAGAGCCCGACACGAGGCTTGAACTCACAAATGGGGAGATCATGACCTGAGCGGAAATCAGACGCTTGACCGACTGAGCCACCCAGGCGCCCCCAGATTTTGTTATTATTTTTATCGTGGTCAGTTTTTAGCCTCCGGTCAGTCATTCATTTCGAGGCAATTTCTGAGGCTGGAGGGAGCCCTTGACGGCGAAGGGGCCTCCAGACCAGCTGGGCGGCATCCCTGCTTCCAGCTCATGGCTCCGGGATGCACTACACGCCTCACCTCTGTGCTGCATGCTCTCTTCAGGCACCTTCTCCACCAACTTCACTTTCTTTATTAGTCTGCTCAGGCTGCTATGACACAAAATATCATAGGCGGGCTGGCTTAAACCGCAGGGAGTTATTTTTCACAGTTCCGGAGGCTGGAAGTCCAAGATCAGGGAGCCAGCATGGTCAGGCTCTGGTGAGAGCCCTTCGTCTGGCTTGCCAATGACCACCTTCCTTTTCTCTGAGTCCTCACATGACAGAGAGAAAGCATTGGCGTCTCTTCTTATCAGGGCACTCATCTATCTCATCAGGAGGGCTCCACTCTCATGACCTCCTCTAAACCTAATTACCTCCCAAAGGCATCTCCAAATACCAAAACATTGAGGGTTAAATCTTCAACATACAAATTTCAGGAAGACACAATTCAGTCTATAGAATTCTCTATGTTTGTCCACCCTCCTCTGAGCCCCAGGAGGTTAACCTAGCCTCCACAGACTGCACCACCAGGCCCCCTTTCCCTCTGGCTTCTGGCTGGGGCCAGCTAACTGATGGCACCAGAAGGAGATTGAAGGGCCAAAGGAAAGAGAGGTCAGAGTATTTATTTCCCCAGGTGCTTCCCTCTGGATCACAGGAGGCACAGCTATTCCTCTGTGGGTGTCTCTCACAGCTACAGATCTGGCTTGGTTCAGATGATCATCCCCCTTTGCCCATGTAGGCCCTGGGGTGGTGATGGTATCATGTGGTTGGCACCTGAGTGTGTTCTCATCCCTTCTGGATTTCCCTCGGCCCTGTTAACACTTCAGTAAGTAGTCTCTTCATTAACTTCTCCTCAATTACTCTTCCTGAGTGTGCCATCTGTTTCTAGCCAGGACTCTGTCTACTAGAGCCCAAGTCTCCTTCAACACAGCCCAATCTCAAAAGCCAGGGATTAGCAGTCTTGAGAGGGTGCCAGTTACAGCTAGGGTGTGATCAACCCAGGCCTCCTTCCTTTGCCTTCTCAAAGTTTTTGGCTTCAAGACCACTAGGTATTCATAGAAAATATTGAGGACTCTATTTGAATCCATAGTTACTGTATTAGAAATATAAATAAGAAAATTTAAAAACACATCAATTATACAAAAAAGAAGCACAATACGCATCAAGACATAATGTTTTAGGGGCGCCTGGGTGGCGCAGTTGGTTAAGCGTCCGACTTCAGCCAGGTCACGATCTCGCGGTCCGTGAGTTCAAGCCCCACGTCAGGCTCTGGGCTGATGGCTCAGAGCCTGGAGCCTGTTTCTGATTCTGTGTCTCCCTCTCTCTCTGCCCCTCCCCCATTCATGCTCTGTCTCTCTCTGTCCCAAAAATAAATAAACGTTGAAAAAAAAAAAAAAAAAGACATAATGTTTTATACAAAAGGCTATATTTTCCAAAACCAAACAATTATGACAAAGATGACATCGCTTTATGTTTGTATAAATCTCTTTAATGTTTGGCTTACTAGAAAGCAATTGAATTCTTGTATCTCCTTCTGCATTCAGTCTGGTTGTTTTTTTTTTTTTTGTTTTTTTTTGAAGTATATTGAAAAATAAGTGATGCTTTGCTGTTATTTTGAAACATTTCTTTGTATAGCAGATTTTCTGAAACTGGCAATAATATTACCAATCTCATCAGGAGTCTTTAAACACTCAGAAGTTGTCACGCCCACCACGGCACATACAAATTTCCCAAAATTCTTTGTTTTTGTTTGTTTGTTTTTGCATAAAAGCTCTAATTTTATCACTGCATCCAATCCTGTCAGGCTTTCTTGAATTGACAGGTTTACTTCATTTTGTTTTCAAAACAATGTCTGTCAAGTACTCAAGATGGAGTAACCACAGTTGTCTGTCAGGTGTTCTTTCAGGTGAAAATGGTGTGTCATGGAGAAAGTGGCTAGTTCAGCTTGCAACTCAGACTGTGGCACACTCGATCCTCCTAGAGTCAACCATTGCACACAGATGAACTTCAAATGTAGCCCTTCTGCATTGGGTATGCTTCCTGTTTTATTCCACAGAATATTAAGGACATATGGGCTCCAGGGTTGAGATTTAGTAAGACTAGTAATTTGTACTGTGTCATCAAGAGCATTCTTGAGTGAAACTAGCTTTTCTCCCTCCACATGAATGGTGGTGAAGAAGACAGTGACCAACAGTGCAATGTGAAGCTACCACCTTGATTCCCTCTGAGCTTTAGTACTTTGATCCCCTATTGCTTCTGTACTATCAGTGCAAATGTCAACACAGTAAAGAAGGCAAATAATGTTTTAGTATTATCATTAAAAGAGTTTGACCCTGCAGATCTTCTGTGGGGACCCCCAGGGGTTCTCAGATCACTCTTTGAATTTTTTTTTTAATGTTTATTCATTTTTGAGAGACAGAGAGAGACAGAGTGTGAGTGGAGGCAGGGCAGAGAAAGAGGGAGACACAGAATCCCTTGCAAGCTCCAGGCTCTGAGCTGAAAGTACAAGCCTGACGTGGGGCTCAAACTCGTGGACCATGAGATCATGACCTGAGCTGAAGCCAGACGTTTAACTGACTGAGCCACCCAGGCACCCTTCAGATCACTCTTTGAAAACCAGTGCCCTGTAGCATAGAACAAAGTAATGGAACTGCTGACCACATCTTTATTTTGTTCAAAGACCTTTTCTACCCTGAAACTCACTTGAGCCTCTGGAATCTAACTTCTATGAAGGCAGAAAGTCTTTGTTTGCAGAATTGGGCAGTGCCTACATGTGAGATGCCAATAAATAATTAGAAAGATTATTAAGAAGAAAGGTCTTAAATACTTAGAAATGCTATAAATTGTTAGAAAGACTATAAATTATTTGAAAGATTATTAAAAAGACTTAGATGGTTTAAATTCAAGGTAAGTAAACAAAATAATGTATGCTTTTGATCTCTTCTGAAAAAAATATTAGCTAAATGGATGTAATAAAATATTTAGCTTAAGAGAAACAGCACTCTGAGCCTCACTTTTTTTATCTGTAAAATGTGCACAATTTAATCTGCTACTTATCAAACTTTTCCATCTGAGGATTTTATAGAGCAAAGGAAAAATAAACAGGTATTTCTTGTGTTAGCCAGAAGCAATCTGCATTGAGCAAACACATTTTCTGAAATTTCCTGTTTTATTTACTACAGTTTTGGAGGACCTTGAAATTCTAGTCCACAGAACACCTTCCTTCCTTCCTTCCTTTTTTGTAGGAGCAAAACCAAAAGTCTGTTCTAAAAGGAGGCTGATGGCCTGCCTGGAGGCAAGGGAAGAACCATATAACCCTTTTGAGCCCAGGACTATGTCTGGAAGAGCTTGGTCCTGGTAGATTTTCAACTAAGAAATGGGAGTTCTTGCCCAGAAAGAAGAAATAGGCCTGGAAGTACGCATCTGGGCAACATAGAGGTCACAGATGACTCCCCTCCCCACCCCAGAGGACTTAGTGTCACATGAGATGTCTGGTCTCAGGGCACTGCATTCTGGCCACAGGAAAACTGGATGAGTTGTACAATGCAAACAATTGGAGGCTGGAAAGCATAATATGACTCAGGTGACTCTGAGGCATCACATGAGGAATCCAAGGCTCAAGAAGCTTGAATAACTTGTCCTAAGTCACATGGCAAGGCAGGTGGCAGAGCTGGACCCGGCACTATAGCAGGGCCTGGTGGGTAACATGTATGAGATAAGTGGACCTGGTGGGAAACACCTGTTCGTCTCTAGGAAGCAGCTGTTACTCAGAGGCTCAAAATGTCAGCTTATTCTTTCCAAATCTTCCATATCTTTCCAGATCTTTTTCAAATGGAAGCAGGAAAAGTGTTTTGTTATGTGAAATTCCTCAATTTCGAATGATGGCAATTCATGCAATAAATTTAAAGACCCATGTGGGTCATATACAGTCAGGGGTCACCATCATGTCTGTGTGTGCTTTCTTCTGAAAGGAGAAATGTTGTGAATTATGCTGGAGAGATAAATGAAAGCTCTTGAAGATTAAGACGAGCCCAATAGGTGAAGAGCCTTCAGATATAAACAAACCTTGGCTTTATAGCTGCTCTCAAACTGATATTTAGAGATTTGGGTTGAGACAAATTGAGTAATCCTATATACACCCGAGTGACATATTTCAATATTTAGGCTACAGACTAGGCTTTGATCTAGCCAGGAACAGCAAGAACTTGGGGAAAAAGTCAAGTGAAAGTTAGCAGTCCTGAGTGTTTAGGGTTGCAATTAAGTTAGATAGGAAAGAATCATGTTCTGAGGATTTTTCCCTCACAAACCAAAGCAAAGGGGATGTGAAATAGCAATCAGAGGCAACGCACTTCTGGAAAATGCTGAGTAATGAAGCGCCTATAGAAACAAATCCAACAAAGCAACTTGAAAATTAAAGAGAAGCTGGGTTGATGTCCTCTTCCCTAGTTTAGCCAAAAAACTCCAGCAAAGCGACAATGCCAACCCATCGTGGCTTTCAGGGGACCTGGTTCAAATCTCAGTCCTGCCCCCCACACCACCTGACCCGTCACTCTCCCTGCTAGCTGCTATGATCTGTTCCATGATGGGAACCTCACTGAGCTTCAGGGCTCCCGTGGATGAAATGGGAACTGTAGTACCTGGGGAGAGGGCTGTTAGAAGGAAGGAGAGAGAGAGAAACATCACAGCTCTCCCTTGCTGAATGCTTGCTGAATGTCAGGCATGAATCATCTCACTTTGTCTCATTACACCCACATTCCTGCCTCCATCATTGTTGTCAAGAGGTTTATAAGCCCCTAGCATGTAAAATAGTGCCATTTGTATCATCGTTTTCATTATAGATGATGTGTATGCCTCGTAGGCCAGGGCAGGGGGCAGCTTCTCTGAGTCCTATTATTGAAGCCCTGGGAAGCCTCCCTTAACCACGCAAGAATCCTAAACAATCTTGCCCGGGGAGAACCATCCTCGAGAACAGACGTACGCTCTCTTGTCTTTATATTCTAACCCTTGAATTGTAGTAAGCAATTTGAAATGAAAGTAGACTGTCTTTCTGGGTAAGTAGATTTGAAGATTTACCTTTTAGATCTACCCACCTCTTACATAATGCTTGCCCCAGCACTGGGAATAAAGTACCTGCTACATAAATGTCGCAGAAAGTAAGTTTATTGTGTTTCTCCATTTTAGAAAAGTAATTTAAGTTTGTTATAATGAGCTTGGGAACTACAGGTGGTGGGAAGAAATAAGCTCTTAAGGGCAGCAGGTAATGCTAAGTGGTACAGGGGTCTTTGGAAAGCAAAATGCAAATCCCAGCCTAGAAACTAGCGGGTTGGAGGGTGGAAGCTTTCTTCACCAAACCCCAGGAGGCTGCGACGCATGGCTTATTTGTGTCTCAACATCATCTGGCTCATCTCAACATGTCCTGGGCGAACCATAGTGCCTGGCAGGAGGAAGATGCTCTGTAAAGTTCTAACTTCTGCTCAGAGTGTGTGCAGAAGTGCTGGGAACAGGGGAGCTTCTGGTAGTCATAAGACCCATGAGGGACACTAGCAATTCGTGGGCAAGAGCTAGGGAATGCGAGGAACAGTCTTGCACCCCTAAAGGTCAGGAACACAGAGTTCTGTGTGCATGAATGCATGGAGTCTGGAAGAACACACACTGCCTGAAAGCTAATGGTGTTAACCCTCTGGGCTTCAGAATTCATGAGAGGTTTGGGGTTTTGTATCCTTTTTTCTTTTCTTTTCTTTCCTTTCTTTTTCTTCCTTTCCTTTCCTCTATTTTGCTTTGCTTTCCTTCCTTCTTTCTTTCTTTCTTTCCTTTTTTTTTTTTTTTTTTTTTTTTTGCTTTGTGCATCTGTATTTAAAAAAAATTTTTTTTTCCTGGAAAAGAACTTAGGTGATGCATGTGATGGGGTCAAGAAAAAAATAATGTATTTTCTTTCAGATTTTTTCTCTAAAGATAGGAATTATTTGCAAATGCAGTAGAAAGAATCACAGAGTGAAGGATGAAATAATTGAAGGAAGTAATTTAACATTAAGAGAGTAATGATCAACGGTTGGAAACCCTCCTAAGGGGAAGCCTACTTGACCCCAGTGGAACCAAGAGGTGCATAGAGTCCCTTCTCTTCCTCCTGGTCCCACCACAAGCAGGTGGCTACGTGAAATGTAGAAGGTAGCTTATCAGCCAGGGTGGGAACAGATGCTATCCCCGAGGCAAAGACCCACACAAAGGCCTCAGCCCCCACTTGTATTTCTAGCCCGTTCTCCCAAGATCCCTGACAGCCATCTGATAAGATGCATTTAGCTGTCTAGTTTGCATGGTCCTGACAATTTTCATTCAAAACATATGCAAATACTGGGGGCAGATTTCTGGGGATAGAGGTTGTGGTGAAATGCTTCTAAACTTTTAACCAAATGAATCTATTAACCTCAAGAAGAGGAGCTTCTGATTTCAGACTCTATTTGCATCAAAAGGACAGTTAGACCCCTGTCTATTCTTTTCCTTATCTGGCGGCTTATCTCATCTCTGGGAAGATGGCAATTAGCAGTGCGCCTGGTGACTTTCCCAAAGTCGCTGGGATCCTTGGCTCCTCCTGCGGTGGTGATGGCCATGAGGCCCCTGAACTCTCCAGCCAGGCCCTGTGTGAGATGAAGCCTGGGCGGGCTCAGGGCACAATCCCAAGCCACTAGGTAGTGGTTGGAGCCAGCGCTCACCAGAAGCAGGTTCTCGGGTCCTCCGGGCACCTGCCTGGTGTGTTTATACAGCGGCAGGGTCGGCAGTTGAGGAATTAGCACACAAAGAGAACAGTGCTGCACAAACCCCGCTGATTAATACTCTGACCACAGTGCATCTGGGGTGGTAACCCAATATGCTGCCAAGGGAAGGGGCTAATTTCCAGGGAGACCAGGATAATTTTTGCAGAGGCATTTCCTGCTTTCTTCCCCAGGCCTGGTGGGCTTAGGCTCTCGTCTCCTGAATCCCAGACCGAACATCCTACATTAGACCAGTGGCCTTGGGCAACACCAGCTTCACAGGCTTGCAACCAGTGCAGTCCCACAGGAGCTTACAGGAACCCTGACCTTAGTTTCATGCCCTGATGTCACCACCTTGAAGTTCTTAACAATTTTTTAAGGGGGAGGGGCAGAGAGAGAGAGAGAGAGAGAAGAGCACGACGCAGGACTCGAGCCCACAACCATGAAATCATGAACTGAGCCAAAATCAAGAGCCAGATGCTTAACTGACCCAGCCACCCAAGCGCCCGTCTTAATAATTTTTTAACGAAGTTCCTCCTTGTTCAGCCTGCACCATGCCCCACAAACCATGTAGCCAGTCCTGGGCGTGGGTGACAGCATGGGGCCCTGGGGATTGCCGGAGTACCTGCAGCTTCTCAAAGACCTTTCCAATTATCTCCACATTCCACACTCTCAGGTACCTGTTGCCTTCAGCCAAAGATTCTGTCACACACCTCCCTGTCTTTGCACTTCATGTTCCTTGTGCCTCATAAACTTTCCCCTTTCCTCATCCTCCTGTAGACTCCTGTTCATCCTTCAAAACCCCGGAGCAGAATCTCCCCGCCCCCCAAACGAAGATTGCTTTAAAATCCTGCAGGCAGAGTTTGCCCCATCCTCAGTGCTTTCAGAGCCCCTTAATGCTTCCATTGGTGCTTTTGGTGAACTACATCATGGTGATGCTTCTGTCTCCCGGGAGTGTTTAAAAATATTTACCAATTGGTATGGCAGAAGCATCGACCAATGAGAGTTGATGGAAGGAGGCCAGACACAGACAAGGAGCAAGATCTCTGGAGGACCCCCCATGGGACCTGGGGTTAACCCTTCCCTTTCTGGTTCATGGGAGTCAGAGGGCTTTAGGAGCCCAAGGCAGAGTGTAGTTGATCAACTATTAGGGAGTATTTCAACTTTTCAAAGTGTGTATTGTTGTCCTGGTGCATCCTGGCTGACCTGCAGAGCCAAGAGCTCCCCACTCAGAAATGAGCTGACTTTCAGCACAGGCCTTGTGTGGTTCATCTCTCTGTGCAGGTGTCTGGGACAGGGGTTGGTCCAGAGCTAGTACTCAGAAAAGGAGGATGGAGGGGGTGGGAAATGATCTGCAGTAGCTGGGTTCCGGGGCATCCTTCTCGGGGGTTAGGGAATAAGGAGACTGCTCTGAAATCAGGAGGCATCCATTTCTCCAGCTTTCCCCAAAGGACCCTCTACAGGGAATGAGTCCAGCATATTATAAGGTGTCCTGCAGTAGCTGGGAGAAAACACAAGAAAAAGGAGTCAGTCTCAGGCCATATACATACAACTGACGAGTTACTATTACAGAAACACACGCACCTACATACAAACATACACAATCTATAGATGTGTGCTATTCACACACGCCACCTACTCCCCAATGTACCCCCACATACCCTAAAGCTGGGAGTGACCCACAGAATCCAAAGAATGGCCAAGGCAGCCTTCCATGCTGGGTTGGAAGGGTGGCCAGAGGGTGGGGGTGGCAGGAGTTCCCTGGAGACAGAGCAGCTTGGTGCTGGAAGGGTCTGGAGAAGCAGAGGCAGGAGCAGAGGGCACCAAGGAGGGGCTGGTTAAACAGGGGGTACAGTGAGGCACCACCCCGGCAGGGGCAGAGCATGGATCTCAGGAGGTCATGGGGCAGGAGGGTGCAGAGGGGAAGGTTATGTAAAGAGGAGAGTGTGGAGCAGGGAGGAGGCTGGCATTGTGCAGAGAACCTTCTATACAGCAAGCATATGCTAGGTACCTTGCAGACATCATAACTTCTCATTCCCACTGTAACCCTCTGAGGTGTGAATGATGATCTCATTTCACAGACCATGGGCAAACTCATGAAGTGGCTTGCCCAGGGCTGCACAGCCATGGATTAGAGCCCACATGTAGACCCAGGTCTGCTGGGCTCCTAAATCACCTGTTATTTCCACCTTGCACTCAGCGGGTAGAGCTGTGTATAGTGACCTTTATTCCCTGCCCCGTACTTCTCCTCTTCCCAAAGGACGCACTGGAGTGTCTGCCCCTTTTTACATCTCCACAAACTCTGGGAACAAGTGGGTAATACAGCAGTGTAAGGGATTTTGGCCAGAGCCAGGTTTCTCAACCTCGACACTGTTGTCATTTGGGGCTGGATCATTCTTTGTTATTTGAGGCTATCCTGTGCCTTATAGGATGTTTTGTTTGTTTTTAAATGTTTATTTATATATTGTGAGACACACACACACACACACACAGAGCAAGCGGAGGGTGGGGAAAAAGGCAGAGAGAAGAGAGAGAGAGAGAGAGAGAGAGAGAGAGAGAGAGAGAGAGAGAGAATCCCAAGCAGGCTCTGTGCTGTCAGAGCTCAGCCTGACAAAGAGTTCCATCTCATGAACTGTGGGCTAATGACCTGAGCTAAAGTCAAGTGTCAGATGCTTAACCAACTGAGCTACACAGGTGCCCCTTGTAGGATGTTTAAAAGCCTCTTTGGCTACTAGCATCATTCCTTCTTCTCTACCCCCAGTTGTGACAACGAAAAATGTCTCCAGATATTTCCAAATGTCCCCTGGGGGGGGACAAAGGTTGAACCCCATTAGTTGAGAACTGCTGGGTTAGACAGATGGCTAGCTTATGAGGATGTAGAGGGGATTTTACGAGTCTCCTAGCCCCTCTGCATTGATTTCCAGCACTCCAGCAGAAACATGTCCCTCTTGCTTAGGTGATTATGAGTCAGGCTAAGCAGCAGGGGGGTTGACACCATGACCTCTGGAGGGCCTTCTGGGCAGCCTTGCTGATCTGGGCGGGCACCGGCCCCTCCCTCCCCTATGGGCGACTGGGCTCCCATAGAGCGACCTTGTCCAGCAGCGCTCTTCCTCCTGCACCCCCAGGACGGCAGACCCAACAGCCAATTATGAAAATGAAAAATCCAGGTCTTGGCCTCAAATGAGTATTTTCCTTTGGTGCTTTGATTCTCCTGTAATAAGCGCCTGGTCACCAAGGAATCCCAGGAATGTGGCCTTGATAATAAAAATAGGCACCTGGCCCAGAGGGGCCCACTCACTGGACTGGCACAGAGGCCTGGACAGGCGGCCTCCAAGTCCACAGCTGCCCCACCCCTGCTGGGCAGGGGCACTTGCTGAAACTGCCTGTGCCCTCTCAGCCCTGGGCCTGTTTCTACATCCTTCTTCCAGAGCCTCGCTGCAGCTCCTGCTTCCTTAGGAAAGGGAGAAGCCTTATAAATGTGTGACTTCATATCAAGGGAAACAAAACACAACACTTCCACCTCCAACCTAACATGGTTTGATTGTTTACTTCCTCGTATGCTATCACCAAAAATGATACTCTTCTCATTTCCATTTTAAAGAGGAAGAAGTTGAGGCACAGAGAGGTTAAGTCACTGGCCCAAGGGCTCACACCTGACAAGTAGCTTTGCTGGGTTGTGAACTCAGACAGCTGTTTCAGCTTCATCTGCCAGGTGACCAGATTGTCTGGGACCCTGGGGCTGACACCAGGGGTACAGGAGATCTTGACTTTGAGTGTACCCTCCCTGGGTGGCTGGGAGGGTGATGAGCTCCGTAGGAGACTGAGAACTCTGGTTGCTCCATGTCTCCCTGGCTGCAAGAGTCTTACTCTGTAAAACAGGAGGGTTGATGGGGAGGAAGGGCTATGTGGCCAGGCTGTCCAGGGAATCCACCTTCCTCGGAGCTCCTCCTGAGATCCTAATTCTTTCATATTTTACCCCAAAAGAGCATGCTCCCAATTCAGGATGCCAGTCGATGGCATTTCCCCAGGAATAAGTATAGGGAGGCAGTGTAGGGCATAGCCTTGGATCCTCAGAGGGTAGGGTTAGGGCCATTTCTGCTATTTGATACTATGCTCTCAGCCAAGTTACCGAACACATGGGCGTTCTCATCTATATTTTGGAGCAAATGAAACCAACTTCTAGAGTGGTGCCATTCAATGAGAAAATGAATGTGGAGCCTTGCACACTGGGCACACTGGGCATACTTGGAACACTGGGACCCTCTAGAGTTGTTTGATTATTATTTTGGTGGAAGAGGTAGGGCATCATCTAAGGCCCTTGGGCCCTGAGGCAGGTGGCCAAACGTCTCTGGGACTCAGCTATCTCACCTATAAAATAAGGGAAACACTGAAGTCCCATTTCAGGGCATAGGGAGAGTCAGGAGGTGGGGACATACGTGCAGAGGCCCAGAGGTGGGCACCGCGCTGGCTGGTTCAGGATTCCAGGTAATGAGGATGCCCAGGTAGGGATACAGGAAGGGCATTCACAAGAGTTCTGGCTACCAAGTGGGCTGGCTCCAGTTTTGAGACTGAGATCCTTTCCTGGCTTCTGGAGCCCAGGGACTTGTAAGTATAAGAGACAGTGACACAACTGAAATGGTTGTTGACTCTGTGCTTTGTCCCCAGCACCCCTGGGGCCCGGAGCTGGGTTCCTACAGGAGTGAAGTTCTGCAGAGTGAAGTGAAGTGAACAGCCTAGCGAGGCCAGGAAAAATTCCAGGGTGGGAGGCTCCAGGGGCAGGTATCTCCTCTTCCCCTGTGCCCTGGTCCCTCTCCCACAAACACTATCATGTGGCTGATTGTGGGCACCGAGAACCTAGGACAGTGACTGGACTGGACCACAAGACTACTAATAGCCACTAGTTTTCAAGGGCTTTGTATATACCAGGTACCAAGCTAAAATCTTCCCAGGCATTGTCTCATTTCATCCTTACCAGGGCTCTCTGGCATAGGGATCGTGTTCCTTGTTTCATGAAGAACTTAAGGTTCAGAGAGGTTAAGCACTTTGCTCAAGGTCACACAGCTGGCACATGCTAGGACCAGGATTCAGCTACAGGTGAGCCAATCGAAAGGCTTTAACTTGTACACTCTTTGCAGCCCTTCCAGAGACCTGTTTCTCTTAAACTTGTGATTAAGGTAAGGCAAGCACCCTATGAACCTCCTTTCCAAGCTCCCTGAAGAGTTTATCCTACTGTATTTGAAGTCAAGTCAGTTCAAGCCATAGGGAGTGACTTCTGTAAACTGTATTTTCTATATCCAATGTTCTGAGCCACATCATCTTCTTTTATTTTATTTATTTATTTATTTACTTATTTATTTATTTATTTATTTTTTAATGGTTATTTTTGAGAGAGGGAGAGACAGAGTGTGAGTGGGGGAGAGGCAGAGAAAGAAGAAGACACAGAATCTGAAGCAGGCTCCAAGCTCTGAGCTGTCAGTACAGAGTCTGACGCAGGGCTGAAACTCACGAACTGTGAGATCATGACCTGAGCCGAAGTCAGATGCTTAACTGACTGAGCCACCCAGGCGCCCCCATATCATCTATTTGAAGATGCACTGTTGGTTTAATGATGACCTTTGGAGAGGAAATAAAGGAAGGGCACATTAATCTAATGTTCCCAAATTCTTCCACTTTATATCACGGATATATGAGCATCTTAGGATGGAGGAAATACTGGGCCAGGATCTGTGATGAACCCATGATGTAATAGTAAGGTGTACAGGAAAATTCATGCATTTATATGTTATTTCCAGAATACATGCATTTTGTATGTATTTTTTATTAAAGTATAATTTACATATGGTAACATGTGCATGTATTAACTGAACTCCTTCCTATGTGTACACCCACCTAACCACCATCTCTTCAATGACTGTTTATTAAGTGCTAGTTTGAAGGCCAGGGATACAATGATGAACATCATTGGCAAGGTCTCCTCCCTCCACGGGGTGCAAAGTCCAGCAGAGAAGAAAACAATAACCAAGTAAACAAGTCCACAAATTATTACAATAGTTCTTGTTCCACAAATTATTGCAACGGTTTTTGTATTACGAGAAAAACCAAGTGGTGTGTGAAGATGAAGAAGAAAGAGGAAGAGTCTCTGTTTTGCATGAGGGGAGAGGAATCTCTCCTGCAGGCAGCTGGCCCTTGAAAAATTAAAGTTTGTGGTCCCCAGGGGAAAACATTACAGGCAGGGAGGACAGAAAGTGTGAGGTCCCTGAGATGGCAAAGAGCTGGCGTTTGAGAAGTCAGTGAAACTGGTAAGATGTGGGTTACAGGGAGAGGTGGGCATTGACCAAGATATGCCTGGCCTCAACAAACATGCCAGGGAGTTGGGCATTGCTTCCGTGTACAGATGCATCCTATCTAGTGGTATTGATGGTACGGTTGAGAGGTCAGAGAAGGCTTCACAATGTGGTAACTTCTTTTTTATTATTTTTTTTTTTTAGAGAAAGGGGGGAGGGAGCAGAGAGAGAGACAGACACAGAGAGAGAGAATCTCAAGCAGACTCCATGCTCAGTACAGAGCCCCACATGGGTCTCGATTCTACGATCCTGGGATCATGACTTGAGCTGAAATCAAGAGTTGGACGCTCAACTGACTGAGTCACTCAGGTACCCCGAAGGTGGTAACTTCTGACTGCCAGCTGGCAAGACAGAAAAAGGGCGCATTCCAGGCAGGATTCTGTGTGTCCAAAGGCTCTGTGGTAGGAAGCAGAGAGTTTGTTCTCTAACACACTACCTGGTTGAAGGCTGGTGGAAAATGAGGAGTGGGGTGGGAAGTGTAAGCAATGAGGTAGAAATGGTGTGCAGTAACCAGTCCTTAGTGTGCATCAAAGGACTTTGAATTTGTCCAGAAAACCTGCCTCAGAAAGAACTTCTGAGCAGTGTCTAAGGTGACTTGGAGATAGCACAGATATGGCATGTGGTTAATCCCCAGAGACACTGGGGTTCTCTGAAAACTGCAGTGTATGGGTCTCCCGTGAGCATCACAGTGCCATGTATAGAGTGCCTGGAGCACCACTGTCTGCCTTAGAAGTCCTATTTCAGGAAACGTGCTATGTTTTATTTCGAGATCCACAGTGTCTGGACATAGTAGGTGCTCAATAATAGCTAATAGAGTGAATGGATTCCAGTCTCACATGTACCTCTTACCGCCACCCTGGCCGTCCATCCATTGCCCTAGCATCCCCTCTCTGGACTCACTCAGCACTCTAGATGCTCACCCATCCCTTTCCACCCCAGTAGAACAGAGAAGTAGTTATAGGCCATGGGGTTTAGACAGACTTGGGGTCAAATCCTGGCTTGACTGCCTGATTATTGTGTGATATTGAGCAAGATAGTTAACCCCTATGAGACTCTGTTTTCCCGTTCCCCCAAAGAGCTACCTAGTTCCCAGGGCTGTGCAGAAGATTCAATAAGCTAACGTTCATAGCAAGCCCTTCATAGGAAAGGAAGATGTCCCTGTCTGGTCTTGGTCCACCTGCCACCACCCACAACAGAACAGAATTGACCAGAAGGGTAGAAGAACAAGCTGTGGAAATTAGCAAAGGGTATCTCTCCCTCACGTGCCTCATACCAAAGGCTGGCGTTCTCCAAAGCTGGTAGTAATCTGTAAACTAATCCAAGAGAAGAGTATATACTCCGAGATCATTCAGGGATAAGCTCGAGTCTTCTCTGCAATGACTATGGTGACTCATGAATCATGGAGAGAGATGCCCACTACTCTGTCCTTCCCACCACATATGCCAACCGTGACTTGACAAACATTCCCTGCATCTCCAGCATGAAAAGAGCTTCTCACTCACTGGAGTGCGATGTTTAATTTGAAAATACAACCTGAGATGATAAGGTTGGGGAGATCTAGATAGCTCCAGAAGCCAGGACTCAATCAAATACTTCTAATTTTGAAAGAAGCTCTCTGAACGACTTTTCTCAGAACACTAAGACTAAAGGGGCTGGTTATCTCTCCCTATCTCCTCTCCCATCCCCAGCCAAGGCATTCCCAGGATCCCTGGCTTGAGTGGAGTGATTCAGGTGTCTGGACTACCACCAGGGTCTTCCTTGGGCCAGCAGGTGGGCCCAAGGGTGATCCAGATGCCTTCAGGGATCCAACAGGGACAGGAGAAAGTCAATCCCCCATGGGCTTCTGCATTCCAGACATATATTAAATATCAAATAATGGATGATGTTAAAACTCTCAGGATGCTAGACACACAGTCAAACCAAATACATGTGCAAGTTGCTTAGGAAGATGCTTAAAGATCCCACTTGGAATGGAAGAGGCTGTATTCAAATCCCAATTTTTCCCCCTACTTATCACCCAACTTTGGAATATTGATTGGGATTAAGATAATGTGCAAATTAGTAATAAATAGTGTCATCTAAGTAAGATAGAAGTAAAAATTCAAATATCAACAGTCCATGGTTGATATGGTAGTCTTTGGTGCTGAGGACTTAGGCTCTGACATGCATGAATCCTCCCAAGGTTACCTCATAGGCCAATATGGATGCTTAAGCTCCTGCCATCATGCCCACATTCTAGTTGACAGGAAGAGGCAAGGAAGGAGACAGGGAAGCCCCCTGCCCCATCCTCCTTTTAAGAACACTTCCTGGCATTGCACATACCACCTCAACTTAAATCCCATTGGCCAGCTTTAGTCATCTGGCCACATCTATATATAAGGGAAGCTGGGCAATGTCATTATTCTGGTTGTCCATGTGTCCAGATAACAACTGGAGAGTACAGACCTAAGGAACTAGCAAATATCATGTATTGAGGGACAAATAGCAGCCTGTGCCACCATTGGGAAAAATCACTTCCTTTTTCTGATATCCATTTTATTCACTTGTAAAATGGAGTTAGTAGTAGTATTCCTAGGGTCATTAGAAGAATTCACCGAGATTTTGTAAAGTGCCAAGCACGTTGCTTAGAATACGGTGAGGGCTCAGTATCTTTCAAGAAATATTAGTGTTCTTGTGACACATGACTCTCGCCTTTGAATATCTACAATAAGAAACAGAGGGGCTGTGCTTTCAAAACCCAACCCAGGCTGTATTCAAGCCCACTCTGGATGGATTTAAAGTCATGTTACCTCACTGGCAACACCTGGTTTGAACGGGGAGCAGAGAGGATGCTCACAGGGGGATCAGCTGTAGGTATTGTCATTATCCCTATTTTATAGATCAGTGTACCCAGGCTCACAAAGGTGGAAGGGCATATGCAAGGTCATCTAGTTAAGTAACAGAAAGTGCTAGAATTTGAACTCAATCTTCTTCCCTGGGCCTGGCTCCTAACCACTACACCGCACTGCCACTCTTGAATGAATGCCCATGGACATTTTCTTGGGAAGTGTCTCTCATGCTGCAGGGACCCCTAGCCAACCCTGTGTGTTCCAGCAGGATGCTCCTTGGACACTCCAGCCTGGGGATGAACTTGGCGGCCCCATCCACATCCTCTGGGAAGCTCTGCAATCCCAGGGCTGCGGGGGAAGCTGGGCTTCAGTGGGATAGGAGTTTCCTTCTGGCAGTCACCCTCCACACTCCTCAGTACCACAGCGCTGCAGTGAAGGGCTTGTGCAGGTCCCAGCCTGTGCTCTGGGTGACGTCGCTGTGTTTTACTTTTTCACAATCACTACCAGTGGGTGCCCATCCAGTGCCGGGCTGTGATTGGGGTTCCGGGTTGGCCGACATACCCAGAAAGAACCACAATTGCTTGGGGCCTTCCATGTCCAGCAGCCAGGGAAGCCAAGCCAAGGAGTACTGCCAAACCTGCCTCCGATTCTGCCCACAGGGAGGAATTGGTGAAAACAGGGCTCCCTCTGCCTTCTCCTGAGCTTTGGACACTAGTGCCTGGGGACCTAATACAGAGGATCCAGCACCTGGCCCTCCTTGCAGCTGTGCCTTAGAAAGTTCTAGAAGAAGTGCAAGGTGGTGGGTAGAGGAACCGTAGGGATGTACAGAGAGGTCAGCATCTGAGAGTCTGTCTTTGGGCTCTTATCCTCACAGTATCTCCTCACTGCTCAGGCTGGCTGAAGAATAGGGGCCAAGATGGGGAGAGAAAAGGGAAGTCCCAGGGAACTGGGGAAACTGAGGCTGAGTATCGACCAAGGTTCCAGTCTTAGAAGTCACCTTGGAGGGTTTAGATTTTACCCCAGGAGGATGGGGAATTAAAGGGAGGTTTAAGCAGAAGGGATAAGTGGGGTATGATTCAACTAGTGTTCTAGAAAGATCTCTGAAGCAGTGTAGAGGTCGATACCAAAATCTGTATGAGTCAGGGTCCTCCAGAGAAATAGAACCAACTGGAGAAACACGTATCTATGTATATATAACCTATATATATATAACACATATAACCTGTATATATGTTATATAAAACGTGTGTGTGTGTATGTGTATACATATACAACCTGTGTGTGTGTGTATATATATATATATATATATATATAATATATATATATATTTATTTATATATAAAACCTGTGTGTATATATATATATAACGTGTGTGGGGGCGGGTATGTATATATATATATATATATATATATATATATATATGTTAAAATTTATAGGTATATAAGGAGAGAGAAAGAAAGATTTCTTTCAAGGACTTGCTCACAGGATCATGGGGGCTGGCGAGTCTGAACTCTGAAGGGCAGGCTAGCAGGCTGGAAGCTCGGGCAGGAGTTGACGTTGCAGTCTTGGGGCAGGGAGACATCACCAATATGCTATGATGTGTGCCCAGAGGCCTCTGGGGGATCTAGGGTAGGCCATGCCCCTGAGCTGTGGGACGGTTTCTACCCAAAGTTGACCTTGGTCTGAGCTTGTCTTCTCCTGTGTCAGCACTTCCCCTGCACTGCACCCCAGAAGCCATCACTGTATCTGTCCAATCTGAATTGTAGACTTCTTGAAGGCAGAGGCTGTGCCTTATATCAGGGCACACTACATTAACACAATGCCTGGTTCGTAGGAGGTGCTGAATAAATATGAAAGAATTCATGAATTTCCACCCAGAACCCACACCTGTGTCATGTGTATTTCTCACCGTCTCCCATCTTCCTCCCTTCTGGACCTACTGGACACTCCTGAGCCCACCTGTAGGACAGAGGTGCTTACAGGCCATGGGGTATAGCCCTGGGGCTGAATTGTGGTTCTGACATTCACATGCAACCTGTATATAAATAAGGTTTGATGAATTGATCAATTGATTCATTCTTTTTTTTTTTTTTCACATGCCTATTCATTAAACTTTTGTATCTAGGTAAGCCAGATTCAGGTGTTGGATTCACACAACAGAGACCAGCTATGATCTCTGATCTTTTTTTTTTTTTTTTTTTTTTTTTTTTTTTTTTAAATTTTTTTTTTTTTTTCAACGTTTATTTATTTTTGGGACAGAGAGAGACAGAGCATGAACGGGGGAGGGGCAGAGAGAGAGGGAGACACAGAATCGGAAACAGGCTCCAGGCTCCGAGCCATCAGCCCAGAGCCCGATGCGGGGCTCAAACTCACGGACCGCGAGATCGTGACCTGGCTGAAGTCGGGCGCTTAACCGACTGCGCCACCCAGGCGCCCCTATGATCTCTGATCTTAACAAGGTCACCACCTGGGCAGGGGAATTCACACACACACACACACACACACACACACACACACAAGTAATAATAAAACAATGCATCTTGAGGACAGTGATGGGAGAGGTAAGCACAGGGTGTTAAGGGAGCATGGGGAGGGACACCTCAGCCAGTTGGAAGGAGGGCATCTGGCTTCTGCTGGAGGGGAGAGCTGAGCCGAGCCTGAATGTTGTGTAAGAGTCTCAAGGTGGAGAGCAGAATGAAGCTGGCAGGGAGAAAGCAACCCAGGAAAATAGTCTGGCCAGGGCAGCCCTGGAGCCCAGTAGACTGCAAGGCAGAGATTTCTCAATAGAGCAATCCCTTGGCACTCCTGCTGGGAATTGAGTTATATTTCTTCCCCAGGCTTTTCAGCATCCAGGCCACCTGCTCATCTGGTTCTTGCCATAAAGAATTCACCCTGTGCCAGGCTGCAATGAGACCTTCCTCCCCTCCTCCTTTCTTCCTCTCCCCCTGGCTTGGCACATATCTAGTTCAGGGAGGCTGAACCAATGGGGAGGGACTGGGTGAGTGGCTGAGGAAGCCAGGAAGGACAGTGGGACAACCTCAGCAAGCTTGCTGTCTGCAGATGCCAGGCCTTGTATCCACAGAAATCCACACCTGTCCAGTGCAGGCTTAGTGTTCTCCCTCGCTCTTCCCATCTGTAAAATGGAGCTAGACAATCACATTCCAATTAGGTGAGAGCTCATCAGCCATTTTATGCCCTGAGCGCAGCACAGAACTGACCCAGGGGAGCACTGAATGTATTTGTTGAATAAATGAAAGGCCGGAGAAGACAGATACTAAACATGTGATTGCAAGTGGCAATCTGCTTTCCCTAGGCAAAGCAGACCAGGAGGAGGCTGCTTGCCTTTAGGGTCTCCTTAGGTTTAGGAGTGGTTTTGCTTATTTTCTCCTTGGGGCAGAGGCTGTGTCTCAGGGGACCCAGCAAACGGCCTGGAAAAGCCAATGAACATTTATTAAATGACCACCATATGCCAGCTGCTGTGTTTAGGCCCCTGTTGAGCAGGCTTTCTCTTGTACTTTTCACCACGGCCTCTCACACAGTTGAGGGCCCTGAGGCACTTACATAACTGGTGCTCCTCAGACATTCATAGTTAGATCAAATCACTGGGTTTGATTTAGACCAGAGATTATAAAAGGATTTCATTTCATGGGCCGGCATCTCCTTGTATGGGTCAATTAATTTGAACGCTACACTGAGAGAGATTCTGTGGCTGTAGTGGGCTAAATTGTGGCCTCTAAAATGATAGGTCCATGTCCTAACCCTTGGAACCATGAATAGGATCTTACTGGAAAGTAAGTGTTGAAAAATTTGGAAAATTAAATTCTCAGATGCAATTAAGTTAAGGGTCTTGAGATGAGCATATCCTGGATTACCTAGGTCCATCCTAAAATCATGGACAAGCATCCTTTTTTGTTTTTGTTTTTTTTACACATTAAGATCTAAGTGATATTCTTTTTTTTTTAATGTTTATTTTTTTTTGATAGCACGCATGCACATGGGAGCGGTAGAGAGAGGAGGGGAACAGAGGATCCAAAGCAGGCTCTGTGCTGACAGAAGAGAGCCCTATGTCGGGCTCACACTTATGAACTGTGAGATCATGACCTGAGCTGAAGCTGGACGCTTAACCGACTGGGCCATCCAGGAGCCTGGTGAACAAGCATCCTGACAGGAAGCAGAAGAGAAGACACAGGGAAGAGGAGAAGGCCATGTGAAGACTGGGCAGAGCTGGCGGGAAAGCAGCCACAAGCCAGGAATTCCTGAATCCACTGGAAAGTGGAAGAGATAAGGAATGATTCTCTCCTAATGTCTTTGGAGGGAGCATGGCCCTGTTGACACCTTGGTTTTGGATTTCTGGACTCTGGAACTGCGAGAGAATAAATTTCTGCCATCATAAGCCCCCCAGTTTGTGGTGATTTGTTAAGGCTATGCTAGGAAACTGATACTGCGGCCTTCCCAGAGCTCAGCAGGAAGGGGCACCATGACAGATGGATGATGTCTGCACGGGCAAGGGAGGGCAGAGGGGCAGGGCTGAGTATCGGCCAACTCTGATTTAGATCAACCGGGTCTTTGAGTGGGGAGACTTCGTTTGCATAAGCACATGCCAGATCATCCTATCACCATGATTCAGCACCAAATGGCACAGAAGTTCATCAGGACTTCCCTCCTTTGGCTGAAGGGAGGCAGGTGAGTTGTGGGAAGCAGTGGCATGTCAGTATTCATTGTTGTTGTCTGAACGAAATAGTCCTGGAGGCAGAAAACCTTTGGGGAACTTGGGAAAAGTGAAGGTAGTACCTGGTCATCTTTCTCAGTCCCCCGCCTGCCACCTCTAGGTAGGACCACCAAGAATCATCCAGAAGAGATACGGCTTGATGTTGGTGGAGAAGTCATCCTGGAGTGGGGGCAGATTCTACTTTTGCTGGTGTCACCCATTCTAGAATCTAACAGTCATTCCTGTCATTCCTGTCATTCCTGTCGGGGTCTCCATCATCACCTCTGTGATGAGGGTGTGACTTCACACCAGCACTTAATCCTTGGTTTTCCTGTCCTACCCACAGCAAAATATCAGCCAAACTCACACTTCCATGTAATAAGAGGGCAGTCCAATGTGGGTTCAAGCATTTGCAGACATGATCTCAAGCCCTGGCTTTTATCCTTCCTTGTGTGATCTTGGAGAACTTCCTATCACTGGTCCTAATTTTCCTCATCTGCAAAATAGAAAGAAAATAATATCAACTTCAAGGTGTTACTTTGAGGATTCAACTAGATCACAGAAATAAATATGCCCAGTACATACACTTAATGCCTGTGCAAAACTGTTTAAAGACAAAACATTGACACAGACACACAAAATCTGTTGACCTACAGAATTCTAGATCCCTTTACTGAATTCTAGACCCTTTTACCTGTTCCTATATATTTTGTCCCCTGAACCTTTGGTGATCACCATTTATTAAGTGCTAACTGTGTGCCAGGCACTATGTCAAACTCTTTATGTGTCACTCAAGTCAGCCCATCACAATCACCAATCAAGTAGGTGCTATTGCTATACCCATTTAACAGATGAGGAAACTGAGGCTAAGAAAGGAGAGCAGCATGCCCAAAGCGACCTACTAAGTAGAAATTCTGTCTCTTAGTCGTCATATGGCTCAGCCTCCTCACTGAGGACTCCCCTCCAAATGTTCTTTCGCTGCTTGGTATGTGGTGAGTAGACCCCAGGGTCCTGTGATCCCTTTAGCCCACAGACTCCTTGGGGAAGGGGAATGAACTCCTTTGTCTTTAGATCCCAAGCACTCCAAACTGAGTTTGGCATAGAGTAGCAATCGCCTAGGAGGGCAAAGTGAGTGAATAAAAACTGTCTTAACAAAGTGGAACCTTTGTGCTCAGACGAAGGAGATCTCAGTTCTTATCCACCTTCCACTTTTATTTCCTGGGTGACCCTGTGCATGCATGGCAGTTATTTCTTTTGTGAAATGGGGCTAATAATACACTCTTTGCTTTGACATGGAGGCAGGGTCAAGGGATCATTTTGAGAACGTTTCAGTTTGAGCAGAGCTAGATGATGACTATCTGGTTCATGCCATGTCCCCAATAGCGCCCAGCAGACAATAGGTGCTCAGTGGTTATTTGCTGTATGAGTAAATGACTCAGTGCTCTTCTCGGCGGTTTCATAGTTATTAAAAGCTGCAGAATGAGCTTTGAACTGTCCTGGTTTGGAGTGGGTCTCTCCACACTCCTGTAGGAACCAGCTGAAAACAGGGTGCTGGGTTAGGGGTAGTCCATACACTCACCTGCTGTTGCCTAGGAAGGGTTAAACCTTGGGCAGCTTGGTCTGGGTTCTCTCCAACCCCGCCTTGCCCCATTACTTTGCCTCCAGCTGAGATTAGTCCATTCGTTTACTCATAAACAGGTGGCACACTCCACCTGAGCAGCTAGAGATAAGGGCAATTTTCAAGCTGAAGCACTAAATGCTGCTCTCTGTGCCTCAGCCCAACTGCTACCTTTGTCTCAGGAGTCTGGGAGGCTGTCTTTTTTTAGGCAGCTCTGCATCCTTTGGAAACCCCATATGTTTAAGACCTGGGGGGGCCAGGAATGGCAACACAGACAGAAATGAAATCCATGATCAGGCTCCCAGAACTGAAGGAGTCTTGGGCCAGGAGAGCATTAGTCAAGTCCTGCCAAACCTGCCAAGTCAGGAGTAGTCTGGAGAACCCTCATTCCAGAACTAAGGCTAGATCTTCTCAAGGCTCCAGAAGCCTCAAAATTCTTTATTTCTAGTGCCATATAATCTCAATTCTTAGGCCTTCCTCCCAGTATGTCTTCCGTGCCAGTCAGATAATAGGCCCAGAGATGTCCCTTAACAATCCTGGTTACCAGCAGCCCAACAATTCATGCTGGACCATGGCCTGTGAGTCAAGTCTGGCTCACTATGTCTTTTTGTATGGCCACAAGCTAAGAACGGTTTTTACATTCTTTTTTTTTTATTATTATTTTAATGTTTTTATTTATTTATTTATTTATTTATTTACTTACTTATTTTTAAATATGAAATTTATTGTCAAATTGGTTTCCATACAACACCCAGTGCTCATCCGAACAGGTGCCCTCCTCAATACCTCTCACCCACCCTCCCCTCCCTCCCACACCATCAACCCTCAGTTTGTTCTCAGTTTTTAAGAGTCTCTTATGTTTTGGCTCCCTCCCTCTCTAACCTTTTTTTTTTTTTTTCTTCCCCTCCCCATGGTCTTCTGTTAAGTTTCTCAGGATCCACATAAGAGTGAAAATACATGGTATCTGTCTTTCTCTGTATGACTTATTTCACTTAGCATAACACTCTCCAGTTCCATCCATGTTGCTACAAAAGGCCATATTTCATTCTTTCTCATTGCTACATAGTATTCCATTGTGTATATAAACCACAATTTCTTTATCCATTCATCAGTTGATGGACATTTAGGCTCTTTCCATAATTTGGCTATTGTTGAAAGTGGTGCTATAAACATTGGCTGATGCATAGGGGCACTTGTACCCCAATGTTTTTATTTATTTTTGAGTCAGAGAGAGACAGAGCATGAGCAGGGGAGGGGCAGAGAAAGAGGGAGACACAGAATCTGAAGCAGGCTCCAGGCTCTGAGCTGTCAGCACAGAGCCCGACGCAGGGCTCGAACTCACAGACTGTGAGATCATGACCTGAGCTGAAGTCCAATGTTTAAACGACTGAGCCACCCAGGCACCCCTGGTTTTTACATTCTTAAGTGATTTTAAAAAATCAAAAGAAGACTATTTTGTGACAAGTAAAAAGTATAAAAATCAAATTTCATTGTTCATAAACAAAGTTTTATTAGAAAAAGCCACATCTATATTGAGGAGGGCACCTTTTGGGATGAGCACTGGGTGTTTTATGGAAACCAATTTGGACAATAAATTTCATATATTATAAAAAATAAAAAAAAAAAAAAAAAAAAAGAAAAAAAAAAAAAAAAGAAAAAGCCACATCTATTTACCTACAGTCTATGGTGGCTTTTGCGCTCTGCAGAGCTGAGTAGGTTGCTGAGGTTCTAACAACTGAGGCCATTGCTTGGTGTGTTACAAATCTCAGGGATGCCACATGACACTGTCAGATGTGAAATGTGTAAAATCTATTTGCAGTTCAGCATTAACAGGTGAACATTTGCAATTGATTTTGATGGTAGGTGATACTCACTTTGAATCCCTATTAAATGAAATATTATCCCCATGAAAGACTTCCATCTTTTTTTCTTTTTTAAATATTTTTAAAATATTTATTCATTTTTGAGAGAGAGACAGAGCATGAGTAGGGGAGGGGCAGAGAGAGACGGAGACACAGAATCTGACGCAGGCTTCAGGCTCTGAGCTGTCAGCACAGAGCCCGACCCGGGGCTCAAACTCATGAACCGCGAGATCACGACCTGAGCTGAAGTCAGACGCTTAACCAAAGCTGAAGTCAGACGCTTAACCAACTGAGCCACCCAGAAGACCCAGGAATCCCATCTTCTTATTAGTGGAAATGTATTTCAAAAATTGGGGCTCAATTATTATTATTACATTTTTTCATTAATAAAATTTGGGAGATTTTCTTTATTCTCGCTTGCACCTTTATAGTGTCCTAAATTTTGCTTCTTGGCCTGCAAAGCCTAGTGTGTTTGCTATCTGGTTCTTTACAGAAAATTTGCTGACCTTTGACCTAGACTGTGCCAGAAACGTCGTTATTTTCATCTCCCAACTCCACATCCTAGGTTGTCTTACATCCATACAGAGCCTAGCAATCCTTTACAGACTGTAGTCAAGTTTGGGTTCAAGTGTTCTCACCACCCTAAGGGGGCATAAAAAATTCACAGGAAGACCTGTTAAGATGTACCCCTTGTCCTGGCCTCCTGGACAGCTCTCTTCTCCCCTCCTGGCATATCTGGTTAATACTCTCAAGGAAGCCTGTCCTACTCACCAAGTGTTCATTGATTTTTCCTCTCCTCTGCTCTGAATCTCCATAGGAGAAATTTAATTCATCCTGGCCACTCCATGGATCAATTGATTCCAGACCAATGGAAAATTAATTCCCTTATGTAAACATTTATCAAACATCGTGTTAGTGGCTAGATCAGTGGGAGATCCAATTGGCATGGATCACAACCTCCAAGACTAAGTGGCTTAGGGATTCCAGATTCCCCTGGGAGTCAGGAATCTTGAGCCTAGATTTCGAGATATTGCCTAAGTTCCACCACTTCTTAACTGTGTGACCTTCTCAAGTTGCTCTGTCTTTCACGGTCTGCATTCCTTCATCTGCACAAGATGGGGCTCAGGCTGAGTTAGCACCAGGCTAACCCGAAGAGTTACTTTACACTAGCTAAGTTGGCAGTGAGGCACCTGTGCTGGGCTAGCACTGAGTACTGCCAATGTACTCCTTCCTTCCAAGCAATAAACCCAGTCCTCTAGACTCGCCCATCCCCAGTCTCAGACAGAATGTCTCTGTAAGCACTTGCAGCCATGTCCTCCCCACCTTCTGCCTCACCCCTCGACCGCAGGCTCCCAAGGATTCTGGAGCAGACTCACCTCCCATAGCCCCAGGCTCAGCCAAGCCCAATTTCTTCATCCAGGACCAATTATTTTTTTCCTCTTCTTACCTTAAAGAGTAATAATGAATCACACTGTCAAGCCCACAGTCCTTTCTATTATTCCCTCTGCCTTGGATTTCCTCTTTGGTTGTGTAATTTGGCCTTTACAATATCCTTCCCTTGCTAACAGAACTCAAGCACTCGGGAGGAGGTGTTGGAGGACATTTGGTCTCCTAAGCCAGGAGCATGGGGAGTTCTTGATTCCTACCTCTCCTCACCCCCATGTCCCTTGGAGCTTTATTCACCCAGTCCTGCTGCCTATTTCTCTCAAGAATGTCCCAAATTGACCCTTCCTTCCAAGCTCCACAGTCCTATTCTCTCCCTCTCTTAGTTTCCTGGGACTCCTTCCTCTTTCCCTGTAATCTACTCTCCACACACCAGCTGTGGGGACCTCTGTCAATGCAGGCCTGGTCACAAGGCTCTCCTCTCCTGCTTAAATCATTCTATGGCTCGCCATTACCCAAAGGATGAAGTCTAGGTTTCCTTACATATTGGTGGCTCACAGTGAGATCTGACATGATTTTTCTGTCCAAAAGAGTAGTTTCTAAAGTTG
Organism: Leopardus geoffroyi; assembly: GCF_018350155.1. Taxonomy (NCBI): domain Eukaryota; kingdom Metazoa; phylum Chordata; class Mammalia; order Carnivora; family Felidae; genus Leopardus; species Leopardus geoffroyi. The sequence continues at coordinate 178,915,684 of NC_059326.1, forward strand.
AATTTGGAGGGCTTTAGTAGAGACATAGGCTCAGCTGAGCCTGAAAGCATCTGAGTTTGAGTTGCCACTAGGTTCTTATTCAGCTTACCTCTTGAAATGGATATTTGTTACTCCCTCTCCACCCCCCAGATTTGTATCCAAGTCCTTTTTTTTTCTTTCTTTTTTTTTTTTTTTTTTTAGGGAAGAATTCTGTGTGAGTCTTGGAAGAAAGCAGGGTCTGGATGCCACCTCTCCTACCCAGGCAGAGTGGAGGTGCAAGACCCAGCTCAGTCAAGTGCATGTTGCCCCTTGGGATTTGAGTTTTGGGGAATGGCCCTGGTACAGAACTACTCCTGAAAGAGCAGCAAGGTGCTGGCACTGTGGTTCTAAACACAGGGCCCCAGCGGCTGACCCAGACTGCAGTTCCTGTACCCAGTGTTCCTAGCCCTCGCCTTTCTTGTGAACCTGCTTCTCTGGCTTATCTTAGAGTCTAAGAGTCACTCAAGGGCCTTCCTTTGTGTCTTTCTCCACTTATTGATATGCAAAGTGAGTTTCTGTGGCTACTAATAAGATGCCCAACTGCTGCCCCAAGTCCACACCATCTATGGGCCCTTTGTTCCCTAAGCTCAAATCTCTGACCATGTTCTTCCACATCCCTAGAGATCTGCACCTGCTGGTAGTAGTGGGAGAGCAGCCAACCCTACGATGGGGGTTTTTTGTTCTGTGAGCCAATGAAATTTTCCTGGGTGGGATTTTCCATCCCTTGACACCCAAAGAGTCCTACTACAGTCATTAAGTCATAAATGTCATTAAATTTAGAAGACATTTATTGAGTATCAGCACTGGGTCAGGCTCAAGGGGAGATCAGCACTAAGTCCCCTTGGCTAGCCCTGAATTGTTTGTCCGCCCTGGAGCTGTTTCCAAGGAAAAAATCAGGTGCTGTTATTAGAAGGAGGAGATGGGGAATGGGTCCTGAGCAGAAAAGCACAGTGGTCTCAGTGGACACTGGTGATCGTCATTATCTTATTAATTCTGAAGTTAAGGAAATGTGCTTTCGTTAGGAGATAAGGGACCCTGAGTGGGAGCAGACAGGAGACAAGCTGTGGACCGGGTGTAGAACCGGCCTTCTCCAGCAAGGGTTCATGCTGAAATCCCCAGTGCTAGAAAGAAAGGACGGTCTAGACCACTTGCTCTGAGGCCTGCCCACAGCTAACTTCCTGCTCACATCTACTCAGATTGCCCTGGTGCAGATTCACCGTTTTCAAAATTCTTAGAGAGAGCCACAGAGAGAGAACATGGGATGTCTTCACTACCTCTTCCCACACCATTCTTCACGGATGAATTCGGAATGCTCCTAAGGCTGAAATTCAGAGTTAAACACCTTGCCCTGTCTAGTCAAGCTTTTATCAATCTCTCCCGTGTCTCTGTGCCTCAGTTTCCTCATCTGTAACGTGAGACAGTTTGAGTTGACTGCACTATTGACCTTGCAAGACTTCTGTGAAGATCAAGCCTAAGATTCCAGTTTTGAAACACACTGAAACGTGCAGTCTGACAGAAATATCCGCCAAAATGATTTAGAAGGTAAGTATGTTCTGTCTTTACCTGAATTCAACCATTTGGATGGTGGTGCCTTGCTTTTAGAACTCCAAGTCCTTCCCAGGTCCACAAAAGTTCTGCCTGACCTGCCCCCACCAAACCTCCAACATTATCATGTGTCCCTTTCTGCTTTGGGCCTTCCTTCTGATCCTCAAAAATGGAAGACTCCCACAGGATCATGCCTTGTGGTGACCTCTCCTGCCTCGGAGCTGTCCTCTCCTCTCTCCAGTCAGGCTCAGCCCAAAGCTCACCTCCTCACGGAAGCCTTCCCTGATACCTCACTTCAAGTCAGGGGCCCTGATGCACATACTTGTAGCACTGGACTTGGCCTTCTTCGCTCTGATCACAATGGCAGTTAATTAGTTATTTGCATAAGGGGTTGATTTATGTCTGGCTCTCCTGCTAGAATATAAGCCCCTGGAGGGCAGGGACTATGAGAGACCTACTCCGCGCTCAGTCCCATAGTCCAATTAAAAGTTCATAACAAGTATTTACTGAAAAAAAGAAAATGAATAAATGCATTAATTAAATAATTTAATTCCTTTTCTATAGTAGATATTGGGGTAGATACTGATTATATCACATATTTTACCCAAATCAACGGATTGGGTAGAAAAATCCAAAGGCAATTGGGAAGCATTAATAGATTCACAGGCAAATCTGCTCATTTAGAGAGAAACTTCATGGAAAGTATCATCACTAGTAACTTTACAATACAAGCTATGTAGTGGTCATTTGGGCCAACAGGCAGGGAAAATCTTCTTTTGTAATAGTCAGGAAGAAAAAAGATCCTGAAGCTGCATCCAATATTGTCTTTGCAAATAATTAGTAAGCATGTACTATTCATAAACTGAGCAAATAATTGGGGAGTGCCTCCCGGGTGCCGGGCTCTGTGCTGTGCCCTGGGATGGCTGAGATGAACCAGACAGACAGTGTCCTGCTCTCAAGCAGTCTAAATGGGAATTCGGAAAACAAACAAGTAAATAAATGACACAGTCTTGCAGAAAGTGTTTTCAAAAAACCCACTTTTGATGAATCATGAACTGCTCCATAAATCAGGCACAGCAGCCCGACTGTACAGAGGAGGGGACTGAGGCTCAGAAGGAAGTGATCCACCCAAGGTCACCGGGCTCATGAGTGGTGGGGCTGGAGTTTGTTCTCCTCTTTGTCACACAGGGACTTTGTTTCCCTCTTTGCCTGGCACTTCTTGTGGCCAGATTCGTGTGGAAGATGCCAGAGGCTTTGGTGATTGAGATGGAATTGGAATTTTGCATAATAAGGATTTATTGAGCTGCATCTGGATGGCTCAGTCTGTAGAGCATCCAACTCTTGATTTTGGCCCAGGTCATGATCTCACAGCTCATGAGTTCGAGCCCTGCGTCGGGCTCTGCACTGACAGCTCTTGTCCCCACCCTTCTGGAAACCAGGGTATCATCATCTGTATTTTGGGGAAAAAATAGCCAATTTGAAGTGTTGCTGGTGCCCTTTAATTGGCAGACATATTCAGGGGTGGTCCTGGGGTGGCTGTGAGTCCTTCAAAGCATCCTGAGCTTAGTCTCTTCTATTTCTCCCTCCACACAAACTCTTGTCCCCACTGCTCTCCCCTTTAGTTGTGATGAAATCCAAACTGTTGCCAAGTCCTGTGAGGTCCTGCTAGTTTCTGCCCCTTCACTTTGCTCACCACCCTGGTCTTGGGGTTATTCCTCAAACATGCCATGCTCTTTTCCTCTTCAGGGTCCTTGAACTTTACTGTCCCCACTGCCCTGGTGGAGTGGTCTTCTTTCAGCTGTCTGCATGGCTGACATGGCTTCTTCACGTATCCAAGTCTCTGCTCCAATGTCACCTCACTCACTGTCTGAGCCCTGACCCTGTTTGGGCTTACTTTATAGCAATGATCACTACCTGGCCTAGTATTCAATGCTAATATAATTATATAACCTGCTTGTGTTTTTTGGCTGTTTCCCCCGTTAAAAATTAAGTTCCACAAGGGTACGGACTTTGTTCCCTGCTGTGGCTCCTACACCTAGTTCAGCACCTGGCACAAAGTAGGCGCTAAAGAGAATCTTGTTGAATTAATTAAATTCACAAAGTTAGAGGGACTCCCCCCTGCCACTCCACCCCACTTAGCTAGCTAGTCCTTCGGGTTTATAATGAGAAGTTTCCCCTTGTTTTAGGACCCACAAGGGCACCACCTGCGTTGTGTTTCATGTGAATGAGTCTAGCTATCCATGTGGGGGTGAAGTGGTATCTTACTGTGGTTTTGATTTGCATTTCTCTGATGACTAATGTTTGCAAGCATCTTTTCATGTTTTATTGGCCATTTGTAAACCTTCCTTGGAGAAATGTCTATTCAAATCCTTTGTCTCTTTTAAAAATGGGTTGTCTTTCTGTTATTGAGCTGTAAGAGTTCTTTATACATTCTAGATACAAGTCCCTGGTTAGATTGGCAATACTTTCTCTTACTCTGTGGCCTGTGTATGCACTCTCCTGTTGGTGTCCTTTGAAGCATGCAAGTTTTTAATTTTGATGAAGTATCTAACTTTTTCTTTGTTGCTTGTGCTTTTGGGTCAGATCAAAGAATTCCCTATACCTTCTACTTAGGTTCATATGCTTTTATGTCTTAAATTTAGGTCTTTGATCCAGTTTGAGTTAATTTATGTATATGGTGTGAGGTAAGGTTTCAACTTTATTCACTCGCATGTGGCTCTCCAGCTGTTTCAGCTTCATTTGCTGAAAAGATTTTTTTCCTTCTAGCGAATGGTTTGCACCCTTGTCAGAAGGAGTGGACAACAGATGTGTGGGTCTCTTAACCTTATTTCACAGGTCCCTATGTCTACCTTTGTGACAGTACTACACAGTCTTAATTACCATTGCTTTGTAGGTAGTTTTGAGATCAGGAAGTGGAAGTCCTCCTACTTTGTTCCTTTTTTTATTTTTTATTTTTTTATTCAGGATTGTTTGCTCTGGATCCCTTATAGATCCATACGAATTTTAGAATCAGCTTGTCAATTTCTATAAAGTAATCATCTGGGATCCTACTAGGAATTGCATTAGATCTGTAGATGAGTTTGGGGAGTGTTGTCATTTTCACAGTGTTAAGTCTTCTGATGTAGGAACATGGGAATATATTCATTCTTGAAGGATATTTTCTTGTGTCTTGTGTTTGTGACTCAGGCAGCCAGTCAACAATGACAATTTTGTTCTTTCCATGGGCTACTTAAAAAAATGGCGAGGGGCCACCATAGACTCTTGGTTACTGCAGGGTCGTTGAGTCCCTAGCCTGGATGCTGAGCCAGGAAGCCAAGGCCTTATTGATAGGCTCTTATTGAGAGAGTGTAGAAAATGTCACCAAGTCAAGGGTAGGATTCATGCAGGTAACAAGAGACCAGGCTTACCTGAGGTGAGGGCCTTTATCATTGCCGGCAACATCTGTCACAAGTGCTGGCCAACCTACTCCTTCCAGAATGCAAATCACACCTGGACGGTCCCATAGGAGGGACCACCTGCTCCAGCCAGACACAGATGGGGTCGTCCCCTCAAGGAAATGAACAGGAGAGAGCTGCCATGTCAGCAACTGTCAGAGCAGGAGCAGGTCTGACACTTTACCTCCAGGAACACAGAGTTGCCCAAATGCATCCCTTAGGCATTACTTTTGCTTGTTTTCATTTCGTTTTGAGCCATAATCATGTCTTACCTATAATCTCTTCACTTGCTATGTTTTCTTTTTTCTTTTTTAATTTTTTTTTTCAATGTTTATTTATTTTTTGGGACAGAGAGAGACAGAGCATGAATGGGGGAGGGGCAGAGAGAGAGGGAGACAAAGAATCGGAAACAGGCTCCAGGCTCTGAGCCATCAGCCCAGAGCCCGACGCGGGGCTCGAACTCACAGACCGCGAGATCGTGACCTGGCTGAAGTCGGACGCCCAACCGACTGCGCCACCCAGGCGCCCCCCACTTGCTATGTTTTCTTGAAATCAAGTCACGGTTTCCTAAAATAAACATATTGGACCTTTATGTCATTACTTTGCAAAACGAACCAGCATCTCTTGCTATAGAGAGAAGGCAACAGTAAAAGTAAATACAATTAAACAAACTGTTATTCAATTATCATGGGATATCATCTCCTCAAAGGGCTGTAAGCTTCTGTTAAAAAAGGAGATTAGCAAGATTAGGGAGGTGCTAAAGACAGGCCGGCGCCCAGCTGGGGATTTCTCCTCAGCTGAAACCAGGCCTGAACAGGGAAAAGACAAGCTTTGGCCCAAGGATCAGTGTCATTTAACTCCTTGTCTATGAGTCACCTAAATCATCTTGTGTGCACCAGTGCCATGAGCCCCACATGCTCGGACACGCAGCTGTACCTCATCAAGATTTCACAGGCATTCCATGAATAGTGAGGAGGGTGAGATGATCACCGTTATATTCATGAGAAACTTGTGGCCTCAGGGACTTGTCTCATACAGTGGCAGGAGCCAGGGTTTGGACTGAGGCAGTCACTTTCCAAAACGTGCAATGGTTTTATTGTCTGCTGCGTCCTCTCCCCCCACGAATCCAGCTTCTGGGACCCCAGCATGGAAGAGTTAGATTCAAGAGCTATCTCTCTTGGCCCCAAGTTCATTCCATGTCTCTCTTTGTGTCAGTAGTTTCTCTCCCACGTAGGCTGGACTGAATTGTCCCCTCAAATTCATATGTTGAAGCCCTAACCCCAATGGGACTGTACTTGGAGACAGGACTTTTAGGAGGTAACTAAGGTTAAATGAGGTCATAGGGGTGGGGACCTAATCCCACAGGACTCCAGAAATGTCTCTCTGTCTGCCATGTGAGGTCACAGCGAGAAGGGTGACCATCTCCCAGCCAGGAAGAGGAAGCTCTCAGCAGAACCTGACCACACTGGCACCCTGATCTTGGACTTTCAGCTTGCAGAACTAAGAAATAAATGTCTGTTGTTTAAGCCATCCAGGCTATGGTATTTTGTTATGGCAGCCCAAGCTGATGAAGACACCAGATCTGGGGGATTTAGGAATCTACGTTGTCATTGATATGGTCTCGCCGACACTCCATGACAGTGCAGACAGCTCACAGAACCACCCTGGTCTCTCACACCTGCTCTGTCACTAGGGTAAGGCCTCACTCTGTATGCCCATCATCTGAGAAATGGAGATAATTCTCATCTACCTGTCAAGGTTCTTCTGGCCATCAGAATATGATCATGGATGTAAAACAGATGGTCAAAGCTAAAAGGAGCTTAGGAGTTTAGTTTGTTCCACTCTTTCCTCTTCCAGGTGAGTAACTTTGGTGCCTGAGGGCCTGGGCCACATAGGGCCCAGGCCAGAGCTTGGGTCGGGGTGTTCTCCCCACCCTCCCACACACACTGTCCAACGCTTTCCTATCTCCAGGCACCATACTAAAGTAAAAGCTGCTGGAGAAAGCGAGACTGCTCTCCTCGTAGCAGCAGAAGAGTCATCTGTGTCCAAACTCACCCTGACGTGGATTGTGCCCTCTCCCCGCGGGCTCCACAGTCCCAGCACCGAAACGGCTGGTTATGCTCTCTTCCCACGGTTAGCCCTATTAGCATTCCTCCCCGCTCTGCTCCACATGTCCCATACCAGGCCATTACCCAGAGCCAAGACAACACCATGTGTCCCTGTCATGTCAAGCTCCAGAAGAAAGTGCCCCCCACCCGCCTTCATTCCAGCAGAACTCTCTGCCGAAGGATGCCACTCTTGTATTTATGGCACCATTTGCTTCCAACCATAGTTTCCTTCAGAATGTGTGGTCTTTCTAAATAATGGCCACCTCCCCTCCCTTCTCGACAGAGGTGAGGCAGATTGAGAAAACTGGCAGGGCAAGGCCCAGCCTATATGGAAGACCTGGTCACAGACCTGGCAGGGTGGAAGAACTTGGCATGTCTGGGAGGCTGGTACCCAGCAATTTGCTCTGAGCTGCATTGGCTTGGTCAGGCAGCCCTATTAGGAAGATTAGTATTTCTCCTTTCCCTCTCATTTTTATTGTTGAAGGACCTTGGGCTTGTGGGCCAGATAGACCTGGGCACAAGTCTTGCCTCTGTGGGAATGTGAGCAAAACAAGGTCTCTAAGACACCTTTCCTTACCTGTTCAATGGGGAGAGTAATGCCCACCTGGCATTATTATTTTAGCATTTGGCTCATGGGAGGAGCTAAAACCATAAGAGCTCTAATATGAGCCCTTGCCTGTGTCAGCACTTAAAGGTTTCTAAAGCTCATTCATATCCAATATCCAAACTCGTGCTTATTTTATAGAAGGGGAAACCAAGGCTTGGAGGGAGGGGGAGTGCTTTGAAGTGTGCAGTGATGAGTGGCAGGAGTCAGACCTGCAGCCATGACTGTGGGTGAAAGGGCAGTGCTTCGGGGCAGCTGGGGGCTGACTGTCCTTCCCGGGCTCTCTGTCACAGGGAGTGCAAGCAGTGGCTCTCCCACCCCGTCTTTCTGAGCACTTTCTCCAAGGTTAAGCTGGCAGTTAGTTGTCCACAGGAAATGTAAATCTGAGGCACACCTGGGTCTAAGAGATTGGGAGATGCTGCCTCATTTATTTTTTCCGGTGCTATGTGCTGGGAGCTTTGAGGATTGTTCTGGATCCTGGGAGCCATAGTTGGGGAAGAGGGTCCTCAGGATCCACGGGGCTCTGGGAGGAGCTGGTAAGTGTGCTGGTCCACACTGTGGACAGCATAGGTCCTTTGAACCCCAAAGATCGTATGCTGAACGTCGGTGACGTGTGCAAAACACAGAGGTTGGGGAGAAGTCTGCCATCTCCTCACAGGCAAGACATATGAGGTTTCCAAGGCGGTCAGTCCATCCCAGCAAGGATCCAGAAGGCAGGCAGTGTGCCCGGGTAAGGAATGGCCCCATGTCACTGCCCCAGCCTCTGGCCATTAGATAGAAAGGAACAAACATGTACAGCATGGGTCATTACAGACCAAGAGCTGCAGCAGAGGAACGAGATGGGGATTACTCAAAGAGACAGACTCTCCTGACCACCTCCTGTGTGCCAGGCATTTTCAAATATAAATTCTCATTTAATTCTTGAAGGCTATGGTGATGGTAAGTAATGTCTAAGATTATGAACTCTGATATCCCGACTCTAGCATTTACTAGCCTGTGATGTTGGCCAAGTTACACTCTCTGATTCTTGGTTCCTTGTCCTTAACACTAGGCTGACAATTACTTAAAAGTTGGTTGTGCAGGTTAAATGGGGTCCTCAGTAAAAAGCACCACATTTGATACCCAATAAATGTGAATTCCTTGACCCTGCTCTGACCTACCAAATGAACATGCCCAGGGCAACAGAAGCAGGAAGTATGGGATAAAGATCTTCTCCATCACCTGTCTTCCAATACTGGAAGCCTTTGCAGATAAGAGACTCATCATTGGCCACCTCAAGGACTAGAGTGTCTGGTGCCAGAGAGGAGGGGAACCTTGTAGTAAGAGTTTGCTAACAAAGGCCATTTGACCTCTGTGAGCAGATTCTTGTGCCCAGGGCAGGAGGACATGTTCAGTTGATCTGTCATCAAGGGTTATGGAATGATAGCTCCCTGGGCATAGTGCCAACATTGTTAAGCATTGGAGGGTGCACCGGATTAAATAGCATCCCCCCCAAAATTCATGTACACTCAGAAACTCAGAATGTGATGTTATTTGGAAATAAGGTATCTATAGATATAATTAGTAAAGTTAAGATAAGGTCATTCTGGGCCCTAAACCCAATATGACTATTGTCCTTAGAAGAAAAGGACCCCCCCCCACACACACACACAGAAGAGGCCATATGAAGAGGCAGAGATTGGAGCGATGTGTCTACAAGCCAAGAAAAGTCAAGGATTGCTGGTGGCCGGAAGTTAGAAAGAAGCAAGGAAGGACTCCTCCCTAGAGCTTTTGGAAGGAGTCTGGCCCAGCCCACACCTTGCTTTTGGGCTCAGCCTTCAGAACTGTGAGGGAATATGTTTCTGTTGTTTTCATCTGCTCAGTTTGTGGTAATTTGTTATAATAGCTCTTAGAAATGAGTGCAGGTTCTTCTGAGCCACAGAAGGAGTTAGCCAGTTGAATGAAGGCTCGGTGATGTCGTTTAAGTAGGAGGATGTGACTTAGTAACAAAAGCTACTGTTTACTGAGTGATTGCCTGGTGCCTTACCGTCTTATTTCATTTATTTCTCATGGCGACTCTGTGGGGGTGTTAGTATTATTCCCTTTTTACAAGCAAGGAAGCTGAGGCTCCAGGAGGAGGTCACACAGATGGTAGATCTGAACCCAGTCTGTGTGACTCCAAGACTGTGTGGTTTGCACCCAAGAGGGTTTCCAGGAGCTAGTGCCACAGAGGAGCGTTCTCAGAGACTTCCTGGCCCGTGGCTGTCAACCTCACTAGTAGCACTTGAGGTCAGAACCTTGGGCTGTGCTTCTTGTAGATCTGCAGGAGGGGCCGGGGGCCTTCCTGGAGCTTAAGGTGAGGGGCACACAAATTGCAAATCCTTCTGTCTCGCCCTAGCACCTGGGTTAGGCTGGCCTCTAGCCTTGCTGCTGCCTCCTGCTGACACGGGGGGTGGGTGGTGCATAAGCTGGGAGAGTTGGGTTCTTTTAAAAACGACTTCTGTTGGCTTCATGTCTTTCTTATAATAACAACAAATTACATTTTAAAAATAGAAAATATAGGCAAGGAAGCGCAAGGTGGGGGGCGGGGGGGGGGCGGGGCAGGGAGACTATAGAACCAAAGAGAAAAAAAAAAGAAAACTTCAATCCATTTCAAAATGGTTATTAATCTGATCAGATACCTTTCCAAATCCCCTTTCTTCTCCCCTCCTTCTCTCTGTCCCCCTTCCTGTGTGGTTTTCTTTCTTTCTCACTGGCGCTCTTGATCTTTTTCTACACCTTTCTCTGTGTGTGTTTTGCTCCATACATTTAAAAACCCATAGCATATATTTGCATACATAGGGCATGTGACATATGGTTTTATAGCTTGCTCCCAGCCCCTCACCTTTCAGTGCACCGTTTGCACCTTTCCAGGTAGGTCTGCAGGATCTGGCTCCTCCCTTTTATCAGCTATGCACGATCCCGTGATTCTCGCGTGCCGCCGCTTATTTACTCGGTTTTTTGTTCACGAACATGCAAGGTATTCCACTGCTTGACTCAGATGAACCTCCCCGACATGGACATACTCGCACATACAACTGCCCGCTCAGCTTCAAAAATAAAATTCCCAGGAGAGAAATTCCTAGGTCAAAAGAGATGCACATGAGACACTTTCATGCACATTCTTGAAATCGTCCCTAAGAAGATCTCTCCGCTTGTCCTCCCGAGAGTGCGGGACGAGGGCACCCGTTCCCTCCCACGTGCAGCACAACAGCTATCACATGGTTAACGTGTGCGTGGTGGACAGGGCAGGTCATTCTTGCTTTCTTTCACATTTCTTTAATCGTTAAACAGACTGGGTGTCCTTTCCTATGTGCGTTATCTATTTACTTTTCTTCTTGGGTGAAAATAGATTTTGTACTGGCAAGGACTTTATCTCAACTTGTCAGAGATCTTCCCGTGTTCGGGTTGCTAAATTTTTGACGTGTATGCTGTACTACGACCCTCTGTGTGTCCCTTTGATGGTGGCTGTGCCATCCAGACACATGCCATTTGTAAATAGTCAACTTTGTAAGTTGTTCTCTTACAGTTTCTGCCTCAGCTGTCGTGCAAAGCAGGGGCTCTGTCTGTGCACGTTCTGGGAGCTCAGGTTGTACCCTAAAGCAGGGGGGGCTCTGCTTCCCTCACGGCTGCATTTCGCTTCTGCGTGCTGAACCACTTGCATTTCCCTCTCTCTTCCCCCCGGCCTTTGTACATATTCTACCTCTGCCTGAGGGGCTCATTCCTTCTCTCTTTCCTGCTGGGGAAAGAGGAGAAATCCTGCTGGGCCTTAAAGACCTTGCCCAAGTGTCATGGACTCCAGTGAGCCTGCCTGACCCCCTGCCCTGTGTTAGGTGCCTCCTCTATGCCATTCTGTTGGAGCACATGCCACAGGGAGCTGTGCTGAGGCATCGCTTGCCTGTCTCTCTGCCAGCCAGCCCACAGGACCCTTGAGGTTGGGCCTGTGTATCGCTCACTATTAAATCTCCAGACCCCAATGGTCCTCACCACATAGTAGCTGCTCAATAGACATTTGATGAATAAACAAATCCATGAATGAGTTGTAGGCCCGCCCAGTGTCAATGTCCTCCAGCCAAAGGCCACCAGGGACACACTTGTGGTTGAATAAGTTGGAGAATTGTGGGCCTCTCAGTGAGAGGGTATTAGAAAGGACTAGGCACTTCAGGAAGGGTGTCAGGAAATGAGGCTTTGCTCTGGCTCAAATGCTACCAGGAGGAGGTGGGGGCAAGCCTAAGATTGGGCATCTCAGTAAATTTTGCTTACAGGGAGGGAAGACCAGACTATGGCTGGAGTTGTAATTGATAAAGAAGCAGTAGCCCCTCGCAGGAGCCAGGATGGGGGACGTTTGGTCATTTTTGTAGCTTGACCACTGTCTATGTTTTGTCTGTGTTCACACACGATTACGGAGGGGCTCGTTTGTGTCTTGATCTGTCTCGGTCGCAGAGTGAGTAGCCCTGTCTGATGCTGATGTTCTGAGAAATTGTTCATGTTCAACAGGAGAACACAAGTCTGGCTGTGAATACCAGGCAGGGTCCCTGGGTTTCTGACCAGCTGCCCACCTGCTCAGTCACCTGTCAGCACCACTACTCCTCCCACCCTGGTCTGGCCTCCATCTTTGCCGTTCACCTCATGCTCTTGCCCACCGTCAAGACCTGCTCCTGGACGGGGTTTGATACGGGTGGTGGGGGAAGCATGTTGAAGTGCCAAGAATCCTGGACCACATAGGAAATCAGCACATTTGTGCCCGTACGTGTGTTCTGTTATTAACGGGCAGCATGACGTTGGTCCAGCCCTCTCTCTCTCTGAGGGCTCAGTTTCCTCATCTTTGAAGTGATGGCCTTAGGACCAAACTTTTAATAGGTCCTTTTGTTCCACTCTGAAGGGGACTGAAAAACTTCATTATCCTCTGACAGAGGCATGTAAGTTTTTATTCCCTGTTGAAATGAATGGCTTCTGGCCTCTAGGGACAAGTGTAGGGGTTAAATGCACACGTAAGTGCGTGTGTGTGTGTGTGTGTGTGTGTGTGTTGACAGGATGATTTTCTGGCACTTCTAAACCCTACGATGAAGCAGCCCCCATGTTGCCCATTCCTAGGGTCACCTTTCAGTTTGGGAACTTGGGAGCATGAGTATGGGGAGGGGGAGCCAAGGGTGGTCCTTTGATTCTTGGCTCTAGTCTCACCTCCTCCATGCAGACTTCCTCCAACACACAGCAAGCCCTCATCTCAGACCCTTTACTGGTGTTGGCGGCCATGTGGTCAATGGAGAGCCAGACTGTAGTGGGGGGATAAATACAACATCCAGCCAGAGCTCTGTGCACAGGGTTGAATGCTTGGTGGATGACCGGTCCTCCTTCATCCATCCCTTCCTTGCCCCTTCTCTCCAGCTCTCGTTTCTTCCCAGAGGACGAGAACCAAAAGCGGGGTAAGAAGCAGCCTGTGTAAGCTGACCAGGACGTCCTCCTCTTGACTTGGGCCTCTTGTGAGTCCTTTCCTGTGATCTCCCGGCCTGCTACCATGAACTCCCCACGTTCAAGTGTCACAGTCCAGTGGCAAGGTCTTTGTGTTGTCACAGCCCTGCAGACATTCCTTTCACTGCCGTCCCCACTAGATTCCTGGCTGAAGAGGAATGGAGACTTGAGTGCTGTGGTCTCGATTCTAAACCACCACTTCCCACCCTGCCAGGCTGGTGTCTCTGGGCCCCTTCCCACCCTGTGCCTTGCTAAGACTGGACCCGTGGCAGGCTTGCTGGGGAAGGGGTGAGGCCTGCAGAGCAAGGTGCCATTATCAATACAGAGGGTGGAGTTGCAGAGTCAGTTGGGGCAAATTTGGTGGCATCTAGTGTGACAGAAAGTCCTGGTCAGGGCTTCAAGACCTGAATTTCAGCTCTGCCTCTGCCCCATCTCCCTGGTGACATTTGTGAAGTCCCTTCTTCCCCCAGCCTCACATTTCCCATCTGTGCAGCGAGGGCACCACCACTGTATCTGCCTCGACCACCAGAAGTCTGGCTCCCTGTGGAAAGGGATACCCCAGGAACGAATCTCAGGGGTCTCTAAAGAGGCCTGCTTTTTCTCTTTGCAGCTTTCCTGATTTTGCTGTCTTGTGGCGAGGCTGGGCTTTCAGCACTAGGTGCAGTGGGTTAGAGTTTCAGCCACAGCAGCATTTGAATCCTGGCTGTGAGTCCTGGATCAAGTTACAGAATCTCTCCAGGCCTCAGTTTTCTCATCTCTAAAATGGAGATAATACTGTTGGTTTCATTGGATTATTCGAAGGATTAAATGCAATAAAACAAGCCAAATCCTAACACAGCGCCTGACACATAGTAAACCTTTCATGAGTGCTATTATTATCATCATTGTTATTGTTACTGTTGTTGTTTACCACCTGACCTCTGTTACTCTGGGGAAAGAGAGCCCCTGCCGAAGTCTGAGTGGGCAGCTTGGCATGGCTCATGCAGATGGCCAGGGAACCTGGGTTTGAGCCTTCTGCATGCATGCCCCAGGCGGAGACTCCAACTAGAAGCTCCCAGCTGCCATGGACAGGTCCTTCAGCATGCACTGTGCCAGCAGCCCAGGGAATCGCCAATATACACACACATGGGCTGCTGTGAGCATAAAAGAGCTCCCACCTGCACAGCACTTGGCCAGGTGCCTGCCTAGAGCCCTCAGTGAATCATAGCCAACAGCACTGTTGTCATTGCCACTAGGCGTAGCCATGTCCAAGGTGCAGGAGTCAGACGCCCTGGGCAGGGACAGGCTGTGGACTCCAGGCAAGTGGTTCAACCATCCTGATCCTCAGTTTTCTCCTTTGTATAATGGGACCAGTAGCACCCCTTTCACAGGGTTACGAGGGGGATTACACAGAGCACAGCTATGAGGGTTGCTTGAGCTGCAAAGACAGTCATGCTCAGTTCCTGTTTTGTGTCCAATATGGATGGCTTCCTTCATGCACTTACCCCACCCCTGCAAGTGCCCCTCTTTTCACTGGGGACATTTGTCCCATCTCCACGTTGGTGGTGAGGAAGACAGAATCCTCGACGCCCATTCTTTCTCTGTCTCCTGGCCCCAAAACCTTCAGCTCCAGGCTGCACTTGGCTCCATGATTAGTCGACCAGCAGCTAAGAGACAGGAAAACTCAAAAGGAAGGGACATGCACAGTGTTTTTGTTTTTGTTTTTGTTTTAATTAAAAAGAAAATGAGAAAACAAAAACACTTCCCAGGGTATGCTGTGATGACACATCACGGGCGTGTAAATACATATAAAAATGAGAAAAAAGTCCCAGGAGCTGCAGGCATGGACCCCTGTGCAGTGGGCTATAGGTCCCTCCCTTGAGGCTTTGTTTCCTCAGACGTTCACCTCTCCCGGGCTATAAAAAAGGAAGCGCTCATTCAGCCTTGTTTCTCTTGGAAGACTCAGCCACTTTCAGCTCACTGGTCCATGACATGAACACAGGAAGCTGGGCTTTACAAGATTTTGTAAGTGGACAGTGCTGGGGTGAGGGGCATGGGGTACGTGACTCCTCTCCCTGCCCTGCTCAAGGTCTCTGGGGCTGGGGAAGTGATGTCCCCCTGTTGGGAGAGGTGGGACACACTGTCCTTCAGGGGCATGAGCTTGGGCTTTCCTCCTGAATGGCAGCAAAAGAAGTGCTTACAGGTAAGTTGGGAGCCCCAGAACAAGGACTTGGAGCAGGATGAGATGTGCCTGGGGCCAGGGCTAAATTTTGATGGACAGCCATAGGGCAGTGGAAGTGCTTGCCTTATAAGCAGCTGACACACTGACCTGCCTTGACTGTTCAACCAATTGTTCCATTCCTGCCTTTGTTCACCCAAACTCTGGGGGTCATACAGACCCAGACTTGACTCATGACTCTGTCACTTACTAATCTGTATAATCCTGTGAAGTTACTTAGCTTCCTAGAGCCTCAGTATCCTCATCTGTTAAAGGAGGAGATTCATTTGAGCCCCACAGGGTAACTTTAAATACTAAGTGTGATCATGCCTTTAAAGAGCCTAGCATAGCACCTGGCACATAGTAAGTACTCAACAAATGGCTGCCATGATTACTGCTATCAGGAGCACCAGTATTTCCACTGCAAAGTTGGTGAGTGTGTGTGTGGACGTATGTGAGATAAACAGAAGGTTTACACAATGTTCTAGGGGAAGGATGAATTGCTCTGAGCTTCCTGTGTATGCCTGGGTAGTTGAGAGTCTTGGACCACAGCGATGCTGGCATGGGAGGCCTCAACTGCTTTCCTCCCATGCATGTCCATGTGGTTCAGGAGCTGTTCTGTTCTAAACCTCAGTGCCCTCCCTGGGGTAGAGGACACTGTTTGTGTTGATGCTGTTGTAGAAATGAGGGCTGAACTGGTTGAGGACAGAGCCTCCATAGCCGAGGGCGTTGGTGGGCATGGGGTTGGCCCATTCGCCCCCGCCCCCATGGCTGCTGAGGTTGGTGAGTGGGGTGTAGGAGCTGAAGTTCAGCAAGTTCTGTCCCATCTTGTCAGCGGGCTCAGGGCTCAGTCCTGGTGTTGCCACAGGGCGGCTCACCGGGCTCGAACCGCTCACATAGGCTGTCATGGTGGAGAGGAAGTTGTTGAGGCATGGGGTACCCGACGGGGGAGGTGAGGACTGCTTCTCTGGGGAGCTCGTGGTGCCTGGTGATGCACTGTCCAAGATGTCCTGGGCCTCTGCGGTCTTCGGGCTGCCCACCAGGAGGCTGCTGTCTGTTTTCTCCGAGGCCAAGGATCCCGTGCTGGAGGAGACATCTGATTTTCTCTTCCTCTTCCTGCGGAAGTTTCCGTTATCGAACATCTTCTCACAGTTGGGATCCAGGGTCCAGTAATTCCCTTTGCCTGGCACAAAAGTGGGAGAGGTTAAGTAGAGAGATGGACAAAATGCTCTGCTCCTGATTCTGTGTAGCGTCACAAACTAAACACCAAAGAAACACACGCAAAAGGCAGAACAAAAGGCAGGGAGAGAGACACAGAGGAATAGCGTACAGGAAACACAGGGAACTTTAGCTCAGCTCCCTGCTCACATCTGGGCCCTCTGGGAGCACAGAGGCGTGAGCCATGAAAGTGCTTACAATGCGGACCTCTGGGGGACGTTCAGGGGCTGGGGGAATGGAGAGGGAGGGGTTCCTTCCATTGCTGACGTGGAAGAAAACTAAGGAAACACTTCAGGGCTCCCTGAAAGTTTTGGGCATGGAGTCCAAGGGTGGACTTGAGTCCTGGCTTTGCTCCTAAGTGGTGGAGGGACTTCGGGCAAGCCTCAGTTTCCTAGTCTGAAAAGTGGGTCGGTTGTACCAGTCCCTTCTTCCTCAGGCTGACTGTGAGAAAGGGCTGATGCTAGACATGTAGCTGGGCTGCATCACCATGAGGTGCTGTCCAGAGGTAAGGCCTGAGCTCAGCCTGTGGGTGAGGCCAGTCATTGGACTGGACACTTGCCTTCCCCTGGGGCCCCAATAGTTCTACCCTTGCTAGCCTCGAAGTGGGTGAAGGTGGGGGCTCTGAGCCATGCCCTGGCTTCCTGTGGGGGAAAAAGAATGGACTTCAATTCTGGGAAATGCATAGCTGAGTTTTTAATGGCCCTGTATGGCCATTCTGTATGGCCCTGAATTTTAGAAAGTCATCATTAAAAAGGAAAAGTTCACAGTCTTTGGTGGTAGAGAGACCTCCACTCAGCTTCAGGCTCCATGGCTATCCCTCCATTCTGTGTCACCTTAGGCAGGATGCCTCTAAGTGTCAGTCTCCTTATCTGTACAATGGGTTTAATAAGAGCTATCCTGCAGGGTTGCATTAAAGAAGGTTATGTACGGCAGGCAGCACAATGTGGCCCATGCTTATTCAACAAAGTTAGATCTTCTCCGAGAAGGCTGGGGGTGCACTTGGGCTTGGCCTAGTCCAACTCACCCCAAGGACTTTCTTTTTTTTTTTTTTTTTTTTTTAATTTTTTTTTAATTTTTTTTTTTCAACGTTTATTTATTTTTGGGACAGAGAGAGACAGAGCATGAACGGGGGAGGGGCAGAGAGAGAGGGAGACACAGAATCGGAAACAGGCTCCAGGCTCTGAGCCATCAGCCCAGAGCCCGACGCGGGGCTCGAACTCACGGACCGTGAGATCGTGACCTGGCTGAAGTCGGACGCTTAACCGACTGCGCCACCCAGGCGCCCCTCACCCCAAGGACTTTCTATGAGCTGAGGGCTGGGGACTCAGATTAATCATAACAATTACTATAGTCTACTGGGTGCTTGTTAGCACCAAAATCCCTGCATACATTATCTCATGACCCCCATCACAGGCCTGGAAAGGAGCCACTGTTACCTTCCCTATTTTGCAGGTGGGGAAACTGAGGCTCAGGGACCTAAAATGCTGGAAGTTGCTGGCTGGTCCGTGGTCCAGCCAAGGTCAAAACCCAAATCTGCCCTCTGGGCTCTCCCAGTCTCCTTCACTGACAACCTTGAGCCCCCTGTCTTGGGGGGGACACAGCCATATCAGAACTGTCTACAATGGGGTGCTGGTTTGGAATGACATGAACCTTCCCTGGGGGCGTCGGAGGCTTGCCCCACCCACTCCACACTGCGCCCGCAGCCCCCTTACCCGGGTCGTCCTCATCGCGGGGCACCTTCTTGAAGCAGTCGTTGAGAGACAGGTTGTGGCGGATGGAGTTCTGCCAGCCAGCCTTGCTTTTGTTGTAGAAGGGGAAGTTGTCGGCCACATACTGGTAGATCTGGCTGAGGGTGAGCCGCTTGTCGGGCGCCCCGTGGATGGCCATGGCGATGAGAGCCGAGTAGGAATAGGGGGGCCGCACCAGCTTCATCAGCTCCTCCTGTGAGGGGATGGGCAGCCAGCCCAGGTCGCCGCCCCCCAGCCCAGACATGCCTGGCAGCAGCTGCCTCTGCACACCGTAGGCCTGGGGCAGGAAGGGGCTGGTGTTGGAGCCCGACAGGTAGGGTGGCGGAGTCATGGCCGGTCCATTGAGCCAGAGGTAGGGGTTGGGGGTGGCCCCGTACTCGCCGCCCCCCTCGAAGGAGGGGGGCCGCTGAGGGCTGGGCACGCCCTGTGGATGGAAGAAGTTCTCATAGTAAAGGCTCATCTCTGGGGGCTCCTGGCCGATGCTGGGGAACTGGGGGCTGCAGCGAGGTGGGGAGGGCGCCGGGAGGTCGAAGGAGCTCATGCTGGGGCTGGGCTCGGCCAGAGCCACCTGCCTGGCACCTGCACAGGGGAGCTGTCCCTGACAGGTGCTCTGCTGGCCCAGCCTCCCACTTATACCCCTGCAGGCTTGGCCTGTGGGCCCCACCCAGGGGCGGCCACCTGCTGCAGACCCGCCCCTCCTCCAACAGCCCTGAGAGTCAAGGGGAGGGGGCCTCCTGGCCAGGCCCACTGCGCGTGCTCAGACCGGTGCTGTAGCTGATGTCCACAGTGCCCAGGGTGCCCCTCTTCCTTCTCTCTCTTCCCAGTTCCCCTCGCCCCCTTATCTCTCTCCTTTCTCCTCGTCACCTGGTTCGCCTTGTTTCTCCTTCATTCTCTCTTCCCGTTGTCTCCTCACTTGTCTCTCCCCTTTCCTCCCCTTCTTTCATTCTTAATGTCCTCTCTGCATCTCCTTCTCTCCTTCCCTCCTTGCACCAAATTCTTTCCCTTCTCTTCCTCCCCCTTCTCCAGATTCTGTCTTTTCAAAGCACTGTTCTGGACACCTCTCCTTCCCTTCCTTCTTTCTCTCTCTGAGTTTGTTTCTATCTCTTTCTACTTCTCTGTCCCCTCTTGCTCACCTCCTGTGTGTTTCTGCTTCTCTCAGCTCTCTTTCACTCCTGTCTCTGTCTCTCAGTTCCTGTGTGTCACTTTCCCTGTCCCCTGTCCCCTCTTCTTGCCCACCCTGACCCCTCATTCTCCGCCCCCTCACTCAGACTGGATGAGGCACTTTACGGGAAGCCACATCTTTGGGTCTTCTGAGGTGAAGACACACTTTCTGGAGTTTCAGGAAAGAGCCTGGCCTTGGAGAATCAGAAGAGCAGAAAGGAGCCTGGCCAGAGAGGGCAGCTGGTCGGCTGTAGGCGCCCTGTGTGCACCCACACACACTACCCAGGGCAGGCAGGCTGACAGGGCTTGTGGACAGGCCTGGGGATTGTCCCGGAGGAACAGCAGGGCCCATCAAGACAGTGACCAAAGGAAGAGACTGTGAATGGTCTTCTGGGGAAGATGAGAGAGAACTTGCACTCTGAAAGTTTCTTTCTGCCTGCAGGGGCCAAGCAGGCCCCCGGGCCACTATCTGATCAAAGACCTTTCATGTTTCAGATTGCAGGGGCCCCCCGAGAGCTGAGGCCTGGAGGAGAGCCCTCCACCCCTCAACTCACCATTCTCCTCACACCATCTCTGCCTCAGGCTCTCGAAGCGGGAGTCCAGCTCTCCCTGCTTCTCCGTGTTACGGTCGGTCCCTCTCCTCCCTGGGCTTCGTTCTCCTCCTGGAGCTTAGAGATGGCTTGCCCCAGCCTTCCTTCATCCCAGGCAGGCTCTCAGCTTGAGGGGACGGGAGTGGGCCCCTTCTTAGAGGGTAGGCAGCTGTCCCTGAGCAGGCTTTGAGTACTTCTCTCTTGGATCAGCAGATTGGAAGAAAGTTCCAGTCCGCTTTCTCTGGTCACCACCTCCCTCCTGCCCTCCTACCTTCCTTGTCCCCATTCAACTTTGTCTCACTCCTCCAGACCCCATGTGCCTGAGGGGGAAGAAGGAGGTCACTTCCTGTGTTAGCTGGAGGGGCCGCCTCTCAGGGAATCCCCCCTTCCCCGGCTGTCTGCTCTCCTCTACAGCTGGGTCAGGAGACTGACGTGTGGGAAACCTGAGGGCCATGGAATGCATCTCGTTTGCAGCATATTAGTGCTCGGAGGATGAGTTCAGGTAACTGGATGGGAGGGGTCCTCCCAGGTCCTGAGAAACCACCTGTCCCCACTGGGGAACAGTGGATGAAGTGACTCCAAAAGGGCTTGTCTGCCCAGGTTAGGCATGGGGTAAGCATACTGTACCTTCTCTCAGAAGAGTAAAGCAAAAGAGGCCCCATCTTTGTTTCAAGTTTCTCTGCTGGGCCTGGCTTGCTGGGGGGGGGGGGGACATGACTCTTTAAGAAACAGTCACATTAGAGACCACCAATACAGACCCCAGGTCTGATGGTATAGCTAACTATACAGCCAGACCCTGCCATCTACAGCTCACAGTCACAGCACCCCAAGTCACGTGACAAGTTCACAGTCAAGCTGGTCAGGAGCCCTTCTCCTAACCCCTTCATCCACCTTTTGCCTATTGCTGGGGTCTCCTTCTGGAGAGTCATTTTTTTTTAATTCTTTTTATTACATTTTTTTTAATGTTTATTTTTTTTTTGAGAGAGAGAAAGACAGACAGAACATGAACAGGGGAAGGGCAGAGAGAGAAAGACACAGAATCCAAAGCAGGCTCCAGGCTCCGAGCTGTCAGCACAGAGCCTGATGTGGGGCTCGAGCTCACAAATTATGAGATCATGACCTGAGCCAAAGTCGGACGCCCAACCAACTGAGCCACCCAGGCGCCCCTCCCCCCAATTTTTTTTTAATGTTTATTTATTTTTTTGGGGAGAGAGAGACAGCAGAGGAGGGAGGGGCAGAGAGAGACAGGGAGACACAGAATCTGAAGGAGGCTCCAGGCTCTGAGCTGTCAGCACAGAGCCCGACGTGGGGTTCAAACTCACAAGTCACGAGATCATGACCTGAGCCAAGATCAGACGTTTAACCGACTGAGCCACCGAGGCACCCTGTGTAGAGGCACTTTTTTGAGGAAGCTCACCCAAGCCTCCCTGTTGCCCCTGGGCCTTGGTTCTTTCCACTGGAGATCAGAGAAAGCCTGGCCTGTCTTAGGAGTCCTGGCCCCATGTGCAGCTGACAGTCCTGAGTCCTGTGGCTGCAGCTCACAGCCTCTCATGTCCTCCCTCACCTGGCCACAGGATCAGGCCGTCAGGTCAGGGGTGCCCAGAGCTTCCCAGAGGCCCTTATCCCTGATTTTCATGAGCATTGCTGTGGTCTTCAGGGGAGGTGACAGGAGCTGGCTGTTCCTATCCCCAGGGGAAGTTTGGGAGTTACAGCCCAGATGCCCCCTGACGAGTCCTGGAGCCTCTGGGAAAGGTATCAAATGTCTCTATAAACGAGGGTCATTTTGTGGAGGAAATTATTTCAGGCTTTTGAATTTCCCATGAGTGGAAATCCTAACCTCAGAAACTTGAAGGAAATAAACAAAACGTTGGGCAGGTGTGGCCCTAGGGCAGCTTAGGGAGTGCTGAGGCTGAACTTTTCCTTCCAGAGGGAGGCCTCTGTGAATGAGAATGACCCCGAATTATGATATCTGGGATGGAGCAATAGAACATGAAAAACTCTGGGCTCTGGGCTTCTGTGGAGCTGGGTTCCAATCCCTGTCTTGCTATTGGTAGTTGTGTGATCTTAGCCACATTTCTTATCTTACAAGGTCTCACTTTGCTTACTGTTATATGGAGCTGCACGTCAAAACTGTCTCGTGGAGATTATACAGGAAAAAGTGATGTGATATGTATAAACTGTAGAGCCTGAGATCTGGCAACTCCTGGACGACAGGTGTTGCCAGGGAGGTGGCTCTGGGCAGGAGGCCTGGTGTCGTGTCCTCCAGCCCAGGTTTCACCATTGGCTCTCACCTTGGGAAAATCTTGCCATTTGGGATGACGCCTGGGGAAAGAAGGAAGGCCTGCCGCTGTCCTGGAGTACGTGCCCAGCACACAGCTGTGTGCACTGCTGGGCCCAGAAGCCCAAGGAAGCTCAAGGCCTACAGAAAGGGTGAATGTGCACAGGCCCCATCTAGACCATGGCTGGCCAGGGCCTCCACCCCTGGCCTTGACTTTTGGAGGGGTGGAGGAGTGTGTGAGGAAACAGGCAGGCAGTGGGGGGTGATGAATAACCAGAGACAGAGGAGGCAAGTGGGGTGTGATCTGGCCAGTGCTGCATTGCAAGGCAGTGCAGGGGGCAGACAGACTTTGGAGCCAAACTTTCTGCATCTCAATGCTAATGGCTTCTTCTTCTTCTCCTCCTTCTCCTTCTCCTTCTCCTTCTCCTTCTCCTTCTCCTTCTCCTTCTCCTTCTCCTTGTTTATTTATTTATTCTGAGAGAGAGAACGCACGAGCAGGGGACAGGGCAGAGAAAGAGAGGGAGAGAGAGAATCCCAAGCAGGCTCCTCACTGTCAGTGCAGAGCCCGATGCAGGGCTTGAACCCATAACCGTGAGATCATGACCTGAGCTGAAGCTGGACGCTCAACTGACTGAGCCACCCAGGTGCCCCCTGACTCTACTTCTTAATATGGCACTGCCTAGTTCCTTAATTACACTAGAATACCTCAGATAACAACCGACCGTTCTGGGCCTGTTTCTCACCTGTGATGGAGAAAACCAGCTCCCTCCGTGTGTTGCTTTGAGGACTAAGTCCCAGAGAGTTGGCACATGCTCAGTAAACATGAGCCCTCATCAGGGACTCAGGAGCCTGAGGGTGGGGGAAAAGGCCGGTGCCCACCAGCTGGGGCTACCGCATTCTCAGGCTCACGGACGTTACCTGCCTTCTCCCCAGTTTCCCTTCGGTAGGGGCTTGGCTTCTAGAGCTCTTTTCCTTTCTACACATATGACACAAGTATCTTCCGAGTCCCAGGGTTTCCAGGTTGGGATGGGGCATCAGAGGATTTGGGACTAGCTTCGTCTCTGTGCCAGTTTCTTTACCTGTAAAAATGAGTATAAGAAACTGAGGTTTTACTACCTACTGTCTACAAATAGTCGTCTATGAACAGCTATGAGTTGTCATCTGGGCGTCCTTTCTTGCTCACCAAAGCTGTGTCTCAGAATACGCTGGGGCTTGCCATGGGGCCGGCTTCTCTGTCCCAAGTGTGGGCTTTGAGGATGTCTGGCCCAGGCGTCAGCCAGGTTGACTCTCATCCTGGTGCTCTCTCCTCTCTGCTGTTGTGGCTTCTGGTTGAGCTTGAGGCTAGAGAAACATAGACATATACCGCCCTCTGGTGGCCATCTATTTAAAAGCAGGGAGCGGAGAGCAGAGATTCCATGACCTTTCCGTGACCTCGAAGGGGCACGTTACGGAAATGAACAACACATTCAAAGGAGCAATTGTGCCCTGGGGGCAAAAAAAGAAACCCACTTTCATTCCACTGCGATGGAAATAGTGGGAACTGGATTATCAGTGCAGCAAAATGTCTTAGAAGTCAGCCAAGTGGCAATCGCACTAGTAGGAATTAAAATCCAATTCCTCAGATCGTGTTTTCCGAGTGCCTTGCTGTTGCTTAATCTCTGAGCCTGTGCTCCCTCCTCTGTACAATGAGGATAACCAGGGTCACCTCCTTCAGAGGGCTGTTGCAAGGACTGAATGAGACAGCCTAGGAAAGGCCTCTGATGTGCTTGGCAGTAAGTCATCACCTCACTCATTCAGCAAATACTATTTGATCATCCCTACAGCAGCATTTCTGGGGGGTGCAGGACACTGTGACAGCCACACAGTGTTGAGGCTCCTGATTTTTCATCTTTGTGCAGTACCTGTAGTTTGATTTACTTACTAACTTTTTAACTGGCTCTCAAACTTTTTTTTTTTTTTTTTTTTACTTAACGAATTTATTTAAAAAAATTTTTTTGACATTTATTTATTAGAGAGACACAGAGCATGAACATGGGAAGGGCAGAGAAAGAGGGAGACACAGAATCTGAACCAGGCTCCAGGCTCTGAGCTGTCAGCACAGAGCCCCAGGTGGGGCTTGAACTCACAAACCACGAGGTCATGACCTGAGCTGAAGTCGGACGCTTAACCGACTGAGCCACCCAGGTGGCCCTTAACGAATTTATTTTGAAGATAAACTGTGTATGACTTTTGGAAATGGGTCGTCAGTAATCAGTATCGCTTGCCATAAATAGAATGAGAAGAATTAGCCTTTATCTAGAGTTTACAATGTGCTGGGCACAGCCCGAACTCTTACCCATTATCTCATTCAGTGGTCGCTGTAATCATCCCCATTTTATAGATGAGCAAACTGAGACAGTACAGGCCTAAGCCTGCTCACTCTTTGCAAGAAGGTGAGACCAGCAAGCATTAGGAAGGGGATGAAACACAGGCCAAGGACTATCTCCTTGGAGAAGGTATAGGGATCAGAAGAGAATAGAAAGGGAGAGATTTTTCTCGTCATGAGAGTGGTAGACAGAATAATGACCGCCCCCTCCCCGTCACAGGATGTCAGCCCAGATCCCCAGAATGTGAATTTGCCATCTTCCAAGGTAAAGGGGACTTTGCAGAAGTGATTAAGTTAAAGACCACAGGGACCAAGAAGCCTGCATTATCCAGGTGGGTCCAATGTAATCAGAACTGTCCTCACAAGAGAGAGACAGGGAGATCTGGTAACAAGAGATGCGACAATGGAGGCAGAGATTAGAGCAATGTGGGCATGAGCCAAGGAATGCTACCTGCTTTGCAGCTTTTAGAGGTTGGAAGAGGCAAGAAAATATACTGTCCCCTGGCATTTCTGGAAGGAACCAGCCCTACTGTCATCTTGATTTTCACCCATTAGACTTATTTCTGGGGGCGCCTGGGTGGCTCAGTCAGCTGAGCGTCCCACTTCGGCTCAGGTCATGATCTCACAGCTCGTGAGTTCGAGCCCCGCGTCGGGCTGACAGCTCGGAGCCTGGAGCCTGCTTCTGCTTCTGTGTCTCCCTCTCGCTCTGCCCCTAACCCACTCGCATTCTGTCTCTGTCTCTCTCAAAAATAAATAAATATTAAAAAAAAAAAGACTTATTTCTGATTTCTGATCTCAAGAACAGTAAGAGAATAGATCTGTGTTGTTTTAAGCCACTAAGTTTGCAATAATTTGTTACACCAGCAACAGGAAACCAATACAATTGGATTCCATGTTACGTGGAGCTGTGACCCTGCCCACTGGTGATCCCCTCCCAGGCCACCAGGGCCTTTGTCTTATACTTGGGGAAACATAGTCTGGTCAACAAGAAGTCCCCTACCTCCCTTCCCCCACCTCTTGGTGAAGAACACAGGTCGGGGCCATGGATTTAGGGGTTTGGTTACTTATTTCATTCTGGGACTTTCATGGGTTGTGGTGGACCCTCTGGGCCTCAGTTTCCTCATAAGCAATTGGAAGGCAATGCTGTGTGATTTTCAAGGCCCTGCCCAGCAGGTCCTACCTATGGAGCTCATTAAAAGGCATTCTCCTGGGCCCAGGCCCCAGAGATTCTGACTTGTGAGGCCCGGGTGGGGCCTGGGCACCAGTGCTCCGAAGCATCCCCAGCTTAGAGAGCAAGCGATCTGGGGATCCAGCCCCTGTGCCCAAAGTCATCCCTCAGAAAACTGCCCTCAACCGCCTGTTCCTTGGAGCCCATAGCATCAAGCCCCTGATCTACTGCTTCCAAGCTGTGTGATCCAGGACAAGGGCCTGTGCCTCTCTGGGCCTGTTTCCTCACCTGTAATTTGGGACCAATAGTAATCTATACTTCAGAAGGTGGTTGTGAAATTTCAGAAATTCAGGACAAAATGCTGAGAAGAGTGCCTGGCACATAGTAGGTGCCATGCACGTTGCCTCTCAAGTTACTGGTTCCTCAGCATGGTGTTCAGGACCGAGCACGCCCCCAGCCTCAGCCAACCTCTCCTGTCTCATTCTCGCCTACTCTCAGTGCCCTTCCTTGGCTCATGGCCTTGTGAGCTTCTAATGAGCCCTCAGGTCCAGGCATCTTCCCTTTGTCTGGAATGCCCTTCTTCTCCACCTGGAGAACCCTGACTTAACCTTTCAATGCCAACTCAACGCCATCTTCCCAGGGAAGCCTTCCTTTTGGTGTCCAGGCCGCTGCTTCTTCCCTCCGGTTTCCCTCCATACCAGGAACCGGTTCAGCCTTTGCCATGATGGCCAGTTTATTGCCTGACTTCACTATGGGGCCTGCAGTCCCTTGAGGTAAGGATGGTAGTTTTTTCCAGGGCTTTGAACAATGTTTGTTTATTTTAAGTGTTATGTATGCATGTATGTATGTATGTATTTATTTTGAGAGAGAGAGAAAGAGAGAGAGAGAGAAATTCCAAGCAGGCTCCACACCGTCAGCACAGAGCCTGATGTGGGGCTTGAACCCACAAACTGTGACATCATGACTTGAGCTGAAACCAAGAGTCAGATGCTTAACTGACTGAGTCACCCAGGTGTCCCGGGACTTTGGACGATGTCAAGCACAAATTATGCTCTAAGCACATTTGTGAGGGAGGGAGAATAGGCTGTGGGATGTCACTTCGCTTTCTTCTGTGGAAATTGGGGCCATCGTCGTGACTATCCCAGAGGGTCTCCATAAATCAGAAATGAGTTGAGTCCTCTAAAGTGCCTGGCCCAGTGGCCTCCCACTCTCACCTGTGTGTCAGTGGTCACTGTGCTTACCCGGGGTCCAGCTGGGTGGATTTTCACCGGTGACCTGCCCAGAAGGCCATTCCTAAGATCAAGGGAAACCACACCTGTTCGTTTGTAAACGTGGCCACAGCATTGAAAAGCCAAGCAGTCGCTTTTCCAGGAACCTAATGCTTTCCTCAGTGTTCACTGGTTTAAAGTCATTGTAATTAACATTAGATTTCTCATAACGTTCGACACCAAATATATTATTTATTTTTAATTTCTTTTTAAGATCTGTGTGAATTTTGGGGGTCTAGCATAGAGACAGATTTTTCATCCACTACATCCCTTCCCCTCAATTTCATAAATAGTGATAAATAACTGGACCCAACCCTCTAAAGAATTTTTCTCATTGGAATAACTAAGAAATTGAGTCTAAGGAAAACAATATGGTTTATTGTGCTTATTATTATAAGAGTTTGGTTATTAGACCTTATTATTATAAGGATTCTTTATTATAAGACTCTCAGTAAATAGAACACATTAATATTTTATAGATCACTGTTGAAGTCTTTCAGCCTGGTACCTGCTCCATAGGTTTGTTAAAAACAATTCTTGCCTTTTCTTTCTTTTTTTTTTTTTAATTTTTTTTAAACGTTTATTTATTATAGAAAGACAGAGTCAGAGCGTGAGCAGGGGAGGGGCAGAGAGAGAGAGGGAAATGCAGAATCTGTAGCAGCTTCAGGCTCCAAGCTGTCAGCACAGAGCCCGATGTGGGGCTCGAACTCACGGACCACAAGATCCTGACCTGAGCCAAAGTCGGACGCTCAACGGACTCAAATTCTTGCCTTTTCTGTACTCTGTCCTGACTCTCAGGTCGACAGGAGAAACCCGCCCTAAACTCCCAGCCCCATCCCCTCAAGCGGGATGGTTTCCTTTAATGCCTGTGCCTCTGTTCTTCGCCTGCCCTACTCTCTTGCTTCTTGAGCCTACTTCTGACAAGAATCCTCGGAAGAGGACATTTGGCTTCAGAGCTGGTCCCTCCCCCTTCGAGTACCCCTCATTACCCCACTCCTGGGCCTCACTCCCCCAGAGGTGTTACTCTTAGCAGAATTTAAACTTCTCCATGTACGGACCCACCACGGCGGCTCCAATGGTGTGTGTCCCATCTAGCGACACTTGTACTTTGGGGATCACACTAATGGTGCTTTGTACTGAATACCCCTGATGAAGGGGTTCTGGAGAGGAGGTATACTGTTCTTTAGCCCCTGGTCTCAGAAGAATTTATGAGTGCAAGAGTGAGGAGTTCTCTGTGCACTGTTCCTGGATTATCTTTCCTTTGGGAAAGGGAAAGTGAGTGATTTTGGACCCAGTGGCCTTGGAAGTATACCACTTTGCATTGGTCAATAAATTCTGTTCACAAGAATGTTTCAATTCCTTCCATTAGTAAATATCATCTCTTCAAGCAGAGTCCAACTGGGGGGCTGATGGCAACCTAGAGCCCCTCTCTAATGGGCAAGTCTTGGGAGTGAATCAATCACGAATCATTGAACCCTCACTTGGGCTTCAAGAATGAAGATAGTGATCACCGTGGCTGCTGTTGGGTCTCTAGCATGTGCTATGGCACCAGAGAATGGTAGGCGCTCCCTTGCTGTCGGTCAGTGTTGGGGTAGTTGTGTCTGGGGGGCATGGAGCTGTGGAGCAGAAGTGGGAGTGTGGGGTGCACCGTGGAAGACCAGGACCTCGGAGAAGGCCATGTTCTTCCTGTTTGCTTAGTGCCTGAGACACTGTGGATCTCTTTGCAGATCCCTAGAAGTCACCCTGGCTGGGACACTGTGCAGGTCGAGAGCTGAGGTCCGTGCGTCACTGCTACTGTTTCTGCCACCAGCCAAGTGCACCCTCAGGAGAATCCCCCACACTGAGGATGCACCTCGTTGGATTGGGGGTGCCAGACCAGGGCGGGCAGGGGAGTGGTGCCTCTCCCAGCAGCACCAAAGCTCTACTGTAACCACCAAACGTCTCTCTTGCCTCTTTTGAAAGAGCCTCTTGCCGACAGTGCAATATCTGGTGAGCCTGCAGGGCTGAGTCACAGAGAGCTGAGAAACACCGTTGCCCCACGGCCTTAGTTCCTCCAGCTGGCTTACTGTCTATCTGGCATCATTGTTTGTCACAGATGAGGAAACGGAGGCTTAGGGAGGCCAAGTGCCTTTTCCAAGGTCACGGTCTCTGATTACTTCTCTCCAGGAACCATGGATTCTTCTGGAATGACATTCCCTCATTAATGACCTTGGGGATTTCCCAGGAGAAAGGCAGAGACAAAGGGTGCTAAGCCAGCACACCAGTTCTTCCGATTAGACTTCTCTTTCACTCTCTGCAAGCAAAACAAAGCGACTACAGCAGTGGTGGGGCAGTCTCCCCAGCAGCTCCCAATCCTCAGCAAATGTTTTGAACACAAGGCTCAATGAAAGGGCGAGAGTGGTGAGGTCTGGCCCGGCGAGGCGTGGTCCGGCTGCTGTGATCCCCTGGGTTCCGGTGGGAGTGAGCTACACCTACTCCATGCTCTCCTCCGCGTCCTCCACCCCCTGGGGCCAGTTGAGGAGGCGTTTGGACGGGAAAGCCAGACCACCGCCCACCGACACCACACAGCCAGGCTGACCAGCCACAGTCCCTGGGCTTCTCACCGATCGCAAGTTAAGTAAAACGTCACATGAGGCAGTGCGAGATCCGTCTTCCCAATGCTGCCAAAGGGACTGGAGAATGGGGCCTGAAAGTGCGGGGAATTGGTTCATCTTCACTCCGACCAGAGAGAAACAGGAGATGGAACCTTCTCCATGTAG
This sequence comes from Leopardus geoffroyi, assembly GCF_018350155.1. Lineage (NCBI taxonomy): Eukaryota > Metazoa > Chordata > Mammalia > Carnivora > Felidae > Leopardus > Leopardus geoffroyi. Next base: position 178,945,632 of record NC_059326.1, read on the forward strand.
CCTGCCCAGGGCTGTGAGAGCGGACGAGGAGATACACCTGTGAGCAATGTTTCTGCGGCTTGTCGTGAAGCCGTGGCCAGCACAGCCACGTGGTATCTTGAATCGCTCCCGTCCTTCCCTGCCTCACTGCTCTTTTCCCTCCCTCTTGCTGCCTGGGCATGCCCTCCCAGATAAAGGGTCAGCTTCTGATCCTTGGGTTATGTTTTCTTGGTTAGCGCTTCTCAAATTTTTACGTGCGTGTGAATCACCAGGGGCTCTTGTTAAAATGCAGTGCCAGTTCGGTGGGCCTGGGTGGAGCCCGGGATTCTGCATTTCTAACCGGCTCCCAGGGATGCCATGAGGAAGCTCTGCAGACTAGTCTAAATCGTGAGATCCTAGGGGACTCGGGCTATCATAATTGGAAGCAGGAGTGGATTTAGGAAATACAGTTTCCAGATGGGGTTTTGGAACTACAGTGGCCTTGTGTCTAAAGGCAATAGGGACCTCACGGTAGGTGGGGGGGTAATAGCTCCTAGCATGCAGTGATGTCATACTCCCTCTTGCTTCCACCCACAAAATGAGGTGTGGGTGGAGCATGGTATTGGGGGATGAGGCAACTGAGGTGCTGAACTAGTTCCAGAGTTGTGATAATTACAAAAACTGTAGGGGCACCTGGGTGGCTCAGTCGGTTAAGTGTTCAACACTTGATTTCAGCTCAGGTCATGATCTCAAGGGTCATGAGTTCAAGCCCCACATCAGGCTCTGTGCTGGCAGCACAGAGCCTGCTTGGGATTCTCTCTCTCTCCCCCCCCCACCTTTTTCTCTGCCCCTCCCCTGCTCATGCTGTCTTTGTCTGAAAATAAATAAATAAAAACTTAAAGCAAAAATTAGAAAACAAAACCAAACCGTAGAGTAGGGTGGCTTCTTACCATGGCCCAGGAGATCTTCCAAATAGAATGTGGTGGGCTAGGACAGCTGCAGGCATGTTCTCCAAGTCTAAGTGCCTCTGCATTAGTTTCCTATTGTAATAAACTATCACAACTTAATGTCTTAAAGCAACACAAATTTGTTATTTTAGATCTGTAGACCAGAAGTCTGGGCTAAAATCAGGGTATTGACAGAGCTGTGTTCCCTCCAGAGTCTTGAAGGGAACATCTATTTCCTTGCCTTTTCCCCCTTCTAGAGGTTTCCAGCATCCCTCGGCTCACGGCCCCTTCATCCACCTTCAAAGCCAGCGATGGGCAATAACTTCATCTCACTCCTCATCCCCTGTCTCTCTCCCGCTGCCTCCCTTTTCTGCTTTTATTTTTATTTTTTTTTTAATTTTTTTTTAACGTTTATTTATTTTTGAGACAGAGAGACATAGCATGAACAAGGGAGGGGCAGAGAGAGAGGGAGACAAAGAATCTGAAACAGGCTCCAGGCTCTGAGCTGTCAGCACAGAGCCCAACGCGGGGCTTGAACTCACAGACCATGAGATCATGACCTGAGCCGAAGCCGGACGCTTAACTGACCGAGCCACCCAGGCGCCCCTCTTTTCTGCTTTTAAAGACCCTTATGATGACATTGGGCCCAGCCAGGTAATCCAGGAGAACCTCCCTATTTTAAGGCGAGTTGATAAGCAACTTTAACTCCATCTGCAACCTTGGCTCCCCTTTGCTATATAACATATTTGTAGGTTCTGGGATTAGGGGGTGGTCGTCTTTGGGGGGCCATTATGCAGCCCCTGTGGGAGTTTTCAGAGACACTATTTCATGAAGTTGCAAAGCACACTGTGCCGAAATCAGGCCAGAGTCAGAGTACAAGGGTGAAAGAGTCTCATAGATACTAATGAAAGCCTCAGCAAGTCTCCTGTGGTAGAGTCAGGGCGATTATAGGGAAAGAGCAGACCCTAGGGTCTGGTTTAGGACATGGGGTATATGAGCCTGAGGATCTTGAACCCTAACCTCCTGACAGGCAGAAACAGTCTCTTCTCTCTTGTCAGAAAGAAACAGCCTTCCCTCTCTTGGAGAGCTCACGGGCAGCACATGCTCTGCGGTTTGATGCTTATTCCTCTGGAAAACTGACGCCCCCTCCCCAGCCACCTCTCACCACCTCTACCCGGTAACCAGAACCAGGTCCTGGCATAGCCTGAGAGGGGAACTATATGTCCTTCTTTGGGAGGGCACAGCTTATAAGCAAGGGATTAGGCATCTAACAGGTACTGGGAACATGCACAGGGATCGATCTGAGGGTGTCAAGGCTTAGGTGGTTGTATAAAATAAGGTTGGGCAGGAGAGAATTCATTAGCATAGGGCACTAGTTCCTTACTCTGGTTTCAGTGTAATGGTGAAAATGTCTGGAGTGGTTCTAACAGTTTTCGAAGACAGTTCCTTCAAGATTGAACTGATGGTGGCCCACAGTGAAAGGAGTGGAGATGCCAGAACTTCCTTGGCTTATTCAATGTTATTATTGAAGAAGGGGCCTGCCACCCCTCGCCCATGTGAGTGTCACCAATGTTTAGGTCTTCAGGGGTCAGGACATGCTGGGACATGCCATTGAATATACATGACAAGCTGTTGTATTTCACATTTCCTTACACTAAAAAAGAGGCATTGAAATTGAGGAGTCGTTTTGTATTTTTAGACATAAAAAAGTTGGGAATACTGCTTTAGACTATTCATCAAGTGACTTTGGAGTATGCCAATTTGAGCAGTGCCTCGAGCAAAAATAGTCCGCAGCAGGTCCAGGCTGTGGTTCAAGCAGTTCTGCCTCCAGAACCATACGACCCAGCAGGTCTGATGCTGCTGAATTATCGGTGGTAGACGTGGATGCCAAGTGGAGTCCCTGACAAGGGACTGCGACATATGATAATCACAGCACATACCTCTAGGAATCTAAAGCCAAGCTGTGTTCTCCTCAACCCTCTGTTTAAGAAATAGCTCCCAGAATGCTACTGGGTCCTAGCAGAGGCTGAGCACCTCACTGGAGAACACTAAGTGACAGATCAACTGGAGCTGTCCATCACGGGTGTCCTAGGTATCTCAGAGTCATAATGTGGGTCAACATGGCAAAAATCCGTCATATTATTAGAATCCCATGGTACCTACTTTTGCTTCACCGATGTCTTTCCTTCAACCCAGACCTGTGGACCCAGGGAGGCGTTCCATATGGCCAACTTAAGGAGAGAGACAGGACTGAAGCCTTGTTTATGGACAGGGGGCCTGCTCTGTTGGTGCTAGGCAGGAATGGACCCATGGTGCTATTGGTTTACCTAATAGAGGGAGGCATGAGCTGAGATAGACATTCATACTCCCAGGCAGTAGAACATGGTTTGGCTGGGTGGTCAGAGGACTGAAAAGAGTCGTACTAAAAGATTGACTACTGGGATCTAGGGAGTAGGTACAGGCATAATCCAGCAGGAGTAGATTCAAAGCTTCCTTTCCACACTTTAATGCCCACCAGAAGGACCACTGATAAGGCAGACAACGATCGAGTGAATTAGATGACCAATACTATCAGTCAGCCTTGCTCCTCAGCTATCACTTGCTTGCCCAATGGAGCACAGAACAAGCAGGCATGGAGGCTGTGTGTGGGTCCAACAACATGTGTCCTTCTCATCAAGGATGATATAGTTGTTGCTACTGCTGACTGTCCAGCCTCCAGAAGTGGACTGACATTGAGTCTGTGACATGGCTCCATTCCTCAGGCCGGCATGGTAACTCCCCACCACCTTCTACTTCCTCCATTCCCCTTCCCCCTTTATCACCACCCTAGGATTGCATAGCCCCCAAACACGGGTCATCAGTCATTGCCTAAGGATCTGTTTCCTTGGGAACTGGAGCTATGACTGGAAGGCAGAGGCACAGTGTTCAGAAGGAACAACAAACAGATGTGTTACAGGTTAGGGGATCTGGAAGGCAGATCCCAGCCTGATTTTAGATGCTGGGAAGGCAATTTGTTTCCATCAATTTCTCTACTCTTTGCTGATAGAAGCCTAAAAGTCTGGGAGAAAGAAAGAAAGCTTCCACTCCCTGCTTAGAGAGAAGGCTTAAAAATGCCCCTCCCCTAAGAAGAGTAAATAAACTTGGTGCCCTGGATCACATTAAAGTGTGAATGGTAGATATCAGCTCTGTCTCAAAGGCAGAGGAAGGGACAGCAGAAAGTAAGGGGTCTCTGGGTGCCTAAACAGAGGATGAGGGAGTGCCACCAAGAGGAGATTACCTACAAGGAAACCACTGAGTTAGGCAGGGCTGATTCTAGATGGAGTCCTGCTGATCACAGCTATGTGGCCTTGGAGAAGTCATTGAATTGTAGGATGAAAGGGTTGGATGAAATGATCTCCAACGGTCCCTGAAAACTCTCCACCAGGAAAGGAAAAGATGCATCAAGTGGATCCTTCCTCTCATCCCACCCACCCCACCCTCCCTCCCTGGGAGCTCTGAGGCATCCTTATGTCCTTCCTTGGCAGCCCTAGCTAGTTTCTGACAGACCTTGCTTATAGTAAGGGAACATCCAGGGCACAAGGACAGTTGTGCTGGACGCATAGCCCCCACCCTCACTTATCCTGGGAGCCATCATAGGCATTGTGGGGGAGACTTTCACAATGGGTATGGAACGTACACAGTCTGACACTGAGCTGAGGTTAAAGCCAGAAAGTGAACATATGGGTTAAGGTCACGAGGCTACAAGTGGACACAGCTGGCTGTGCCCCTCACTGGCTGGGTGACAAAGGCACACGGCTGGCTCCCAAGCCTGGGTTTCCTGGTTGGGATCCCATTGCCAACCTCATGGGATTGGTGTGAGGGTTTAAGAAAAGGATGCACGGGGTGAGTGTCTGGTAAATGGAAGCTATATCATTATTGTTATTGTTCTTACTGCTGGCATTGCTGTTACTGCCACGTGACCACAACATCTGGAGTTGTCCTGAAAAAGCACCAAGTGGGCCATCAACCTGATGAGCATCCTAACTGAGATGAGACTTGACACTCAAACTCTGTTTAAATAAGAATCCACGAATTTCACTGTTTGCCCCATTTCTATGGGACAAGGAGGAGTGCTCAAGACCCTTTCAGACTTCATAAAAACTCACAGATACTGACAGTTTTCAGAAAACGGAATTCAGAAATATTACCACCAGGGCCACATACTGTTGAGCCAGGAGAACAGAGTGATGGGATTTTTAGAGGTGAAAGCTGACTTGCTCGGGACACAGCCACAGTCTCTGCAAGATGCCTTGGTGAGAAACGACATCTGCAATTTCAAGGCAGAGGATCGTATCTGGTTTTCTACAGTTGTGGGAAAAGGGGGAAGGAGCCATTTTCTTGTCTGTGTCAAGATTTTTTCCACTAGTAGTTGGAAGAGCAGACATTTGAAAGTTAAACGTTGGGATCTCACAGTTTGGACTGAGAAAAAGCACACCTGGAAAGCTCAAGCCTATAACCTGGAGAGGAAAAGGACAGAACAGGATTAACAGATACAAGAAGGACACACAAGCTCCGGTGTCCACACGTGAAGCCATGAGATGCCCAGGAGTGGTGTCCAGCTCCTCCACTTCTCGAGGACCCTCACTTCTTGCTCTTTTGGAAAGTGAATTCAGCCAGATTCCAAACCTCCAGGAGCTGCCTCCTTACCTTAGGGAGCGCACAATGCAGACAAAATGCCAACCACCACCATAATGGGACTCTTTGGACTGTTGAGGATATTGGAAGCTGGACCAGCAACAGGTCTGGGACCTGTTGGCAAAGGGAACCGGGGGCCCCCAGGAAGAGACTGGGGTGGACAAAGGCTACAGGGACTCAGGCACAAAGGTGTCCAGCAGATAGCGCAGGGTCATGGTTAAATGCCAAGCTTCCCACCTGGCTGCCTGGGTTTGAATCCCAGCCTTTCCACTTACCAAGTGGATGATGTTAGGTCACTTCATGCCTCTGTTTCTTCATCTGGATAATAATCATCTCCACCTCCTAAATCTTGATATAGGGAGTTAATTCTCATCATGTCTATAACACTGTGCTGGGGACAGTGGAGCTCAATTAATTGGAGATTTTATCATCATTCTCTCTCATCCAGGAACTCTTTCTCTAAGAAGTGAGTGCCCACCCCACGTCTCTAGATGGCTCTAGCTCTGAGCCCCATGTTGCCCTGCACTTAATATCCACCCAGTACTGACATCTTTCCCAAATGGGGTCCTCAGCCTCTGCCCACCAAGACCTCTTCATGCACAGCTCCCTCGGGCTATGGAGGTGGGCCACTGCTCCCATGTTCTGCCGAGAGGAGCTCGTCACCTTCTTTGGGCCTCATCTGAGGAGCCCAGGATTCCTCCAAGAAAAGCTACCCCTTCCGACCTGATGACAAAATCCAAAGGCCGGACTGTTAGTCCACTCTTTTCCTAACTCTTGACCATGTGGTTGCGTGGTTTTTCCATTCCTTTCCAGAAGAGGAGAAAGGTAATATGAAAACGACCTGAGGAAGATTGTGGCAGACTTTTCTGGCATCCCTACACCCCAGCATTCATGGAGAAGATTTCTCGGGGTGGCATGAATGAGGTCGGCAAATCCGGCATTAAGACAGTCTGGAGCCAGGCCCCTTAACGTCACCGCAGGCCCTGGGTGGCTTGCCATCCTCACCCTCTCCAGGCCTCAGAGGTGCAGCTGACGAATTACGCAACAAGGCGAACTGGCGTCATGAAACCATTTTTATTGTCAGTGAGAAACAGAAACGCTTCAGAGATGATCAGCTAGGAAGAACACTGGTTGGTTGTATTAAAAAATGTAAAGTACAAAACTATCATCCAAAAATAAAATAAAAGAATATTTAAAAGGCTTTTCTGTTAAGTGCTAGGACTTTGAAAATGAAATAAAAACACAGCTCCTTATACCTAAGAAACTGGGTTGTAAAAAGATGCGCCGAGGATATTGGGGAGAGCACAGTGGGAGAAGGTGTCCTTGCTTGCTCCTTGTGACCACAGCCCACAATCCAGGCCGCAGCATCCTCACCCACCTCCTGGGTTGCAGGGGGCCAGATCAGCCCTTGCTTCCTGAGTGAGGGCGACTGGTAGGAGGTCTCCCCGCTGTGTGAGGCATCAGCGTCCCACCGTGTCTCTCTTCCTCTGGAAACTTCTCTCCCTGGCTCCCCATGTGTGGCCCTGGTCAGCAGCATCTCACAGGTCAGAGGACAGGAAGTCAGGGATCTGTTTGCCTTCTTCAGGAGGTTTGCTGGCCAGCTTTGTGGGAGAAGAAAACAAACACCGTCCCAGGATGGGATTCTCATGAGCACCAAAGTGGGGCTCACAAGGATCCCTGCCCAAAGCCCATGGAGTATGAGGGGCCGTGACCTTGAATGTGGCCAGACAGGCAGAACCCCACAGTGGTTAGAGCACAGACTTGGCTGCTTCACGCACTTACTTGGGCCAGTCGCTCACCTAACTGTGAGCCATGTAAAATCCTCACAGGGATGGTGGAAGGTCAGATTGGACAATGTCTGCAAAGTGCTTAGCGTGGTACCTGACTCACTGCATGCTCACAGTAAACTCGGGATTATTATAGTAGCAGAGATCGGGTTTATATCATCTTGAGGATCAGAAGTGTCAACGGTACTTTTTTTATCTCGAGTGAAGACTGACAAGTAACAACAGGAGATGGGACTTGAAAAGTCAGGCCTTGGAAACTAACTTTTAATTAGTAGGAGTTTGTAATATAAGTTGAATAGGAAAGCTCTTCAAAGGAAAAAAAAAAATTAAAAAGCACTTTCAGGTTCCAAAGATAGTCAGCTGTTGTGGCTCTGACAGGCGTATTACCAGAGGGCAGTTTGGGGAAAGGAGGTCCCAGGGGCCCTGCTTATCCCCTTGGGATGTTCCTGCAGCCCAGCTGGGATCAGTCCTGCTCTGAGACCAGGGCCCAAGAGAACTGCAGCGGGGGCATTTCTGGCTAGTGTCCCAAGCCCTGTGGGCCCTGACCATGCCTCCCTGGGAGTGATCACACGTGTGTGCACACATATACGTGCCTCCATTCCCACCCCCCATTTTCTCCTCTTTCTGTGTTGCTTTCTTCCTTTATCTCTCCCCATATACTCTTGTCTTTCCAGCCATCTGGGTCCTCACCATCGCCTTGAAGAACTGATTTACTTTCTTCCGTTTGAGCGTCTTCTTGTCACCCTCTGAGAGAGGGAAGAAGGTCTGGCTGAGGCGGGGGGACGCGTTGGCATCATCCATCCCAGGTATGCCCGCCACAGAGAGCGTGAGGGCTGGAAGGAGAGTGGAGAGTGGGGGTGAGTGGGTGGGTGGAGGAGAGGCGGTGCCTAAGCGGGTGATGTTCGCGAGGCGGGGAGGACACAGACTGTGGGACAGAGTCCTGGGAGGACACATCACGGTGCCAGGCAGGAGGCGGGAGGCCTGCTTGCTGCCCTGAGGGGGCCTGTTGAAGCTGTCCTCTTGGCGAGGCTTGCCAACCCCACAGACAGGGGCCTGCCACCTGGCCTGATCCTTGCCAGGGCTTCTGTGCTGGAAACACGGTGCGGGGAGGTGAAGGCCCCTTGGCCACTGGGGTCCTGATTTCCTCAGGGGACGTGGCCTTTGGCCCCAAGGTGGGGAGACAATATGAGCTTTTTTCCTTTTTCTCCAAGGCAGGGGCTGGTAGAGAGAACTGGTGGTTCCAGCTCCCAGCTTGGAGATGCACAGACCTGACAAATCAGCTACCTCTTGCCCCTCGGTTTTGATGTCAGCAAAATGGGGACAAGGGCACCAGCCTCCAGGATATTGAGGTGCTGTGAGAAGGCGACGGTGGAATGGCTCTGTGTCCAGCCAAACAGAGTTAGGGGGCCGTCCTGCCTTGTGTGGCTGGGCGGGGGTTAAGGGCATGGTTCCAGGGACAGAGGGCCTGGTCTACACTCAGCCTCCGCCACTTCCTAGCTGCTGACATTCTCCGTGCCTCAGTTTCCTCATCCACACAATGGGGCTGATGACATTATCTCCATCATAGGTATGTGTTGAGGCATAAATAAAAGATGAAGAATTTAGCACAGGGAGGGCCTAGTGCTGGTCAGCACTCGAGAAATAGCAGGCATCTTTGCTGAGATCTGCCTGCTGAGTTCCACAGGGCAGTGCTTGTGTCTTGCTCCTCTCTGCCCTGGCCCTTGGCACAGGGAGCCTGGCCCAGAGTGGCTGACCCTTGAGACAGCTGCATGTCAGATGCAGCGACCCCAGGTGTGCCCACCCCGTCATGGCTGTGGCTTCACCTTCTGCCAACTAGGAACGGTCATTCATGTGCTGCTAACCTCCTCCCTGGACGACGAGTGCATGATGGGGGATGTAGGTGGCAATTATGCATTAGACACTCGACCTCTATAAGATGTGCTGGAAGTTTGTGCAAGTTCCTGAAATAGGGCCCCAGGTCAAAAAAGGAAACACGGGCTTCTGGCCTGTGGGGAGGCCTAGCTAACTGAGAGTGCAGGGCCACCCAGTGTGAGAATGGAGTCCCGGTGAGTCCCGAGGACCGGAGTGGCAACAGGCCTCCACCCCTTGCAGGGCCGCTTCCCCTATAGAGCGGGTGGGTGTGGTGCGAGCTCAGAGGACAGGGGGCCTCTGAGCAGAGCCTCTTGCCCCCAGGATGCCTGGCCCCTTTGCCGTGTAGATCCAGTCTCCGCCCATCCTCCACCCCCAGGCTGGTGGCCCCACCATCTCGGTACCTTCTGGTGCTGGTGGTGGCAGGGTGCATACCTGGGATGGTGGGCATGGACTGACTGGCGAAACTCATCTGAGAGAGGATGGATGACCTGGGGGGAATGGCTGCATGCTCCGAGAGGTTGGTGTCACTCATGAACTCGTGCTTCCTGGAAAGCTGAATAAGTACACACACACACACACACACACACACACACACACACCACAGAGGGTTAGCATTAGGCAGCTCTGTGCCTTGAAAAGTCAGTAACAAGGGCTTGGCAAGGCTTCTGTGGACCCAGCTGCAAGTTGATTTATTCTGTTATCTATCACTCCATGCCAGCCTGCCAAGTATGGTTGCACAGGTTGCACACTATACCACTCCAGGGGTTGGGGAGGCATTGAGGCATTCATTTAGACTATCATGTGAATGATACCCTCTAGAACTGTAAAACACAGAATACTTATTTCTAGTCTTCTCCCCTGGCAACAGTAGCCTCTGGGGTCTACTGGGAAGTTTGCGGAGGGTCTTCTCTTTCCTGGGAGGCATCTCAGTCGGCCCCTTGCCCTTTCAGCTGCCACCCCTCCCTTGCCAGTACAGTTAACCCCTCTCCCTTTCCTAGGATCCAACAATGCCTTCAACAAATCTCTCTTTCAGGGGGTGAAACTAAGATTTGGACCCAATGACACCAAGTTTCATTATCAAATCGTTATAAGACAAAAACTCAGAGTCAGAGCAGTGAGTCCCTCTCTGTGTCCCCAGCTGGGTTTCTGGCTCACTGGAGGAGCCTAGGAGGGTCTGAGACCTCAGTGGTTGGAATGGCCCTGGGGTTGGCGACAGGGGGTGGACATGAAGAAACCCCTTGCCCAGCACTGGGAGGACAGCTTCTGTCCTGTCTCACAAAGCCCTGCACAGTGGTGGGAAAGACATGCACGGGCTGGAGTCTACTGGCCTGGGTTCAAATCCCGGCTCTGTCACGTCAGGCTGTGTGGGTACCCACAGGACTTGATCTCCCTGCTCCTCAGATATGGCCTCTGCATCACCCACCTCAGGGCAGACGCGAGGCCTGAATGGGACCTCATCTGGGGCCCCCAGAGAGTACGGCTGCTGTGCAGCAGAGATGGGCTAACGGGGCTAGAGGCGACCTGCCGGTGCCGCTCACCCGCTTCAGGTCTGACTCAGCTGCTGCCTTCTCATCCGCAAACACCACGCTGCTCCTCTTGGCCCTCTTCTTGGACCTCCGCAGCTTGACTTCCGGCAGAGTGCTCCCCACAGAGATCGGCTCCGCCGCCTCTGCTCTTGGAGTCTTCGGAGGTGCCACCTCCAGGTCAAAGCTGGAGAATGGGAGGGGCAGCAGCAGAAATTGCAGTGAGAGCGAGGTTCAGCGGAACTGCCTTGCAGGGACCCAGGCTGGCTGGGTTGTCACTGCGGGAGCAAGGAGTAGCTCAGCTAACCCGACAGAGTTCGGGGAGCTGCTTGCTTAATTTGCAAACACTCAGAATGCAGAGTAAAACGAAATTGAAGGAGGTGAGCCGCAAGCCACCTTGCGTGGTGGTGAGGAGAGACACCCAGTTAAGGTGTGGGTCTAGATTCAAATCCAGCACTGCCACCCTTTACTGAATGCCTTTGGGCAAATCACTCAGCCTCCCTGAGCCCTTATTGCATGCGGAGTACTCGGCTCACGTTCTCATGTCCTTAGAGTAGTGGGGTTTGGGCTGGGTGGGGATGAGGCTCTAGGACGGCGGAAGGGGAGAGGTTTTCTTGGGGTGAGGGAGCACCTCCCCCCGGCTGCAGAGGGATGGATGGGTGCAGGGAGATCAGCTCCGTGGTAGGGACTTGCAGGGACACAGCCCTGGCAGAGGTGAGGAGATGCCAGACTGAAGCAGGACCTGTGAGGGGCTCTGGCGGCACAGATTGCTGAGCTGGGAGAACGCCAGCCGCGGGTGAATCCTGCTGGGGACCCAGGAAGAGCCGTCTTGCCTCTCAGGCCTTGAATGACCCCCTATCAACGGCACCAACGACAGCAGCTGCACAGGGTGGTTGTGAGGGTTTTAGTGACTTCTTTAAAAAGAAGGGGTGGGAGGAGATAGAAAGGTGGCCTCTGGGACAGAGGGAGAAGTAGCAGGTGTTGTTGGGGGCGGAGGGGGCAGGAGTGCAGGGGGCTCCTGGGGCAGAGACTGACCTCTCAGAGGCGGTCTTGCTGGGGGTGCTGCAGTCAGAGTTCATGGACGCCATGGAGATGATGGACATCTGCCTGTAGGAGCGCAGCATGGACCGTGGGCGGCCCACTCGCCTGTCCTCAAAGTCGGGCTGCGGGTGGGGAGAACGGGGTGGTCAGCAGTCAGGCCCTCGGGCTGGATGGGCCAGGTAATGTGGCTTCCGCCTTCCCACTGCCTCCTGCACCTGAGCAGGGCAGGGCTGCAAGGCACAGCAGGGCATCAGGACAAAAACTCCTGGCTGGCTGAAGCTAGGTGGTGGTTGTTTTGGAAAAGAATTTGGCTGGCCTTCATTCCTGGTTCCTGGGAGGTGACCTCTTAACCCTTGCAATTTGTCCCAGTGACAGGAGTGTCATCGTTCCTTGTGGTGGCCCCTTGATGAGCAGACTCAGGCTGAAGGCCAGGCCAGAGAGACCAACCATGTGGTTATAGGGTGGGGTGGTGGGGGGCGGCTTTGAACCAGGTGATGGAAGTTCAACCCTAGGGAGGGGAAGGGGCTAGAGACTGATTTCAGCCATGTGGCCCATGAGTCACCCCATCATGACTACGTAATAATAAAAGCTTTCAACGTTTAGGCTAAGGTGAGTTTCCTGGTAGGTAATCACACATCCGTGTGCTGGGAGGGTAGGAAGGGTGATGCATCCTGAGGGCACACGAGCTGTGTGTTTGGGACCCTCCCAGACCTCACCCCGTGCATCTCTTCATTTAGTTGGTCCTAATTTGTATTCTTTATAGTAAAACTGTAATCATAAGCATAGTGCTTTCTTGAATTCTGTGAAATTCTGCGCACCTGAAAAGATAGAGGGAGCCCCCAAATTGGTAGCCAGTCGGTCAGAAGTGCAGGTGGCCTGGGAACCCTGGTGTCAGAAGTAAGGGGATTTTGTGGAGGAAGTTGTCCTTAACCTGTGAGGTGTGACCTGACTCTGAGTAGGTGACATCAGATTGCACTGCACTGTCCTGTCATTGTTGAAGGACACAACCTGTTTCCTGAGAAGCTCCTGGGCCAACAGACAAGAGACCCAGACTTACCTCTATGCTCTTTGAGCAGCTCACTTCCCCCTCCGGGCCTCAGTTTTCTCATCTATAAAATCCGAGGGTTGACCCCATGGCCTCTAAGGGACCCCACAGCCTTGATGTTCTAGGACTCTACTTTCTGGGGGAGGAGGATCGAGATGTCCCTATGAGCACCAGGCCATTGACAGCTTTATGTCACAGAGCTTATTAGTGGCCCAAAGCACTGGCTTTGGAGGCCAACAGAGCCAGGTGAAAATTCTCACCTGCTAGGTAGCCTTTGGCGAGTTACTTAACACTTCTGAACCTCCAAGAGAGATGCAAGGAGTTGAGAATCATTCCTACTTCCCAGGCGCATTGTGGGGATTAAACAACGAGTAGGTGTCATGTGCTGACATCAAACTGGGCACACACTAGGTGCCTCCGCAGGCAGTGTGACTTCTATTCTTAGCATAGCCCCTCAGTGCTAAGGGCTCACTTTGTACCTGACGTTTACCTGGGGGTGACTGTGAGGGACCAAGTTTACAGGAAGGCTCCCCTGGATCAGGTTCCTTGCTGGGTCCCTGCCAGCCACAGTCCCCATGGCTCCCCACATCCCTCTCCTCACCCCTCCCAGCCACAGGGACCACCCGTACCATTTCTCGGACACCATACTCCTTCTCCACCTTCAATTTCAGGTTCTTGAAGCATTCTTCCATCCGGTCATGGAAAGGCCGCAGATTCTCTGACACTCTTTTCTCGTGGATTTTGATCCCAGCTCCCAGGAAAGGGATCTAGAGGGAAAGGCGGTACATGGTGAGCCACAGGCTGGTCCCTGGCTTCAGCCTGGGACCTGGACCATATGAAGGTGGCTGAAGCCAAATCAGCCTGCTCAGAATTCATGGAGGGCACTAGAGTCTCTGAGACCTTCACACAGGGTCACCAGCCCTGGGACGTAGGGTATCTGGGGTTATGCTGGGGTTGCTGTGGGAGGGAAGAAAGACCTCAAACTGCCCTTGCCCCTAAGAGGGTCAGAACCCCATTAGAGGCTGTATGTTTAGGCATGTCTCCCCCTTATGAATCTACTAAGGGGCAGAGTGTGGGGCCAGCAGGGAGGAAGCTCTGAGGCTCTGATGTAAAACCTTGCCCAGGAAGCTCTGGGCATTGGAAAAGGGAAATATGAGCGTCAGAAGCTGGAAGATAGAAGAAAAGAAGAGCTGAAAGGAAGAGGAGGAGTAACACAGCCACATCTTAGAACACGGAGGTCCCATTATAGCTACGTGGCTGCTGAAGAAAGATACGGAAGTGCTGATGTCCTAAGGTACCAGCCAATAGGGAATTTTTAAAAAGTGATGCAAAATCCTTGGGAAGATGGGGGAGGACAAGGTGGCAGATGTGAGGGAGTTAAACTCATTCATCAACAAGAGAGGTCAATGGGATGCTGTCTAAATGGCAGTTAGAAGGAGGAGTAGCTGAGCCATGGTGGCCACTACTAGAAGAAACAGCTGGGAAAGTTAGCAGTGTGGTCGTGGGAGACATAACTAAGGCTGCAAAGATGTGGAATACAGATTATTTTGAAGAAAAGCAATTAACATTTCCATGATGCAAGGAGTTGAAAATCATTCCTACTTCCCAGGCGCGTTGTGGGGATTAAACAACGAGTAGGTGTCCATGATGGCGACATAAAGACATCTGCCTCCTTCTCCGGGAGGCACCCTTGAAAGGACAAGATGAAGGAGTTACTAGAATCTGATCTGACCTACAACATGGCCAGTGGATGGAGGATGGCAGCTTGCCTTCCAGAGCAGTGGAGGGAGAGTGACAACAAGAGGCCAACCTGCCTCTAGAAACCCAGGAGAAGCTTAGGCATCGGAGGCACCAGGTACCCCGGAAAAGTTAGGGTGACTCGAGGAGCTGAACCCAGAGGGATAGATTGAGATTCTGTGACAGCAGCAGTCAGGTCTCCAGGTCCTCACCACTTCACCCTGTAGCCAAGTGCCGTTTTCTCATTTCCCCAAGAAGAAGGGGCTTTTCCTTCAGAACGATTAGGACAAGGAGTGCTGGGCTCAAGGGTACCAGGCACAACAGAAGTCAGGGATGACGAGCCAGACTGAAAGCAGGGGGTGGAAGGGAAGTCGGCACGCTGGTAGTCAGACCTTGACTCCAACTCACAAACTCCAGCAGCATAGTCGCCAGGATGATCTCTCCTATGTTTGAGAGAGTTCTCCCTGGAGAAAGAGAATGGCCCATTATACAGACATTTGTGGACTGCTCAGTTACTATAGAATGATGCCATCCAGTTGACAAAGGCATCATCCATGTACCCAAGGCTTCACTTAGCTCTTTAGTGCTGCAGTCCCAACTATGAAGATCACCAGACATTGAAGGAAACTCTCTAATATGAAAGACCGAGATCCGAACCAACAGACAGGAAAGAAAACAAAAAGGAAGGAATGAAAAAAAGGAGGGGAGGAAGGGAGGAAGAAATGAATGAACTTGAAGAAAACAGGGAGGGTGAAGAGGGCCTAAGAAACATTATTTTACAAAGTTTACTAAGTATGTAGAAACAGAAGAGATCCTCCATCCATGAAATAAGAAATATTTTATTAAAAAAAGAAGAATGATAATAGAAATACCACATATAAAAACTAATAATATATAAAGAATGAAGGTAAATTTATAGCTTTAGTTTTACCTATTAAAAAGGACAAAAAAATCAATGATCTAGGCATCCATCCCAAAATATTAGTAAAAGAACAGCAAATTAAACCCAACAAGAGTAGAAGGAAAGACATTAATAAAAGCGAGAGTAGGCCTGAATGACAAAGGAAACAAACTTACAGCAGAGAGAACTGACAAAGCCAAAGCTGGTTCTTCGGAAAACTGTTTCTTGGTATCCAGGAAGGCGAAAGATGCCTGACCTGGAAATTCTAGTACCAGGTATATGCTGAGGGAAATGAGTACTTATGTTCACCAAAAGACACGAACTAGAATGTTCTTTGCAACTTTATTCATACTACACAAAACTGGAAAGCAACCCAAATGTCCACCAACAAGAGAATGGATAAATAAATTGGCATATTATTCAGTATGTTGTATATTCATTCAGTGGATGAGGGAAACAAAAACCACAAACTTCTGATATTTGTAACAACCTGGATGAATGTCAAAGGCGCTGTGTTGAGCAAAAGAAGCCAGACTCGCAGTAGTACATACTGTGTAATACCATTTATATAAAGTTCGAGAACAGGCAAAACCAACCTATGCTGATAGAAGCTTGGCTGCATTTGCCAGAGCTACATATTCTCATATACTCTAAGTGACTCAATGCCTAGGCACACACCCAACAGAATTTATGCATATGTGTACCCAAAAGACACATATAAAGATGCTCATTCCTTGTAATAGCCCCAAATTATAATCAACCTAAATCTCCATCAGTTGAAAAATAAATACGTTTTGATATAGTTACACAATCCAGCTGTACAGACTATTACATATCAGTGAAAATGAGGGGCATCTGGGTGGCTCAGTCAGTTGACTGTCCGACTCTTGATTTCAGTTCAGGTCGTGATTCCAGGGTCATGGGACTGGCCCCATGTCAGGCTCCATGCTGAGCACGGAGCCTGCTTGGGATTCTCTCTCTCTCCCTCTGCCCCTCTCCCCTGCTTGCACTCTCTATCTCTAAAATAAATAAATAAATAAATAAGGGGTGCCTGGGTGGCTCAGTCAGTTAAGTGTCCGACTTCAGCTCAGGTCATGATCCCACAGTTTGTGGGTTCGAGCCCCCCGTCGGGCTCTGTGCTGACAGCTCAGAGCCTGGAGCCTGATTTGGATTCTGTGTCTCCCCCTCTCTCTGCCCCTCTCCTGCTTAGGCTCTGTCTCTCTCTGTCTCTCAAAAATAAATATAAAATTTTTTAAATAAATAAACAAATAAATAAATAAATGAAAATGAATGAATCATAGCTATATACAACAAGATGAATGAATTTTTCAAGCATAACATTTAGCAAATAAGTTAGACACAAAAGAATGCATACTGTGTGATTCCATTTATATTATAGGCCAAAAATTGGCAAAGGTAAACTCTAGTGTTTAGGAATGAGTGCTTGGGTGATGAAAACTATTTTTTATTTTATTATTATTTAATAATAATAATAATGTCTTGTTTATTTATTTATTTATGTAATGTTTTATTTATTTTTGAGAGAGAGAGCAAGCAAGTGGGAGTGGGGAAGGGGCAGAGAGAGAAAGGTGACAGAGGATTTGAAGAGGGCTCTGTGCCAACAGCAGGAAGCCCAATGCCCGGCTTGAACTCACAAACCATCAGATCATGACCTAAGGCGAAATTTGGATGCTCAGCCAACTGAGCCAGCCAGGTTCCCCAAAAACTATTTTTTAAAAAGCAAGGAAATGATTACTTCAAAAGCTGGGTAGTGGTCAGCCTTGGGGAAGATTAGCAATGAGTACAATCTGGGCTTATAGACACAAGCTGGCTTCTGGGTGCTGGCAGAATTTTATTTCTTCACCTGGATGGTGGTCAAATGGATGTACATTTTGTGATAAATCACTGGGCTGTATATTTTTGCTATGTATATTTTTTATATGTAATATTTCACAAAACATTTAAAGGACAAATGTACTGTAGACATCTTTCCATGCCAGTAAATATAGAGAAAAGCTTTACAAAGAAGAAAAAATTAAGCAATCAGTCTAGAGACCTGTGAAATCTTGAACGCAAAAAAAGTACTTGGAAAGCTCTGGCTTTTGTTGTGTTGCTAGACTAGGTACAAGGACATTCCCTTTTGAAATCTACAGTTCTCTGACTTTGAGGAAAATCCAAAGTGTATCTGGCTTTGTGAAACCAAGATCCAATTTAGAATTAAGCTCCAAGAGGGCAAGGAGCAGGCCCAGATCTGTCCAGCACTATTTCTATGGCTGGGCACACAGTAGGATCTCAATAAATATAAGGTACAAGAATGAACAGAACAGACAAGGAAGAGCTAATTCGCTGTATGTAGTATTGTTAACAAGGCTGCTTTCACCCTGGCAGGGCAACATCTTTGAGTGTAAAGTGCCCAAAGTTAGGGTACCTGGACTCTGGGAGGGAGGGACGTGGCCCCCTTGGCAGTACTGAGTGGGGAGGGGCCTCTGTAACATGGTGGTTCACTGGGGGTGGGGGTCTGTGCTTTGGAGGAAGTGGCCACTAGGGGGTGTTGTCTGAAGAGCCCAAGCTAATGCTTTCGAAGTCTTCTGTCTTCGTAGTGTCTACCCATTAGCTCCAAGACTTTGGTAGAATTGTTTTTAGAAGGCACAGCCTGGAACTAGCTGTGCTGTGAGGCTGAGGTTCACGCTTTGGGTGTGGTGGGCACAACATGCAGGATCCATTACCAGGTGATAAGACCTGCCCAGGGAGAGGCCCAGGGCAGTGTTACGGATTGAGAGTGACACCCAACACCCAACAAATTTGTGTGACATGCTGGCCCTCCCTAGGGCATCCCAGAAACACCTGAGAAAGGGGACTAATCAAAGCCAGGCCTTCCTGATTCCTGGGTTGGCGGTGTGAGTGGGAGCTACCATTATTTGGGTATTAAAGGCCATGATGACCTCAGAAAGCTGGGGATCTTGGGTATGTCTGGGTTTCACAGGTGGCACAAGGTAAGAAGGGAGAGAAAATTCCAGACACACAAAATGCATTCAGGAAACTGTGTCTGTGCAGCACTTGCTGTTTCATTTTTAAAGCCTCTCTTTGCATAAATTGGCAGAGGCAGAGAAGGACCTGAATTAGGAATCCTTATTTTAAGAAAAGAGGCTGCACCCAATGCTTCTCATTCCCTGATTTCCCTAGAGTAACAAAAACTCCCTACCACAATAGCTTGCTTTTCTTTGCAGGGTGACTGGCAAGAAGGGAGGGAGGGAGGACAGGCAGCTGCAGACAGCTGCCCCCTGCTCCCTGTGCCTCCCTCCAGCTCCTGCCCTCTGGAGCCCACCTGGTGTTCTGGGTGCTGAGTGCTCCCTGCAGAGCAGGCTGAAGTGCAAAGAGGCAGAGGCTTGTCCTTTGAAGGCCTCTGGGGGGGGGGTCTAGTGGACTGTTTCTTCTCTAGGGAGTGAGAGCGAGGGGGAGAGAGAAACAAAGGGAGAGAGGGAGGGAGAGAGAAGGAGGGAGGGAAAACACAGGAGAGGGAGCTGGAGAAAAGCAGGGAGAAGGAGGAAGGGAAGTGGGGAGAGAAGAGGAAGGGAAGGAGAGAGAGGAGTAAGATGTGAGGGGCAGAGGGAGGCAAAAGACAGAGAGAGGAGGAATAGAAGCCGAAACATCTATGAGAAAAAGGGACAGATGCGCAGGAAGAAAGAGATAGAAAGAAGGAGATCATGGAGGGAGGGGGCGGGGTGCCAGGAGAGAAGGGATGGAGGGGAGACAAAGACAAGCGGGCAGAAGGAAGGACAGGCCATCCAAGTTTTCTGGCTTGGCTCTGGAGGTGCAGAATGCAGGCTCTTTGACCCAAACCCCACCAGACAGAGGCCTCAATTATTTTCCAAACCTGGTAATCCATCTGAGCATTATCTGCCACAAACTGGGTCAGCTTTAGCAGGAGGAGAAGTACGTGTGGGGGGCCCAAATCTTCTACTATCTGATTGGCGTGTGCCAGGTGGGGGGGTCCTGGCTTTCATTTCAGTCCCACTGGGATAAGCCACCTCCTCTGAATTCAACATCCATTCGATAGAGCAGTGTTAGCATCATGCAGCACGGCATCGCTGCCCAGCACCCCAAGGGTGCAGTGCCCCAAATCCCCGTTCCAGGATAAGCCTGCTTGTGTGAGATGTAGATTCAGAAGAAGGGCTGAAAGTCAAGGGACAGGAGAAGAGGTTCACCTAGGCCACGCCAGCCAGAAGCTAGCAAGCAGAGGGCAAGGGAGTCGGAACAGGACAGAAAGCAGGCAGGGCAACCCCGCCCCAGTCCAGCTACACTTTACCTGCCATGCAATCAGGTCCTTGAGGCGGCTCAGTTTTTCCTGGTCCTCAGGGTGATCCCTCGTGTACTCCTCTGTGAAAAAGGCCTGGGGAGGACAGGCAGGAAGTTTGGATTTCCTGTTCATTTGGTGTGGACCCCAAAACCAATGTCTCTGTTACTGTGAGAGGACTCCATGTGAGGGGGGCAGGCATGAGGTCACACGTATTTGGATGGGACAGGGACCTGTAGGGACTGACACTGTTTCCTCTTCTTAGAGGCTCAGATCAGAACCCATTGGGCAAGGGCCACAAACCCCAGGGAAGGAGTTCTCCAAGTCTCCCTGGAGCGGAAGCATCAGCCTCAGTTGGGAATCTGTCAGATGTACAAATTCTTGGGTCTCACCCAGACCTACTGAATCAGAACCTCTAGGTGGGGTGGGTGGGGATGTGGAGGAAGAAGCCCTGTAGGAGATTCTGATGCTGCTTCAAGTTTGAGAGCATTGCCTCAGGGAAGAGAACTCAAAGAGTTATTTCACCCGTGGTGCTCCAGCTGGCCTTACCACCTCCCTTACTGTGTGTGCCCTTGCCCGCACCCCCACCCCCCAGCTCTTTCTGAGACTTATGTCCCTTGCGTGTGTGCACACACACAGACATATATTATCACCTCTCAAGGCTAAACAAAGGGTTACTGATGATGACTGATGGGGTATCCCAGGGTGGCTAGAAGGACTGCTTGTGTGACTGGAATTACTGTCCCTGAATTAGACTACTGCATAGTTTTCTTAGTTTTGTATCAGTGGAGGACACAGAAAAGATTAATAGGGAATTCATTATGAGATATATTGGAATGAGGCATTCATTTTCCCATCTGTGCTATTAATGTCTGTACTAGGTAAAAGCACAATAAGGACTTTTTATTCTACTTTAGTGCTGGGAAAAGCTCTGTCCCTCTCCTGAGAAACTGGTATTTTCCCCAGTGGAAAATGTGACTCATAGAATTACTGGCATTTCCCTTTTTGCCATGGATACCAGGAGGCTCAAAAATAAAATCGGTGGCTAAAATGTGTAGGTATCTCTGGAGGGACCTTATGATCTGGATACCTAGATTATAACTCCCATTTTGGAGTTGATCTCCTCTCTTTTCTCTATTTTCACAGATCCTGGGTTTCATTTATTTCCATTTGTTGAGGTCATTTTAATCATCTGTGGGAGAGATAGATTCACACAAAGTGGCATGCACTTTGATTTGTGGCTCCTGTACTTTTGCGATCTGGCTCAGATCCAGAGCCTTTCACCGATGGAGGTGCCTGGATGTGCCCAGAGGCACAGGGGATCCGTGTGATCCCTACTCCTTCCTGCCACAGCAGAGTGTAGCATTGAGGCTGGAAAGGAGATGAGAGAGGGGCTGTAGAAACTCTGGAAGACGTATGAGGTCTGCCAAGCTGACAAACAGCTACAGTAAGATAGTGACAGACAGTTACATCTTCCCCCGGGGGCCCTCCTGCCACTGCTCTGTCGCCACTGGGGCCTGAACAGCAGCCCTCACCTTCTCGTACTTGGCGAAACCTCCCATGACAGCAGGGTCCACGATCCCATTCAGGAGCATGGACAGTGGGTTAATGGGGAGGCTTTCGTCACTCTGGTACTGGTTGATCATCATCAGGATCTTCTCATTGGCTGTGGACATGGTTTCGATGGCATTCTCCAGAGGACTAATTGTGGTCTGTTGAAAACGAGATCACCAAGAAGAAAGAGCCTTAGCAGGTCGCTTTAAAAACAGATAGAATTATTGGTATTGACTTCAACCGGGGTTGGAATTCAAATGAAGCAATGCTCCCTGAGGGACTGTAACAGGCTCTTGTTATAATTAGTGAGCTCTAGGGGCTGTCTTCTGTCTGGGGAGAGACAGGCTAACTTTCTGCTTAGTGAGAAAGGCATTTCCCTGGGGAGGTAGAGGCAGGAAGTCTCAAGCTCTGGCTGGGGTTTCAGAAGCTGGGTATGCTCTCGGGAGAGTTTTCTCTTCTTATTACCTGGGCAAAACACGCTCCAATTCAACCCATCCGGTATTGGTTGTCCGCCTACTATGTGTGAGCTATTAGCTGTGTGAGCACCTGGTGATGTGATCACCCAGCCTGGCCCACAGTAGGTCCTAAGATTGTTGTATAAAGGGTCACTGCTCCAAGGCAGGTTCAGTTTAGATGAGAAGATAAAACTAACCTCCTTTCCAACACCTCTTAGAAAGCATATAAACAGAGTGCCATCAAATGGGAACTGGCAAAACAGTGCGGTTTTCAAAAGATGGGATCTGGAATACAAAACTAAGCACAGGGGTCTGTACACTTTTTCTGTGAAAGGGTCAGGCAGTGGATATTTTAGGCTCTGCTGCAGGGATACAACCCTGCTCTTGCAGGGAGAAAGCAGCTTCAGGCAATATGTAAATGAATGAACCTGGCTGTTTCAATAAAACAGGTGCAGGTGGGATCCTGCCCACAGGCCATAGTTTGTGGACCCTTGAACTAAACAAAGCAAAGCTGAGTATAAATCTCAGCTCTGCCATTTTTTTTCGAGCTGTGTTACCTTGGGCCAGTTTCTAACCTTTCTGAGCCTTGGTTGACTCCTTAGTAAAATGAGGATAAGAAAACCCGCTTCAGAGAGTAGCTGGTAGCCGTTGTTATTAAGTCTTGTCGGTGTTAGGACAGAGACCGGCAGTCGTCCTCAGAGGGGAAGACTTGTCAGCAGGGCAGGGTAGAGGCTAGACAAAAGGGCCAAGGAATTGGAGAAGACTTCTTGGAAGAAGGGACCCTACATTTTATCATCTGTGAGATGATGGTGATATAGTCGCTGCCTCACTGGGAAGTAGCAAAGATTGTTTTAGATAATACAACACTTGACTCATAGCAGAGTTCTTTAAAAATGGGCACCTGCTAGTTATAACTACTGTGTATATGAGAAGGGCAGAACCAGCCTCTACAGCCATGTTCTTGGTCATCCTCTTAAACCATTTCCTTGGATGTGTAAAATCCGAGCCTCTTACCCCTGTGTTTCTGAACCTTTGTGAGGATGACTGCTCTCTGCAGCAAAAAAGGGTAGATGCCACCTCTGTTTCTTTCTGCCCCCTGCCACATTCACATTGCACAGTCAACATTCAGACACACACACACACACACACACACACACACACACACGCTCGTGCGCACACACAAACACACATACGAGGGAAATGAACTTGAGGTGAAGGCTGCTCGTGTTGGTGGGGGCTGCAGTCCATATGCCACAAGCTGCACCCCTGGGTCTCATTTCGGTGCAGCACACAGACCAGCCCCGCAAGGGTTTTACAAAGCTGAGGTCTAGACCGAGTTCTAAGGAAAATCTGTCAGGACCACTTGGATTCAGCCCAGCACCACACCTGGATTTCAACAATAGCCTGGCATGTCTGAAACATGCAGGCTTTAAGGTGAGTTATTAAAAATGGAAAGTCCTATTGATTGGCTTTTCCCCTCATTTCTGAAGCTATTTTTGAATCCCTAAGTCTTTAGCCTCATTATAACCATCAGGAACAGAGAATGAGAATGAACATTCTTTGGGTTTCTCACCTACGACTGAATATACAGCTCTCAGCAGAGTTATGGGGTTATGTATTTGGTGGGAGGCCTGGATGTCAGGGGCTGGTAACAGGAATAAAAGCATTGATCATGATAATGGAGCCTGCTCCATTTACTGATTGCCTCCTATGTGTCAGCCCACCCGCTGGGCTTATAACACTCTCGCACTTTCCTTTTGTTCCCCCCACAGCAGGTCAGCAGGTCAGGTCACTTGCCCCAGGGCAGATGACTGAAGAGCTGGGAGGAAACAGGGACAGGGGTGTTCCTGATTCCAAAGGTGAGCTTCTCCCACCACAGACAGCTCACACTCTGCTACCAAACTTGCCTTAAATTCTCTGTTAGGATTCAGTCAGCCTCTTGGATCTCTGGACACTTTTCTAAGCTAAGCCTTGGTTTCCTTTTCTGCAGTATAGTGCAGTATAGTTGTGTAACACTTGCCCAACTTGCTGTGAGGGGCAAATAAATTATCAGGGAGAAAATACTTTGGAAACAGTTTTAAGGGGGAGAAACATCAGCCAAAAGATGAAGTGATGGTAATCCCTTGCAATCAAGTGGCTGAATTCCATATTCTTCAAAGGCGTTTCTCTCATCTCACCCTCCTAAATCCTCTTAGGAATCCCATGAGCTGCATGAGACAGGCATAATTTACTCCTACCACTGATTACTTTGACACTTCAAGTCCCACTCTGGACTTCAGTGTTTTTATAAGCAAATAAAGGGACTGGACAAAAACCAGGAATGGCTTTGCACACTGGAGACTGGTAGGCCAATCTGGGCCCGGAGAAGTCTATCATTTAGCCAGTATGTGAGTTCTCATTTTTAAAAAATTAATTCACCTGGAGGGAGCTTGCCACAGCTTCTGCCACTCCCTGTTGTCTTGATGTCACTATTTTACATACTTACATTATCTTCCTGGGTTCTGAAGGCTTTTGATTTTGCAGCTCTTGGACTAAATGACCTCTAAAGTACCTTTCAGTTCTGCAATTCCATGGTTTTTTAATCTCTGTTTTGCAGGTGATGAAAACTAAAGCCCAGAAATACAGTGTTTGTCCAACATCATACAGCTCGTTAATGCCTGAGTTGAATATGGGTCTCTGATCCCCAGATTGGGGTGACTTGTAAAGACTGCATGTTTTCAGGGCCAAGAACAAGTAAAGAACCCTTAATATGCAGAACTGACACTTGAATCCCATCAGAAAACACGGCTGTATACAAACAGTCCCATAGTGTTGACAATTCATGGAAGAAACAGCCGAGATACAAATTCATACAAGACAAAACCAAATTTTTTGAAAACGAGCTCACTTGGCAGGCATGAAACCTTTATGTCTGAGACATCCTGAAGTTCTCGGTAACCCAACTGAGGGGAGGCTATTAGAGATAAGTTGATTGCAATAAACTTTTTGGAGGTCTTCCCACCCTTATATCAGAAGGTACCAGTATAAACAAAGCAGAACAAAAATGCTGGCTCTTTCCTAAATTCACAACCCTGAGTTCATAAAATAAATAACCAGCTCAGATACTATGGGGTTCTGCATATTAATTGAGTGACTATTGATGGATTTACTGAACAAATTGTCTTGGGCACCAATTATGTGCCTGAAACTAATTTTTGCACTCAGAGATGTGGTAGGGAATAAAGTAGACAAAAACCTCTCTTCCTGGAGCTTATATTCTAGTAGAGATGATATTCTAATATGTTATTATATTTAAAATTCTAGATATTAAAAATAAACCTATGGGAAAATTATGTAGTCTCTTAGGGGGTGATGGGTGCTTTGAGGAGAAACACCATAATGGGGGTGGAGGGTGGGTGGGAGGGCAGAGAGCACAGCAGGACCTCCTATGGTTTGCCCATGGCCTAGCAGGTACAGGGAAAAGAGTACCCCCAAAGGATAGGTCACAGCCAGGGCCAATGGGTAGAGACTACATATTAGCAGAAAGTTTCTGATTCCTTACCTCAAAAATGGGATTAGTAATAGTATCTATGTCACAGGGTTTTGCGAGGATTAAACGGGATAATGCTTTAAAGCCCTTGATACAGTGCCTGGGACACCTGTCAAACCTTATCATGTACCAATGTGTCCCATGAGTAAAGGACATGAATAGTTTCTTCCTTTCCATGGTGCTGCTTATCATTGGGATGGGCTAGGGATATGCTCAGGAAGAAAGAGAGAGGGAATCCAGTTGAGATATCCGATATAGGAGGTGAAAGTCAAATCTCACTTCTTTCACTAGCCTTAAATAACCTGTACATCAGTCCCCTCATCAATCAAATGGGAGAATAATAATGTCTACCTTGCGGCATTGTTGAGGGGTTTAAATGAGGTCATGCATGTGAACAGTTTAGCATATGCTTGATAAACGTTTGCTAATGTCATAATCATTATTACATTTCTCCTAAGGTCTAGGCCAAGCCTGTGCACAGGAGATTGGAGGGCCATCAAGCTGCTGGGGGACATTAAAGGCTAGAGTGGAATGGCTTCAAGCTGATGATACAGTAGCTTGAACACGACAGTCAGACCATGTCCCTCCTCTGTTCGTGGCTCTAAGGCATTCGGTAGAAAAGCTAAAGTCCTATGCTGGCCTACAGGGTTCTACAGGACTTGGTATCGGGCTCCTCCTACTCATCCTCACTTGCCCTGAATCAGACACAATCATGTTCTGTCCATAGGGCCTGTGTACTTGCTAGAATGCTAGAATGTCCTTCTCTGTAATGTTTGTGTGGTCCACTCCCTCATTTCCTGCAGGCCTTTGCTCAAAAGCCATTTTGGCAGGGAGGCTTTCGCTGGCCACCCTGTTTGAAATAACATCTCTCCTCCACCACCTTTCTTTTATTTTCCTCCAAACTGGTTATCACCATGACATTATTATATTTACTTTGACTTTTCAGTATGTCGTTCCTACTAGAATGTAAGCTTCATTGAAAAATCTTCAAGTGCTTGACATGTGTTAGGTACTTATTAAATATTTGTTAAATGAATAAAATGAATAAGACACCCTGAATATGTCGCCACTTTTTAAGTTTCCTCACAACCACCCTGGCCTTTCCTTGGCATCCTGGGAGCTGCAAGATCCTTAGCTGTTTGAGGACATGGAGACCCTGAAGTTTATTGAGACACAAAAGACACATTCAAACAACTGCAGTCTAGCCGGTGTTCTGCCTCTGTGTGATTGCCTCTCTCTGAGCCTCAGTTTATCCAACTATAAAATGGGTTCATAGTGGGATTCTTCAGAGGTGCCCTAAGTTGCTGCTGAGATAGAAAGATATGAGGACATGATTAAGTGGATGGTGTTCTAGGCTCTGTCTCCTCGCTGCACCCAACCACAGAAGCTCCCATTCATCAGCTTTATTACAGGACTCTATGTAGGTTTCATTTCAGTTTACCTGATGCTTAAGAAAAAAATCTGAAAGCAGGTAATCCAGATGGTACCTCAGGTCCCTTCCTGCATTGAAATTCTAGCATTTCCCCAGTGGCCTTGAACAAAAGCTTGTCCCCTTCTTACAGTTAAAGGGCTCCTGAGATGTACTATTCCCTGAGGCCTGTAGACTCACCTGGGACATTTGAACCACTTCAAACCAGCGCAGGATCCCTGGAAGCTTGTATGCAGTTATGAAGGAGGTTCTCTCGATCCACATCGACTGTCCCATAAGCAGGGGGTGGCAAGGGTAGAAAAGAAACACACTTAGGAAACCTGGCTATTAGAGAAGTTTGGCAAGAACCCAACCAGGCCCCCAAACCTCTCATCAACCCAGAGCCTGAATAAATGTTGCAAGACCCAGAAACATACTCCCACTTTACCCTTAAGAATTCTTTCCTGATGTGAAGTTTAAGTTTTCCCTGGATTTAGGCCTGGTAAGTTTTAACCTGGGGTCTCTGAATAGTCAGAATTTTTAAGCAATAATGAATGCATCTATCTGCATTTTCTGGGGTGGAGGGGTGTTCACAGTGTTCCCTGCATTCTTTTTTTTAAATATGAAATTTATTGTCAAATTGGTTTCCATACAACACCCAGTGCTCATCTCAAAAGGTGCCCTCATCAATACCCATCACCCACCCTCCCCTCCCTCCCACCCCCCTCAACCCTCAGTTTGTTCTCAGTTTTTAAGAGTCTCTTATGGTTTGGCTTCCTCCCTCTCTAACCTTTTTTTTTCCCTTCCCCTCTCCCATGGTCTTCTGTTAAGTTTCTCAGGATCCACATAAGAGTGAAAATATATGGTATCTGTCTTTCTCTGTATGACTTATTTCGCTTAGCATAACACTCTCCAGTTCCATCCACGTTGCTACAAAAGCCATATTTCATTCTTTCTCATTGCCAAGTAGTATTCCATTGTGTATATAAACCACAATTTCTTTATCCATTCATCAGTTGATGGACATTTAGGCTCTTTCCATAGTTTGGCTATTGTTGCAAGTGCTGCCATAAACATTGGGGTACAAGTGACCCTATGCATCAGCACTCCTGTCTTCTGCACAACATATCATAGTGAAACTGGCAAAATACAAGGATAAAGAGAAAATTCTGAAAGCAGCTAGGGATAAACACACTCTAACATATAAAGGGAGACCAATAAGACTAGTGGCAGACCTATCTACTGAAACTTGGCAGGCCAGAAAGGAATGGCAGGAAATCTTCAATGTGATGAACAGAAAAAATATGCAGCTGAGAATCCTTTATCCAGCAAGTCTGTTCACTACATTCTGAAAGAGCGAGTGGCTCCCAAATTTGAAGAATCAGTCTAAGGCAAAGAGCTGGGAGAGACTTAGAGCGTCCTCCTTCTGCCAGTCGTGAGAACTAGAAGACAGATCCTTGCTGGGAAGCACACAGCGGACACTGGGGACTGAAATCACTGTGTCTTCTTATTAGTATGTCCTGGAAGGTTTGACTTCATCAACACTCCTGCTTAGCCTGAGGGTCCCTGCCTTCTGGAAATACCTGAGTGCCCTGTGGTTGAAAGGTACACCTCACACAAGGCCTGGATGGTATCTTGAAAGTGTAGAGGTTCAAGAAATGAAAACAAACCTGATGGAAAAGACTGGAGAATGGGTGTCATCGTATCAGTAGATGTTAGCTTTACTTCTTTTTGCTTTGGATCAAATGCCCTCCCATTCTGACATTGACAGACACCTGCTCTGGTTGGAATGGGTGGCCCTGGGGAATGATCAAGGCTGCTGAAGATACTCACGGCAAATTCATTCTCAGGGTCGACGGTCCCTTTGCGCACAGGCCGGGAGTAGTGGAACTTTTGCACGTAGTTGGATTTATAAAAGCTGCAAGACAGAAAGAGGCAGAGGCTCCTGGTAGCATGCCAGGTTGCTGACACAGAACCTGAGCTGACCTTGTGCTGTCAGGGGAGGCCCACTACAGTGAACTTCAGGTCTGGCAGTTAAAATTGTAGCATTTAAAATCAGGTGCTCCTGGGGCACCTGGGTGGCTCAGTTGGTTGAGCATCTGACTTCTGCTCAGGTCATGATCTCGAGGCTTGTAAATCTGGGCCATGCATTAGGCTCACTGCTGTCAGCATAGAGCCCGCTTCACATCGTCTGTGTTCCCCTATGTCTGCACCTCCCCCACTTGTGCTCTCTACCTCTCAAAAATAAATAAACATTAAAAAATAAAATCAGATGTTCCTTGTAAGGTGATTGAGAAGCTAAACAGGTCTCATGTCCTTTAAGAACACAATACCCCTTAGAGTACCAAGGAGTTGGAATTCTACCATTAATGCATACCTAGGTCATCATTTCTGTGACCTCAGTGAAGAATCTAGATATGCCTATGGTCCTAGCCTAATGTCCCAGGGCTATCTTCCAAAGATTTCTTTAGTTATCCCAACCACCCCCCAAATCACTCTTCCTGAATCTCTGGGGAGGTTCTAACACTGGGGCCGGCAGGGCACGGTGCTAGCTGGATGGTTGTTATCTCTTGCCCCAGTGCCTGGCTGAAGAGGTTGGGGGGAGGCTCAGACCCAAGCTGAGCTGCTGCACTGGTGTGGGGCTGCTGGGACAGACTCCTTCTCACAAAGAGCTCCTGCTTCCCACTGTCCTCCCAGAGGAGAGGGCTTTCTCTAAGGCACTCGAGGTGCTATACTGGGTACCCCGGGTCTGAGGAAGGTAAACTGGGCAGCTCTGAGGTGTGCCTCACAGGCCCCCTGCCTCATGGCCCCATCACTGACCTCACAATCTGCTACTGAACAGAGGGAGGGAGACCTTGCCTTTATGCTGCTTTCTCTACCGCCCCTTCATCATCGTCAGGACACATCCACTGTTAACGCACAACCTCGACAAATGCTGAAAAGGTGTCCCTTTGGAAGAACGTGCTCAGTATGAGCACTGTCCCCGTCCTCACCCTGCCTGTTGCCTGTCCAGCCCACACACGCTGGCTATGCATTCCCTGGGACCACTCTGTCACCTGAGTGACAGGCTCTCCACCTCCAGTTCAATGAAATGTCATTGCTGCTTCCTGATATTTCACTGTGCCTTGTTCCTCCCATCTCTGGCTTCAGCCTTTTCAGGGACAGCACCCAGATTGCTAATTGGGCTGGAGGGGGGGGTCATTCTTTTTCCAAAAGAAAAAGAGATAAAAGGCTGGCTAAACCAGAGAAAGAACTGGGAGGGCACCAGGGCCTGTCCTGCCACCAGCTCAGCTTGACAGCTCCATGGGATTTTCTTCTCCATCCCTTCTTCCAATGAACTGTGGGTCTTACTTAATTATCTGGTCAGGCACTGGCTTATTCTTGAACCTTGGGTGTTCATCCAAGACAGGCTGGACGGTGAAACACTGGATGTCTGGGATTCCTGTAGTTAAGGGCTCACAACGTGTTGTGGGCTGCAGGGACAGTTCCCAGTTGAGACCTCCCACGACAGCCCTCCTGGGGCCAAGATTTTATTGAATGACTGACCTCAGGCTGCTGGCTGCCAACTAGATCCTAATGACAAGTTAGAAGTCATCATGGTCCTTATCAGAATTGCCTGTCACTTGTAAGCCCATCCCAGGGCTCAGCCCTTGCTAACAGTTGTTCAGTGGTCCTTAATCATCATTATCCTTTCTATACTAACTGTAATATCATAATGAATTTATAGTTCTCAGTCAATTGCATAGCATATCCCCCATGGTCTCCTTGCATCTCGCCAATTCCACTCAGCAGTGTTATTAATGTAATTCTCCCCCCTTTATAGATGAGGACATCAAGGTCAAAGAGGCCAGGCGAATTACTGAAGGTCACACAGCTTGTGAGAACAGAACAGAGGTCTGTAGTTGGGTCTTTTAAAACCACACGCTTGGGGTTCTTTGACCCTAGACTGCTCCTCAGTGTGTTCCTTTGACCAGCAGCATCTGCATCTCCTGAAGCCTTGTTAGAAATGATGAGTCTGGGGGGCACCTGGGTGCCTACATCAGTTGAGTGTCCAACTTTGGCTCAGGTTATGATCTCACAGTTCATGAGTTCGAGCCCTGCATCAGGCTCCCTGCTGTCAGTGCAGAGCCTGCTTTGGATCCACTGTCCCCCCTCTCTCTGCCCCTCTTGCTTGTGCCCATGCTCTCTCTCTCAAAAATAAATAAATATTTAAAAAATTATAAGAAATGGTGACACCTATCTCAGACCTATGAATCAGTGTCTAGAGTTTTATAAGAGCGTCATGTGATATAGAGGCATCTTTAAGTTTGAGAAGCACTGCTTTAGAGCATGCAAATAGATATCATTTTGCATTCCTGCCCTGAAAATTTGAAAGTAACTGCTTGTGGTAGGATTGTGAGGCCATGTCCAGGCTGAGTGGGAAAGAGTTCTATGATTGATTAGTGATGCCTTCCAAGGGCGCAGGCTATGGGAGCTTCGTCTGCCTATTCTAGACCTTTATTAATTTTAAACCGATAGCATGGCAATCCAAATAAATAAAACCAGTCATCACTGATCCCATCTCCTGGCCCCTGTTTCCCTTCCCGTGCCTTTCATGTCTCCTTTACTCATCTCTCTTCAGGTATCCAAGATCTCTAATCCCTTCATTCCACCCAATGATTACCACAACTCCAAAAACTCTCCCTGAGCCTGGAATTTTTGCCAACCAAGGAATCACAAGCTCTTCTTTCTGGCATTCAAAGTTTCTCTCTGGTTTCCCAAAAGATTCTACTATGCCCTTTGCTTGAAATATTTTCTCACATCACCCCCTCTTCCCGTGAGCCCTTGAGGCAAATGTCAAATACCACAGGCTCCATAAGTATTCAATTTACCCTCAGTCAGGTGTCGTTTCCTTCCTTTGACTCTCCACAGCATTTTGCCTATACTTAGGACTCTTATCTCTCCAGCTTCCTGTCTTTTCCCTTCCCAGACCCTCCCCACCAGACTGTGAGCTTTTTGATGGCAGAGGCTATGATTCTTTCATACAGAAGAAATGGCCAAAATATAATTCCAAGTTAAATTCAATTGTCCCCCTCTGATAAACTCACTCCATATTAGTATGCTGTGAATTTAATTGTTTTATCTCTGCAGAATATTTCCACATTAAATGAGAGTTCCTTAGAGAGAGAGAGACAGAGAGACAGAGAGACAAAGAGACAGAGACAGAGAGAGAACACAATGCTTAACATAAATAACAAACCTCACTGGAAGGATTTCTGTAATATTCAGAAAAACCATTTTCTTTTTCAAGCCATATAGCCAACAGCTCCCTTCTCTGGGAAGGAAACCACTTTGGTTTCCACACCAATCCATTTATGTAGCAGCCAATCTATGGCTGCTCTCCCACTACAACAATAGAGTTGAGTAGTTATGACATAGAGACCACATGACTGACAAAGACTGAAATATTTCCTATCTGGTCCTTTATACAGAAGTTGGCCAACCATTGTTCTAGAGAGGCTTCTAAGTCACATCCACTGATCTTAGCAATTGGCCTTGGACCAAGAGGAGAATCCAAACCTGTCCTGAGGAAACTAGTGACACCAGAGCCTTTAAATCATGCCCAGGAGGATGCTTGGCTGGACTGTCTCACTACATGTTGAGTCTGTACATGGAACTGGGACCCCAAGGTTTGGGCAGGGGGAATGTGGGAGACAGGACACTCAACTAAGAGGCCTTAGCTTTCAAATGTCTTCCCCTACTTGGTTACCTAAAAGAGAAGACATGAGATGTGTTGCCCTTCCAAAACTGCTTGCTAGCTTTTCTACTAGTGAAGGTGAGAGGACAGAGCATTCAGAGCTCAGGTTTTGGCAACGAGGAGATCTGGGTTCAAACCCTAGCTCCATCAGTTTTCAGCACCTCGTGCAAGCTTATATTTTTTGAGCCTCGGTTTTCTTATTTGCATATGCAGAGAGTAATAATACCCAACTCATAGGATTACTATAAGGATAAAATGAAACAATGCATGAAAAATGCCTGGTACATGATGAACAGCTAATAAAGAACATCCTGTTCATTAATTTTAGTGGAAGTAATGGCATTATAGAAAGAATATACACTTTGAGACAGATCTTGGAGTTCAAATCTCACTTCTATAACTAGGTTTGTAACCTTAGTAAAACTACTTTACTTCTTTGCCCTACACATCCCTTCTCTATGAAATAGGACAGACATAATACCCATTCCATAGAGTTATTTGGGGGTTAAAGAAATAATGGTTATAAAGCACTCAATCTATTCATGGCATGAAGAGGACTTTTAGCAAATGTCAATCCTTTTTCTTTTTCAACCTGGTTCCTGGTGCTACTAAATCAGGCCTGCATATGATGAGATAACCTAGTAACACGTAGTCTCCCTTCACCCCAAGCTAAAATGCCATGGAGCTATTCAACACCACGAGTCCACTTAAGAAGGGCCTTAGTGCTAATCTCCTGTCTCGCCTGTAACCAAAATCACATTTGTAACCAGTCAGCCCCAGGACTAGTTGCATTTCCTCTTGCAAATACCATGGTAGAGCAGGCATGAAGGGCAGGTGAGCATAATGAAAAGGTTACAGATGAATATGTATCACCCAAGGGAAAAATATTTGGATTAAGGTTCGGCAGACTTAGCAGACCAGCCATGCAACCTGTCAACCCCATTTTAAAGGCTGTAACTTAATTTGTGCTACAGGGTGTGGTGCTGGGAGCCAGGGTAGGCTAATACATCACCACTCAGCCGTCTGTCTCATCCTTGGGTTAATGTGCTCTCTGCTACCAGGAGTCTTGCCCCCTGCCCAGTGTCAACTCCTGGATCTATGAACACCTCACTGGCATCATCTCATATCCCCCATACCCTCCTCTGTAGACTTCAGTGAGCTGGCTCCCTCCCTGCATCCTTCCCTCCTTCTTTTCTTTCTTTATCTCTCTTTTCTCTCTCTCTTGTTTCCCTTTCCAATAATCAACAAGTATTTTATTATCATTACTTTTTTTTTTTTTTTTTTGGTTTGTGCTGGGCACAAGGGGAGATGGGGGGACTTACTACAGCAAACAAGGCAGTGCAGGTCTCTGCCCTCCCAGACCTTATAGTCTAGCTTATGTGGACCTTTAAAAAGCACAAAAGATAAGAGATTGAGATCAAGTCTCTAAAGAAAACAGACAGGGTGTGAGATAAGAGGCTCATGGAGAATTCAGAAAAGGCCGCTTTAGATGAGTGACGAGGAAAAGCTCTTCCAGGAAGTGACACCAAGTTAAGATCTGATGGGTAAGAAAGGGGTTGGGGGAAGGGCATGGTGAGAAGAGGGAACAGAAGATTCATAGGTCCAGAGGGAACCAGCTAGGTGTGTTTAGACAACAGAAACGAGGCCAGTGTGGCCAAAGAGACATGAGAAAGGGAAGGAAGAATCCTGGGGAGGGGGGCAGGGTTCAGATGGTGAAAAACCTACTTGCCTTGATCAGGAGTTTTGATCTTATTGTAAGAGAAGTAAGGTGCCATTCCAGTTCTTGGAAGCCACTGTGCTCCTTCCCACTCAAGGCCTGTGAGCACGATTGTGCTTCCCTCTGTCTGGGCCCTTCTCCCCACCTCCTGCTAACCTTTGGCTTGTTGCTAACCTTAGACATTACCTTCCTCAAGGAAGCCTTCTCTGCCCTCCCACAGTGTCCTGCATGGCTTCCTCTTGGCATTAACCCCATTTCTACAAATACATAATTAATGGTGCAATTAGTTGTTCACTGTCTCTTTTACTTGCTAGACTATGAGCTCCCTGAAGGTAGGACCACTTTGTGAGTGTGATCATCAGTGTCTTCCACAATGATTGGCACAGAGCCAGGGCTCTATAGTATTCACTATGAGAATGAATGAATGAGTGAATTAATCAATGAGCACAACATTTAGAATTTCCCGAGATGGATTCTTTGGATACCATACTAGACACTGACATTGGCACCACTGCAATGATTCTGGCAGCAGCTTCTAAGCTCTAAGGTGGGGCTCTGTGGGCCTTTGCCTGGCCCTGGCTGGGCCATTCTCCAAGGATACACTGGCCTGGGGCATTCTTCACGTCATCCCCAGGGGCAGAGGTTGTGTTCATCTTCTCTGCATTGGGGAACTGGCTCATCAGCTGCATCTGGAAATCTTCTCTTCGCTCATACTCCTTCCCTCGGTAGATGAACACTTTGTTCTGCAGAGAAATGACACCCAACAGAGATCTTAGGGCCTAGGCTTGGAAAACATGATGCAAGCAAAGCTGGGGGGCTTATGACATGAGCACCGGCTCTGGTGACCTCCTAGAGATCTCTCTCCTTTCTGCTTCCCCACCACAGAAAAGAGAAGCTCAGCTCACAGACCTAGCTAGGTATACCACTTCTTTAAAAAGAATGATTCTAAAAGAAGAGGGGATTGTGGATGCTGAGAACTTTTCAAACTGTCCTATGTATAAGTTCCAGAACTGTTCCTCACTCAGCTTTCAGTGTGTCATACCTGGTCTTCTGTTTGCATGACCACAAAAGGTCCCTCCTGCCTTTAATGAGCCATGTAGGCTGGGCCTGCAGGGTGGAAGGTACCAGTTTTTGGGTCCCTCATCACATCACTCCTGGCTCTAAATCAATGAAAATACATTCTTTACCCTTCTTTGACTATGTTAGCCTTCTCTAGATCAGTAGTTTTCAAATAGGAGGTGATTTTGCCTCCTAAGGGATACTGGCCATGTCTGGAAATATTTTTGGTTGTCACAACTTGGGGGAGGGGGAGCTACCGGAACCCTGTGGGTACAAGCCCAGGATGCTACTAAATGTCCTTTAATGCACAGGACGGCCCCCTTAACAAAGAACAACCTGATCTAAAATGTCAGTAGAGCTGAGGTTGAGAAACCTTGTTCTAGATCATATCTACCATCCGTGCCACCTCTACTGGCCCAGAAGCTCTTCAGTCTAAACCCACGTCTGTCACCTCTGCATGTCAGTGCTTCCAAATCTGGGTGATTGTCAGATGGGCCTAGGAGACTTCTAGAAGTTCAGATCCATAGGCCTTGCTCTAGACATGCTGAGATGGAATGTGTGGGAGTAAGATCCAGAAATATGTGTTTTTAACAAGTTCTCCAGGGGGTTCTGATGTACAATCAGGTTTGGAAAGCCACCTCTACTCCAGTGAGGAAACCCTCATTCTCTACCTCTTTTGCAGCCTGTGGTGCTTACTTTTGTGAGTCCACTCTGACTTCCCCATTGACGGGTAACAGTGAGTAACTTAGCTTCTCAACTAGACTGCAAATCAAGTAAGGTCAGAGATCAGATTTGCTGTTTCTTTTGAATGTCCCTGACTTTAGAATTGAACCTCAGGTTCACTGGATGGAGTCCTATGGGAAGAAAGCCTACAGCTGACCTAATCCAACTCTCTACATGATCAGTGAATAATCCACAAGAGCATTACTTCAGAAAGTATGCTCAGAGAGGGGCCTGGGTGGCTCCATCAGTTATGCATCCGACTTCAGCTCAGGTCATGATCTCATAGTTCATGGGTTCGAGCCTCACATAGGGCTCTGTGCTGACAGCTTAGAGCATGGAGTCTGCTTCAGATTCTGTGTCTCCCTCTCTCTCTCTCTCTCTCTCTGCCCCTCCCCCACTTGTGCTCTGTCTCTCTCTGCCTTTCAAAAATGAATAAATGTTAAAAAAAAAAAAAAGTATGTTCCAGAGACTCCTGAAGGTCCCTAAAACCCTTTCAGGGCCTCATGAGATCAAGGAGCACGCTTCATAATAATGGTCAGTTGTTATTTGTCTTTTTCACTATCATTCTCTCAGATGTGTGGTAGAATTTTCCAGAAGCTGCATGATATGCGCTATCACTACAGACTAAATGCAGAAGAAAGTGTAAGTACCTCGCCATCCTCTCTTAATCTAAATATTAAAGAGATTTATAGAAATATGTAGCAATCTCACTGTTGGCACACATTTTTTATGGGAAAATATAACTATTTTTTCATAATGATGCAAGTTATATTAACACGTGACAGGTTAATTATTGTTATTGCTAAATAAATTGATAAATATTTTAAAATTTTCTTAGTTTTAATTTTGAATATGATAAATGTAGACAGCTAGAGTCTATCAATACAAAAGTTCATTGGAGACCTCAATAACTTTTCAGAGAAAAGAGATTCCTGAGCCCAAAAGGTCTGAGAACCAGAGCTCTACAGTGCTGGCAGGGTAGCAGAAGTCCACCGGCTCTCCTTGAACACCACACTCAAGAGATGGGGAGCTCGCTACCTCATGGGGCAGCTCTGTGTATCTATAGGAACACGGGGTAGCTGAGGGTGGTGATGATGGAGGAGACTGGGCATGTGCTGGGGGTGAGGGCAGCCCTCAGATGGAGGAGAGCACATAGTCTCAGTACAAGCGGATCCCTGAAGCACAAAGCGGCGGCTGAGAGGCCCCAGGCCCCTGGCCTGGGTCTCAGTCACCCACAAACTCACCCGCAGAAAGGAGGGAAATCCCTGGCCATAGTATCCAACAGCAAAGTAGTCTGGCTTGGGCCTGAGGATTTTCATGATGTTTTCATAGAATTTTGCCTGCTGGATCTGGAAGGAGAAAACTCACAGCTTGTAACAACATAGATATGTGTATCAAAGGCAACATTCAACTCAGAGAGGCCACTCTTTTTTTTTTTAATTTTATTTTTTATTCTTTAAAATTTATATCCAAATTAGCATATAGTGCAACAATGATTTCAGGAGTAGATTCCTTAGTGCCCCTTACCCATTTAGCCCATCCTCCCTCCCACAACCCCTCTAGTAACCCTCAGTTTGTTCTCCATATTTATGAGTCTCTTCTGTTTTGTCCCCCTCCCTGTTTTTATATTATTTTTGTTTCCCTTCCCTTATGTTCATCTGTTTTGTCTCTTAAAGTCCAGAGAGGCCACTCTTGAGAGACGATCATTATACCAGAACCAAGATGCCCACTGCACATATTTGCATATCTGTGGGTATGTCTATAATCATAATAGCAATGGCTGTATTCACCATACCAGGTTCCACGTTAATCACTCTACCTGCACCAGCTCATTTACTCACATCACCCTCTTAACAACCCACAAGTTTCGTATGTCTGTTTTGCAGATAAAGACATGTTTTTCCTATCTCATAGTGCAGCTAGTAAGTATGAAGCTGAATCCAGCCAGCTGTCCAGAGCCCCCACCTCGCCATGCTGCTCTCTCCTTCGGGCACACAAGGCATGTGTTTGTGGGGGTCTATGGATGCATAAATATCTCCAGATATATGTATCTTCCCTTGTATGTACCCTTGACGTATTTCATCAATTCTAATAGGTGTGCATTCTTCATATTTTAACATCTCTGAAAACAGTTTACATATTACTTTACACCTGATAGCATCTTAGAATTGCTATTAGTCAGATAGAAATCATGACAAGTCACATACAAAAAAAGACTGCATCTCAGACTGATGGCATCTTAAATTTGATACAATATGGGAGATAAGTGTGCATGGACACAAGCCTGTGCAACATGGACTTGGAGAATGGGCATGCATGTACATCAACATGTGCATGAATGTGTACTGTGTGTATGTGCATGTGTGTGTACAAATGTGTACTAGGTACGTGTGTGCATGTGTGCACATGAATGTTCACTGTGCATATGCATGAATGTGTACTGTATGTGCATGTGTGTGTGCATAAATGTGTACCGGGTGTGTATGTGCATGTATACACATGAATGTGTACTCTGTGTGTGCACAAATGTGTACTGGATGTATGTGTGCATGTGTGCCCCCATGTTTGCAAATATCTATGTGGATGTATGTGTAGGGTAGATATAAGTGTTTCTTGCTGTGACTACATATGTGTGTTTGCATCATATCTTACACACAGTACAAACAGCTAACAGCCCAGCTGCTTTTAACAAGAATACTGCATTCAATACCCATCCCGCCCACAAAGAAACAATAAATCATCTCTCCATGTTTGGACTCTCATTTGATAGTTCCCTGGACAGAGCTGGACTGGCCTGTCAAAATAGGCTACCATGGGGTACTGGTGTCCTGGCTCTGAGGTGGCCAGAAAATATGTAGGAGGTGTACAAGTGGGAGGAGCAGCCCAAACGTTCTGCATTTTCTCTGCAGAGGCCACTTCCCCGCCAAGCCCTGGCATCTGCAGCACAAGTAGGCTAGGCTGGCTCCCCCACTCTCCACTTACCCCCCCCCCCACTACCAATCACAAGCACCGAGGAGCTAATGGGGAATGGCCAGATGGGGAGCATTTTAATGTGATTTATCTGTTAATCAGAAAGCACAAATTTGCGTTTTTATTTAATTGGCTTAGTGATTTGTAGCGATTTTACTGCAAATGTAGCACAGTGTTTATTGGGTGTGCAACGGCAGCAGCAGCCCCAGTGCCAAGCAGGTACTTACTACTCCATCCGGGAAACTGTCACTAATGAGTTTTCCCAGAATGCCTTCTTCTGGAAATATTCCCAACCGGAAGGAAGGCTTTCAGCACAGCCTTACTCAGCTCAGTCCCTATGTACACTCTTTTTCTGGTGTCCTGACCCCACCTGGCCTCCTGCTTCCTCTCCCCAGCCTCTCTGGGGAGCTGAGGCCCTGGGCACCCTGTCTTACCAGGTTCTGGCTCAGGAGCTCATAGTCAAAGATCTCCATCTCGTATTGTTCCGCCAGCTCCTTGCACAGACTGATGGCTTCTTCCCACATCTATAGGAAGGTCATGGACACAAAGGTTAGGAGGTACATCCAAGCTTGCAGAACCTTGCTGAGGAAGGGACTCAAGGCAGCTTGACTCCTGGGACTGTACTGCAAGCCTCACTCCAGCCCAGGTCCGGCCCCATGCACGGCAAGCCAGGTACTTACCAGTGAGCATGACCCTTCCTCCGCCCCACTCTAGTTTCGTGACAAATAATGGAGCAGCCAGAGACTAGGCTAAATGCTTTATCTGCATGCTTCTTGGGTCTTCACAAACACTCTGGGAGGTGTCTAGTAACAGCTGCATTTCCCAGGTGAGAAATGGAGGCTCAGACAGGCAGAGACATTGTCCTAGGTCACATGCCTAACCAAAAGCTGGGCTAGAATGCACACCTGGGTGTGACCTCAGAATTGTCAACTATAGACCTATTGTTGTACAGTAGATCTCTAAAACTTTCTCATCTTGTGTAACTGAAACTTTATACTTGTCACTTGGGGTTATTTGGAGTACATGAGTGGGGAGGAGGGCTGCACAGAGGTAGCGGTGGAGCTGAGTATAACGAGAGTGATTAGAACTTTTTGTAAATAGGCATTTTCCATTTGAAAAAAAATCCTGGAAAAGCAAACCCTTTTCCTCTGCTCTGTCTTAGGCTGAATCCGATAGATCATCCTTCCACCTTAGACTGAAGGGGGTTGGGAGCCTCTGCAGAGGCGGGAGATGCAGAGTGGGCTGGAGATCTGGCAATCTCAAGGGACACCCATCACATTTCATATTCAGTTTAAAATGGGAAATGCATCTAAATGGAGAAGCTAGGGGAGGTGGGGAAGGAGAGAGGGGAGGTTGCCAAAATGTAGTGTGTGCTGTGTAGCAAAAATGCTCTCTCTGCATCCAAGCATAAAAATAAATAAAAGCAAGTGCCGAGTGGAGGAGCCACGGCTGTAAACCCGTGGACAACTTAGTGAGCAGCATAAAAATGCTTTATGTGCCAGGAGGAACCAAGTCTACAGGCCAGGCTGGGCTGGGGCTTTCTTTCTGTTCAGCCTGAACAAGAAGACGGTGGTAAAGTCCCTGGGCTGGGTCAGGGGACTTTTTGGCTCATGTGGAGATCTTTGCAAGTACCATAATCTGCCAGAAATGCCCTCACCAATGTGTTAAGAGACCACTAATGGGCCAGGGAAGGAGTCAGATATCTAGGATTTCCTCCTGAGTCTGCCTGTATGGCCACCAGGACCTCTGACAGTCACTGATCCCTCTGAATCTCATACATTGATTATTGAGTACCGGCTGGCTTCTAGGCATGGTATGGTATACAGTGATGGAATAGGCATAAATATGGACAAGACACAGTCTCTCCTGTCATGAAATGTACGTGGGTAAAGCATACACATAAATAGATGCAAGAATTGGGTTTTGAGGGATGTAGAGGAGTCCACAAAATATTGACAGATGGACTTGCAAAGTAGAAGGCTATTGTGTGTGTCTGGAGTAATAAATCTACCTGAGGGAAGGTACGGGGAGAGGAGGTTAAAGGGATGCTCAAGAGTTTGGGCTTCATTCTGGAAGTTTCCACAGCAGTGGCTATTGAAGTGAGCTGTACCCATCTGCTCTCTCCTCTCTGCTCCCAAAGTACCTGGGCACTACTTTTCTCTCCCTCATTCTCCATTATTGCACAACACCAAAGGGTAATATGCAAAGAAGATCATGATTGGTTTGTCTGTTTTGCCAACTAGATGATAAGGTCCTTGAGATGAGGGATGGCATCTTTTTCCTCTCTGTTCAGCATAGGGTGAGTTGAACTGGATACATGGCAGAAGACAAAGCTCAACATGTCCTGTTGGGGCTTTCACACCGTGATGCACTGAATCAGCTGTAAACAAATAGTAAGCTCTGACTTGATGTCAGCAGGGCAGGAGGTTTCAGCAACGGCAGACTCACTGCCCTCAAGAGGCTTATAATTGTAAATTATAAAAACAGTGGTCTCCAACTGCTCAACTCCTGGGAATTTATAAGCCCTTCCACAGACATTACCTCATTCTGTCTTTCCAGGGAAGGTGGGGAGATCAGGCTAAGACAGATGCAATGAACTGCAGTGACAGAACAGATCAAAATTAAGTCCACTAAATTATGTCCAGATGAATAGTAAGAGGTCTTGTAATTCAGAGGAGAGGCAAAGCTGTCGGTAAGCTGGAGGACTCAAAAAAGGTTTGATGGAGGAAGTGGCCAATCAACTGGGGCCTTGAAGGCAGAGTAGGGTAATGATGACAGTTAAAATTTAAGAAAATATGACTATGTACCAGGTCCTATGTTAGGTGTTCTACCTGCATTCTCTTACATAATTTTCACAATACAACTAGGAAGTAGGTACTATTAGTATCATTATTTTGGTTGGGAATTGGAGTCTCTAAGAGGTCAAGGGAACTGTAGGTGACAGAGGAGCAACAGTTGCTCTGTTTGAAACCAGGCTGACTCCAGAGCCTGAGCACTTAGCCACATGCCACATCTCCTACAGGATGAATGGTTGCATTTGGGTTGGTGCTTCTTGAAGGTCCCCTGGGGACTGGAGGATGAGTATCAGCTGGTCTGGTTAATCTTCTCCCAACCAAACATTTTGTCCTTGCTGTTTAAAGATCAATGATGGCATCACCCTGTCATTCATTCATGTAATTCATTCACTTATTCAACATATATTTATTTGTCCCTGCATGCCAGGCTCTGCACTAACTACTGGACATTCAGCAGTGGACATGTCTTTGTGTTTGTGGCATTCTAAAATGACAAGCCAAACAATGAATGTAAAAACAAAATGAACAAGGTGATGTCTGATAGTGACAAGTGCTTTGAAGAGGCAATAAAGGTGACTCGGGGCAGGGGCGCTGTTTTGCCTAGGTTGGTCAGGAAAGGTGTCCTTGAGGACATCTGAGCAAAGCTCTGAGCTCTGAGAGGGAGTCTTCCATGGAAAGCTACGGAGGAAAAATGTTCTAAGATGGGAAAAGCAAGTGCAAAGACGCTGATGTGGAAAAGAATTTGGCATACAGCATGGGGGCAAGAGGGAGCTGGCAGGGATGAAACAAGAGAAGCGGTCAGAAGACAGCTCATGTGAGGCCTCACAGGTCACAGACAGGATTGTGTACTCTTTCTGGTGGAATGTGGGAGCCATTTCCTGTACAGAGGATGATCTGTTGGAGGCACTAGAGGGAGCAGGCAGATTTCTCAGAACCCATTGAGTAT
Organism: Leopardus geoffroyi; assembly: GCF_018350155.1. Classification (NCBI taxonomy): domain Eukaryota; kingdom Metazoa; phylum Chordata; class Mammalia; order Carnivora; family Felidae; genus Leopardus; species Leopardus geoffroyi. The sequence goes on from NC_059326.1 coordinate 178,988,304, forward strand.
CCAAGTGAACAATGAGGAGGCCCTGAATGGAGGTGGTGAGAAGGTGGAGCAAAGTGACCAGACTCAGAATTGGGAGGGAGAGCTGCCCAGATGTGCAGATGGATGGGGTGCAGAGTATGGGAAGGAACCACCCTTCCCCATAGCCACGATCTCCACAGAGAGAGGGAGGACAGGGGTAAATTACCTTTCCTTTGTCAAAGTAGCCTATGATGATCTCATAGAGCGTCTCCTTCAGCTGCCGGTGAGTCTGGGGGTGCTGCTGGCCTGTCTGCATGACCTGCGATGTGCACTGCTCATCTGACCACTGAGGACAAGAGATACACCAAATCACCCGGGGCTGAGAGGGAGCCAAGGGGAAGTGTCTTCCCTACTTATGAGGAGCAGGAGGAAGCTCTGCACACACGTCTGTCAGCTGGCCTGTCACCCTGGGTGTGAATGGTCAGTCAGGGAGAGGCTGGTCTGTGGTTTCCATTGGGAAGTGTCTCCTGATTTTTGCCAATTGTGCCTTTTGGACTGTCTATTGGCTCATGTGTGTGGTTTGTAGGGACTTTCCTAGAACCCCTATAAGACATGAGCCCAGCTTTTCAAAAAGCCAAAGGAAATCCTTCAGAACACTGTCCAGCTACAACACTGTTTTCAAGAGAAAGAAAACAGCTCACTGGGCATGCTAATGATTTATAGGTGATGTTTGAATGTTATATAAAACTGTAAAACATGTCTCAGGGGGGTTATTGTTGCTAAATGTGAAAGTCACTTGAAACCTTATGTGACCAGGAAAAGTAGTGCAGAACAGTAACTGGCCAAGTCAAGAGTTTGGGGACATAGCAAAACAAAATTTATTGGGCTAATTATTTTCCTTTTCCTTTTCTGTTTCCTTTTCCTTTTCCTTTCCTTTTCTTTCTTCCCTTCCCTTCCTTTCCCTTCCCTTCCCTTCCTCTTTCTATCTTTCTTCCCCCTGCTCCTTAACTCTTTAACTTGCTGTGAGGGCCACATAGAGATCCTAACACAAATCACCTTTATTGGAAGGACAGTACCTTGAGAAGCCAGGTGTGGAGAAGGAGTGTGTAGGCAGCCTCTGTGTAATTATCACAATCCAGGTGAAGATCGCGGAGTTTGTACAAGTACCTGTTTGGGGAAATATGCTAGGTTACCAGGGTCAGTGATAAGGAGGCCGGAGATAGGGCCAAGCAGGAGTCAGACAGAACAACTAGGCACCTCTTGGGATCACAGAGGAATCCTCCATTGCTGATAACCAGCTCCACCCTGCATGGGTGACAACAGCAGCTGTTACTGTTTATGGGACACCTAGTGTGTGACAGGTACCAGGCTAGGTATTTTGAATGCCTTAGATCATTTAATCCACATGGCAATCTTGTGAGATGGGTTCATTGAGAAAAGTATGGTTTGGAGAAGTATGAAGTATCATCCCAGCTGGTATTCAACTTGATACTAAAGAATCTGGCCAATGCAACGTGACAAATAAGAAAGGTGAAATGAATAACTCATCACAAGTCTTGTGCTAATAATTGGAAGAGCTGGAACATGATCCCAGGCTAATTGTCTCCACAGCTCGTGCTCTGAACATTGTACCATTCCAGGAGAATGAACAAGCCACAGCACTATAAAGGACAGCTCTTCAGTGGGCTCTTGGTATAAAAGAAGTGCATTTTCTGGTAAGAGAAGGAAGTGGACCAGGGTCTCAAGATTAGATATTCATATGGAGACCTTGAGCAGTCAGTAAGGAGAATATACTATTCAACCAAAACCACATTCCTACCTTCTCTCCCTTTACAATGTGTGGTTCCAGTTCTGAACCCTGGGATGACTGCATTGTAAAAATACAGTTGTGAGCTATGTTGGGAAGAGAGATCTGTGGTACTATGAGAACAGGACTCATCTAGGTAGGGAGAGAAGGGATTTCTAGAGAAGTTCCTATGGCATGGCAGTTGAGCAAGGATCTAAAAGTGAGGGGATGAATGAGGGATGAAGATCCCAGGTAGAAAGATTTGCCTATTCATTCATCTAACAAATGGGTACTTCAGATATTATATCAGTTAATCCTCCCAGTCAACCTTTTATAGACAAGAAAACTGAGATTTATGTTAAAGTACACAGAGCAAGAAATAGGTAGAACCAGGTTTAACCATCAGCAATTTCTGCCTCTATAGTCATGGCCATTCCACTCCCCTCCCTTTTTACCTTTTCTCTCATCAGTCAGTTATCAGTGAAATTATATGTGGCTTGCATGCTGGGAGTGTTGAGCTTGTGGTCTACCTTTAGAAGCCCCTATGTGCATGGCTGAATCCTACTTTATCTCCTCCTGCCCATCCTTCATCCTTTAGATCCTTAGATGGCTGGGTCCAAAAACCTTAGAGCATTCAGAAGACAGATTTACTCCTTTACTGGCCAAGGCACCCTCTCTTCTCCTTTGTCAGCTCAAGGGTTTGGTGATCTACTGCAGAGCCCAAAGGAAAACACCCTAACGGGCCTGACCAGGGATTCAAACCCAGGTACCTACATAGGCCAGATGCACAGCTTGAGTGATGTAGGCAGGGTGAAGTCTGCCTACAAGGGGGAATGAGGACAATGTCATGACTAGAGTACCCCAGATTTGTCAGGACAGGAGGAGGGCCCAGTGTTGCCATACCTTCTGAGTTTTTAGAAGAGGGAAATTTTTATTTTATTTATTTTATATTTTACTTTTTAAGCTTATTTATTTTGAGGGGGGGTATAGAGAGAAGGGTACAGAGAGAATCTTAAGCAGGCTCTGTGCTGCCAGTCCAAGGCTCAATGTGGAGCTTGAACTCATGAACCATGAGATCTTGACCTGAGCTGAGATCAAGCATTGGACACTCAACTAACTGAGCCACCCAGGCACCCCGGGGAATTTTTATTTTTTTGTAAAATCTCTAGATTTCCAAATTTTGGCAACCAATTAAAAAATGTTTTTAAATACTGTGCCTGCCAAACAGAACAGGTTTTCAGACTATATCCTGTTACATTGTTTGGTTTAGGCAAATGCGGTTTTCCTAGATTACAACAGAACTCAAATCTCCAGAACTTATGGAGATCTGGGGCTCACCATCTGTGTTGCTAAAATGGGAAGGAGAGAAAAGAGGTTGGAAGGATGGATCCATGTGCTAGACACTTTACCTATAGCATCTCATTTAATCCTCAAAACAGAAGGTAGAATGGAAACATTCTATAAAGGGAAACCTCAACCCAGAGAGACTGAGGGATCTTATACAGACTCGCCAAGAAGACAAGGTGAAAACCCCAGGCCCTTTGGACTCCAAAGCTTTGCACTACTACAATAAGTCATGTCTGGTGATGTTATAAATACTATCTCAGCTTAGGACAGCCTATGGAATTATCTCTTATCCAAATGATAGTTCCTATTCCTGGAATAAAGCTAAACTAAGTACCTAAAAATATCTGCAATAATAGCAGAGTAGGTTCAGGCTTGGAGTCTCTGGCATTTGACAGAATGGGTCAAAAGACTTGAAAACGCTTGTTAACCTTCTGGCCAATTTCTCTTTGTGGCTCTTGTCTCATAAGGATATGAGCAAGCTATAACTTGGACACATAAGATATATGTCCAAGAATTTTGTCGTTGTGCTATTTATGATAGGAAAAAGTTGGAAACAACCTAAATGTTCAACAATATAGGATTGGCTATATAAATTATGGTATATTCTAGAAAGAAAATTTTATAGTTTCATTAAAAATGATGTTGAAATTCATCTGTTGACATGGAATTCTTGTCAAGCAAAGAATAAATTATGAGCAATATGATCTCATTTTTGTAAAAAATATGCAGGCATAGAATTCCACCTCTATATAAATATAAAAGGGTCTGAGAATATGTATGGATTATGAGAGTTTATTTCACTTTTTTTTGGTCTATACTTTATGAGTTGTTTGTTGCTGTTGTTTTGATAGTAAGTATGCATTATTTTTGTAAAGAGTAAAAATAGCAATACAAAAAATTTGGAGAAAAGAATATGAGATTCTGAGAAAAAAATGCCCTCCCCACAAAAAAACCGTTCATGATATATTCAAATAAATGTCTTTTAAATGCCTACAAGAAAATAGGTTATCATGCATCTTGGTATTTTTTTTTTTCCTGTGCAACTGGGCTGGCCAATGGTCTAACTACGTGCTTCATAAACCCTAGAATTGGGCCCCATATGCTAACCCTTCAACAAATGCAGATGTAATTCACCAGCTCGATCCATAAGATGGGTTAAGGAAACTATGGTCTGTGGATACAACAAAACAGCATGGCAGGTTGTAGAACTCCAAGTGGTGTGGGGGGCTGCTTAGGAGAATGAAAAGAGTTGAATCTGGAGAGATTGATAGGAATCAGAATATACAGGGACCTAGCATCAAGAAGGTAAGTTTAAATTCCATCCTGAAGGCAGCAGGGAGCCATTGATGGATACTGAGCAGGAGAATGATACAGCAGATCTGAATTTTAGAAAACAAAAATCTTACCTTATGTACATCTCTTCCCGATTGTTATCTTTGTAGAAATTCTAGGTAGTGGAGGAAAAACAGTGGTGAGTGTTTTTCTTTGCAGAGTGGCAGGAGTAGAGGGAGTAGTGATGGAGACGTAGGGAAGACTGCTCTTTACTATCTGGGCTCTCTGAGATGCGAGCCTGGAACTTACTTTCTTGAATGCATCAAACACCCTTTCTAGGAGATTCTACCTTGAAAGCCACTCCCCTGATCCTTAGGCTATAAAGGGACAGAGGGGGTACCTCAGCCATCACATGTCAGGGTGCAGATGGGCTATCTGCTGCACTGAGAGGTGGGTTGTCAGGATTGCGGCAGCCCAGCTTGATTTTACAAGCTCAGACCCATTACTCAGATGGAGCTGGTTGTTCTTAAAATAATAGCAGTAATCAGAGTTCTAGGAATAGTAACAGATTTCAGGGATAATAACGGATCACAACTCCTGATAGTACAGTGGTATGAGGAGTTACGATGAGACTCCAGGCAAAGACATTTAAACTTGGCAATACCTGGGAAGCTCGACTCAAGCTCAGGGATCATTGAGACCAGTAGTGGTCCTGGGCTCTACCACCGGATATCCTAATCTCGTGCATTTGTAAATGAGCCCTTAAAAATTTTGAGCCAGGAGGTCATGATCTGACCCATGAGCTATACTTTGAGAAAACCCTGGTTTAACTGAGGCTCAGAGGGAGGAAGGTGATGTTCCAGGTGTTCCAGGGTACACAGTGGTTGGCAGAGACACCCGAGACCTCAGCTCCTCTGACACCCTCCCCCCATCCTCCTTCTCGATGCCATGAGAAGGCACACCAAAAGCTAGCAGGGTCTAATTGCTTGTGGATCTACCTGTCCCAAGGTCAGAGTCTGACCGTTGAAGGTCATTTTCTTCAACTCACTTCTGCCTCTCCATAGAGACAAATTGCTAAACTCCTGGAAAACCCCTCTTCCTGCTCTTTATGTAAATTGGGCCTGGTGAAATTATTAGCAATGAATTCCTTTCTGCTGTAATCAGGATATTTTAACTCCCCTTAGCATTTCAGAAAATCAATGGCAATATCTGGGCTATTAAAAAGAGAGTCCACTTAGGTTAACAGAGGCCACACAAAAGAACTATGGGACAGGATTTATATTTTTGGAGCACTGAGCATGGTGGGGGGGGGGTTGATATGATGGATGCTACATGGTCTTTTGGCCAGCTTCATTCATTTAAACCACTTTAGGGTGGGCTGACATGGTGGTGTGGGGCGTTGCGGCTGGTGCTACCTCTCATGACTGTACCACAGGACATGTGAACGGAGACTGTTCAGGAGACGGCTCTTGGTGGGTCATGCGGTATAGGGGTTAAGAGCCTGCACTTGAGATTAGCTGTTCTGGCCCATGCTAATTTGCCGTAAGTTCTGGTTATTAGATTATTCTGTAAGAGAAGGAAACTAACATGTAGGAAGCATTTAACCACGGCCCCAGGATGAATAACCTAAGAAATAGGTACTACTACTTTCTCTATGGAATGGAGAAACCAACTAAGCCTTCAAAAAACTTCCTTGACTTGTCTATTCTATTAGTTATCAGAGATAGGAGAACCTATGGGCTATGAAACTCCAAAGCTCATACTCTTAACCCCTTTTTACTGCCACTTTCCTTCCATGTGATGTGTTAAGTACTAAAGAAAACACTCATTCCCATTTCATATATGAGGGAACTGAGACATGGAATGGTGCAGTTATTGGTCTCAAGACACAGAGCTAGCAGACGGCAGAGCAGGGATTCGATTCCACTTCTGTCTGCTTTCTGAAGCCCTTAGCACTACTTCCCTATCAAGAGCACAGTGAAGCCCCAAACCAGGCCTGCCCCCAGGACTTGATGGGACCTTGGGGAGAGGTGGCTGACCCCACATACCAGCAGATTCACAGTGCAGCTCATGCGGTTGTCTTTGCTCTCGTCGGTCATCACACCCCGGTAATCGAGCAGCTTCTCCAGGAGGCCTTTGACCAGGTTCACAAAGTTTTCCACTGACTTGAAAATAGTCGGGTGCTCTGCGGCACATTCCATCAGGCTGTGGGCAGAGATGGCAGGGCAGTGAGCTCATGGCCAGAGGAGAAAGAGTGTGTTGAGGGGTGGGGTGGGGGGGGGCGTCGCGAATGAACCAGTGAGTCTAAGTTCCCCTGGTTCATGTGTTGGCTCATTTTGCTCATTTATTCAATCATGTATTCATTTATATACTTAATTGTCTATACAGTTTAGCAAGCATTTAATTTTTTTTTGCCCACCATCAGAATGGGAAAAAAATGTCCAATGTGGGCAGCTGTCCAAAAAAATAGTGACTTCTACACACGGGGAAATAGTCACTTCTACACATCCACATTGGGAGTGACTCAGTACCACCCTTTGTGTAGCAATTTCCACAATATCTATCAAAATTGTAAACGTACATACCCTCTGGCCCAACAATTCTACTTCAGTGAACCTATTCTACAGAAATATTCCCAGAAGCATGCAAGGATTTATGATACTTACAAATTGTGTCTATAGTGAAATAGTTGAAACTATCTTAAATGTCCATCAGTAGGCAAATGGTTAATAAATTAAAGCATATTTACAAAATGTACTTCTATGAAAATACTATAAAGTATGAGAAATCAATATGCTTTGACACAAAAAGCTCTATAAAATGTACAGATCAGTGAGAAAAGTAAGTTTCAGAACAATATTTGTTTTTTATTTAACCAACTCACATAGAACCTACCATGTCCCAGGCATTATTCCAAATGTCTCACAAATGTTAACTCACCTAATCTCCCATCATAGTCTGATGAGAAAGGATGTTTGCAGATAGGGAAACTAAGGCACAGAGAGGCCAACTAACTTGTACAAGGTCACACAAGTTGTTAAATATCAATATTCGGGCTCTGGCATTTGTGAGTGGAAGTGCATGTCTGCATCATGTGTTTCTGTGTGCTTATTAATGTGCCAAATATGGCCCGGAAGGATAAACACCAAACTCTTAATGGTGGTTTCTTCTGACAAGCAGTCTAGGTGGGGGAATAGAGAAGAGAATATTCATTTTTTAAATTTAAATGTGCATATATTATTTAAAAATTCTACATTTTGTTATAATATTAATATTCTAAATTTTAAAAGCAAAAATTAAAAAAATGTGACATTACTTAAGCATCTATTAGTTGCTAGGCAATATGATAGGCATTGTGTGGGGTGGGGATGGAGAGAAAGATAAAATAAAAAAAGAAATATAAAAAAAAATGCCTACTTTCAGGAGGCCCACAGGCTAGGCAAGGAGAGACAGATGGATTAAAATTTTGATTAATGACTACTTTTTATTAATCACTTATTTTGTACCAGACACTGTACTAATCATTTTTTCTTTTTTCTTTTTTTTTCTAATTTTTTTATTCTAATCACTTTTTCTTAAGAAATCATCATAATAGGGGTGTCTGGGTGGCTCAGTCAGTTAAACGTCCAACTTTGACTCAGGTCATGATCTCATGGGTCATGAGTTCGAGCCCAGTGCTGGGCTCTGTGATAACAGCTCAGAGCCTCGAGCCTGCTTCAGATTCTGTGTCTCCCTCTCTCTCTCTCTCTGCCACTCCCCCACTCACACTCTGTCTCTCTAACTCTCAAAAATAAATAAACATAAAAAAATTAAAAAAAGAAATCATCACGATAATTCTGACTGGTAAAAATTATTCCTCTCATTTTATAGAGGAGGGAATCAAGGCTCAGAGTGGTTAAACGACCTCCTGAAATCACTCTCCTAGTAAGTGGTGACCTTGGGAATCAAGCCAAACACTTCACTATTTTCCCACAGAGAAACATTGTGGTGTGTTCTCTGGCATCTTGAGTAGACAAGCATTACCCAGGCTACTATTTGTTTCTGGCTAATATCCCTGTGGCAGCTTAGGTCCCAAGAGCTCCAAGTAGGGAAAGGTGAGAAAGGCAAGGACTTCAGAGGGTCATTTCTTCCCAGAAGCCAAACCAGGCTGCAAGGAGGCGACACCTCAAACTGTGGTGTGATCAGACAAATCCATCTTCTCCGTGGGAGAAGCACCTGTTCCCTGGCTCTCAGTGAGAGACGCAAATTGCCCTGTGATTTAGGCCTGTCTGGCTCAGTCACAGCTGTGCCTGACTCCTTCTGGGACCATCACTTCCAGCCCCGTTTCCCAAGCTAATAACAATGCGACAACGCTTTGTCCAGTGTTTGGGTGTGATTCCTCACAGCCTCTCAGGCAGCTCAGACCCAGAAGTTATCTCACGGCCTGAGCGCAGCCCAGACCAGTGGTTCTCAGTCCCTGCGACATGTTAGAATCTCCAGGGGAACGTTTTCTAAAGCTCAGTGACCACCCTAAGATCAATGGCTTTGTATCTTTGGGAGTGGGAGCCAAGTAGCAGTATTTTATCTTTAGAATTCTCTAGGTAATTCCAATATGCAGCCAACATTAAGAACAACTAGTTTAGTCCAGTGCTTTACAAAGTTCAATGTGCATGGGAATCGCCTGGGGATTAACAGATTACGATTAATAGATTCTGTTAATAGATTCTGGTTCAATAGATCTGGGCTAGGGCCTGAGATTCTGCATTTCTAAAAGCTCTCGGATAATGCTAGTGCTATTGGTCCTTTGCAAAGCATGGGTTTTGAAGAATACTTTCTTAGTTTCCCTATTCTTTAGGTGTAAGATAATAAATCTGCTCATACGGTCTAGGATTGGTGAGATGGATTGGCAGACTGTTTGGAACTCACCCATCCATTCACTATTCATCACCAACTACCACCATCCACCATCCATCCACTCAACAGATATTTTTCTAGGAACCAGGGATTCAGAAATTATTAAGACACTGACTTCCAGGAAATCACAGTACAGCACAGGAAGCAGATACAAAAATAAAGACTAACCATAGTATATGATACTCCCATTTATTATTTCCTGTGTTCCAGATGCTGTGCAAACCCATTTTATTGGTTATCTTATTTAATGCTTACAAAATTTCCTGGAGTTGGGCATTATTAATACTGTCAACTGATAGAGGAGGCATGAAACCCCCAGGGCTGGGTTCTAATAAGGGTCTTGCCAAAGTCCCCCAGCTGTTTCTCTCCTTTGAATCTACAATGGAGGACAGATACAATGAAAAAGGGTCATGGGAATCTCCAGGTGATGCAGATAATTCCTCACTCAGAAGGAGAGGGGGCGGAGCACTTGCCAGCCACTCCCTGTCTATACTTCTGCCTGGGTGGGGGTTGGGGCGGGGGGACTGGAGGGAACTCACACTGCCCTAGAGTTGATTTGCATTCAGCATGGGAGGCCTTCAGAGGGAAGAACCCAGGCCCACACTCTGTGTCAGTGCTGATGGAACTGGGTTTTCACTCATCCTTTAAAACTGATGTATGGAGTACCTCTTATGACAGGTCCTCTTTCAGGCACTGAACTGGTTTGGGTGGGATCTTGGCCCCAGAACACACATTCTCTGTCCCTTTCACCTTTCCAGCTCCCTTACCACTTCTAGAAAAATTCTCAGGCAGATGGAATACAGCAAAATAGAGTGTCTAATTACTCCTTTCAACGTGGGGACCTTCACATTAAGAGATATGGGCAGGGGTACCTGGGTGGCTCAGTCGGTTAAGCATCCAACTCTTGATTTCGGCTCAGGTCTGGATCTCACAGTTGCCCCTCCTATGCTTGTGTGCACTCTCTCTCACTCTCAAAAAAAAAAAATAAATTAAAAAAAAAGAGGTGGACAACTGGGAGTGGGCTTTGGGGACAGTTCTGAGGGTAGGGAGGGGTGGGATGTTGTATAAGGTTGTATAGCTTGTACACTGCACAAGAGCCCATGAGGGCCGAAATTGAGCCCCACGTCATGCTCTAAGTCTGTGCCCTAATGCAGGTCTATTGCTGCCATAGGAAGGGAAACCCTGCTCTATTCACAAAGGCACCATCATATTGCTAAGCCATGTACCACAGGACTGTGTCTGCCCAGAGAAGGTCCTCCATGGCAGTAGAGGCCCTGAATGAAGGGCTGAAGGAAGGGCTAGAGGAACTGTAGATGACTAGACTGGAGGAGAAATGACGGGTATGTTCATGGCTTCAAATAACCACATCAGTGTCTACCTAGAGAGCAACAATAATAGCTAATATTTCCAGACTACTTACTAGTTATCAGAAACTGCTAAGTACTTTACATGACTTTTCTTGCTTAGTCTCAACAAAAACTGTAACAGCTGGATAGTATTTTATCCTCAGTTTGCAGATAAGGAAACTGAGGCTCAGAAAGCTCAAAGGCAGAAGAAGGGACCTGGCCCCTGGACATTTTAATTGGACCTTGACTCCTCTGGTTGGGCTTGATGAGTTTTGCAGAAATCATTCACACCTCTATCCTAGAAGCAAAAATAATGAGCTGCTTTTAATTTCCTCGACCTCTAAGGATTCCTTTTATAAATAATCACTCAGGAAGGATTTGAAAATCCTGCTGATCATCTGAAGACTGCCGCAGAGCCCCATCCGCTTATAAAAATGGAAATTGCCAGCACTGTAAATGGTTTCCCTTATGGTCAATATTTAGATTTTCCTTTTTAGAACTTTAAAATAAACATTGACTCAGGCAAAATGTCACTTTTTCCCCTGGACAGTCAGTCTTGATACCCACCCGAGGAGCAGACAGTGGGTTTCTCCTTCTGAGTTACGTTTGTGTTCCCTGTGTGTAGTGAGGGCTGTGCGCAGTGACAGAAGGGGGACAGGGCCTGCTGAGATGGTGCTGCCTGGGAATCTGCCCTGCCTACTGAGCAGGGCACGGAGGGTCACTGTGAGGGTTAGAGCAAGGCCTTTAGTTTGCTTTTGTTGTTGGAGATAAAATATTCAAAAAGGATTAGGAAAAGAATTTGACATCAGAGTTCTATCAGAGAATCATACAAGTCTGAGAATATACAATTAGGAAGAAATTTGAAATGTCTGAGCCACATTGCTAAGCCTTGGGAGAAGTCCTTCGGGAGGAAAGGGACACTGACATGAAGACGGAAACTGGAAGTCAGATGGCTGAACAAAGTATATTTATTAAGCTTTTACCTGCTGTGTGCCAGATGCTTTATAGTTATTCAGTCTTCAAAACAGCTACAGGCTTATTATCCCCATTTTATAGATAGAGATATTGAGGCCAAAGATGTGTGATTGGTCCAAAGTTACACAGATGCTAAGTGGTAGAATCAGGGTTGAAACCTAATGTCTTTCTCCAAATATATACAATTGGCCTACATGCACATGAAAAAATGCTCAACATCATTAGCCATCGAGGAAATGCAAATCAAGATGGCAATGATATCAGTTTCACAGCCACTGGGATGGCTTTAGTCAGTAAGGCAGATATTAACAAGAGTTGGGGAGAATGTGGAGAAACTGGAACCCTCACACACAGCTGGTAGGAATGTGAGTGGTCAAGTACTTTGGAAAACAGTCTGATGGTTCCTCAAAAAGCCAAGTAGAGTTACCAAATGACCCAGCAACTCCACTCCTAGGCATATACCCAAGAAAATTGGAAGCATTGTGTCCACATAAAAATTTGCATGTGAATGCTCATAGCATAGTCATTCCTAACATGAAAAAGTGGAAACAGCCTACATGTCCATCAATTGGTAAATGAATAGGGGTGCCTAGGTGGCTCAGTCAGTTAAGCGTCCAACTTCAGCTCAGGTCATGATCTCATGTTCATGAGTTTGAGCTCTGTGTCAGGCTCTGTGCTGACAGATCAGAGCCTGGAGCCTGCTTTGGATTCTGTGTCTCCCTCTTCCTCTACTCCTTGCCTGCTCACACTCTGTCTCTCTCTCAAAAAATAAATAAACATTAAGTTTTTTTAAAAAAAGGTAAATGAATAAACAAAATGGGGTGTATCTCAACAGAGAAATATTAGTCAGCAACAAAAAGAAATGAGGTGCTGACGACTGCTACAGTGTGGACGAACCTTGAAAATATGATATACGAAAGAAGCCAGTTTCAAAGCACCATATACTGATTCTACTTACATGAAATGTCCAGAATAGACAAATCCACAGGGGCCGAAAGTAGAGGGGATGATGACTAAAGAGTATGGGGTTTCTTTGGGGAGGTAACAAAACTGTTCTAAAATAGATGGTGGTTATGGTTGCATAACTCTGCAAATATACTAAAAGCGATAAAATTGTACACTTTCAGTGAGCTGTATGGTATATAAATTATATCTCAATAAAATCTTAAAACAAAAAGACATGTCCTGACCAAGTTCAGTGCTGACCACTGTCCACTGCCTCACGCAGACCTATGCCCTGCAGTCAGGCAGAACTGGTTTGGGTCCCAGCTTGTCTACCCAACTAGATTGTTCCAGTTTCCTCAGACAAGACCCTTCCATGAGCCTCAGGGCCCAGCTCTATGAAACAGGGGTCAGAGAGTAAATGCAGCTAAATGAGGCAGTGCACAGACAGCATCTAGCTCAGCATCTGTGCACTGCATATACCCTATTTATCTTGGTCATGATCAACATCTGCGTATGATTAAAAGAGAAAGAAGGAAAAACTAGCAAGAATTATTCCACAGCAAAGAGATAACACAAGTGAACATTTTGGTGGATTGTTTTTCTCTTCACAACACAGCAAAGTTTCTTTTTATCCATCCCATTCCATCAATATCAAAGAAACAGCCACTCTAGAGAGAGAGAAATTTTAGGTTTCTTTCAAAAATGGAGTTTCTCCAATACCAGGAGCCAGAAGATCGATCTCCAGGGGAGGGAGGAGTCTCTGAAGGCCTGGAGTCCCAAGCTCTCCAGCCTGCAGCTGACCTTTCCCGGTTCCCCCCGCGCACGGGTGCTGAACTTACATTGACTCAAGCAGCTGCATGTACTGCTCGTCTCCTCGGCCTCCTTCCACCTCATGGTCCAGCTTGAGGATGATCTCATTTTCAAACTAAAGCAGTAGGAGACGAAAAATCAATAATAACAACATTAGAAGGCTGAATGTTGAAATTAGTCAATTTGTTATTTTAGCCAAAGCTTTAGGGAGCACCTATCATTTCCCAGCGTTTGTGCCCAGAACCGGGAGTGCAAAACGGAACGGGATGCTGTGCCTGCTTTTAGGAGTTCCCAGAGTACGGGGTGAAGAGGAGTGGATGATAAGTGCTGGAGAGAGAAGGAGGGAGGGGAGGGAGAGAGTGACCACGTGAAGGAAAAGGGCATTTCAAGCAGAGGACACAGCGTGTGCAAAGACGTGGAGGTATGTGACAGAGCACTGCATCTTCAGGAAGCGGCACGTTGTCACAGACAGCTGTCTGCCTAGCCTTCCTTTCTCCATACTTCGGTGATCGCGCTGGCCCTAATCTTAGTCCTGGGGACACAGATGAGCTATCCATACCTCCCTAGCTCCGGGTGTGGGCATGTGACCCAGGCCTACCTCTTAATCAGTATCTTTCATCATCTAGACACTAAGATTAATAAAGGCTCAGGCTGAGTAAGTGAGACTCAGATCCAAGGCTTTGCTGAAACTCTTGGCAAAGAGTCTGTCTGCTCAACGTGAAGATGGAAGGCTGTAAGCCTGAGGCTGCTGGAGATGGCCATAATAGAAGAGCCCGCCTGGAAATGACACCAATACAGAGGAGAGTGGAAAAGGGGAGACAGAGAAAGACTGAGCCCCTGAGCCCATCCATACTTGAAGCTCTCATAGGTACATGAGCTGATGCCTCAGAAAGTAGACTGGTGGCAACTGTAGTGGTCAGAGATCAGACTAGGTAAGTGACCTGAACATGAGTATGTACCTATAGTCCCAACATATCTTGGTACATGAAGCCAGAGAGCGTTCCATCTCCCCATTTTCACTCTCAAGAAGCATCTCACCCAGTTCAGCTCATGGCTTACGCAATGTTTTGAAGGGCCATACTGTGTCCCTTTTCATGGCTAAAATGTAAAACAGTTTGTACTTTCAATAACATGCCGTGATGAATCTATCCAAATCACGCAGTCTGCTTCTCCTCAGTTTTACCATTAAATACGAAACTGGCATCTGGAGAAGGGAAGAAGGCCCTTGGCAAAGGTCACCAAGGTCTAGGGAGTCTTTGGGTACTCCTGGTTTCTTACCCAGCCTCTCTACTCTCAGACCTTAAAATCTCTCCATGAAGTCTGGAGGTCATATTTAAGGAGGATCATGTCTAAAGGTGATAATGCATGAAAACCAGCCAGCCCCAGATTGGTTCCACTTCACTAAGTGTCAGGTATTATTACACATGAAGAAGTATGTGTAATGCTCTGTGAATGGCAGAGACCTTTTGGCAGGCTCCTTCCAGTGCACAAAGGATCAAGCCCAGTCTAGTTGGTTGGAATCTTTAAGTGATGAAAGGCAGGGGCTGGATTCACTTTTCCCTCAGCTCACATCTGTGGTGCCATTGTTCCCTCACTTTTGCGTGCTGAGGGCCAAAGGAAAGGACAAAAAGCTTGTGCTGATACAGTAGAGATGAAAAAATCTCCTGTGAGTTTCCTCAGTCGGGGAAGATTTATGGAAGGAGATACAAAAAAACCTGGAAGATGGGTAGGATTGTGATAAATATGAAGAGGAAGAGCACTCTGGGTAGGAGGAACGGAGTGAGCAAAGGTTGTAGAGGTGGGAAAGTAGAGAAAAATGAGGAGAGCAGTTAAGAAAGATCAGAGTTCAAGAAGAAAGAAAAGAAAAAAAAATTAGAATGAAGACCCTGATGGGGGCCAATCTGATGAGGGTCTGGACTGCCAGTCCACACATGAATCATGTACCTTACATGATGCATTGTATTAAGCATCTTGTATGCATCAAATATTATCTAGACTTAAGGGTTGGGGCTATCATGATTAGAGATGTCTACTGTGCCAAGCTTGGGGCAGAAAGTAATACAGCTAAAGGACTGCAAGCATGGGCTCTGATGTTAGACCATCTGATTTACATGTCTGCTCCATTCCCTCCACCATCTTAGGAAAGCTATCAGGTCTTTCTAATCCCACTTCAGAGTTTATATCAGGCATCAGGGGTCGGCAAACATTTTCTGTAAAGGGCCAGATTGTAAATATTTTAGTCTTTGTGGGTTAGTCAGTCTTTATTACAACTACTCAGCTCTGCTGCTATAACACAAAAGCAACCATAGATAATATATAGACAAATCAGCATGGCTGTATTCTAATAAAACTTTATTTACAAAAACAGGTAACAGGACAGATTTGGCCTGTGGACCCTATCAATATAATAGTGGTCCCTACCACATGGGGTAGTTAGGAGGACTGGAGGAGATTTTATATATAAAGCACCAGGGGAGAGCATAAACTCAAATGTGCATTGGGTTTGCTCATCTGCTTATGATTACTGCTAATGTTATTGTTATTACTGCTGAATGTTACTGGAAAGCAGCTTTATGGGAGAAAAATAGCATTTTTTTCCTTGTCTGAGTTGTTCAGTGTTAAGTGTTGGCATGATTCCTCCTGATGCGATGAACTTTCCTTTAGAGCAGAGAAGTGCATGGGGTAAATAAGCACTTGTCACAAGGTCACAAAGAGCCTGCAGGGAAGGAAATTACAGGGTGCCAGGGGCTGTGCAGAGCTGGATGACGCTGTGCCACGCGTGAGCCCTTCAGGCCAGGTCGGAGAGCGAAGGTTTCAGTCAAGCACATCCCATGACAGACACCGGCCCGTTTTGTTCCCAAGCAGGCACTGTGCGCAGGAGCGGCTATGACCACAGCCTTTGGCATCCAAAAGACTTAGTTTGAGTCTTGCTTTGACTTTTCTCCCCACTATGTGATCTTGGGAAAGTTAATCAGCTTCCTGAGGCTCAATTTTCTCATCTATTACGTGAAGATTTAAAACAGCACCTACTGGGGCACCTGGTGGTTCAGTTGGTTGAGCATTCAGCTCTTGATTTTGGCTCAGGTCATGATCCTAGGGTCATGGGATTAAGCCCTGCACCAGGCTCCATTCTGAACATGGAGCCTGCTTAAGATTCTCTCTTTCTCGGGGTGCCTGGGTGGCTCAGTCGGTTAAGCGCCCGACTTTTGGTTTCAGCTAAGGTCATAATCTCACGGTTTGTGAGTTCAAGCCCTGCATTGGGCTCCACGCTGACAGCATGGAGAGTTCTTGGCATTCTCTCTCGCTCTCCCCCTCTCTGTCCCTTCCCATTTCTGCTCTCTCTCTCTCAAAATAAATACACTTTGAAAAATGAAAAAAATTCTCTCTCTCTTCCTCTGCCCCTCCCCTAATGGTATGTACATGCTTCTCTCTCTCTCTCTCTCTCTCAAAAACTTAAAAATAAATAAATAAATAAAACAGCAGCCACTTAGAGTAGTGTTGGGAGAAGTTAATGGGAAAATACACGGGAAAGGCTAGCGTGGTACTTGGCACATAGTAAGTGCTCAATAATTGTTATCATGACACTGTCAACATTGCCATTGTCAACAGTATCACCATCTCAGTTAGTCTTTATGATAGCCAAGGGAGATAGATATCCTCATTTTTATTTTTTAAATGAGGAAACTGAGGCAAAGTGGAATCTTTGTCTTGGGTTTCAAAGCATGGATGGACTTGACCTAGAGCAGGCCCAAGGGTCCAGCATATGCTCTCACACATACACTGTGCCATGCCACTGTGCAGAGCTTAAAACAAAGGTCTGGCTCCTCCAAATCAATTCCGTTTTCTCCACAGCTGCACAGCTGCATCACATTGTTGACTCCTCACCCCACCCCTGCAAGGGGGATATTTGTTAAGGAGCATCTGCAGGTTACTTTCGCAGAAGTCAATGCTACAGAGGCCCACCAGGAACCTTAAGAGGCCCTACTCAGGAAAAAGGAATGAACTCTAAGAGCCCAGCCCTCCTGAGTGGGCCTCCCTCCTCCAGCAGAATGACTCATGTGGGCCTCACGTTTGCATCATGCCTTCCCCAAATTGCTTTTGTGACCTCTCCTTACTACTTTAGAATATCTTGGCTATTTTCCTTATTTGTTTGCCTAGAATCCTGCTGAAGTGTGAAATTTAGGGAACAAGAGCCCTTCTTCAAATGTCTGGTTCTGACTTTGACTTCGTATGGGAGGGGCAGAGATAGTGTGAAAGGCCAGGATGGCAGAGTGATAGGGATAGAACTGGCACCAGTAAGTCAGCCCGTGGCCTCCTTTGTTAGTGAAATGCTGGTTGTCTGGGGTGGCTGGAAGCAGACTTGGGGGAAAGCAGGAGAAGATAGTGTCATGTGAGAAGGGATGCTTTAGGGAGTCAGTGCAGCTTCCTAATTTTCTTTGAGTTATCTTGTCTCCGCCTGCTCCAGATCATTGCCTGTGGAGCTTGGGTTTGGGAACCTATGATGGTATTATGATATTCATTTTACAGATGAAGAAGCTGGGCTTGAAAGAGGTTAAAGAACTTACCAAATTTATCCAGCCCACAAGCAGCAAGTCTATCTAACTCCAAAGCACACTGGCCAGAACACAGTAGGTGCCCAGTATATATTTATTGAATCGATTGTTCTTTTCTTCATTATGTTCTAAGCCATCTGAAGCACCCCCTTACTCTAAGCCAAGACTCCGTTTCAGGGGATCTGCTCAACTGATATCTCTGTCCATTAGTTCATTTATCAAGCAATTATTGAGCTCATGCTGAGTCCCAGGTGCTGTTCTAGGTGCTATCAAATGCTGTTACCTCTTCCATCTCTGAGAGGAGTTTTCTCTAGGACATCTTGCCTACTATGGCTCAGACCCTCAGGCTGATTGTGCCACAGTCCTGTTCTACAATCTGTAAAATAGGCAATCACTCTCCTCAGTCTCTAGACCCCAGGACTCTGACTCTTTGCCACCATCTTCACCCAGACACCCCAAAACCCCTCCCTGCACAAAAAAATTGGCCAGGAAAACAGCTGGTCTACCCAGCCTCTGGGGATTACTCAAGCAATCATCAGCTACCCTCATTACCCTAAATGATGAAAATATTCACTGGAATGTTCCTCCCTGTGCTAAGGCTTTCCCTCTGAAATGTGGAAGGATGCAGGTCTAAATGCTTCCATTCATCCTGGGAACATTGACATGGTTCTCACCCACACTCATGACAGGCACTTGACAAGTTCAGGAATGAAAGACTAGCCTTGGCCCCAGAAAACCTCACGGTCTTGTGATAGAGAGAGATCTATGAGCAGATCGTCATGCAGTGTGGGTCAAGTGATATGCCTGAGCCTCACTTAGGTAGGTCAAGACACATTTCACACTGACTGGGCATGAATGTGGCAAGCCAAGGCTCCTTTTGCCAAAACTGTCCTGTCCATTGCCCCACCAAGGAGTAACAGTGTGCCAGGGATGGGACATTCAGTCTGAGTCACAGGATAGGAACCCCTGAGATGGTCTTGGGTGAAGTGCTGTACTTATGAGGGGTAAAGGTTATCAGTCAAATGCAACAGCTATCTAATTTGGGCTACAAGAGAAGACAGGGAAATCTGGCAATGAAGTTGCAAAAAAACTCAGAGCAGAGAAAGAGATTGCCCCAGAGCCTCCTTTTCCCCACCCCCACACCCCCTTAAGCCCATCAGTGTTTAACCCCCTCCTGTCCCAGTTCCAGCCCATGCACATCCTGCTTGAGCCCATCTGTCTTTTGCATCCAGATGAACCACTGCCTCCAGAAGCAGGAAGGGCCATCTCAAAATGTGAGGCCTCAGCTGAAGGATGAGTAGAATCTCTTCAGGTGAAGAAATCAAAGGAAGAGCCTGAGCAAAAGCAGGGCGGCAAGAAAACCACAAGATGTTGTGTCCCTGGCCAGAGGCAGGGGTCCTGCTAACTTTTCCTTTGGGTTCTGCTATTTCCTTTAAGAAACTCAAACTTTAGAAAGGAAAGCCTACCTGTCACCTTCTAGAAACCTAGTTTTTAGCTGATAATTTTGGCATCATTCCCTAATGCTAGTTTGCATGCAAGACCTCCTGGATTTCAGACCCAGTGCTGGGGTTTGCTCTGGATTTGGCCATCAGGGCTGCT
Organism: Leopardus geoffroyi; assembly: GCF_018350155.1. Lineage (NCBI taxonomy): Eukaryota > Metazoa > Chordata > Mammalia > Carnivora > Felidae > Leopardus > Leopardus geoffroyi. The sequence goes on from NC_059326.1 coordinate 179,007,788, forward strand.
TGGGGCTCCTGGGGGACTGGCATCCTCCTTTCCTGGGAAAACCTTCATGGCTGCTTACTCTGAACCAAGGAGTCGTGCCTGGATCTGCTCACCCCACAGCTGATTTCCCACCAATCACACCAGCTGGTTTTTTCATGGGAAGCTGCCCCATTAGTCAGCTTGATTGTGCTGTCCCTTTTGATAAGGGAGAAATTAAGAGAAGCAATTGGGGAACGTTATTACGATGAACACATGCTTCGAGTGAGGAGTCCAAGGATGACCCCCATTCATAGAAAACAGGTGGGTGGATGTCATGGGGATGCCACAATAAGGAAATCCTTTCAGGAAAAAAAATCACATTCAGGCAAGCCTCTGAAGGCCACCAAATACAACTGTCAGGTTGTAATCCAGAAATGATGGGCTTGCTTGTTTTTTAAACATTGCAAACCATCAGGTACTTGGAGTGTTTCCTTTGCACACCTGCCCCTAGGACATCTTCTGAGCCAGCTGGTGCACACGCCTCTGGAGGGTGTACTGATCTGAGGGTAAGTATGATGCCCTTCATGTCACATTGTGTGCCCTCTATGTGTTTCCAAGCTTCACATAGTTGGCGTCCCCCTTAAAAGTCAGCAGATTGCAAACTGCCTTCAATACCCAATCCAGTGTTTCACGTTCTACTCCCCCTTATCCCAACTGGTTGGATATGGTATCTTTCTTTATCTGAACTCCTCAACCTGATTTCTTTTCAGGCTCTTTGCTGAAAGAGGGGACAGCTGGTCACTAGCCTTTCTGGGACTAGAAAGCTCCTGCTAATTAATCCCTGGGCAGAAGAGTACTCTCTCACACTGATATCATCAGAGCTAACTACAGATCTTTCTCAGCTTATAATGAGGTTATGTCTGATAAACCCATTGTAAGTTGAAAGTATAGTTAATTCAAAAATGCATTTAATATCCCTAACCCACTGCAGCCCAGCCTACCTTAAACATGTTCAGGACACTAACATTAGTCTATAGTTGGGCAAAATCATCTAATGCAAAACCTATTTTATAATAAAATGTTGGTCAGCTCATGGAATTTACTGAGTACTTTACTGAAAATGAGAAATAGAATGGTTATGTGGGCATAGAATGGTTCTAAGTAAATCTGTTGTTTACCCTCATGGTCACGTGTTTACCCTCATGGCTGACTGGGAGCTGTGGCTCACTGCTGCTGCCCAGCACGCGGCAGAGAATCTACTGCCTACCACTAGCTCAGGAAAAGACCAAAGTTCAAAATTCAAAGTAAGGTTTCTACTGAATGTGTATCACTTTCACACCATTGTTAAGTCCAAATACCATAAATCGAACCATTATAAGTTGGGGACCACCTGTAGTCTCTTTTTCTCCTTAGAACAATGTTTTCCAAAGTGATTGGCAGAATGGCACATCCAATTGATGTTTCTTACACAAATAAGTTTGAGAAACTGGGCAAGTCTGTTTACCGTGGAATGCCTCAGTGCTTTGACTATGTTAATGTGCACTGGAGATCTCTAAGAGGGGTTACCATATGCAGTAGATTCCAAAGGTATTTAATTTCCAAACCGTCTTCCCTAGAGCATCTGGTTGGATTAGTGCTCTATGGAACATATTTTGAGAAAGCACTAATGAAGAGGATGCCATTCATTCTTTCACTCAGGCAACATTTACTGCGACAATACCAGGGACGGGATGATGCAGTGGGCACAGCACGGTTTGGGGACTGTAGCGACTTGTGTGTTGCAGCCTCTACCCCACCTCTTTGTTGATGTGTGACTTCACCTTTCTAAGCTTCGGTATTTTCATCTGTAAAATGGGTATCATAATGCTACCTAACTCTCTATAGGGTTGCAATAAACAAGATCACAGGAACTAATGCATGGAAAGTACTGATGGTGTGCCTGATACATAGTAAGCACCCAGTTAATGGCAGTCATTTTTGTCATCATCATCATCATCATCACCTTTATTATATAAGGTTGAGGAAGATGCAGAAAATGCTCAGAAATGAGTATAACACAAGGCAGTATATAATCATCATACCTCAGACAGATAAAATGATGTAGGAATGGAGAGAAAAGGTCTCTTAAAGGACACAGGACTGCACTGGACTTTGCAGGATCAGTAGGAGTTTAGGTGACGGCAGGCAGAACTGTGAACATGGAAGAGCGTAGAAAGAAGGAGAAATGCACGGAGGAGGACATTTACGGAGGTAACCCAATTAACATGAGCTGCAGGAAATAGCTGGGGAACAGGTTGAGGGGGGGGTGGGGAACGAGGTAGGCATAATGGCTGAAAGGGCTGAGTGAAGAGCAAGGAAGGCCCTGAATGCAAGCATAAGGGTTTGCACTTTACTGGGTGAGGATTAGAGAACCAGTAAGCCAGAGAGGGGAGAGATCTGTAAGGATTTTAAGGAAACACATTTGGAATCTGTTGCTTTTTAAGTACCTGTCTTAAGGGGAACTGTTGGGTGGCAGGAGATGGTCTCGAGTGAGAGGCAAAAACGCTGGGGGAGGGGGAGAAAGAGCCTGTAAGGGGTAAAACCAGGTGGGAAGGTGTGGCGGAGAGGACAGCAGGGCAAGATTTGAGGGAACCTGGGCAGAGGCAGTCTGACAAGACTTGAAGACCAACCTTCCTGAGCTGGGTGAAACTACAGAACACTGCCAGGAGCCTGTTGTGGAAATGGGTGCTTATTCCACTGTCAGAAGCTTCTACAGTGACTGGGCCCAGAGAGCGGTCCTCATCCTTCAAGTCTGATGGGACTTTTAATGAAAACATTTGGACACAAGTTGCCCACTCCCTTCATGCTGGGGAAAGCCTCCTACTGCCACTGCAGATACACAAGTCTCTCCTGAGCAACAGGCCTTTGACTCCATTCGCTGTCATTTTCACTCATGGCTGAGTGTGACTCCTGGGAAGCTCAGCTCCTTCTAGACAATATAGAGCCTCCAAGTTGTCCCAGAAGAGAAAGAGCTGGACAGAGGCCAGTGTGAGATGAAGGCAGGTGGGAGGGGCGGGCTCTTTGGACACACCTCGAGGGAACTCTTAGGTAGGGAAGTATGGTCCTTGTACTATTGAGAAAGGGACCAAGCTGATACCCAGCAAGAAAGCACATTTTCATCTTGGCCTTGGGCAGCAAAGCATGATAAAATAGTGACCTAATCCAATCTGCCAGCTCATTCTGGGCACATGAATAATGTCCCTTGCCTACTGTCAAGCCCCTGAATGAAGCCCAGGCAGATGGAACGAGGATATCATTATGGGGAAATGGGCTGGGGATTAGGGAGGATGGCATGGGTTTCCAGCCTCATTTTTTACCTTTTTGAAATCCCCACTCCTTTGATATTCACACAGCATCATGTCGAAGAAGATTGGTATGGTGGCTTTCCGGAGCTCAGCCTCAGGGATAAGTGTCATCTCTAATATAGGTCCCACCATGCCTGGGATGAAGCAGATTTTGTTCTGGCCTGTAAGAGAAGAGGGGCATGGACACATAAAACAGTTTTCATGATGCACAGATCCTCCTCAGACCAAGCCTGTGGAAAGGAAAAGAAGGGAGGCAGAATAGTAAAAACAATAGTTAACACATATATGGTTGTTTATGGGAGCCTGGCACCATTTTGAACACTTTACATATATTAACTTCTGTAAGAGGTGCATGCATCATCCAGAACAAGCTGTTATTAAGGATAATAACATGGGTTTGTGGAAAGCATGTCACTGCTTACAAGGGTTTTCACCTGCATGATCTCCTTGGCAAATGGAGCCCTGATGCAATATGTTGGTGATGGCCAGTCACAGGGATATTTGAAACTATGCCTGTCTACATCACACACCATGTTTCTGAGATTGGAAAACATGCTTTTACCAACTATTTCATGAAACAGGAAACGCAAAATTTGCTGCTAAGAATCTGCTACTAATAGTATGATCAGCGGAATAGTGAAGCACTCCCACACCCTTCCCCTTGAGGGAACAGTATGGCCAATGCAATAGTGAGTGGAATGGTGAGGCATTCCTGTGAACTGCCTGTTGCTCTTGGCATTCTAGCTACACTGGCCTGCTTCCGGTGTCACAAACTCACTTTGTGTCCTACACTGCCAGGCCTATGCACACAGTGCTCCTTTGTTGAGAATAGTTTTTCCTGTCTGTGCCCCAACACCCCCATTGCCACCTGGCTTCCCCTGGAAGGGTCCCACTGGATAGATATGTTGAGAAAAGCCCCCAGAGCGTGCCTTCCCACCCCAGGTAGGTCAGACCCTCTGCACTGGCTTCTTGTGTTGTGCCTTCTCCCCCAACTTTGCAATTATGGCTTTATTTGTGAAATAATATGATAACTATCTGCCTCCTCCATTTCACGAGAGTAGAGACAATGTCTGTTCTCACTGTTGTACCTATGGCACTGAGTACAGGACATATTAGATGCTCAATACATGTATGTTGAATGAGGAAATCCATTTCCTGACCTAACTAGCTATATGACTTGGATATACATCTTTATAAAAATGCAAAAGCAATACGTATACACACCTGTTGAGAAGACCATGTGAAAATATACCTGTGTATACTTAGCACAGAGCCTGGAAGAATCAGCATCTAGGGGCACAAGTAGTATGGCACAGTGGTTAAGGGCACTGGTCCTGGAGCTAGAATTGCCTGAATTTGTAAACTGACTCCACCATCAACTGCTGTAAGATATTAGACAAGTTGATCTCACCACTTGGGGCCTCAGTGTCCTCACCTGTAACCTGGGAGAATAATAGTATTTATTTGATAGGCTTGTTGTGAAAAATAAACAGATTTTTACCAAGTGCCCAGGACAGTGCTTGGCATGTGTCACACTTTACACAGTGTTAGCTACTACTGTTCTGGTGTGTGGCCACAATGAACCATCAAGGGAAGCCTTGTTGAGCCTTGTTAAGTAGACTACTCAGAATACACACGAGAGAGGCACGGTGAGGGGCACTTAGGAGTCGCAGGGATTTCCTGGAAAGCGAGGGCAAGCGTATCCAGGTCATCCTATCATCAAAGCTGATGCTCGGGTGTTCCATCAGCGGCTGCCACTTCAGAGCCTCAGAGCCCAACCTGGAGCAGAGAGCTCCTGCAGGCGCAGAAACTCGGGTGGTATGGTGCACAGCCTGGTGCTGTTGCTTTCGATTAAAGTTCAGACAAGGAGCCAAGAGGGAAACTGCAAGAAAATGAATTTTCATGTAGCCTAAAATGAGGCTTAATGCTCAAGTATTTCCCCAGAATTCAGATAAAAAAGGCATCATCCTAGGACTACCTTCGGCTAGTGAGAATGAAATGGTGAAGTCAGGCTGAGAGTTTTGTGAAATATAAAGACACTTTTCCAGGATATCTGCTTCATTTTATGATGCATTTGGATTACACTTGAGCTTCCAGTCTTCGTTTTGGCCCAAATAGAAAAGAAAAAAAAATTGTACATTTTAGCAGGTTTATAGTAATTGCTAATCTAGGTTTTTGATTTCGTCCTTCAAGATCCTTTAAACCCACAGTGGGGTTTTAAAATTCAAAGTCAAGTGCAATAATAAGTAGAAAGTAAATGGGAAACTGTCAGATAAGCCACCACGGAATGGAGGAATTGCTTATGCAACAAAGGCCTTTAGAATACTGGAGGGCATTGGGTATGATAAGGATATATTTAAGATGGTTTAAAATAAAGAGCGGACATGCTGTAGACCAGGGATTTCTTAGATACTTTTGACCTCCATTCTTTGCAGTCAGTTGAAGAGATGTTTGGAAGAATCGGGGAAATGGAGAAAGATGCTGATCTCTAAATACAGTGTGAGCTGAATGCCCCTTACAATGCTCTGTGAAGAAATTTTATTCATTTACATCAAAAGCAGAATTTCAGCACATTGGATTTTGTGTTCAAATAATCTGAATGTGTGCATATGTGTGTCTTTATACACACAGACACGCACACACGTGCACACACATACACACACACACACATTTGTAGTTAATTGGATGCAAACTCATTTGGAAAAAAAAAAAAAATCCTCATTCAAGAGACACACCTGCTGCTGTATTCCAAAAAAGGCAAGGCAAGGAATCAGTAAGAGGGTCTTTTTTCATATAATGGAAGCTGAATCTCACTGAGCACAGATACCAATTAGAAAAGGCTTTTAAAGTGCCAATAAGCCAGCAGGATAAATCCACATGCCAAATTACATAGGCTTTGGGAAAGGCTCTGGTGGTAATGAGAGCGCAGAGAAGAGCTTCGGTGTGTGGGTGGAAAGGAGTCCTGTGTGTTCTCGGGCCTGGGTTTCTAATCTGTGCAATGGCCTCATCTATCACACCTCTCAGGAGGAGACTGGTATCAGGGCACTAAGAAGATGACCTGACAGAAAAGGAAGAGGGAGGAAGGGAGCGGGGAGGAAAGGGGGAGAAAGAGACCATTGTTGTGAATCTGCTGAGACCAGAGTAGAGTCAGTCACTGACCTTGTGAGGCTGATACGAACAGAAGGGGCACTCTTTTGGAGAGAAGATGGCTCTCCAAAGGTGGACACAGACTCTGGAATGAACAGGGATGTGGACAGGTCATGACCTCCTGGATTTCAGAGTCCTGCATCCTCCCTGGGACTCTGAAGTAAAGCTGGGCCGACCCAGAAAGATCACACATTCAGTTCCAAAGGGGAAGAGAGAACACAGATCTCTGCTGCTCTGGCTCAGGCTTGGAAAAGCTCCCTTCTGGCACTGCTCTGAGACAGGCAGTCTGTTTGCTCCTCATCGTCCAGCACATACCCAGCTCCAGCTTCCCCCCAGGCCTTGAAGAATCGCTGAGCCCTACAATCAGGTCCCACTGTGGCCACTCCATGGCCCCGTGGCTTTGTGCCTGTCATTTAACTTCCCTGAGCCTCTGTGATCTCATCTGTAAAATGGAGATAAAAATAATCCCTGCTTGGTAGGATTGTTGAGAAGCTTAAAAGAGTTCATATAAACAGAGGGCTCTGCAGAGTGGCTCATTAGAAAGGCTCAGGAAGTACTGATGTTGACAGTGGTGATGATGATGGTGAGTACTATAAGCTCAGCCTCTGCTGGATTCTGGAAAAAGTAACATATAAAGACATGTTGCAATGCATGGAGCTTCCTAGAGCTTTGCACGGAACATTTTATGCCTATCAGTTTACTTGTTCACCTCCAGAGCAAAGAGCTGGCATGGGGAGAGAGGGTCAGGATGGATTTACCTTTTCTCCCAGGGCTGACACTCACAACCCTGTAGACCCTTCTTTATCCCATCTAAATATTTCATAATCTGTCCTCAAAGATGTTTGAAAAACTCCAATCTGACCACGTTGATCCACAGTTTACAATCCTTCCGTGGCTTCTGTTGCTCTTGGGACCCAGCTCTGTAGGCCTGTTTGGTTCAATGCTCCTGCTCTGTACCATTCATCTTTCCTCTTGCCTGCCTGTCCTCCCCCCATGCCTGGCTCCATGCCTTAGGCACACTCTGTTCCTCCTCCTTGGGCCTGCATGTAGGCCCTCCTCTGGCCACCCTGCTTTCCCTTCCCTCTTCCTGACCCCATTTCTACACCGAACCCTACCTCCACCTGTCCCCACAAATAAACCCCACTCATTCTCTAACATCATTCTATCAAATACGGAAGCTACAGCCACATGTATCTTTTGAGCGCTTGAGACTAGTCCAGGTTGAGATGTGCTGTTGAGTATAAAAAGCCCACTAGATTTCAAAGAATGAGTTCTGGAAACCAAAAACAAAAGTTAACACATCTCAATAATGTTCTGTATTGATTGCATGCTGAAATGATAACACTTTGGAATACGGGGTTACATCAAATATATTGTAACATTAATCTCACTATTTCATTTTTCTTTTTAAAAACTTTGCATTTAGACAGGGGGCTCACATTCCAGTTTCAGAGGATATGACTGCTCTGGAGCGAAGGCTCCACACCATTCCTCATCGAGGCCATCCTCGGCTCACTCATGAGACTGTCCTTTACAGAGTCTCCAGCTGCCCCAAACTTCTGCTCTGCAGCAATCCCCTTTGACCATAACAAGATAGCTCTGCAATCAGTAGGTTGCTATTCAGTGCAATGATCACAAGTCTATGAAGTCAAGGGCTCTATCACGAATCTGTTTCCAGTTGTAACTCCAGCCAGAGGCACAGTGCCTGGCATTTAGAGGATGCTCATATTAGTTTCCTGTTGCTGCTGTTATAAATCACCACAAACTTAGTGGCTTAACACAAACAAAGTTACTATTTTATACTTCTGGATGTCAGAAGTCTGAAATTGGTTTCATTGAACTAAGATCAAAGTGTGAGCAGGGCTGAGTTCCTTCTGGAGGGTCTTAGGAAGAAACCATGTACTTTCCTCTTGCAGCTTCTAGAAGCTACCTACATTCCTTGCCTCCTGGTCTCTTCTTCCATCTTCAAAGTCAGAAGTGCATCTTCTTTAAATCCCTCTCTGACTCTCCTGACTCCTTTTATTCACTTCTAAGGACCCTGTGGTTGCATTGGGTCCACCTGGACAGTCCAGCATACTCTCACCATCTGCAAAATTCTTAATCATGTCTGAGAAGTCCACTTTGTAAGGTAATATAAACACTGGATCTTGGGATTAGGACATTAACATCTTAGGGGAAATGTTATTCAGTCTACCACAATATTTTGCTCAATATTTGCTATTCAATGAGTAAATCAATATTCAGTTGGATACATGGATGGATGGATGCCTCCCTATTTCCATTTTCTATTTCCTGCCAGTAGCTTCCTCCAACCGTAAGAAGCCATGCTTGTGTAGGCTGGTTGCTCTCCTGGAATACCTGTCCTTTCCCCTCTTTCTTTCAGTCTGGACATGGGCCAGACTGGGGTCTCATTCAAGAGCCATTTTCCCGAGTGGAACCATCCTTACTGCCCTTGCCTACCTCCCATTTACCTGAACTCTTGAGTCTCTACCACACACTTCATGTTAAAGAACACATCTCAGTTTGTTCTTTAAATTCTTAGTTTGTTCTACTCTTAGGACTAGATGGTGCCTCTTCTTAGAAAGGTGGGGACTGTGCCTTATCCTTCTCCAATTCTCCCACCCTTCCCTGGAGCCTAGTGCTGAGCTGGGCACTCTGTACATGCTTAAAAAGTAAAGGCCCAGTTGATCTCATGGCTCTGCCAGTAGCAACCTCCCCACAGACGAGGCCATGATGCCAGCCGCTTGAATTTGTCTTTCTTTCCCACGAAGACTGTTAACCCCGCAGCCTGACATTAACCCAAGTGAATGTGGGATGGCTAAGTGAAAAGTCATTCTGGCAAAATGTGCATTGCTTCACTTCAAGCAGAAATCAAATGTTATGATGTTATACTATCAGGAAACGTATATTACATTTGGCATAGTCCCATTCCAAAAACACAAATGGCATTAACCTCTTAGTGCTCTGGCCCTGGTAACAAGATGTGGTCCTTCTCTCCATCAAAACCTCCCACAAGTAACCTCTGTCACAAAAGCACACACAAACACAGAGACATGCACACACACGTATTTGTCTAGGCTTTTCTCTGAAGAATGTTAAATAATCTTTAAGCCTGAGATTATCTTTGCAATTAGCTATCTTATCATCACAGGATTGCTCAAATCTTTCCTGATGAGAAGAAGAAGATGATGATGATACTGATGATCATGGTGATGATGCCCTGATTGCTTTGGGCATTAAAACAAAATTTAAAAGGTTAGTATGCATTATGATTTACTCATTATCAGTAGTCTTGGAAAAACAGTTCACTATTTCACACTCTTTGAAAATAATTTGCATATTCTGAAAAAATATTAGTCAGAATATTGGACTTGGGAACAAGAGACAGGTTCTTTCACTTCAGCTGAATCACTGATTTGTTGACCTTGGGAATGTCCTTGTGCCTCTCTGGGCCTTAGTGAGCTCCCCTATAAAATGGGGGGGGGGTTTGAATTGGATGATGTATCAGTTAGGGATAACATAAATCTGATTACCATGGCTAAACTGAGTAAGTTTTGCATTAGTTTTCTTCCTTAACAAGAAGTCAAAAGATGGTCAGTCCTGAGCTGCTCCCCCATCCTTAGCATATGACTTTTGTCTTCATAGCTTCAAACTGGATACTGTACATCCAAGCATCTTGTTTTCCAGAAAGGAAGAAGGGGAAGGTCTATGGGCAAAAAATGTGTTGTGCTCATTGAATTTGTCCCCTTCCCTTTTTTGTTTTAAATTGGACAAAAAGGATTTCCTGAAGCCCCAACAAGTTTGTTTCTGTTGACTCTCTTTGGACAGAGATGCGTCATATGGCCATCACCTGCAGTAGGATGTTGTTAACTGAGCAAATTGTGATCATGAAAAAAAAAAACCTAGGGTTCAGTTAACCAGGAAGAAGGGAAGAATGGTATTGTGTGGGTTCTCAGCTGTGTCTGCCACAGACAGCTTCTAAGTTTCACTTGGTCTTGGATATTCCATAAATTGTACTTTAAAACCTATCATTATCTACTACATTGGTCTCTAGTGTATACAGTGCTTAGTCCTGGTTTGGATTATCAGGTTAACCTCATTAGCATACTAGGAGAATGCATGCTAATGCCAGCATCTAGTAGAACACAAGGTGGGGTGGGGATGGGAAACCATCCATTCACTCTGCCTCCTCTTTCTGTTCACTTATGCCTGAAGGAAGACAGCTGAGGAGGAAGGCAGCTATGTAACTAATAAGTAACAGGAAAATCCCTTCAGGCTGATGTACTTTCCTCTTTATGCAAGCCCAGGCCAAGAGGTGAGGAGGGTGACCATCTTCGCAAGAGATCCTTCACTTCTTGTTTTATTCAGTGGACATCAGTGACTTTGACCACCACTCCCCCCCCCAAAAAAAAAAAAAAAACTCCATAAACATCTTACTTTGGGAAAATATACCCCCTTCAATGGACATAGACTTGGTGGGACCATCAAGGGAGAGGTCATCCAAGGAAGGCCAATACAATGACATCCTCTGGGGACTCGATCTTTAAACGGGGTGATGCCTGAATGGAACATACCAAAGGCAAAGTTGTGCCACCTCCCCTGGATCCTAAAGTGGTTCTGACCCTGTCCTTCACAGACTGGTTCTCCTTGCCCTTCTGGTAAGTACCTTCTTTGATTAAGGCAGGCACAGTCAGTTTCTCTTTCTTGCAACCCCAAACCCTAATAAGTATATCTTTTTTTTTTTAATGTTTATTTATTTTTGAGTTGAGAGAGAAGAGAGAGAGAGCGCCAGCAGGGGAGGGGCAGAGAGAGAAGAAGACACAGAATCCGAAGCAGGTTCCCGGCTCTGAGCTGTCAGCACAGAGCCCAACATGGGGCTTGAACTCATGAACCGTGAGATCATGACCTGAGCCGAAGTCGGATGCTTAACCGACTGAGCCACCCAGGCGCCCCACAAGTATATCTTTTAATTGCAGTAATTCATCATTTGTGTTTGCAAATAGCAAGGAGTCTGCAATACTTCAGGACAGACACTCAGGCCAGGGTCCTTGTCCTGAATCTGCTTCTTAATCCACGATCTGACTTTGTACATACCTCTTCACCTCTCTGTGCCTCAGTTTCCTCACAGGTAAAGTGGTGGGTTGGATTAGACCCATAACTTCACACCCTTCTCTGAAGTGCTTCAGGATCTTTCCCCAGAAAATCTTCAGGGGTCCACATGGGAGCTCAGGTGTGGCCCATTATAATGGGCTCTGGGCCCCCCACCCCAATTTAGTTAGAACAGCTTGGCTTTCAACCAACTTATGTATTGAGCAGGAGATTCTTTTTTTTTTTTATTGGCCCTCAGCTAAAAATAAACGTTAGAAAAATTCTGGACAATATGATCTCTAAAGGGCCCTTCCAGCTCTGATGTTCTGTGGAATTCTAAGCAGGTGGAATATTTGGTAACATCTTTCCATTCATCAGCATAATTGGGAGTGCAGGAACGTCTGCCAAAACATAATCTATATCTAAATAAAATCTTCTGTGTGCAAAACAACGGCAATGAAGGACATTCAGGAAAGAGCAGCCTGTGTGGAAGAGCTAGAGACAAACAAAGCGCAGATCCTGGTTTTGCAGTTCTGGCAACGGCTGGGGTGTTGGTGTGGGAAAGGAAGCCCACCGTGGCTTTACCTCGTCTCTGCCGTTGTGAAGCAAAGAGTGTAAGGTCAAACGCAAACCGAAGCCGGGCCACTCATGTTTCACTGGGCATATGCAATGTTTTTAAAACTTCTGATTAGTTATCATCAATATTTAGAAATTGGAAAATGCATTTTAAAAATTTGTTTCCTGGCTTCTTTTGAAAAACTGGAAGATGGGGACATCATTGGCCTTGCTTTCTAACAGGATGGCAATGAATCAGATCAGAACGGCAGCTGCCCCTTCCGCTGGGGGTATGTTTGCTTGACTTCATTCCAGGCCAGCTACTTCCTCCCATATTCCTGACCCTGAGGCCATGTGCTGACTATTAGGTAGCCTTGCACTTGCACTATCCTTTTTTTTTTTTCTTATTGAAGAATAATGGTCAATGACACATAAAATATTTCTTATATCCCTCTCCTTTTCCAAAGTGGAGAAATAAAAGACTGATAAAGGCATGCTTTTCTAGAAAAATAGGGCAGAGATAGTATTTCTTCACAGCAGTGGTTTTCAAATAGGGGTGGTTTTGCACATCCCTTTCCCCCTCCCCACGGACATTTGGCAATGTCTACAGACTTTTTGGATTGTCACAACTAGGGAGTAGGGAGGATGCTATTGGCATCTAGTGAGTAGAGGTCGGGGATGCTATTAAATATCTTGCAGTGCACAGGGCATCCATACAACAAAGAATTATCCAACTCCAAATGTTGACAGGACCCTGTGTTATGGATGTCTGTGGGTTTAACATATCCCAGCCCCTTCACTCTTTTACATTACCTGCCTGGGCCCCGCCCTATAGGCCTGGTGCTAATGATTAAAGAGGCATAACAGGAAAATTAGGTTCTGTCCTGATGGGGCAAGGATGAAAATGATGATAAAAATTCTGACCATGGGTATGGCCTCCATGGCTTTACTCTCTCAGTTTTTACTGTTATGAAACTCTTAAGTGCCCTGGGAGAAGGTGCTATTTCCCCAGATTCTACCCAGTGTCACTCAGTCCCTTTGCTTTGGACCTCACAGCTTGTAAATGACAGGGCAAGGCCCAAGGCGGGTATGTGGCAGTCTGTTCTGGGCCTGGTTGTCCAGGCCACCCTTTGATTTTGTAAAGCAATTCATAGCCCTTCTGGTACCAGTGTGTGCTCTTAACCCAAGTCTGATGCTGCCAGAGACCACAGAACCCAGACTGATGGTCTATCCACTGTGCTTCCCCTGCAGTGAATGGACCTTGCTGGAAAGGGCAAGAAACTGCTGTCCAGGAAACCCGAAGGGAACTGAAAGACATTAAAACCCCTAGGGAAGCAAGAAGCAATGTCAGGAGAGGTAACTTAGGTTGAATCCGAAAACTGGGCACAGTCCCTGTGTCTCCTCTGAAGATGGCTACATCCAAGCCCAGGGCAGAGTAGATTAGCAGCAGAGAGTCAAGAAGGGCACAGGAAAATTGGAGATGAAAATAGTTCATTACTTGTAACTACTCATTAATCTATGCACCTATCCATTCATCCTTTCAACACTTATATTTATGGAGCAGGATTCAGGCCTGAGGCAAGGTGTGTGGCCCCTGTCCTTGTGGGATCAAAACCAAGCTCTGGGCCTTGCAGCTGTTTGATCTCAAGCAAGTTACTTCCCTCTCTGAGTTTCCTGATCAATGAAAGGAGGGGGCATTTTTCCATCTTGCAGAAGGTGACTGAAGATTAAATAAGATCTCCTTAGCACAGGGCTGACTCAGACTCTCAATAAATGTCTCCCTGATTCCATCTCCACTTCCTTCCATCCACGGGTACCACACAGTTCACACATGAGTCCTGTAGCTCACTGGGACAGGGGTGGCTTCTGGGGTCACCCTCCGGCTCAAATCATGTCGCAAAAGACCCTCATCTTCCGCAGAGCCAATTCTCCTCCGTGGGGTTGGAGGGTCTTTTGTACATCACAACATCACTTAAGAAACTGGAGGTGGAAGGGCACACCAGTCAGCAGGAAGCATGCATGTGATGTGTGAGAACATGAGTTCCCTCAGCAGTCCTGCCCTTCCTCCTTTTTGTAAATTCCAATTTGACTTCTTAAGCCCTCAGGGGCATCAAGCAAGATCTGCGGCTGTTTGGGGGCAGGACACGGGGATGGGCACTCTCTCTCATCAGGCGCTTATTAAGGACCCAGGATGCACACAGTGATAAACTGTTATTTCAAGCTCCCACCACTGAAACCCCTGTGGCCCTCTAACAGATGGTCTTCTAGAAGGAGCTTGGCGTGTGCAGATGTGTCTGTCTGGATGCATGGGCCTACTCACCAAGCTTGTACCACATATCACGGATGGAGAAGCCAATTAGCCGTCTCATGTCCCCATACCTATGAGAAACAACAAATGTCTGCTTCAGTCTCCATCTCAGAGATTTCCATGAAGCCCCCACTTCAAGGAGATCCAAATATTCAACCTACTTATTCAGGATTTTGTTGTATTTGGCGTGCGAGAACTGCTCCAGCTGCAGAGAATCTTGAGTGATAAAAGCCACCGCCAGATGAAAATAGTTGTTCCACAGCTGTAAATGAAGGAGTAGAGAACAGTCATGGAGAGGGTCTGAAGTGGGAAAGCATATTAAATGCTGGGTAATGTGAACAATTTATGAAAATGGCAGAAGATAGTGGCAGAACCAGTTTAATTCTGTGCACTGCAATTTTCTAACTGGCATGGACTCTGAAATTAACATCCTGGCCAAAGCAAGGACAATGGATGGATTTCTCTAGGCACTGACCAGGTCCCCAGTCTGATGACAGGGGAGGGTTTTAGGGCTGCTTTTGAAAAATTGCTTCATTTTGTGTTTTGAAAGACAAACAACTTGCCCAAGCTGAGTGCCCTGGCAGAATTAGAGGTTGATGAGGGATATGTATTTCTGGAAGTCCTCCCTAATCCACCTGATAGCTCAGAGGACCAGCCTGAAACCGATTCTGTCTTAGAACATTTTGCCTCCTCCTTCCCCTTAGGTCAATGGTTTCAAGGTATGGCCCCAGGCCACTAGCAATAGCATCACCTGGGAACTTGTTAGAAATGCAAATTATCTGGGGCGCCTGGATGGCTCAGTCAGGCTCTTGATTTTGGCTCAGGGCATGATCTCACTGTTCATGGGTTTGAGCCCCGCATTGGTCTCTGTGTTGACAATGCAGGGCGTGTCTGGGATTCTCTGTCCCCCCATCTCTCTATCCACTCTCCCTCTCCGTCTCTCTCTCTCTCAAAAAATAAATAAACATTAACAAAAAAAAAAAAAAAAGAAATGCAAATTCTCTGGCTCTACCCTAGACCTACTGAATCAGACTCTGAAATCTGTGTGTTCATAAGCACTCTGGGTAATTCTGATGTTCATTTGAGTTCAAGAACCTCTGAGGGCCTGGTTTATAGGTAGGCTCGTTGTAATTATAATACTTACATGATCAGTTGGTGCTAAACACTAGGGCTAATACAAGACACCACTCCACTGGCTTTTGTTAAAATAGAACCAGCAAAGCATTCTGCACATGGCAAGTGCTCCAAAATATTGGCTGCAGTGATAACGATATTGATACAATCTACAGAACCTGAGAAATGGAGCCTTAGTGAACCCATCTGCAAAAGGGGTACCCCCTGTACCCATTGCAGAGACCTAGTAGTAAAGGTTACATGAGATGATGTTTTTAAAGGGCATGGATCTCTGTAAGGGCTCAAAAGCACTGGCTATATATATTGATTCCTTTGGTAGCAGAGGAAATAGTACAACCTGGCTCCTTGAGTGCTCAGGGCTATTATTATAAGATGACAAGCCCCTATAAGGAGCAGATGGTGGGGGGAACTTTGCTGCACAAACTTATCCACTTTCAGCCCCCTCTCAACACTGACTAGCAAGAAGAAGGGTAACACTAGCTAGAGAAATCACTCACCATTGAGACTTTCATCCTTAATTCAAAGATATTCATTGGAGGTTTCAGATGGCCAAGACTAAGTAAAAGGCAGCTTTACCCTTGATAACATCATTACTACTGCCCAGAGTGTTGCTTTCAAATGGGCTTATGCTTCCAGTTTCAGAAAGAAGAAAACAAGTATTTCATTTTTACCATGGGCCAGGCACTTTCCCATAATACATCCCTCCTTTCATCTCTTAAAACCTGGTAGCTATCATTAGTCCCATTTTACAGATGAAGATAATGAGGCTTGGAGGGGTTAGGTATTTTTCCAAAGGTCATTCAGTTTGTTATATATACAGTAGATCTGGAATTTGAACTCAGGCCTTCTGATCAAAGTTGAGGACTCTTTCTACACACCATGGTCAGTCTTTGCCTGAAGATGCATTAATACATTTTTTTATTGAACACCTTCTACATGCTAGGCATTGTCGTCATGTGGGCATAGGGAGTGCACATACACAGACAGCAGTCCCTACCCCCATGGGGCTCACATTCTGTGGGCAGAAAAAGTTTTTCTTTTTTGAAATTTATCTCCCAGGGTCCAAAAGACCAAGCCGCTCCTGGAGTACAAAGAAGCAAACTACTGGCTTGTGGAGTCCATCAAGTCAACTCTCCACACAGAGACCAGAGGATCTTCTTAAAACAAGGTGGGTTCAAAAAAAAAAAAAAAAACCAAGGTGGGTTCTATCACTCCCTTCCTCAACATCCTTCAAAGACTTCCCATAAGAATCACATCTCAAGCTCTCTTGTTTCCGTAGTAACACTGCTTATCCAAACACACTATACAGGTCAGTTTTCCCGGCCACTCTGGCTGTCCTTCCTCCTGGTGCCCCCATGACTTGCAGGTTCTGAAATGTTTTGCTTTGGTCTGCCTAAGCACAGCTAATACCTCCCCCCATTTAAGATCAGATGGAACAACAATCCAAGGAAACAGAAAACCCGGTCAAAGGGCATGGAAAGTGTTATTTTGAAGGTGATAAATTCCTGATTTCAGGAAATTTCCATAAGAATAATTAGGGCACAATAAGAACAAAGATAGGACAAAGTAAGTTGAATTGCTATTACTTTCAAAAACCATTCCAGAAGTGTCCCCTCAACACATCTGGAACACACAGACACGTCAAATCTAGAGCCTCTTGCTAGCCTCTGTCCTGACTTAGTCCTTCAAAAATGTTTTCTCTGCCACCCCATTCCTGTTATATATAATCCATATACCATAACATTCACTTTTTAGAGTATAGAATTCAATAGTTTTCAGTATATTCACAAAAGGTAATACAACCATCCCCACTATTAGCAGTCATTCCCCATTCTTGTCTCCCCCTTAGCCCCTGGAAATCACTAATCTACTTTCTGTCCCTGTGGATTTGCTCAATCTGACATTTCATAGAAAGGGAATAATAAAATATGTAACCTTTCATGTCTGGCTTCTTTCACTAAGCATAATGTTTTTCAAGGTTCATCTGTGCTGTCACATGTATCAGTACTTCACTTATTTTTACTGCTGAATACTAATTTATCATATGGATATACCACATTTTACTTATCCATTCATCCATTGACTGATATTTGTGTTGTTGCCACATTTTGGCTATTATGAATAATGTATCTATGAATTTCTACATACAAGTGTTTGCGTGGATGTATGTTTTCAATTCTGTGGGGTACATGCTTAGAAGTGAACCTGATTTTCCTTTGTCTTCCCTCCTTGAAGATCTTTGTGGGTTATGAGATCATAGATCCTATGCCTCTTTTTTCTTAGTAGATCAGAAATGTGCCCCTAAGTATCTCATCCACAGGCCCAGCCCAGTTTTGCCCAGAGAGCTATGTGGAACCAATTTTGGAACTGAGGGAAGTCTGTCATGGTGAGTGGCTCTATGCAATAACCTGAGAGGTGAGCAGTGGCCAAAGCAGACATTTCTGGGTGCTCATAATGCCTCTGCTCTGGACCTTCCTTGTCTTTTGTTCCTAAAGAACCAGGACAAAATGCAATAACATGGCTTTTCAGGCCTCACTCAATTTCCAGTGTTTTCTCCCTCAATAAAGTGACTATTCCAAGGGGGCTGATCTGCTCAGACTCCATAGACACAACATGAGCATCTTGGCCTCCTTGGCTTGGCTCACCTATTGCACCTAAGTTCTATTCTTTCATCAAAGCCCCGCTCAAGACCCACTTCTTTCACAAAGCCTTCTCAGATGGCACATTGGGTCTGCTCAACCCTTCCGAATCTGAGTAGCTCTTAGTATGTGCAACCACAGATTTGGGTCTACTGTTCTACACCTACCCTTGTGCTCCACTCACATTCCATGACAATATCATCCAGTGGTAGTGAAGAAAATACAAGCATCAGTGTCTCATGGACTACGATGTGAATACCAGTTCTATCTCTTACTAGCTGGGTTGCCTTTAGCTACTTATTTGACTTCTGAACCTCATTTTCCTTACCTGTAAAATGGAAGAAAATAATGGTAACTACCAGAATGGATTGTTGTTAAGTGCTAGGTATCAACTGATGAATGGATAAAGAAATTGTGGTTTATATACACAATGGAATACTACTTGGCAATGAGAAAGAATGAAATATGGCCTTTTGTAGCAATGTGGATGGAACTGGAGAGTGTTATGCTAAGTGAAATAAGTCATACAGAGAAAGACAGATACCATATGTTTTCACTCTTATGTGGATCCTGAGAAACTGAAGACCATGGGGGAGGGGAAGGGGAAAAAAAGTTAGAGAGGGAGGGAGCCAAACCATAAGAAACTCTTAAAAACTGAGAACAAACTGAGGGTTGATGGGGGGTGGGAGGGTGGAGAGGGTAGGTGATGGGTATTGAGGAGGGCACCTGTTGGGATGAGCACTGGGTGTTGTATGGAAACCAATTTGACAATAAATTTCATAATAAGTAAAGTGAAATAAAATAAAATAAAATAAAATAAAATAAAATAAAACGCACATGAAATCATCCACCACAGGCTTGGCACATGTCAAGTGCTCAGTAAATGGAGTGGTGGCATTGTCCATGGTGCTAGTCATAGATTATTTGTCTGTCCTGTCTTTCCAAATGTAAGCTCCACAAGCACCAAGGATCTTGTCTTCTACTTATGTGTATCCCTAATGCCATATTCAGCACAATGGCTTAAATGTAGCTGGGTGCTAGAAAATATTTATTTATTGATCACCATATTGTTAGAAAAATTCTCCCATTGTTTCAAAAGGTTCTAGATTTTTCTTTCCTCCCTGCTCCAAACTGCCTGGTGGCATGTCTATTAAGTACCCAGCTCAGCTGGCTCAGGCAAACCACAGAGGCTTTAGTCAAACATATGGATCTTTCTTCCCTGGGGAAGAGTTGAGGTGGCTTCTGATCGGAAATTTAATATTTTGAAATAATAGGACAATAGAAAGTTAGAACTAGAATAAATTTAAGGGTCATCTGGTTGAACTCCCTTATTTCACAGATGTAAGTAAACAGTGAGATCCACATAAATGACCACCCAAAGTCATACTGCTAGCGGGTATAACTAGAATTTAGTTACTTTCAATTAACTCTCAAAAAATTATAAGTGTAATATACACATGGCAAAAAAAATGGTATAAAAGATTAAATGATAAAAAGTAATTTTCCATACTACTTGGACCCTAGTCTAATTCCTCAGAAGAAAAAATTTTTAACACTTTCCTGGATATCCTAAAAATTTTTTTATGTATAAACAAACATGTATAGACATTTTTTTTAAAAAAGTAGTCTGCTGTACTTTGCTTTTTTCTCTCATCAATATTTCTTGCCTATGTTTCCACATTAGCCTGTACAGATCTACTTCTGTCTCTTTTATTGCTGTATGGTATTCTTCTATAAGTATACACTTTAATTTTAACCAAGTACCTGTTTATAGGCATTCAGATTAACTCCAACTTTTTTTTCTTTAGCAGCAGTGCTGTAATCAACATTTTGTTTATACATCTTTATTCATGAGAGACTATAATGTAGTAAACATTCTGAGATCTGGAACTGTTAAGAGACAAGGTCTACATAGATTTTGTTGTTTGTTGTCTTTGTTGTTTGTTTTAATAGACACTGTAAGGTTGCCTTCCAGGGTTCCACTCCAGTTATCAGCTCCATTTTCATGGGCAAGTTGCCCTACCTCTCTGAGGCTCAGTTTCCTCATCTGGAAAGACGAAGCTAATAGTATGTAAAGGGAGGTAATTATAAGGGCCAAATGAGGAAATCACTGCCTAGAAAACTCCTACTTCATCTTGCAATCCCAGTTCAAAAATCACTTCCTAAGTGGGCATTGGTGATATAATGGTGAGCATAGCTGCCTTCCAAATATCACTTCCTGGGGAAGCCTTCCCAATGTGCCCTGTCTAAAGCAGATCCACCCATTCACCTTCATTGCACCCTATTCACAGGATTTTTGACATGTTTTAAGTTGAACTTATTTATTTCCTGTCTCTTCTAATGGATGTGAGCATCCTGCAGGCAAGAACCCCCTCTTTTTATTCACTGTTGAATATCCAATATCCAGTGTTGTGTCTAACCCAGCACATGCTCAGGAAATATTTGTTGAGCGAGTTCATTAATGAGCCCAGCACTCCCTGTGCATTCTTGTTAATTTGGGAATTTGGGAGTGATTTTGGGAGTAAAAGCCTCCAATCATGGATTCAGGTTAGGAACATCATGTCAGAGGTAGTCTAGAGTCCTCAAGCTGAAGCAGGTATGGCCAAAGAAGCTATCCCCAAGCATGCGACCATCTTTTGGTGTGGGGAAGTTGTCCCACCAGGATCTTCCCTGGGTGGGAAGTACTCTGGGGGGGGGGGGTACAGTGGGCCTCTTCAAGCCTTCAATGGGTGCTCTCCATGTGTGTGTATACTCTCTCACACTTTTTTTTTTTCCATTACTAGTTACATTGCCTTTATAAAGACCAAGCCTGCTTTTAGTCCTTCACTAATGACTGGGAGTATCCTTTTCATTTCATAGGGTCTACAGTACAGGTTCAAAAATGATCCCAAGGTGATTTGGTGCCCAGAAGCTGATCCAGAAATGCCTCAAGGCCAAGGCTGGAATTACCAAATGCAGAGCCAATTACAGTTTCCCCAAGTAGAGAGAATGTTCTTAGTAGTAATCAGACAGCTGCCTAAGAGAGAAACAATCTTCCTAGGGCCAAAGAGCACATCTGAAGTGTAGCCACGGATTCCTGGCCAATCAGAGTACCCAACATGGAGAATCTAATCCCACAGCCAATCATTGTAGAGCTCTCTATCCCAGATTCCAGCAAGAGCTAACTAGGGCAGACAGTGTTTCTGAAGCTAAATAGAGCTGTCTCCTAGATTTGAAAGGCACTCTGTTTTTAAGAGACAGTGCAGAAGAGTGGAAAGGGCCTGGGACTTGCACACAGGACTGGAATTGAATTCCAGCAGCTCCTGCTTAGCGGCTAGATGACCTTTAACAGAAAAGTCAACCACTTCTCTGAAGCTCAGTATATTCACCAGTAAACTGGGTATATCCCAACCTAACAGCGTTATGGTGAGGATAAAAATGGCCTAAGTAGATGCTTAATAAAAGTTAGTCATCTTTGGGGCACCTGTGTGGCTCAGTCAGTTAAGCATCCAACTCTTGACTTCAGGCCATGGTCTCACGATTTGTGGGATTGAGCCCCACGTTGGGCTCTGTGCTGGTGGTGAAGCCTGCTTGGGATTCTTTCTCTCCCTCTCTCTCTGCCTCTCTTGCACATTTTCTCTCTCTCCCTCTCTCTCAAAAATAAATATATAAACTAAAAAAAAAAGTTAGTCATCTTCAAAAGCTTGGATGCTAGAAGATGGATTTACAGCCTACTATATGACTCTAAGATCCTTGAGGGCAGAGCAGTGCTCTGCTCTGCTTCTGAGTTCCTCATAATGTGTTGCAGTAGTCCTGGACCCATGAGAATTGCTCTTAAACAGAATTCCTTGCCAAGTTGAATTTGAAATCCTCCCTTGGTCTTCCCTGACCATTCAAATGCATCTAAATGCCAAGGCCCAGCCTCCTGAACAGGGCTTGGGAATGCAAATTATTTTAGCCTCAGGCAGAAAACATAATTTCTATAATTCCCAGGTCTTGTCACCCACAGAGTGGCACCCACAGAGCTTCTTGCTTTTTGCCCTTTGTATCATAAAACCGCAGTTCCAGAAAAGATATTAGAGATAATCTCATTGCACCTACCCCTCCTCTGGACAGTGGCTGCCAAGGCCAGCAGCGCTTAGTGATGGATGCTGTTCCTGCTGATATTAAATGCATAATTAATGAAACCATAAGAAGGAAACAAGGCATGTTCCAGGCAGGGTACAGAGAACAAATCCATTCTCGCACGGGGTGAGGAGAAGGTAGGAGAACAAAGATAAGGTTGAAAAATGATCCTGTTCTTGAATACTTTTTAACAAATATCTATGGAAGTCTCATTAGGAAAAGAGACTTATTTCATTCTGTAATGTTGGCCATTTTTCTGTTTTATGAAACCCTGTGGGTATGACAGCCCTAGGCAATGTGTGGGACTGGAAAGATGCCTTCCCACTATCCTGTTTACCAAGGACTGACATTGAGTTCCTAGATTTGACATATTTTAGGACCATCACGTCAAAATGATGACCATTATCATAATAAGCTAACATTGTATTAAATTGCTACCATGTTCCTGGTAGTGTTCTAAGTGCTTTACATGAATTAGTTCACTTAATCGCCTCAAAAATCCAATGAGGCAGCTATTATTAGTATTTTAATTTGATATTGAAGAGACTGAGGCACAGAGGAGTGAAGTAATTTGCCTAAAGTCACACAGCTCATAAGCTCAAACCTTCTATGTATGAAATCCCCACTTCTCTGGGCATCTCTCAGATGCAGATTCTTTTTCAGGAAAACAGGATAAGACCTAAAATAATGGCATGAGGGACAGGAGCTGCACTTCTCTTGGAAAGTATCCCCTAAGGCCATGGAGGAGAGCCAGAGTCAGGGAAACCAGGTCTGAGGCTGTCATTGCCACCACCCACGGAAAGAGATGGACGGACTAGCTGGCAGTTCTATGGCCTAAACACTGCCTCACTGCTGGCCTCTAGGTATGTTACTCCAAGCTGCCCCTCCAAAAAAGCAATGACCTTATTAGCTTCCTGGAACACACTCGTACCTGAAGCCTGCAGGCATCTGGTTCACATTTGGAAGGGAATCAAACACTTCTCCTGATTCAAAACAGCCAAAGTGACATGTTTTGTTTCCATGTCAGAGATTTATAACTCTCAGCCAGAACCTCTCCATGAACCCAGTGCGGGGGTGACTCCCTATCTAGCACATGACTGTGGTGATCTGCAGCTGTGATGTCAGCCACTGCCGTGCTTTGGGCCCAACTCCTCGCTGACATGCTGTGACACTTCAGGCTATCTGCTTATCACCTCTGAGTCTCAGTTCCCACATCCTTCCAGCAGAAAAAGTACTAGTAAGAGTAACTAACTTGTAGTGTAGTGGTAAGGGCTGAGAAAGATAATGCCCATAGAATGCTTCCCATGAGATCTGCACATGTAAGCCATCAGAAAATGGCAGCCACTCTTTTTATCATCATTATCATAATAGCTCAGTTGCCTAATTTGAATGCAAGGTAGTGGGAGAGAATCTTATTCAAAGATAATGTTTATTAAATACTTATAGGATAATGCTTTCCAACAGAGTGGACCTCGTAGCCCTCCACCCAGGCATCATCTCCCCAAGGAGGCCTACTATGCATTGGGCACAGAGCGTAGAGTCTGTAAGTATAAGGTCTTTACACTCATGAAGCTTACACTTTACTGGAGGAAAGAGAAAAAAAATGTGCATGTAGACAAATAAGAAAGATAATTTCAAATAACATTTAGTGCTATGAAGAGACTACAACAGGCTAAGTGGTAATACATAAAAACCATGGGATCAGCGGGGAACCCTCAAAGGGGCTCAGTCAGGGGAGAAAGCATTTGAATGGAGACTGGTGAAACCTTACAGTGAATTCTCCCAGCAAGCCCCCTGACACATTCCAATTCTGCAAAAACCCTATGAAACAGAAAGAGTAGGTATTATGAACTTTTTACAGATGAGCCAACTGAGGCATGGAGACAGCCCAGGCCTTGTCTGAAGCTGCACATCTAGTCATAGGCCAAAGCCCAGCTAAGAAATGAACACCCTAGATGAGCAGGCAGAAAATACCATTGCCTCAGCTCACCGGCTACTTGCTAAACTTGCACTGCAAGAGATCCTGGGGGTCAGGGGTTTCCCCAGAGGAGGGAACCCCTTTCAGGGACCTTCTCTCTCACATCTCCAGCCAGAGGTAGCAATCTGGACTTTTCCCCAAGGCTTTGAGGAATTGTCTCTTCTTGCCTACGCCTTGAGCAGATGTGGCACTCTGCTTGCCCCAGGGATGTGTTTTGAGACCCTCACATCTCACAGAGGCCCCAGGGATTGTCTGAACCCAAAAAGTGACTTCTGAAGGAATCATGAAATGTACTGTGAGCTTTATGAGCTTTATTTTTCAGTGTGAGTGGCTGCTTTTCTAGGCTCCGGTGAATAGAAAACTACAAGAATGTGATACATTTCTAAAAGGTGGTACCCACTCTGACAATGGATGAACGCAAATCTCCTCTTTAGCATAAGATACATTATACAGTCACATTTGCATATGCTGCTCAGTTAATGACTATTTAATCAAGGGCCTGGTTCTAAACCCTCAGCTTCAATCAAGGGCCTGGTTCCCTCCTTGCCCACACCCGTCTGTGGAAACCCCCAGAGGCACTGGCATACCTTATGTGTGCTTCGAGATGTGTTTGATGTAGCAATCAGCCCAAGATGCTAGAGCCACCTTGCCAGGGCACTCCAAGCACACCATGGTGCCTCACACTCACCTGGAACTCAAAGTTTGTGTGTTCCAGGAACTTCTGATTCATGGTTTCTGCAAACTTGTTGATCGCTCTCAGGAAGACCCTGGAAGAGGGGAGAAGGTCACTAGGCCATCTCAGCATGCTAGGTCAAGCATCCCTCCCCATCTTCCAGACCAAAGTTCCCTCAGGGAGGGGCTCAAAGACCCAAAGAAGAGGTCAGCTGACCCACCTGCTCATACAGTAGACCTGGGGCCATGTTTGCAAGAACTTAAGAACTAACCATTTGACTTCCCTAGAAAATGTGCATTATTTTTTGTTTAAACTATTACAAGCTTATGCAAGAAAATTTATGCTATCCAGAAAGACAGAAATTGCCTCCTCCACAACAAACAAGCAAACAAAAAAACCACCAAATTTTATCACCTAGAGAAAACCATCCTTGAGATTCTGATGAACGTTATGTTCAAAGGTCTCCCTAGATGTATACACATGAGTGGTATTTGAAAGATATCATTTTGATAAATAGGGCTAAAGCTGTTTCACAGCTTGTCTTTTTTACTCAGCAATAAATAGTGTGTTCCTTTCGTGCCAATGAATGCAGATATACATCATGCCTTTTAATCACTGAAGAGCATGCCATTGTATGGATGTGTCATGGTTTATGTAATCAGTCATTTAGTGATGATCCTAGATGCTCAGCTCTTACAGTGTTTCAGTGATCGCTCTTTATGTATGCCTTGCACCTCCTATATATACCTCTTTTCCAGTCTTCTTCTTGAAGTGGGAATACTTAGCAAATGTTATGCCCACTTAACATTTTGGTACCTGTTGTCAAATTGTGTTTCTCCTTAAATGTCTTCCCATCCATCTCTTCCTTCCCTTCCTCCTACCAAGCCCCACTGACTGGTCATTCAGCCTCCCATCTCTTGCCTCTTCAGTATCAAGAATACTTTGCCCAATGGACAGCTCCAGTCATGTTAATCACCCATTTCAGTGACTGGCCACTGTCCACAAGATAAGCCCAAACTCTTTCTCTTGACAGTCAATGGCCTTCATGACTGGACCCCATCCTTTCTGGACTAATTTCTCACTGCTATTCTGTGCTTTTTCTTGTTTTCTGATACAAAGCTGCATTCCTCCTTTGTATAGACTACCTCTCTTCTTTTAAATCTCTTTAGGGCAGGGTCTGCTGCATCTTTGTGTCCCCCAAAGGACGGTCATTGCAATTTCTTTTCTCAGAATTCATCATGGTCTAGGATGACTTATTTGTGTGACTCAATAATGCCTGTCTGCTCCACTAGACTTTACTTTCCTTGAAATCAGAGACTCCCTCTGTGATCTCATCTACTCTCCAACCTACTTGCCTTTGCCTCCCAAACTTACATCTTCCTCCCTGGTCTCTCCCTTGAGCTCCAGCTTGCAACCCAGCTCCTTACTCCATAACCCTCACATGGATGGCTAATAGGCATCTCAAACATAATGCCAAAATTTCAACTCCCATTACCTGTAGTCTTCCCAAGTAAGTTAAGAGTAACTCCATTCTTCCAATTGCTCAGTGGGGGAAAAAAAACCTGGAAGCATCTTTGATTTTTTCTCTTTCTCTCATATCCTATACCTGGCCTGTCAGCAAAACCTCTCAGTGTTACTTTCAAAATACACTCATAATTTGACTTCTTTTCATCACCCCATTTCCAGTGACCTCAACCAAACCACCATCATTTCTCTCCTAGATTTCTGCAATAGCCTCCAAACTGCCACATGCCAAACTGTGACCTAGTCTCCATTGTGCATGTGTTTTTGTAAAGTCTTCAAGGAGAGTGGACAGACCTTACCTGTACCACTGTCTAAAATTTTTGATTAACAGTGAATAATCAATAACTACTTATCCATTGAATGTCTGGTCCAGGGAAAATGCCTATTTGGCTTACCTGAGACACAATAAGATGCCAGTAAAGAAAGTATTAATTAGAAGGTTATTGCTTTGGGTAATGATTTTTGCTCAGGAAGCTCTGAGAGACTGTATATAGCATACCTGCACATCAGAGGTATCCCCTCCCAAGGATGAGGAACCTGGGCTATTTATTTACTATTGCCAGCCCCTCACAAGGTGAAAATTACTCCTGAGGACATTAAGTCCCTAGCACTTCTGGCTTGCCTTGCAGATGGACTGATCTCTCTCTTGCAGCCAGAGAAAGTCCAGAGAATGAAAGAAGTAGGAAGCTGTCAGGATGTGTGGTGAATGTCCACCAAAGCTACAGGTATACTCTGGATGGGCCAAGAGTGTGGGCAGGGCAATTATAGCATGTGCTACATTGGGCATTCCTTGTAAAGAACCTGAGCCAGGTGTTCATCGAGCCCTTAAATGTTTGTTGAACAAAGAAGACAGTGCAGCCTAGTATCAGGATCCCAAGATTTGTATACCCCCCCCCCAACACACACATACACGCACAGCTGGATGTGGTTTCTGGCTTTGCCACTTGCCCCTGTGTGGATTTGGGACATCTGTTAATATCACTTTGACATCTCAGCTTCCATGCTTGTGAAATACCAACAATGTAACCGCTTTCACAGGGTTGCTGCAGGCTTCAATGGCAAAAACATGGCAAGGGTGGAGCATGGTGCCTGACACCATGGTAACGACAGTAAGAGAGCAGCCGTGGCCACTTCAGACCCTTTGCATGGCTTCGTTCTTCTTCTGAGGTCAGGGACTGACAGCAAAATGGGCAGACAGGACAAGTTGCAACCAGTAACCAGTTCTGAGGTAGGCAGGATCACACAAAGACAAAACAATGAAAGTTTCACAAAATCCTCCCCATATCAGGATGTCAGAAAGTGAGATTTCTTTGGTTTTTCTCTTCTGTCATTTGCTAATATGCTTTTGAAAAATATCTATATTTTCTCCTTTAAGATTAGTATCTGATTCCCCAGAGGGAAATGCATTGAGTGGCTGTCATGTTATAAACTTCTTGGAATCTGTAATGTGATCCCAAAATGAGGGGTTTTACAAATTCTCAGAAGCAACAAAGCTATTAGTAGTAGTCAGTAATAGTTACTATTCTGATTGTCAGCCTAAATCTGTCTCTGGTTCTCAAAGGCCAGTTGAATGACCAGGAATTGATCAACACTCTGTGTTAATGGTGGATACTGATAGCAGATAAGGGCTGGGGGCAGTAAGTCAAGGTTCTTCCCTCTCTCTGGATTCTTCCACAGCTACCCACTGGGAATCATAATATCACTTAACTTTGGTTTCTCATGTATGGGTTTGGAAAAGTTATGTCTTTTGGTTTCTCTTTAAAAATAACTATACTTAAATCCTAAGCACTAATATGGTGAAGTAGATTGGAATTAAAACATACTCAACTATCTCTGTTACTCTCTACAATGAACTTGAATTGTTGAAAACAAAGTTCATGATCAAATCTCAACCTAACACTTCCTGCAACTCATTTGCAATGCTTAGCAGGATCTATAAAATCAATAATAATCAGAGCCACAGTTACCAGTAATGGGCAGGGCTCTCTGCTAAGTACTTAGCATGGATTCTTTCTGTGTTTCTGTTTTTCTTTTTTAGTTCTCACATTAATTCTCTCAGTTAGATGTTGTTTCCATTTTAGAGATACGAGTTTAGGTAACTTTCCTAATAACCCAGACAATACATGTGAAACCGGGATTTAAACAGAGGTACAATGCCTTCACATCCTAGGTATTTAACCACTATGCTATTCTGTCCATAAGAAAACCTCTTAATTCTGTTCAACAGGAGCTATGAGTTCACCTTATTAATAATAGCAACTACAGAAGTACAGGTATTCATGTACCCTGTGCTAAGTACTCTAACAGACACTCTTTCACGTAATTCTACAAACTGAGGTATGAGCCAATGTTACACCCATTTAACAGAAGAAGAAACTGAATATTGGAAAAATAAAATGATCTCCCCACATTCACACGGCACATAAGCAACAGAGTCCAAACCCAATCTCAGGGTTGTCTCTCTCTAAAGACTTTGCAATTAACCAGAAGGATATACTGGCTCCCTTGAAGGCCAGCCTGCACAGTCTTTTGGCGCTGGGCATGCTCGAACTCGTGCCTGCCATTCTGCCCAAAGTTCCTATACACTTTGTCCCTATCATCCTGCTGCTCTGCCCACAGCTGCCTGGGCACAAGGCCAACGCTTGACTCAGACAGTCTTCCCTGGGTGGCCAGCAGCCCATGGGTGACCTTATGGGTACCCCGTGGGGGCACCCAGGCCTGAAGTGTAGTTAACTCAAATCCTTTTAGGCAGTCCTATAGCATGACAACCAGGGAGAGTGCAATGACCTACGTCCTGAGTAGAAGCCATGAACAGATGACTCTGAGAGGAAGCAGAAGCTGTAAGAGAGAGAAGTCAGCTGCTGTAAGAAGGAAGAAACTGGCAGAAAGATCCTTGAAGGCACAGTAGGGTCATAATGATGATAGTTAAAATTTAACAAGATATTACTAAGTGTTCTATATGAATTTTCTCAACCAATTTTCACAATATCACTAGGAAGTAGGTGCTATTGGTATTACTTTTATTACATAGACTCCAGCATGTGCTGGAGCAAGTTGATCCCGGGTCAGAGTCCCACTCTGGTCCTCTTCCATGCTGTGGCCTGCAGCTAGCTGCTTGACCTCTGGGAATCTCAACTGCCCCTTATGTGAAATAAGCCATGTAAAGGTTAAATAAGATGTAGTGTATAAAGCTGGTGGCCTAATGCCTCGGCACATAGAAGTCCTCAATAAATGTCAGTCACTGTTGTTGTCATTATTGTTAACAGCCTGGTCACCTGGTAGCTCTGTGGCAGGAGTATCCAAGGCTGAAAACATTCTGATGTGACAACCAACCCACACCCAGAGGTTGTGCTGTGGAAATAAAAGGGTATGCCCTTTCTGGTGAAAACACCCAAGGGAGAGAGAGGGCCTCTCTGAATCCCATTTCCCCTTCCCCCTGCAGTCCATAGGATGCAGTTGATTCTACTGGTTAAAACTTGACAATGGAAAATAAAAGAGCTGGAGAAGGGAGCTCTCACTCCTCCCCTTGAGGCAGTGAGAAATCCATTCTCCCAGAGCCTTTAAGCTGCTTCCCTCACAACACACAAAAGCTCCATGCACCCAAGAGGTTAGAGTGAATCGACAGCTTCCAGCTCAGCGTCAAGGAACGGCTCACCCCGCGGTGCCCCTGACACCGCTCATGTAATCTGGGATTCTAGCGAGCGATGCAGTAGGCTCTTGGGATCTAGACTCCTGCAGCCTGCTGAACACCAGGATTAGTTGTGCTGTGCTGGCTAAAGAACCCATGGAGAGGCCTCCTTCTGGGCAATATGCACTGGAGGAGGCGAGGTCCATAAAAAGGAGCAGGCACTACAAATTAATGTAGGTAGTAGGAAGGGGAAGTGGCAGTCAGTGATTTGTCAGCATCCCGTTGGAGCCACCATATGACTGCTGGGCACTGCCCTACTCAACATCCTACATTTGACTTCTGTGACCCCATTGTGTGCCTCTTATGTGCTTGAGACAATGTTAGACCTTGAAATATGTCACTGATAAAGGTAGACAAGATCTGGTCCAGATTTGCCTTTTCTATGAAATATCTTGGATATTCCCAAACCATAGGAATGTGACAAGGAAAAAAAAATAGCTAACACTTATGAAATGCTTGCCATGTGCCAAACACTGTTCTAATCACTGTGTGTACATTATTTCATTTCATTTTGGCCCTCACAACTGTGATAGGTACTTTTATTAGCCCCATTTTACAGGAGGAAAAACGGAGTCATAGTAATTACATAACTTTGCCCAAGGCCATCTAACTATTAAATGGTAGAGGCAGGATATGGACCCTGGCAGTCATAAATCCTAACTTGTCTGGGTATTCTTTGTGCTCTGAACTCACTGCAGTGACTGCAGCAATTGGTCATATTTCCATGGGCACATTTACTGTCTCACCAACTAGACTGTAAGCCCCCTGCCTTCTGGGACCATGGCACAGGCCCACTCCCTAGCGCCCTGCATAACCAGGACACTCAATAAATATGTGTTGGTTGATTCCATTTAAGATGCTATAGGGATGTGTAAAAACCCCCAACCCCCCTCAAAATGTTGGATTTCCAGCTTGAGGTGCAGATGGAAGGGGAGAAAAGAGATTCCTAGGTATAATTTTGTTAGTTTACAATATTATGAAGAACTTCATCATTTAAAAATTTACCGTATCATGTAAATCAAATCTTCTGAAAGCTGCATCTTACTAAAAAGAAAAAAATGTTCTAACAGAAGGCATTTCTTGCAGTAGACATGTCGCTTTGTCTGCATACACAAACAGTACACACAGCTGAGGAGACATTCAACTCTGGAAAACTCCCTTCTCTCCAACAAGCAGATAAAGAAATTACATATGACTAATACATACACACATAAATCATAAGTGATAACAGAGAAATTATAAAAACAGGTAAGTTTTGTAATATATAAGTAATAAGGAAGGAAGGAAGGAAGGAAATTGTAAAGTACATACTAACCAGCATAGGAAGTAGAAATGATGTTCTGAAAAATCCTAGTCAGGGCTAAGCAATGCTAATGTTCTGTTTGTCCAATTTACATTGAAATCTTTCACTAACTAGTTGCATGACCTTGGACAAGTTACCTCTTTGGGTCTCTTTCAGTTATCTGAGCCACTACGTATGCAGTGAGCACATCTGTACAATGCACTTCATAAAATGAGCCTCACTATTTTACAGGATAAAGCAGTAAAGATAAAGAACACGGACTCTGATCGCATGGCTTATTAGCAGTGCAACACTGTGTGAGTTACTCATCTATCCTCATATGTAATATGTGGACTGTAGTAGTTTACATCATAAATTTGTTGGTAAGAGTAAATAAACTCACACAGATTATAAGATTAAATAAGGTATTCACAGCAGGGGTGGATCTAGGCGCTCGACACATGTTAGCTATCATAACATCACAGCAAATGTAAAAAAGGTGAGAAAATTTCAAGTGCCCCACTGTGGACTGAAGATGAAAGACATCTACTAACTCATCGACATGACTTCAAGGAGAAAAGAGTCATTTTTCTGGTTGACGTTAGGCACATCCTTCTCTAGTCCAAGGCTAAATTTGTTGTCTACACCTGGAGATGGCAATGCTTCTATTCAGTGAGTTTTCTGAGGTCCCACCACTGTGCTGAGGAGTCACTCATTCTATCCTCACAAAAAATACCATGAAATGGAGATTATAATTAATCCCCATTTTACAGATCAGGAAATTGAGAGTCCAAGAGATTAAATGACTTCCCAAGAAATAGAAGTGGCAGAACTAAGAAGTCTGAAACCCAGCTATATATTTTTTTTTTTTAATGTAGAGACTTAAGTACTTAGCTGATCCTTAAGAGATACAAATATTTCTACTTAGGAGACAATTCCACTTCCTTAGATCCTTTAGAAAATCATACTGTAATTTTCTAAGTTTAAAGAAACCAAGGATTATGGTATCATCTCTTGGGGCCTGTCCCCAAAAAAGACTAAAGTGCATAGCTCGCTGGCACTGCAGGAGGGGACATTCCTCCAGACTCTTCCACATGCTTCCTCTAAGATGACTGTAGATGACGCAGAAGGAATTGCTCGCCTGGTCAGGGCTCCAGCCTCTCTGGGCTTCCATCATCCTGACCCTGTAATGGCAGATGTCTGTGCATTTATTTGCCTATCTATCATCCATTTCTCCTGCTGGTAATAACACCTAGATGTTTCCTTTGGGTAACTATTCCCCCTACCTCCCCTTTTGCTCCCAGGCTTTGTGGTTTGGATAGAACTAACCATAGCCTCCCAAGTTGCAAGGTGAGTCACGTGACCCAAGCTTGATGAAACAGCAAATTTCATTTTCCTGTCCACAGAAGTTTATAAATGGGCATGTAGCCTAAGCCAGAACTCTGAATATTAGCCTGGGGACTCTTGTTATACCTATTGAAGAAGAGGCCTTTTCTTTTTAGTGGGGTTGCTAATTCAAGACATATATCTGGAATTTCTAGAGCCCATTTCCTCCACCACAAAGAGAGTATCTACTTGAGAATGAAGCCAACAGAGAAAAGAGCAAAGATAGAGACACAGATTTCCTACAACACTATTTGAGCACCTAGATACATCTATGTCTGAAGTCATAACTCTGAGATTTTTCAGTTGTCTGAACTAATAAACTTGACTCTCCTTTAACTTAGGCAAATTTAAACTAGATTTCTTTAAAAATTCTAATCAGTAAGTACTCACTGGATACACAGAGTTCATTATATGTATTTATGAATGTCAGGCTCTGCGGTAGGAGCTGGAAACACAGAGATAAATTAGATATAGTGCTTGCCTTCAAGAAGTCCATTCTTTAGTGACAGAAACAGTCATGTGAAGAGATAATTATAGTACAGTAGAATAAGTGCCATAATATGGGCATGTATAGAAACACAAAGAAAAGAACACATTCTCCTACCATGACAAGAGTTCTAGAAGCATCCACAAAGGAGAGATTATAGTGTCAAGAATTTGAAGGATACTTTCATGCTGAGTTTGGCCTACAAGGGAGGAAAGCAATAGTTTATGAGAAGTCACAGAAGAATAAAATGGTAGATAACAGTGAATAGTTGAATGTATCTAAAGTAAAGGGTGAGTTGAAGATGACTCATGTGGGTGCTCCATGTATTTTGGCAAAGCCTGAAGACATTATTGACCAGCTGGCAGACAGTAAGAGGATTCACATACAGCTTAAGAGCTGGCTACTACCATAATATGAGATGACTGAACATTGACATAAGGTACTATCAGCTACATAATTTGTTGAGCTCAGTACACAATGAAAATGTGAATCTCCTTGTCGAAAAATTACTAAGAATTTCAAGATGATAAAGAGAGGGCATTACCCCAAGTATGGGGACTTTTATAGTGCAGGGTGGTAAGCAACTGCACAAGTTGCAGACCCAGAAAGCTGGCCCTGACATAGAGCTAGAAATGGACCTGCCTCTGATCTGTGATGTGGCCTGGGTCTAATTCCCACCAACACTTTAATCATTGCAAAGCCTGACTCCCATCTGTGCAATGTGAACAGGGAGAATCAGGGCAAGGTTAGCTCAGAATGAGAATTCTGACATTTTATTGCTGGGGTGATTTTCCTCCTCCCAACATAAGCTCTGATGCACAGACGTACTTTCTTCTGCCTTGAGAAACCTCTTCTTCCCTTCACCAGCCCCTAAAGCTGGCCCCAAGAGCACTGTGGCTAAGTGTGTCTATCAAGTCACACGGCTAGACACTTAGGCATCCAATTAGTAGAAGAACATCTTTTCAGAGGACAGAAAGGTAAGGGATGAGGGTCACCCGGGACTGGAGTCAGCTATGAGGCATACACGAGATAGAAATTCTCAGACAGTATCCAATGACAAAATTATTAATAAGTAAATGTTTAGAATCTTTCCTCCTTGCCTCCCATTAAGGAGAATTCTGCATCTGCCTCTTCAACTTCTCTTTTTCTTTCACCCTCTAGGGATATTCCCATTTGCCAGTCAATTCTTGGTTTTGCGATATGGAACAAGGGCAATAGGTAGAGACAGACAACAGTGTAGAGTGAAGGCCTTTCATTGGGTGGATTTAAAATAAATACACAAAGCCAAAGGGAAGTAAGTGAGGGGAAAAAAGGGGAAGGGGCCAAGAGGATCCAATTTTAAAGGGGTTTGTGGAGAAGGACTGAGAATAAGATTCTAAGAGAAACTTGAATAAAGCATAGGATGTGAGAGATACTGAGAACCACAGAAATGGAGAAAGGGAATAGCAGAAAGTATTGTTGAGTCTTAGCATTTGAATTTCATTTGGATGAGATGATACTATTTGAGAGATAATTACTTTTCTTTAATGTTGTGCTGGGTTATGTGGGATCTGAATTATACTTGGGTTATACTGGTATCCTATGAGATGTTAATAGAAATTATATACACACAGAGAAGCATACATATATGAACACCAAACGATTCCACTAACAAATAAATTTGTGAAATTCTGTATCCTAAATCCTCCAGAGAATTCCATGAGCATACTGAAGGCTCTAGGAAGTCCTACAGCACAGAAATCCTTTCAAAGCTATTTAATCCAATGCTTCCTAAATTTGTTTTACTCTGTGTCACAAAATATATTTTATTATTTTGAATAAATGTTAAAATAATATAATTTTAATAAGGCTGACCTTAAGGTCTACTGTCTCGAGAGTTTAGGGAAGACTTCACAAAGCATGTTACTTTAACTGGTATTTGAAGAATGGAGAAGGTGGGGGGTAGCCAGCTCAGTATATAAAAAAAGCATGAGGACTAAAACATTTAAAAAAAAAAAAAGAAGGTTCAAGATTGGTGTGGAACTCCTTGGGGTTTAAAAGTAGAAAGACTCTGCTACACTTTTTATTTTCACCAGGGAAAAGGTATCCCCACCTTGTCTCTATGAGTGCTCTTTAAAATGATCGCTGGGGTGAGGTAGCTGTTAGGAATGAGGGACAGCTCACCTGTTCTGAACCATACTCATGGCCATCCAATCTACAGGATACACATTTTTCCCAATGAGGTCCTTGAACATGATGAAGGTCTCCATCAAGAAGTCCTGAAATTGTAAAGCGAAACACACCCATCATCTTCTTTTGTAGGAACTCACTAGAAGTGCCCAGTGCTGTTTACGTTTTTTCTTTATTATTTTTTGGAGGGGCAGAAAAGGAAAGGGCACAGCCTTTCAAATAAGTCCAAAGAAACCAATAGCGGTGGATTTTTAAGTGGAAGCTTCAAGTTAGTTACCAGGAGACTGTTTCACAAATACAAGTGGAATGTGAATATGGAAAGTGAAAACACTCTCAAAACAAAGCACTAGCAATTCTGTCTTTGGGAAGAAAGAAGTAAATGCATTTATTGATGTTGCAATTTTATAATCATCTTCCCAGATATGTATTTAATACGGAAATACTCTATACTTTGTGAAGGCATCTCAGGTCATTTAGCAAACAATTATAAACACAACCATCTAATTATCAGTAGTATAAACACAGCTCATTCATATGTCACAGATACATCCATGGGCACATTAGAGGAAACAGCCCAGGGACTCTCTTCCTCTCATTTGAAGAGGCTCAGAGTGGATCTCAACACACCCCATCAGATATTGATTGAAGCAGGCCAAGATTCTGCTCCATCTTTGGAGAATACAAATTCAAGACAAGTCCAAATGGCAAAGACCAGGACCACTGTCATGTGGACACTCCTAAGCTTGAGGAAGAAAAGCCATACTGTCTGTATGCTTTCAGTAAAATTTAAAATCAGTAGGAAACCCACTCAGAGTTCTTTCCTTAAGCCAGGGGTTTCCAAGTTATTCTAACAGCAGAATTCCAGGTCCAAAGAAAATATTACCCAGAACCTAACATATAAAATAGATAAAAGTAGGGGCGCCTGGGTGGCTCAGTTGGTTAAGTGGCCGACTTCGGCTCAGGTCATGATTTCGCGGTCCATGAGTTCGAGCCCCGCGTCGGGCTCTGTGCTGACAGCTCAGAGCCTGGAGCCTGTTTCAGATTCTGCGTCTCCCTCTCTCTGACCCTCCCCCGTTCATGCTCTGTCTCTCTCTGTCTCAAAAACAAATAAATGTTAAAAAAATTTTAAAAAATAAAATAAAACAGATAAAAGTAGAAGAGCTGTGGGGTGTGTGTGTGCGTGTGTGTGTGTGTGTGTGTGTGTGTGTTTATGGTAGAAGATAGTGAAGATGGGAGGAATATAATTTGAAAATCACTGCTTTAAGCTAAATTGCAAAATTCTGGAAATGACATCTGTTCCTTTTCAGCAATCTTTGCTTCTAGGGAAAATTACCTCAATACTTTAAGTCCCAGTTTCCACATCAGCAGAATGGGGATAACATCTAACTCAAAGAGTTACTATGAATATTAAGTGCACACTGTCTAAAGGATGCTCAGCATAGAGCCTGGACCATTGTAAGAGCTCATTAAGTGCTCGATGATGACAATGCTGAGAATTATTCATCCTTGATATCACTTGGGGGAGTGTGGGTATCATCACAGGCTCATTCCCTTCTTATGGCAACAAAGCCTCTGGCTCATAGATGTAAAACCTAGCTTCTGAGTGAGAAGCTATAGCATGCTGTCAGGGTTAGGACAGAAGTTCAAATCCTACTCTGCCACATACTTCCTATGTGGCCTTGAGCAAGCAGATTGTAGACTTGTAAAATGTGACTACTAATCCCTATGTTATACGTTGTGAAGATTATACAAGAAAGCATATATGTTCAACAAATAAGAATTCCCTTTCCTACTCTCTTCCCACCATTCTTTCCATTGAGGATCAAACATTAGG
Organism: Leopardus geoffroyi; assembly: GCF_018350155.1. Classification (NCBI taxonomy): domain Eukaryota; kingdom Metazoa; phylum Chordata; class Mammalia; order Carnivora; family Felidae; genus Leopardus; species Leopardus geoffroyi. The sequence continues at coordinate 179,045,086 of NC_059326.1, forward strand.
ATCCTGATCTCTCTATTTCCATGTCACATGGCATAGAGAAATTGGGGAGAAATCCTGGGATATTTGGCTCTCCTTTTGTTTTCTTTTGTGTATATCCAGAAATAGGTTCCATTTCTTCCCAATACTGCACCCAGTGAGGAGACTATCTCTCTGCTGAATGGCTGAAAGAGTAGGACATTGGCTTTCTAATAATTCCCTTTATATGGGCCACTCTCTGAGATTGGTTCAATTCTAGAACCCTTGGTTACTCTAAGGAAAGTTGAAAGTGAGCCCCAGCAGCAGAATTCCTGACTGGCAGCAGTAAGGAGACAATGACAAAGGTGATTATGTTGAGGGCAAAGGGACTGCTACACCCTGGGACAGCCTGGGCTGGCCTTTATGTTGATAAGTCATGTGCTACAGAGTTATGAGCCTATAGGCTACAGTCCTGTGCAGACAGTTCTGTAACAAATGAGTCCTGAGAGGCTAGAAGAGTAAGGGGGTTCAGAGGCCAACTTCCTCCATGCATTTGTGATCATAATATAGAAATAGCTACCTTTTACTGGTAACTTAATATGTGAGAACTTCTGTGCTCTCATTAATCCTTCCCCACACTATGACATAAATAACATCATCCGCACTTTTCAGATGGGGAAACTGAGGCTTAAGAGGGGTTAATTTGTCCATGGTCACATAGCTCTCCATGACAAATCCTGGATGCAAATCCAAGACTGTGTGACTAACACTCATGCTTGTAAGCCCCCAAATGTCCATAATTCATCAATAAACATTTGTTGCGGCATATTTAGACTGGACATTCAGGTTTCATCTCTGACAGGGACTGAAGACATCTTTCAGAAGTGGTATATACAAGCCTAAATGGAAATTAGAACTAAGAAATCACATGAATGTGTTTGTAACTTAGACACACACATGCACAAGGTCCACTGGGACATCTTACTCTAAACTCTTTTTTTTTTAATTTTTTTTTAACGTTTATTTATTTTTGAGACAGAGACAGAGCATGAACGGGGGAGGGTCAGAGAGAGGGAGACACAGAATCTGAAACAGGCTCCAGGCTCTGAGCTGTCAGCACAGAGCCTGATGCGGGGCTCGAACTCACGGACCGCGAGATCATGACCTGAGCTGAAGTCGGCCACTTGACCGACTGAGCCACCCAGGTGCCCTTCTTACTCTAAACTCTTAAGAGCCAACAGTGTGGCATGTCTCCCCTCCACTACCCCCCACCCCAGCATCCTGTAGACTCACCACAAGTTCAGAGCTGGTCTGGAAGGTCTCAATATAGAAGGAATAGTGCTGGTCACCCATCTGGTTTAAGATGGCTGTCATACATGCCACAAAGTGACTCTGTAAGAAATAAAGAAAACTGCCATGAAATAGTGAAGAGAGAACCATGAGATTCATCTTTTTCATTTCCTTGACTTCAGACTGGAAAACACCGAACCATCTCAGGCAAGTATAAAAAGTCCCCCAAGGGGATCAGCAAGTGAAACTTGCCTATGAAGAAATGTCTCCTTATGGTTCATTTATGGGCTCGTTCTTCCAAAAAGCATTTATTGAACACCTATTATGTGACTGGGACTGTAGTGGGAGCTCGGATACAGAAGATAGGGCCTGACCTATCACTTCTACAGCTGCTTGTACTTTGGGAAAAGACCACTGAGATGGTGTCAGGAGATCTAGTCTCTATCAAGATCCTGGAGACAGTTTGATTTTCTGATAAATAATTCTAATATCTAAGCCCCAATTGTTTCATCTATAAAGCAAGACAATAATCCATCCATTTCAACCCCCACATTATGTATCAAAAAGATCAAATGACTCCTATAATGCTTTGAATTCACTTATTTTCTCTATAGAGGGGTCAGTTGTTAAACCATCATGACTCAGTCAGTGAGAAGCCAGTAGCTACCAGTAACCAGCACTTGTTAAGGGCTTTGGAGGATAAAAGAAATGAGAAGAGGTTGTTCTTGCTCTTCAGGAGTTCATGATCTAGTTGGGAAAGGAAGGTTAACATCCATGAGGGAAAAAGTACAAGACCTTTAATCTGCCAAGCAGACCAAGTGTCAGAGGGATTCAGACAAGAGAGAAATCAATGCAAGGACTTGGAGAAGAGGCGAGTCTGGAAGGATCCATGGGATCAGAGGAGCAAGAACCACATTCTTTCATGCACCAGAGTACATCACCATACCCCTTTCTGCTTTACCCTTCCAAATTTTATGACTCTGTACCAGGGTGTATTTTCTGTTTAGGCTAGTATGTGCAAGCAGCATTTAGGAATATCCACTCTGGAAACCTTGTAAAGGGAGTACCAACCACAAATCCACCAGGAGAGAGGAGCCACTCAAGGTTGTCTCCTGCAAGATTCCAATGGGACTGCCATCTTAGTCAAAGGAAGTCCCACTAGGTTTGGTCAAGGGCAGACTTATGGAAGAGGGCCTGCTCAATGTGATGTTAAGTCTTTCCAGGGAACCTTACTGCTAAAAGGTGTCAGACAAATGGCATACCAGAGTGGTGGGCCTGGAAGTATTATGTGTGAACCAAGAAAATGGGCTTGGTATCACAAACTGCTATCTTTGTTTAGAAAGACACACACACTGGGGCGCCTGGGTGGCGCAGTCGGTTAAGCGTCCGACTTCAGCCAGGTCACGATCTCGCGGTCCGTGAGTTCGAGCCCCGCGTCAGGCTCTGGGCTGATGGCTCAGAGCCTGGAGCCTGTTTCCGATTCTGTGTCTCCCTCTCTCTCTGCCCCTCCCCCGTTCATGCTCTGTCTCTCTCTGTCCCAAAAATAAATAAAACATTGAAAAAAAAAAAAAAAAAAAAAAAGAAAGACACACACACACACACACACAATACATATCCTTATACATTACAGCTTTATAGTTTATAGTAGTGGAGGAACAGCCTCAATGTCCCAAGAAACTCCTTCTGTGTTCCTCCACAGGAAGTCTTTTGGATAACTGAATGTCCTTAAGATCACATTCCTAAAAGTAACTCCCAGAGATCAGGAATCTCATTTGCTTCTAGGTTTTTTCCAATTAGGATGTTAGGAATAACATGCTTTCCCAATCAGCAAGACCCACTGTAGAGTTTGTGGGGCTCAGAACAAAATGAAAATGAACAGTCCTTATTAAAAATTATTCAGAATTTCAAGACAGCCCCAGTGCCCATTCTGGGCACCAGGCAAGGTCATACACCCGTGAAGCCAGCCCTGCCCGCCAGTGACCACCACCACACTCACACACCATAAATGTTTAGAAAACATGCAAAGCTGGCAGAGAGTGCAAAGCTGGGATTCTTGGGAGCAACAGTGAGGACACTATATTTATGGAGACCCGGAGCCTCTACACTGGAGTGAGCTGTCTTGGCCATCCAGGAAGGCAAATCCTCTTCTGCTCAGGCCCCCAGGGGGTGGTGGTGAGTTTGTGAAATTATCAGTCCTTTTCAAACGAGACAGAATACCACCATCTCTGTTAACTTAAGCAGGACCCACTTAAACCAAGAAAGAAGATTTATAATTGTGTATCCCGCTGGCCAGGCTGGATGCCAGGAAGGAGAAATCAGAGAGTTTGAGAGGTGTGTGTGTGTGTATGTGCATGAGCGTGTGTGTGCGCGCACACACGCATGTGTTTCCTCTACTCCCTCCATCTCATCTCTCCTCTCCTCAAAGATTTCAGCCTATGACCACTAGAGGTCTTTTCTTTTCACATGGTAGCTGCCGAGCAGTTTGTTCGGCTTTTTATTTATTCCTACGTGAGCAGACCCACTACACTTCTTGCATATAAACAGTGAAAATTACAACATAAAGGACTCATTATTCCTTCTTCTGGAGTAATTCTGCTGCTGGCCAAAGCCTGGCTCATTTTGCAAGGAAAGGGAGGACATCTCTGCAGGTAATTCTACTGCTTCAAGGTAAGAGATTTGGGCAGGTTTTATTTTTTATGATCCATGATCCTCTAAGAGAAAATGCTATCGCCTCTTGGACAATAGTTTACTTTTAAAGCTTTGGCGTAAATGAGTCCTGGGATCGTGAGCTTGTGTGTGTGTGTGTGTGTGTGTGGTTGTGTGTGGTGGAAAATCTACCATTGTCAGAATTGCAGGCTGCCCCAAATGCATAGATACGGAATGCTTGTTATTTCCAATGGCTTGATTTGAATTTGAAGTGGGGGAGAAAAGCAAAAAAAACAAACCTCAGAGCTCAAGTTGCTTGGAATTACCTTGAAAAGGCTGCATTTTCTTAAGCCTTGTTTAGAGAAACTTCCATGCTTCATTTTAAAAGAAAATAAAAGGGGAAGGGGTTCTACTCCCCACCGAGAGAGAGAGTAACCATTTTACGAAAGGATCCACTATTTTTTTATAAGGACTTGCTCAGTGTGTTACAGTCCACCAATCAATCAAAATTACTTTTACCGGCTTGTTCATTTCTTCCTTCTAACTACCACATAGAAAAACCCAGCTCAGTGCCTTACGGTACGATTTGTAGTGCAATGTGACTGAAGTTTGGACAAGTTACCTGCATTTGGCTGTTAATGAAAAATGACAGTGTTTTCCATCCGACTAGAAGCACCCCTTTTTTCCTACTATGATGTCTAGCCCACTTTAGTACCAAATCTGTCAGAAATCACACCAATGTGACCGACTGATTAGTGAAATGGCATGAGATGCCAGCAGCAGGTTTGCATTCAGAACAGGTTCCCCTCTGTCATTTAAATTAAAAAACAAATAACAAAGCAAAACAAAAAAAAACAAAAACAAAAACAAAAAAAAAAAAAAGGAAGAAAGAAAGAAAGAAACCAAACACTCTGTCACATAATGATAGAATGATGGGATAATATTATGCCTCTCTGACGTTTATCCCTTTTTCAGTAATATCCTTAACATGGCAATCCACCTCTTAGCTTCCTGTCCCCTTCCCTTTTTACGAGTTTGAGACCTTACTTCTACATCCACCATGTTTTAAATGTTTAGAAACAGAGAGGAATGGGGTGGGGGTGTGATTCACTAGCAACTCAGATACTCCTAACATTGACATTGCTCAAACTTTATAGTGTAGGAGCCAAATCTCCCAGTCCTGTTGGCAACATGGAAAAGCCCGAGTACTGTATGGGGGACAGCAGGGTGGAGGGATGCCCTTCAGTCCAAGCTAGGGAGAATCCCCCTCTTCCCATCCCTGGCAGAAATGGTATAGGTGACATATATTTACTACCAAGGCATGAGGCAGCCACTCATCCATAGCCAAGCAGCATGCCAGGTGCCTGGATGGGAAATTGCTTCTTAAAACAGAATAGCAGGGGGACCTGCATCTTAACTCCCAGAGAGAAATTGTATCCGAGACGCTGGCACAAATCAGGCAGAGTCACCTCGTCTCCATTCGGGGCGGTTGAAAATGTAGCTAATGAATCACAGCATGGAGAGACACGGTTTGAAACTAGGTCAAACGTGTAAAAATAAGTGCAATCATCGCAGGCACTTGGCTGATGAGGGGCTACTTAACGCCTTGAGTGGCAGGGTTTATTTGCCACATAGAACCCTCTTCAGCGATCCGCGACAATCAATCCTCTTAATTAATTCAGCCCATCAGTGTGGAGAGAAGTCTGCACACCTGGGAGAGAGCTGAAGCTCCAAAGGGAAACAGCCAGGGTCTCTTCACTGTGTGATGGCAAGAGAGAAAAAGAGAAACCCGGTATCGTGTGATTAATATTAATTAGCTGGGATACTAGACGACTGGGATCAGGAGAGTAGCCCTTCCCAAATCATTTGGCTCCTTTGCATAGAAAAAGTCATCATTGTCGTCATCATCATCATCAGCAGCAGCATATTGATAAGGCCGATAGCTGGGTGAACATCAGTTAACTCAAACATATCTATTTAACCACCTCTAACGCAAACACACCTACACACATACACACAACAGTCAAGCCCCTGCAGTGCTGAGTGGACCTGGAAGAGGCTATCAGTTTGCCCTGCCTTGAAAAACAAACAAAACAGGGGGAGAGGGGCATGGTTGCTGTGGATGCGTCCCCCACTCACCTGAGATTGTGGGAGGGATGAGCTCACAGAGGGAGAGAAGCAGCTAACTTTGGGAGCTTGCTACCTAAATGCCAACATTACTACGCGATACCAGCTGGTGACATGTTGCTATAGTAACTTCAAATAATGTGCAGGGCCAAAATAAAATAAAATATAGAAAGCGCCAAGGAGAGGAGATGAAGGAAAGTTTTCATACCAAGGGAGGCTCATAGGGAGATGAAAAGTTCTATTTATCAGGACATTTATTTCCTTTGGAGGCTAAGAGTGGCCAAATGTCATTCTCAGGTTGCTTCTCCATTCACCCCCACATCTGCCATGTGGTTATATAACAGATTTTATTCCTGGGTGGAATTGGCACTGTCTGTGTGGTGGATCCAGGACCGGAAGTGGGAGGCTGTTGTGTTAGGAGAAACAGGGACTCTAAAACCCCTTCATCTTAGAGCTTTGTAGGCTACTCAGAGTTACAGTTTGTAGCGATTTGGGGGGAATCTAGTGTATTGTTCTGTCTTAGCAACCATCAAGTCTGGGCACTGTGCTAGGTGTGAAGGTGCAACAGTGAGCGGGATGGAGAAGGCTGTGCTCCAAAGAGTTTACACCTGGTTCTGCCAGGATGTAGAGCATCAGAGGGCCTAGGAATTCAGCCTACCTGAATTCAAATCTCAGCTCTATCTCTTACTAGTTATGTGGCCTTGGGCAGGGTCTTGTGCCTCAGTGTCCTCATCTGTAAAAGGGGATAAAAATATTCCTTACTTCATACAGTTCTGGTGAGAATTAAATCAAAAGGCACTTAGAACATAGAAAGCCCTCGATAATTATCAGCTATTATTATTATTCTCATTGTTGCTGACTGTGGTCTAGGGAAACTATGCAGATTAGCCAACTGAAATTCCTGACCTGGAAGAAGGATATGATGAGATCACTTACCCATGACTGTCTGTGGACACATCAAGTGCTCCCAATAACAGCTCAGTGCCCTTTGACTCCGAACATGCCTTTGGTTAAAAACATGCCCAAAGTCCAGCTGTCAAGTATATTGAACATGTGCCTCTTGGACCAGATACGTTGGGAGGTTTCTTTTATTTGGGGACAATTGCAAGAAGGTAGGAAGAATCACAATAGCACCCAAATTGTTCAAAAGCATGAAATACAACTGTCTTCATCAAAAACGTATCCCCCTGTCTCTGTGTGCAGTGACATTCTTTGGTTACCCAGGGATCCTGCTGTGTGATAGAGTAGACCAAGTTACCTTCTTTCAGGGGAAGCTTCTTGATGGGCACAGACCCCAGGGTTTCATGTGGCCAGCTCCACATCAAAGGCACAACGTCACAGGAAAACAGAAAAGTGCGCTTGGATGCCATATACTCTGGATATGCCCTGACACATTATATCTGTACAAGATGACAACTAGAGTTATCTGTGTGCACCTCTGCCTGGTGCTGTGGGCATTAATGATGGCTCAACTACTCAGCATTGCCAGGGCCAGAACTGCAGGTGTCTCCTCAGAGAGCTAGCATCACTCACAAGGAGCAGGAAGGGAGGGGTAGACAAGGCTGCTTTAAATCAAGGTTGGAAAAGAAGACTGAACTGGTAACATACTCTTTCTTTGAGACAAACACATTCTGATCCTGGTGGACCTGTGCCTATGGCTCTGTGATGTGGGTCACTTTAAACCATCCAAAGGATATAGTGGGATCCCAAGGGGGAGGTGGATGGCAAGCAAATTCCATTCATTCATTCCTTGTGCTCAGGACTCTACATTCATCATGTCACTGATTCATTTCAACAAACTCATGAGGTCAACTTTATACCCATTTTATAGATCAGGAAAGTGAGATGTATGGAGGTCAAGCAGCTTGCCTAGATAGACATTTAGTATATGATGGGACAGGGATTAAAATCTGAATCTTTCTGACTCTAAAACCTGTATCTTTTCATAAATCCACTGTGTCTCCCATGTCAGCACTGTCAGCTCACCTGGGGAGAGATTTTTGTCCATTTATTCATTGCTGTATCACCAGTCTAGAATTGAACTTGCACTTAGTGTGGGTTCAATAAATACGTGTTAGATGAGAGACTGAATTTATTATAGTATTCCTCATCTCTAAAAGAATGTTATAGGGACCACCCTGCACACACAAACTCTGAAAAGTTAGGGTCATGTGTAGACCACCTTTGCCTTGGGAGAGGCCAGAAATTAAAGAATTTTTGTTCTGCTTTTGAGTGTACTCCATCTTAAGTTATATTTGATCAAGCTACAGTGAGATCATTCTTTCACACATTCCTTAATTCAACAAATATCTCTTGAGCACCTACTATGTTTCAGGCTTGGTTCTAGCTGCAGGGGATACAACCAGAAATGAGAGTAACAAGATTTGTTCTTAATGAGCTCTTATTCCCATTGGATAGAGGGCCAGGGATGGAGAAACACAGTAGAATGAATGAATAACCAAGTAATAATATTTTAGGCAGTGATATCTGCTACTAATGAAATATTACCCAGCAATGAAATGGGGATGGAGTGAGAAGGAAACTATTTTCAACAGGGGAGACAAAGGCAGCCTCTTAGAGAGCTGGCATTTGAATGGAGATCTGAATGATGAGAGTCAGTCATGCAAAAATCTGGCAGAACAGCATTTCTGGGCAATTGAATAGCAGATGCAAAGGCCCTGAGGTGGATGTGCTTGGAGTCCTGGAGGATCCCAAAGAAGGCCAGCATAGCTGGAAGGTATGAAATGAGGGAAGACACTACATAAGATGAGGTCAGAGAGACAGGCAGAGGCCAGATCCTATGGGCCCTTGGGGGTCAGAGGCAAGCATATGGATTTTCCTCCAAAGTGCAGAAGGAGGCCATTGATTCGAGTTTTAAAAAGCTCACTCTTGCTGCTGTGTGTTTCAAGAACCCCTCTTTAAAGAGATGGCTCCCATGTCTTACCACATAAGCCCATCTCCAAGACACTGTACTGGACTTATTCCCACGGTCATGGGTCTGTGAAAAGTGCAAGTTGTTTTCACTGTTGACTCTTCCTTATTCCTGGTAGTGTGACCTCTCTTCGGCAAATGCTTCTCACTAAATTATTATTTTATAGCATACTCTGTCCCTCTTTGTGCAGGCAAGAGAGTGGACTCTAGTTTTATGCGGATCCCATCTATCTTCAAGCTTAGTGGGCTCATCTCCCTTTTATTTGGAGCTGAATGAAGGGGAGCCTGCTCCAGTGGCTCCCAGTCTCTGATTAAAGCCATTCCCATCTGTGGGACCTGAGAAACCTGCTTGCTGGGAAGGAACACCCGCCCAGTTTTTAACTGAACAGAAGATTTTTTTTTTTTTAATGTTTCTAACAACATTTGTGGAGGTGTGGGTGAAGTTCGCAAATGTGATTGCAAGAAGAATAGTTTCAGAAGCATGGATTTATTCTCAGCACATATACCAGGGATGGGCCTCCAAATCTTTGCACTGAATGCCTCAAGAAAGGCTGTGCAAAAAGACTGTTTGGAGTCCTGGACAATACAGTATTGTCCTCAGCTCACTTCTCCCTGGGAAAAATCAAAGCCCTGAGTATCACCAGGATGTGGGCTCTGGATAAGTATCCTAAGCAGCCCCTCACCTTCTTCTACAAACGTGTGCATCAAGGTTATGTATGACACCAAGATCAACCTCCAATAGAAAAAAGATTCACAAAAGGATACTATGTTTCAGGCAGGAGGCATTGTGGGGTAAAGGACAATAACTACCATTTAAAGGGCTAAGCCTGTATCAGGCACTTTTTATAGGACTTTTTATATGGTTATGGCAAGAGAAGAAAAGAACTGGAAGAAGGAGAAGCTAATAGCAGTCGGACATTTATGAGTCAGACACTAGGCTAAAAAGTATAGTGATGGTCACAACCACCATCAGTTATTGAGCACTCGCCATGGGCCAAGTGGTATATATGCATTAATCCTCCCAGTATCCAGGTGATCTTGATAAAACCACATGTACTTTACAGATGAGAAAACCTAGAAGCAGAGAGGTGACATGACTTAGCTAGATCAGCCTGACCCCACGATGCTTTTGTTTTTCTTAGAAAAAAGAGAAAGACATTACCATTTTGTAGACATGATATAATCTTAGTGACAGGAAAATTAAGCAAATCCTTAAAGTACACGAAGAAAGGAAAAGGGCATAACATTTTACCTCACTGTGCTCCCTGCCTAAATAGCCTTGAATATTAAGAACATTCAATATTCCATTCAATTCAATAAACTTCTCGAATACTAAGAAATATTCTAGATATTTCCTATGCCTATATAGAGATGGAAGGATGGGTAGATGGGTGGATGGATGGATGGAGGGATGGATGGATGGAGGTAGCTTGGCATATGGGTAGACACAAAGCCACACAGACAGAACTAGCTCTCTTCATGACTGTGCCCTGTGGCTTATGAGTCTCCCATGATTTTAGGCTCAAATGCGGATAAACACTCGATCTTCTGCAGTGCTTAGGGCATTGAAGGCCAAGAAGGGTTCAGAGTGGAACATCAGTGCCATGTACTTGGAAATATATCTGGTTTCCCATAGAAGCAGTTTTCCTAGAAGGCACTAGACAGGGAATCCTAAGTCTGGGAGCAAACGCCGGTTCTCTTCAACATGCTCTGGAACTTTGGACAAGATACTTGATCTCTCTGGCCTCAGTTCTCTCACCCCTGAAAAAGGGACCAGTGCTACCAACAGCACTGTTGTGAGGAGTAAGTAGAAGGCAGGTGCAGGGGTCCTGTGTAGAGCCTGGCACACCAGAAGCACTCAGAAAACCTTCTTGCAATGCTCAGCTTCAGCCCCCTCTCTGGTTCACCAGAACAGTTTGTTGATCAGCTGAGGAAGTGTGGAGTTAGCTTTTGGTTGACTCGTGGAGGATGATTTAAACCTCCCTGTGGACCTGGAGAGCTGCATTGCGGATGATGATTTATACAATCTCTCCCTGCCCTTTGTTTCCCTTTACAAAGTCTCCACGTTTAGATGAGAGGAGGGGCAGGCAGACAAATGTGTTCACAGACAACCAGGCAGTGAGGCAAGAAGGTTTTCAGAAGGAATGATTATTTTGTGGATAAAAGGATTGCTTAGTTTACCCCTTGTGTTTACTTCACAAGGAGTGAAGAAGAGTAAAGAAGATCTCTCTCTCTCCCATTGTGTTTTAAACTTCAAGCCCAGCTTTCCAACCAGGACTCTCCCTGTGCCTCCCCAACCTCCCCCAGACAGGTTGAGTTGTCCCTGCTGCAAGTGGCCTGCTAGTCCCAGCAGAATCCGGTACTCAGGTCTGAGTATAATAACGGTTGGGTGTGTGTGCAGGTGGCCTCTTTGCAACACCTGCCTTGACTGCTTAACTTTACAGGGCTCAACCAAAGCAATGACACACCGATGGTTTAATTATTAATCCACATTAGGGCAGGATTTTCTCCTTTCCCAGCTAATCCTCCACTCCTTATTCCCAATTAATCAATCGGTTAACAAATATTTACTCAGCACCTATTATCTGGAAGGAGATGTATCAGGTACCTATGACACTCTGAAGATCTCAGAGTACTAGGGAAGATTATCCCTGTCTAGGTAGCTAGCTAGCTATCATTTATCTATCTGTCTATCAATATAGTGGTTTTCAACTAGGGCAATCTGTCATAATTGGAGGAGAGGGGAGGTTGCTAGTGACATCTATTGCATAAAGGCTAGGAATGCTGCTAAACACCCTACAATATACAGGCCAGCCCCAACAACAAAGAATGATCCAGCTCAAAATGCCACCAGTGCTGAAGTTGAGAAACTCTGATCTGAAGAGAGATATATGTTATGAAGCCAGATGACAGGTGCAAAATGAGTGCTATAAGTAAAGCTTTCTCTAGGCTTTTAAGAAGTGGAAATGACCTTTGTGGGTAGGGATGTTTAGGGAAAATTTCACAGAGTATGTGGGGCTTGAGGAACTACATGATTGAAAGGGATTAAGCGAAAAATGGGAAAGGACATCTTAGATCTATAGAAAATACATTTCATTTTATAATTTGATTAATTTGATTGATCAGGAGTAACTGCCTAAAAGAGCTGTGTGGGGAATGATTCTAAGGCCAAGTCCTAGCTCAGCAGGAAAGAGTGTTGATTGATTAGTGATGTCTGCTATAGGCAAGGGAGGGGGAGGGATAGTGGAGATGCTGCGAAATTGCTGTCCCACTTTTGTATGTGGAACAGGATGAGGAAAGACGCAGAGGTGGAAATGAGCAAAGTGTTTTGGTATAGCAGAAGTTCACAGAGGGAGATCACGAGAGAGACTAGGAGGGACAGACTGGAAGGGCCTTGAACGCCAGGTTGAGAGCTTTGAGCCTCAATCTGCAGGTAATGGGACGCCACACAGGCACCTGCCTACTGGGTTGCCTTCAGGACAGCTCTGCTGACAAGGTCTTGAGAATGAAAGACAGCTGCCCAAAGTCCTTGCTCTTCACTTCTATAAAGAGAGTACTATTTCATCTGTTAACAGTAAAAACTGGCAGAATCATCATGCTTGGGCTTTTATGAAGCTGATTCCAATGATGAAAAAAAATCCTATGAAGCTGAACTCAGAGATAACTGTTTGAAAAGCTGACTCCAAGGGTTCACATTAATGAGCTCCCGTAAAGCCCTTTTGGATAGAGCATTCCTTCTGATGTCGTATGTGCAAAAAAAAAAAAAAAAAAAAAAAAAGCCTCAAGGAGGAGGGGGCAGAATGGTGGCAGAATGGTGGAAGACCATTTCTGGGGCTCATCTGCCACTGACCTTCTGGTAAGGACACTATACTGCCCACTGATGTTGTGCTTCCCGTCAGCCCCCAGATCCCCGACCCACTGGCTCCATAGGCTGTTTCCTGTCTGCCCTGGGAATGATACCTCATTGATTTATTGGTTTGCGATTTTCCAAATGACATCATACTCCATTTTTTTCATTCTTTCCTTTTGCTCACCTCCCTCCTCTTAAATTCCCATTTGTCCCACTTCTACTTCCCTGTCCTTTGGAATGGTAACAACACCTTCCAATTACTCCTCTGCAGTCCGCATTAGCTGCCTGCTGACTCCTTCTCCCTGTCATCGTTAATAAAGGTGACACTGCAGCTTGGCGTGAGTGCAGGTCCGCCTCCCACCTGCCCCACCCTCCCCTCTCTTGGACCAGAAGACTCCCTAACCACACAGCCCCTGCCTTTGACGCTTTCTTCCTGTACCCAGCTCCCTTCCCTGTGTTCTAATCCACACTCAATTAAAGAAAGATCAAGTGACACAATAAAAATGCCATCCAGAGAGCTGGCCTGTGTAATGCCCAGATATCAGATCAACTTACTACAACCCCATATCTACTAATTCTATCTAGAAAAAAAAAAAAAGATGTCATAGTTGACTGGACGGATTTGTTTTTGAAAACCCCTGCTGACTCTTTTGCCCCGGCAGGCCTGGAGAAATCCTAGCAAAAGTCTAATCAAAGTTAAAGCTTAGAATTGGAGAGATGATAGGGAGGGTGCTCCTTGGGAGTCCTTGCAAGCCAGTGTCCTTGCAGCACAAGGGGAAAGCTATGGACCAGGGAGATTAGGTGGCTTCCCCATGGTCACACAGCGGCTGTCAGTGGTAGAGTGGGTGCTAGAATGCAGCTGTTCTGACCACAGTGTTAAATCGACTATACCATTCTCTACCAAGTCTAAATGCTGGCCCCTGGCCTCCAAGATCCCCGCAAACAAAATGACTGTTATTTTCCTATCTCAGCCAAGGGGTTGCCCTGATACCTAGAATAAATGGACCTCCACTAATAATGAAGGCTGATGTTTGATGTGCACATGCTTTATCTCCCTCACCACGTAGGTTTCCAGATTTGGGGAAGAACAAGCCATTGAGCACTAATCTCATCTTTCAAAAAAAATTGAATGGGCACCTCTATTACCACTATTCATTCCCACTTTGATTGATTATGTTCTGTGCCCAGCATCCAAATCTGGTTAAGAACATCAAATTAAAAACCAAACGATTGATCACTGAAGTCACTCTGCATAATGAAAATGGTCTGAATGTGCCTCAGGGCAGGAACAGGGTGGGATGTGGGAGGTTTGCTTACAACACTTTGCTCTGAGATCCTCAAACTGGCAGTGCGCAGGACTCACACAGTGCACAGAAATGCTCTGGTTGGCATGGTATTGTTGTTGTTGTTGTTTTTAACATTTGACTTGTGTGTCAACTATATTCAAACAAAAAACTAAAAACTAAAAAATAAAACATTTGACTTTTTGTCAACATTTAAAAGACAGAAGCTATTCCGTAAAGTTTTGAATTTTCAGCTTCTCTTGGACACTTACTTGGAAGATCCAGAGAGAGCATTCTGCGTTCCCATATGGCAGCACTGGGAGCTACCTCCAGAAGTGGACAGGGCCTATGGAGGTTGGATATGCACTTGCCAGGCATCCCAGGCCTGGCCTTATTCTTGGGTGACATACTTGTCTTAGCACTGAAGTCCTCTGTCCCAGGAAACCCCTCAGCCCCTGGCAAACCAGGATAACTGGTCACTCTACCTAGTTCTTCTTTTACATACTTGCCTGGTCCCTGTGGGCATGTGCACATATGGCATTTTCCCATGGCCTCTTCCCCATGGCTTCCTTCAAGCCCACATGGTTCCCCAGAATGACATTCAAGGCTGCCCAGCATCTGAATCCTGCTTCTCCTCACTTCCCCAACCTACCTGCCATCTATTCCAAACTTCTCTTCATTCTCTTGGCATCTGCATAAGTTAAGGATGCCTTCTTTTACACAATTCCTTTTTCAAGACCCATGCAAGTGACATTCCCTCCTCCAGGAAGTCCTCTATGATTCCACCTGATGCTCTTCTGCCCCAGACAGACCTAGGTACACCCTCCCTCTGCTACAATCATTCTTTCTCCTTCTGTTGTATGCATCACCATTAACACAGCATCAAGTGAGTAGACTGTGGTGGTGGTCGTCCTAAAGACACAGAGGGAGTCAGAATTTTGATAAAGTTTAAAAAAAAAGTAAAAATTGTAAAACTTAATTAGAAGTCCCGGTATCTCTGTGAGTTTTTATGATTCACCAAAATGAAAACTGAACACCATCCCACAGGAACCTGTCCCTACCCCATGACAATATTTAGCATTCCATAGTCTAAGAACATCTGGGTCTCCTGAACACTGACATCCAACTCTCCTTCTACTTATAACATGGAATATTAATTACATGCCCTCCTGTGTTCTCTGCTAGCCCTGGAGGTACTCAAGGTCAGGGACCTTCTTCCATATCCTGTATCTTCAATGCCTGGCTCATGGAAAGTGCTCAGTAAAAGGTTTTCCAAGTGAGTGAGTGAGTGAGTGAGTGAGTGAACCTCCATCAAAGGGTCCAGGGGGACTGTCTCATTTGCTATGATTTTAGAAAAAGAAAAAAGGTTCTTCTTAACTGTCCCAGTGCCCACAGGACCTCTGTTTCTTAGCTGGCTGCCCTGAATCATATTACGAGCTAGAACAATCAATCTATGATTAGGGTCAAGCCATCATTCTTTTGGACATTTATCATGAGATCATAAGATTACAAAGTGTTGGTAGCTTTAGGGTCTTTTCTTATAAATAAAGAGAATTCCAGAAGTCCAACTTCCTACTGGACATTTCCCCTGGGACACCCCATTGGCAGCTCATCATAAACATGTCAACATCATCCTTCCCTCTCAGGCCTCTCTCCCTCCTCCCTATGTTTTCCTTCTTAGAATCACCCTCAGCTTAAGACAACAGCCTAGCCATAGACTTTGATTCTGATCATGCTCCTTCTCTCTCCCTTTCCTCTCTCTCTTCTCTTCTCTTCTCTTCTCTCTCTCTCTCTCTCTCTCTCTCTCTCTCTCCTATAAATCACCTAGGCCTGGGGATTTAGAAATTTATCTTGAATGTGTTTGTTCTTTGCCCCCACTCTCACTGCCCTGATTGAAGTTACCATCGTTGCCACCTGGCTTACTGCAACGACCTCCTAAGTGGACCCTGCCTCCAGCCCTGCCCCTTCTAATCTCCATATTGCAGGCAGAGTGTGGTCTTACTAAACTGGAAATGAGACTGACTCTCACTCCTGCTTAAAATCTTCCCTGGATCCCACTGACTCAGGGTAAAAATCCAAACTTCTTAGCACAGGATGCAATTCTCTGCATGATCTGGTCCCTTTCCAACTTGATTTCTTCCACTCTTCCTACCTGCTCCTTTAAACTCTACCATCAGGCTACACAGAATTGCTGTCCAACTCACTTATCCAGGTCATAGTCCTCTCACCTCTGACAGCCTGACACATGGTGTTTCCAGCCTCAACACATCAACACACGTGAACGTGCGCACGCGCGTGCACACACACACACACACACACACACACACACCTTTAAACAATTTGCCTCATCACCTCTATTGAGCTTCAGGTTTCATATTTGAGATCACTTCCTCCACTAAGTGTTCTGGGAGTCTCTCCACCCCATGCTGAGTTGGGGGTCCTTCTCTGAGCTCTCATGCCCCCAGAATCATCACTTTGGTGGCACTGATCACAGTTTTCAGGACCCCTAACCTTATCTGTCTATCTTTGCTATAGGACTGTGAGGGCAGACACTGGATTAGTGTCCTACTTTCTTATCTCTTCATCTACAATATAGTTCCTGGCACATAGTAGGTACTCAACAAATATTTGCTCAATGAATGGCTATATGGTCTCAGATGGAAGAATAAATGGGGCACAGGTACCTAAAGGGCGTATGCTAATTTGGGTCTGCTTTGAGGAGACACACAGATTGTTACAGGGCTCTCTTCTAATCAAATAGTTTCCTCAAGGGAATTAGAATAAAGTCTGGTCTGTCATGGAAAGTAACTTCCTCACTGTGTAATGGCTTAAGCCTGAGTGGGAAGGGCAATGGATTTTGGAATCCTGGACATTCTTTCCAGCCTCATATCCCATGGACACAGTAGGAAACAACACTAGGCCCAGAATTAGCAGACCTGGATCTCGGCTCCAGTCCTGCCACTTGATTCCTGTGTGCCCCAGGGAGGTTGCTTGCTCTCTCTGTCTTCACCTATAAAACAAGGGTATGGAACCAGCTCCTTTGACTCTGAATGTGGTCACTTGTGGTTATCCATAGCTGAATTTGCATCCTGATTCCCAAATTCCTAGCTGTGTAGGCCTCTGTAAGTAATGCTGACTTTGTGGGGCTGTTATATAGATTAAATATGATTACATTCATAAGGGGATAATGCAGTAGTGCTTACAGAATATTCATTAAATGGTTACAATTAGGAGTATAGGCATATCACATGGTTAATTTTTTAATGGTTATAGGATAAAGCTACACAGAAATAGCTAAGATTTAAGCTCTTCAACTCTGAGTCATGTCAACCCCCTCCCAAAAAAAAGACTGATTGTACATATTTGCAGCCCTCTGTATCTTTAAAACAAAGCATCCAATAAAACTGACATTATGTCACAATTAAGACAATAAATGTTAATTGTACTGAATCAAGCCACTAATTTTGCTCCTACCATAATGGAATTATATATTTCATTTTGGAATTTTAAAGCCCTTACAACTTCAAAGCATCATCTGTCGCATGCTATCATTTCAAGATTGGCAGGATATTGTTGTAAAGGAAAACTTCCCTGCCCTTGTGATGTCAGATGATGTTCCCCAGGGCATCCACCCCCTTCCCTCAGGTCTCATTTAGTGTCCAAGGTTCCAGCTGGTGGCACAGCATGAAGATGCCTTTCCAATGAATACCCTGTGTTCCTGGAATCCTTCTCTGGTCCAGGACCCATGTGGATTATCACTTTCACAGCTGGTTAGAACAAGGAGAGGCCTAAATTCTATCTAGTCCTAACTTTGCCATCAAGGAGTTGGGTAATCTTGGGTGAGTACCTTAACCTGTAGAGGCCCCATCTGGAAAACAGTAAAGAGGCTTATGGCTTCAAATTCTGAAGGTGTATTATTGGTATGTGAAATTAGAGAGATTGCAGAAGTAGGTCCCTTCCTTTCTCATTCCTTGGATGAGGCTGGGCTGGGAAGTTGTGGTTACCAAACTTTGCTACACATTAGAATTACCTGGTAACCCAATTCCCCAGGCATCAGGACTTTTAACGCTCCCTGGGTAATTTCTGATGTGCAGCAAACTTGGAGAACCTCTGGTCCTAGGGAGTCAATATAGCTCAATAAAAAATGAGGCAGGCTTCCCTGACTCCAGACTGGCCACTGGTCATAAATAAGCTACTCGATCCCTACAAGCCTACTCTTCCTTACTTCTGAACTCATAAGGTTTTTGCAATCAATAGGTGAGATAATGCACAGGCACCTAGTGCTACTCAAAGCATGGTTCATTGACCAGCAGCACCAGGGTCACCTGGGAACTCATTGGAAATGAAGAATCTCAGGACCCCATCCAGACTTGATGAATCAGAATCTGATTCTCAAAAAATTCGCATGTAGGCAGCTCTCAAATATTGAAGTTTGAGAAACACTGCTCTAATACTCAGTTCAATAAAATGTACCTTGTGTAACTTTCTCATCAGCCCTCTGCTTTCATTCATTAGCCATTCATCAACACTTGCACAGCACGTGTGAGGCCAGATGCTGGGCCCCTAGCATAGTGACTGGCTCATAGCAGGGCTTCAAGAGATGTTTGGCCATTTCATGAATGGATACAAAAGGGAATTGGACTTGCTTCCTACTCTCCAGGAAGCTCATGGTCCATGAGGAAAATCAAGACATGAACTCGCATATTTGGAACAGAGCAATAGTTATGAATGATGAAGGCTCCCCTTTATTTGTATACTTGCCACATGGCAGATATAATGCTAAGCAATTTAGGTACACGATCTCTTTGAATTCTCAAAACAATCTTAAGGATAAATACCATTATCACCTGCCTTTTGCAAATGAGGGAACTTTGGCACAGAGGAGAAAAGTAGCTTGTCCAGAGCTACACCCGATGAGGAGGTGGCACTGACAAGGTTTGAAGTCAGCGCAGCCCCAGCCTGTTCACTCTGCAGCACTGCCACTGTGAGATGAAGCACCAGAGACAATTTCTGGCTTAATAACTTTGACTACAGCCTGTTCAAGGGCAGCCCCATCCCCAGGTGCTGTGGGATACGCAGCAGGAAGCCCTGCAGGCAGAGATGCTGCCAGGTTTCTATCGCAGCAGAAGAGCCGGCCAGAGGGCCGAGAGCTCCTGCAGGCTGCTTGTCGGACACAGTCCACCACATCTAGCTGTCCCTCTCCCTTGGCCTCTCTATGCTGCTTGGATATTTTACTTGCAAATACATTTGGCAGTTGATGCCAGCCTCTCAATGACAAGTCCAAGGAATAGAAAGAAAACTCCTTATCAGAGCTTGGGTATAAAAGCAAAGAAACTTTCTGAAAATCACATGATGAGTTGCAGGGTCTCAAAGCAGGGGTCCTGAACTCTAGGCACATGAGAAGTTGTGAAAAAGGACAGGTCTGTGATCACCAGGGATAAAGGGTATAATGCAATTCCTCTGGGTCTTCCTCACCAAATAGAGTTCCCAAGAATCTGCGTCTAAATCAGGTTTGGCATAGTAATTAATTGAAATATTTATTTGTGCTTCAACCTTCCCACAATTTCCCTTCCCTCTCCCTCCCTTCTCCCTGCCATTTCCATAAGGGTGTCCAGGGATCTTGCTCCCTCTCTTTGCAGGGGCATTCTCAGTATGAACTGGCAGCATCAGTTTCACCTGGAAACTTGTTCGAAACACACATTCTCAGGTCCCACCCCAGACCTGCCAAATCAGAACCTCAAGAGCAGGCCCAGTGATCTCTGTTTAACAGGCCCACTAAGGGGCTCTGATGGGTCTAACATTCAAGAACCACTTGGGGCGCCTGGGTGGCTCAGTCAGCTAAGCATCTGACTTCGGCTAAGGTCATGATCTCATGGTTTGTGAGTTCAAGCCTTGTGTCGGGCTCTGTGCTGACAGCTGAGCCTGGAGCCTGCTTCAGATTCTGTCTCCCTCTCTCTCTATCCCTCCCTGACCGGTGCTCTGTCTCTCTGTCTCTAAAAAATAAATACATGTAAAAAAATAATACAAAAATTTTTTTTAAAAAAGAACCACTGCCTTGGACAGTTTTGAGGGCAAAGCAGCCTCAGTGAGCAACTGAGGCCAGTAAGAAGGAAGGGGGACACAAGACACAAAGAGGGACAAGAAGACAGAAACTGAGGGGGGAAACAAAAGGATGAAAAGAGATTCCTAAGACTAGCAGGGGTGGTGGTGGGTTGAGATTCTAAGTACCAAAGATCAGTAACTCCTGCATGCCTGAGGGGACTGTGCCTCTAGGATGGCCCCAGCAGTACTGAACTAGCAAACTTTCACCCTTAGGGATATGCACAATCCTTTAATGGCTAACTCAGCAGTGTCTAGAGTGTACGTAAGACTAGAGGGATCTCCATGAGTGCTCAGCTGGGCATAAGACCCTAAGGACTTCTCTATGACCCTCTGGGTAGGGAAGAGGAAGCTGAGATTGAGTCTGCGAATGCTGGCTGAGTCAGGCCAGGGCTGCTCCAGGTGAGATTTAATTTCATTTAGAGAAAGTCAAGGATTTATCATCTTGTATCTCACAACAGTTCATGGATGTAAATTTCTACCCACTACACCTGGGTGACTTTCAAGAGGCACTCTTCCAAGAACATTCTTCGTCCTTCCCAAACTTTCTTTAGGCAAAGGCAACAGTGCCTTATGAACACAGAACACAGGGGTGGGAAGGTTTGATTCCCAGTACAGATTTCCCAGAGGCATCCAGTGGAAATCCAGGAACACAGACTGGGACCAGAGACAGCCCAAAGGACCACTTATGTCCTTCTCATTTCTAAGGAGGAGAAACAGCAGGTTCTCCAGACCATATCTGGCCAATGTCCCTCCCATTACTTGGATTCTTCTTGGTGAATAGTTTTTCTCCAGACCCTCATTTTAACCATCAAAACATCAATTGTCACAATCTTGGGTTTAGTCCAGATAGAGCTGAGAGGTTAACATCCTTCCACCTCCTAGCCTATGCCTGGCTGGGTGATGGTTGCAGAGCACCATCCAGGCGAGTACAGGTGCTAAAGCTTTCTCTCTTCTGGGCAATAAGAATTCTGCCTCACCTTGAGTCTGGCCTTAATGTCCTGTCTCCTCACTCTGACTTCTACCTTGATGTCCACCATCCACCATCTCAGCAGGTAGTGCTTTTCTTCTGCTTTCAACTCTTAACCTACTTCTTTCTCTCTCTAATGATGAAAAAAAAAACCATTTCCTACCTTCAAGGGCAGTATTTTCTAATATGTCATCTCAAGCAATAGGCATTAAGTTCCTGGAAGTCAAGGATCATGTCCTACATACATTTTGTATTGCACCCACTCCAGTGCCTGACACAAGTTAGGTTTCTAGTGAATGTTTACAGAATGACTCTGTAGACACTACCTGTTTGATAACTCCAGGTGAACATTTTACAGGTATCCTAAACTCAAGATGTTCCATTTAAATTTTTGATTTTCACCTCTTCACTTAACTTCAAATCTAATCCTCTTTCTGATAGAGGTAATAGCACCTCTGTCCTCCCAGTTGCCTATATAGAAAGATTCAGGCATCTTTGAGACTTTAATTTCCTGGCCACATCTAACTGTTGACCAAGTCCTTTCCAGTTCTATGTACAAAATATGGCTGGACTTTCTCCATTTCTGTCTACCACAGTTCAGTCCACCACCATATCTCCCTAGCACTATAGCAATAGCCTCCTAACTAGTATGTGATTCCAATCTTGCTTTCTCCCATCCAGGGAATAACCAGAGTTGATTTTTAAAAAAATCTGAGTCTCATTGTTCATGTTTCTACTTGGTCAGAATTAAACCTGAAGTCTTTCCTTTGGTTTCATCTCCCACTACTTTGTTCAGACACAGTGTCTTTCTCTAAGTTGGACAAGTTAGTTGGTTCTAATAGGTTTCTCATTTTATTCCTCTTACAAAAACTTTATGTTTTTCCTTCTAAGCAACTGTCACAATTCTTAACTAGATATTTATTTATGCATTGACATGTTTAGTGCTTGTTTCCTTTCCTAGGTGGAGCTCCTCAAGGGCATGGACAATGTCTGCCTAGTTCACCAATGTCTTCCTAGCATCTAACACAGTGCCTGAATATAAGAGGTACATAATTAATATTTTTTAGCGTACACATGCTTAAATTCTAAACATTATGCTCAGCATGCTACACTTATTCTTGCTCTGTTGTTAGAGTTGATTAGCTAGCAAAGGTGAGACATTCCCCTGATGTAAAGTGAGATTAGGCAATTCAATTTAATTCTGTTCAGTGCAGTTCAAGTCATTTCAATTACATTCAGTTCACTTTAATTTAATTCAACAAGTCTTGATAGGTACCAAGAAATATGACAGTTTTTATGCTAGGGTGTGGAGAAATCAGTGATAAAAATTATCTACTTCCTGCCCTCAGGAGGTTCTCCATTTATAACCCCTCATGTTACAATGAATGACAATTGTAGGACATATGACTAAACTTACCTATGCTCATTAAATTGCAAATAGACAACTGGTTGACCTAAACTGGACCTCGTTGCCATAACTCACCAGTGTAATGTATTGGGGTGTCTGATGACAGTTACAGAGGTTTAAATATTGCACAAGACCAGTGGAGGTGAATAATGAGATGGTGATGAAGAATGTTGAGTCCAATGACTCACCCTCCATTATTGGTCCTCTCCAGTGATAGGAATTCTCCAATCCATATTGAGATTCTATCCTAGAATCTCATGTCCCTTTCCAACTGATAATTTCTCCCTTTTATTCTGTTCCATCTTAAATATATGAGATCTTAGCCTACTCACTTTCCCTAAGACGTGAGGTGAATATGAGATAAAAACGTTAAGACATATTATTGATGTCCTAAAGTGAGATTATCTATTACAAGAAGCAGAAGCAGTGACTTTCAGGTATCACCACTGAGCATATGTAAATACCTAGAGATATGGCTCTGAGTCCTCTAGCAGCTAAGGCAGAAGAAAAAGGAAAGATATCAATTTATACAGTTTTACCTTTCAGACATGGAAAAGCAAGAACAGCTTTCTGCAGAAATGACATAATTTTCTTCTCTGTAAATGTATACTGGTAGAAATTTATCATGAGTCCTTATAAAAGGACTTAAACATCAAGTCAGAGGATCTCATAACTGGAAGGACTCTTTAAGGCCAACACTCGCCTTCAAACATGATGCCCTCTGCAGCATCCCCAATAAAAGATCCAATGACCTCTGCTTTAATAACTTGAGAAAGAGAGAAATGCCCACATAATCAGGAATTCCCTTTTCCTGTAGACAGAATTGTTAGAAAGTTCTTTCTTATATTGGACTGTAAATGTTTTCCTTGTAATAGCAAGACACTGAACTAATTCTGCTTCTGGAGAAGATTCCCCTAAAATATTCCGAGAAGTTTATGCTTCTCATACACACCCACTCCTGCTCACTGGAATATTCTGCAATGGCACCTAAATTTGCATGTGTTGTCTCTGCCCTGTCCTTAGCTTAAACATTTTGGAAGTCAGTAATTTATTACTGGACTCTATTTGATCTCGATTCTGGGAACCTGTGTCATTCCTTACCAAACGTACCATGAGCTGGTCATGCTGATAAAACACAATCATTTGAGGGACACAAAGCATACTATATATTTTTTCCCTACTGTCTTAAGTATTTTTGGCAAAAGAGAGAAGTGTGAAAAGGTGAGAGCCCTTTACCCCGAGTCAATTATGAGGGTGACTGGGTGGCTGATAAATGACAGCCACTTCTGCATGAATAGCCTCTCTATTGCTAGGCATTGCTGGCACACCAGCTTTTTTTTCCTGGCCTTAGTACTTATTTAACAATCTTTCAGAGAACTCTGTGCCTAATATTGAATCTTAAAATGTGACATTGTTCATATAAAATGAATATTTAAACCACATGCTGCAAATTCATACCCCAAAAAAGGGAAAAAAATATCCCCTTTGTCCTCTCTTTTAATAATAAAAAGGAGTGGGGGTGCTGAATGGAACAGCCACACTGCATGTGTATAGAGAGCTATAAATTGAATGTGTACACCAGGATTTCAACAAGAACCTTCTACACTGTCAGCACTGTTATTCGAAAGATGGGTTTTTTGGACTTTCTGTTTGCCCTGCTCTTGCTTGCCCACCTCTGGGGCTTTTCATTGCCCTTAGAAATCCAAACTTAGATGGGGAAGGAAAGCAAAGATGGTGCCGAACAGTCTTAGAGCCTCCTCATTAACAATAGACAACAGGTGTGAGCCTGGTAGGTCCCTTTTCCAGCAAAGCAAAGCTTCCAGATCATCTGTGTGTCCCTTTCATCAGGACTCCTTCCCCATCATGAGGGCAGATAATCAAGTTCACTAAGAACTGTGCTTTATTCATGTATGTGCATGTGTGGATATCATGTTTCCCATATGCACATCCGCTCACTCTGTTCGGGGAGAATATCCACCAGGTGAATTTTAAATGTGCCTGTGCTGCTTTAGTTTTCAAGAGCACAGTGCCTCGGTGTATAGTTGAGGTGAGCTGGCAGGGAGGGCCTCTCTGGCACCGTGCTCACTCAAGGTAGATTTTGCAGTAGAAACCGCCCCCTTCTGCTGATGAGCTCAGTGTGTCTTTGTAAGCAGGCCTGTTTAAGGAAATACTAAATACCCACAAGCTGCGGGGTGTTAAAGGGGTGAGGAGGAACAGCCGCAGTAACTGGAACTCAACCGACCCTAGAGCTAACAGGGCCACGAACAGATCAGGAACCTGGGAAGGTCAAAGCTCTTCGCCCCAGAAAACCAGGTCCATCTGGAAAATGACCCAGAACAATCTTGACAATGAATTGAATCCATTTAGCTATTTCTGAGAAAGACTGCATTTGTTCTCTTCTTTGCCAGAGTCTGGAAAATCCAGAAGGATTCCCAAGTGTTCCTGAGCCTTCCTAGTGCATTGCCTCTGCTGTTCCATTAGTAGAAATGAAGTCCTGATGTTTTCATTCACTGACTGTCCAGCAGG
Source organism: Leopardus geoffroyi (assembly GCF_018350155.1). Lineage (NCBI taxonomy): Eukaryota > Metazoa > Chordata > Mammalia > Carnivora > Felidae > Leopardus > Leopardus geoffroyi. Next base: position 179,070,171 of record NC_059326.1, read on the forward strand.
GGAAAGAGGTCCAGGTCCACCTGTGATCTTATACCTCTGAGTCTCAGTTTTCCCATCTATTCAGTGGGGACAGTTAATACTTATCCTCACAGGGCTATGAAAAGGACAAAATAAACATTACATTGAAATAATAATAATACCTAACATTGCTTGAGTCTTTATTATACTTCAGGCAATGTGTTAAGTTTTTCTATCTCTTATCTCATTTAACCCTCACAACAATCCCATGAGGTAGAAACTCTTGCTGTGCCCCCACGATATGGATGTAGAAACTGGGACTCAGAGCAGTTAAGTAACTGGCTAAAGGTCACACAGCCAAATAGTACTGATGGTGCCCATTTTCACTCATTCATTTATTCACCACCATTTATTGAATGCTTGCTACACACCAGACACTGAGAAGCAAAACCCCACATAGGCCTTGCCCTCGTGGCTCTTACAGTCTTGTTACTGGAACACCCCAAGTGCAGATTAAATGGAGGTGGAATAGAATCCCAAATTCTGCTCAACTCAGTGGTCCCCAGATCAAACCCTCTGGGACAAGCCTTGCCTGGTGCTGATGATCAAAGCATGCTTAGGGTGACACTGCTGGTTCTATAGATCATCCAGGGACAGAAACCAGGCATATTGGCCAAGGCAGAAAGGTCTTGTGAGTTTCTTTGCGTGAAGCATTACCAGAGTTATAGGTCTGAAAGAAACCTTGAGAATGAATTGAATCCATTTCTCTACCTCTGAGAAAGACTGCGTTTGCTCTCTTCTTTGCCAGAGAGATTTAGCCAGGGAAACTCACTTTAAAAACCTGGCTAAACAGAGTCTGTGTTTACAAACAGGTGAGTTTAAGGGCATTCCAGTGCCTTTAAATAGTGAGCACTCCTGGTGCATTTTAAATGGGATTGATTCAATGCATTTTCTTAGCACACAGCTTTTCAGGAATGCAAAATACACCTGTGCCCAGCATCTTAAGGCTTCTAAAAGGTAGATGATGCTTTTCTCCTTGTTTGGTTACATGCTTACCTCTTAAAGCATTTGTATAGAAGTCCTTCTTTAAACCTAACTGGCATCCCACCTGAGATACTGAAGGTATCAGCCATACTCTTTCTAATACAACTGAAGAGAAGGGGACTTGAGGAAAGAGGGTGGATTGGGGCAGATCACAGCCTTGCGTTGAGGACTCCTGTGAGATCTGGGGCAGTCTGTTGGGTTAATAACATCACTTGTGGTTGAACCATTTCCCTAATTCTGTTCTAGCTGTTCCCAGACATGCAGTCCATTTCTGAAAACCTTTTTCTTGGAGATACTTAATGCAGCATCTGTCATTTTTTGCCATGAAACCTAGCACCTGTTCAACCAGGATGGATCATACAGGTCATCAAGCCATTCCCTTGCAGGACAGAGGAGGAAGTTGAGGCTTTGGGAACTTGGCCAAGAATGTGCAGCAAATTTGTGGCAAAACTGGGAGGACCACCCAGACTCCAGACCATAACCCAGTCAGTGCCCTGCCTTTTGAAGATCCAAGTCCTCCCCACCCTCACCTAACTCTTTGTCTCTCTAAGGTCCAGAGCAGTGTCTTGTTCTTTCTTAGGACCCCCACAGCCCAGGTATAGGCACATTAGTTGCCTAAGACACATCTGCCTTGCTTAGACTTGAGCAGGCAAGACCAGGCAAGACCACCTTGGCCATGAGACATGAAGAGCCTCTGTACAGTACCTGTTCATAAATACACTGTTTGTAAATAGACTTTGCTTAACCAGGTTTTTACAACAAGGTCCTCTGGCTGAATATGTCTATTGAAGAAGACTATAAATGCAGTCTTCCTTCCTTCCTTCTTCACATGCTTATTGAATATACTCAGTTATGTGTTGGAGCCCAGAGCCCTCCCACTGGAAAGAAATGCCCACTACTCTCTGTGCATGCCCTGACACTGTCCAGATGACCTTCTGTCCACAGTGGTCCTGAGCAGGGGCATTTCCCCTTCTTCTCCTCCCGGACTACTTTGAGCCCTAAGTAAATGGAGAAGACTGGCATTCTCACCTCCTCTGGGAATGACTGTGCAACTCCCCAGCTTTCCATCATTCCTGAATCTCTGCAAGGCTCAGGAGGGCACAAAAGTGCTTAGCACTACTCAGGTTTGCTCTCAGTTGGTGGCAGCCTACAATCACCCTTCCACTCCCTCAAACTCCCCTCTTGGAGATTTGCCAGTCACAGGAGGCACTGCCTGCATTTGATTTCTTTTTTTTCTTTTTTTTTTTTTTCAACGTTTATTCATTTTTGGGACAGAGAGAGACAGAGCATGAACGGGGGAGGGGCAGAGAGAGAGGGAGACACAGAATCGGAAACAGGCTCCAGGCTCTGAGCCATCAGCCCAGAGCCCGACGCGGGGCTCGAACTCACGGACCGCGAGATCGTGACCTGGCTGAAGTCGGACGCTTAACCAACTGCGCCACCCAGGTGCCCCATGATTTCTAATGTCTCTGCTAAGTTGTTTTCCCTTAAGATTTTTTTAAATGTTTATTTATTTTTGAGAGAGACAGACAGACAGAGTGTGAACAGGGGAGGAGCAGAGAGAGAGGGAGACACAAAAACCGAAGCAGGCTCCAGGCTCTGAGCTGACAGCACAGTCTGATGCAGGGTTCAAACTCACAAACTGAGCTGAACTTGGACACAACCTACTGAGCCACCTAGGTGCCCCACCCCTGCTAAGTTTAACAACTGGAGAAAATACCTGCTTGTATTTCGTGACAGTTCCCTAGCTGGTGGAACTACTACTAAATCCAAGTCACTACTGATTTAGTCATTGGGTTGCATACATGTACAGCCCACATAGACCCATCAGAACCTTTCCAGGCATCAGTGACCTTGACCACTCATGTAGTCACTTCCCTTGACCTTGGGGGCCACCTTTGAAGATGTCTAAAAACCAAGGACTCTGCATCTGGAGATCAACTATCTTTTGGGCAAGTCACTCCCCTCCTTGGACCTCAGTTTTCCCATTTATAAAATGGGAGAACGGGTATAGATGAGTCCACGGGTCCTTTCTGAGGCCAAGTGTCATCTGACTGCTGAGCCACTGCTGTGGGAAGGGAGGTTAGAAGGGTCTTGCTGGCCACCAGTTGACAGCCTGTCATAATTAACATTGACTGAGGCCTGAAAAAAATCTTTCTGTTTCAAAATGTAAAAAGAAAATTATATAGATGGACATTTGGGCTCTTTCCATACTTTGGCTGTTGTTGATAGTGCTGCTATAAACATGGGGGTGCATGTATCCCTTCAAAACAGCACACCTGTATCCCTTGGATAAATGCCTAGTAGTGCAATTGCTGGGTCATAGGGTAGTTCTTTTTTTAAGTTTTTTAAGGAACCTCCATACTGTTTTCCAGAGTGGCTGCACCAGCTTGCATTCCCACCAACAATGCAAAAGAGATCCTCTTTCTCCGCATCTTCGCCAATATCTGTTGTTGCCTGAGTTGTTAATGTTAGCCATTATGACAGGTCTAAGGTGGTATCTCAGTGTGGTTTTGATTTGTATTTCCCTGATGATGAGTGATGTTGAGCATTTTTTCATGTGTCGGTTGGCCATCTGGATGTCTTCTTTGGAGATGGATGAATGGATAAAGAAGATGTGATACACACACACACACACACACACACACAATGGAGTATTACTTGGCAATCAAAAAGAATGAAATCTTGTCATTTGCAACTACGTAGATGGAACTGGAGGGTATTATGCTAAGTGAAATTAGTCAGAGAAAGACAAAAATCATATGACTTCAGTCATATGAGACTTTAAGAGACAAAACAGATGAACATAAGGGAAGGGAAACAAAAATAATATAAAAACAGGGGGGGGACAAAACAGAAGAGACTCATAAATATGGAGAACAAACTGAGGGTTACTGTGGGAGGGGGGATGGGCTAAATGGGTAAGGGGCACTAAGGAATCTACCCCTGAAATCATTGTTGCACTATATGCTAACTAATTTGGATGTAAATTTAAAAAAATAAAAAATAAAACAAGTTAAAATTAAAAAAAAGAAAATTACAAATCAAAACAAGGAAGTGTTTAATTGAATGTTTACACATTAGTAAATACCATTAATTGTTAAATTTGGTGTTCATAAAAACTTTCATTATATTTAAAAACAATTTGTTCCTTAGGATTTCTCACTTTGAAAGAATGTTAAAATATGCCTGGTGACTGCTGAGGGCTAATAGCCATGAGTTACAGCCAAATGCTTTCAACAGCCAAATCATAAAGAAATCCCTTTTAAATATTTCACAGCAAAAAAAAAAAAAAAAAATACTAAGGTGGAATGTGGGTAACTTTCAATGTGTTTGAGAAGATGTAAAGTAAAATCTCCAAAAATAAGAATGCCTAGAGCCTTTGAAAATCTTAACACTGTATGAGTACCATACCAAGAACTAATATTTATTAAGCACTTGCTCTGGCCAGCCTCGTTTTCTGAGCCTTTTGCGTGTATTAGCTCATTTAATCCTTGAGACCATCTTTGAGTTAGGTACTGTGCCCATGTTATAGGTGAGGAGACTGACGCAGAGGTAAGTAGTAACCTTCCCAAGGACACCAGTTAGTTACCAGCACAGCTCAGGCAGGAAACCACTGTTCCAGGCCCACGCTTGTAGCCACTCTACTGTACAAGATGCCTGGTGACCCTGGGTGTTTCCAGAGGAGAAAACAAATGCTGGCAGTGTGAGAAGGAAGGGATGCATGGCTCTACAAATTAAGAGTGCAATTTATGTGGCATCAAAAGACTCCATCCCTGCTCAGCCCAGCTGCTTGCTGCTATCTCCCCTGTGGTGTTCTTCCGCCCTCAACATCTCCTCTCTAGCTCACTCTCAGCCCCACCGCATGCTATTGGTAACACAAAAAATAGTTTTTCCAAAAAGAGCTGATACCCATTGACAGCTCCATCAGCATGTTATATAGTAGTTAACCTCATTCAATCTGCACAACAAACTTCATTTTATGAACAAGGGATTTGGAATTTAGAGACTTGAAATAATTTGCCCATGGTCACATAGCTCTCAGAAGCAATGGAAGCTAGGACTTACACTCTGGTTTTATTCAAAAGCCTAAACTCTCTTTTATAATAGGAATATATACGTATTGTTTAAACAATTCCATTAATAAGTATCATGAATAAAAAGTGAAGCCCTCCTTCTCCCACAACCAATCTACTCTTCTCTCTCTGATCCCCTCTCCCTATGTGTCCACTGTTCATAGTTTAGTGGGCATCCTTCCAGACTTTTGCTGTACATTTAAATATCTTCTTAGATATCTATCCATCTATACCTTCCTTCCTCACTTATTTATTCTGGCTTCACTCTCTACATGTAGCAACTCCCAGGATGGAAAAAGCAATGACAGTGCCTTAATAGTCATGTCAAAATTCCAAAGGAAAGGCTGACCAGAGCCCTTATATACATCCATGGGATGAGGAAAAGCTTTTCACCCTTTTACAAAGTTTCTTTGGCTAACCCACCAGTCTTGTCTACTCCTGCCTGGTCTCATGTGCTGAAATAGCACACTACCTTCTCAGCCTGGGAGGTCTCTGGGCTCAGCTGGCTCAGATCCCACCTGTGGGGATCTTTGAGAAGAACAGGGCATCTGCATTAGACTCATGGTAAAACTCTGACTCACTGCTGCTTCTCTGTCCTTTGCTCAAAGGGGAATCACAATCAGAATTATCCAGAAAAGAGAATCGGGCAATAGACTGAATTACGTGGGGACAGGGTCATGCTACACTGGTTTTTGCATACTCAGCACCAGCAGAGAATTAAGTACACAGTAGGTACTAAATAAATTGTCAAATGAGTAAATCTGTAGAATAAGAACAGGGTCTCTTCCCAGTGTTGCATGCAGAAAAGCTCTGTTACAGTGAATTTTTTATTTGAAAAAATGACAGAGTTTTAGGCCTCTGGTGGATTGTTTTTTCTTTTATTTTCATAGTCACAGTTCAGGGGCAAAGAAAAGCCTCTATCTCTCTGAAATAGTAGGAGATGCCCATGGGGTTTGGGTAGCTTAAAATACAAGGCTCTCTTACACATGTTGTAACGATGGGAATATTTAACAATGACATCGACAATGTCATCTGTGCAAAAGAGGTGATTTCCTGGCTGAGAGATCCTCAAGACAACACTGTGCCTAAGAGTGGGCAGTCTGTGAGTTCAGGGCTCTGGTTCTGGTGCCTGCTTCTTGGCTGTGTTATCTTGGACAAGGTACTTAACTTTTCTGTTTCCTAGTTTCATCATGTGTAAAATGGTTATAATAATAGGACCTGCCTCATTCAGCGTATAGACGAGCACAGTGTTTGATGTACGTGTGTGTGTGTGTGTGTGTGTGTGTGTGTGTGTGTGTGTAATAGTCTAGACCCTCATCATTATGCTATTCTTAATATCTAAGAACTTGATTTCTATCAACAACCAGCTGTCGAATGACTGAAGAATGCACTGTAGAGCAGGGTGAGATGCTGAAATAGATGTTCCATCTAAGGCATCTGAGTCCCCCAGTGTTGGGCAGGTGGCACATAGCAACCTTTCCAGTGAGTTAGCCAAATGTTCCTAATTGAGAAGCATAAGTGGGGAAGGGGGAAGGAACTCTAAACTTTTATCCATAAGATCTGGATTCAAGCCCCAAATTTGCCATTTATCATCTTAAGTGGAAACATTAAGAAATCTTCTCTATATGGGGCCCCCGCGCAGCTTTAGAAGGAATATCCATGGAATACAGAGAGAGATTCAAACAAGAGACTCAAAGAATGTGAGCCAGAAGGGCCTCTAATACTGTCCAAGCTAGGGGTGGTAAGACCCAAAGTCTTCCCATTTTTTATAAAGTCAGTGTAATAGGGGAACCTGGGTGGCTCAGTCGGTTGAGCATCTGACCTTGGCTCAGGGCATGATCTCACGGTTCATGAGGTCAAGCCCCACATCAGACTCCCTGCTGTCAGCAGAGAGCCCACTTCAGATCTTCTGCCTCTCTCTCTCTCTCTCTCTCTCTCTCTCTCTCTGTCCCTTCCCTGCTCACGCTCTCACTTATAAAAAAGAATAAACATTAAAAAAAAGAAGTGGGTATAATAAACACTCCCCTTTCCTCTTATTTCTACTGTACCCCTGCAAGAGTCATGATAAATGAGGGCAGCAGGGGAGACAAGAGGGAATGGTTTGGACTGTGCTCAGCTAAAGCAGGCAGCTCTTATCAGCTTTAGTTGATCATCACCATGTCCGGCAGACCTAGCCAAGCCAGCTAGTCTGACTTTTTGGCAGCTGGAAATCTTGATGATCACATAAAACCTCCCAAATTTTATATATTCCCCTCTAACTCAGAATTAATTTTATAATTTTGAATGGGCCAGCACCATGAGGACATCCAAACACTGTGTGCCAGTCGCCCCATGGGCTATGTTTGACCTCCAGTCCAGTCCAGTAGGCCGAGCCTACAAAGCCAGACCCTGAAGCACAGATCCCACAAGGAGCCTGCTTAAGCTGGTGGTTAGTCATACAGAGGCAGGGATGGGATCTGATCCTGATACTCCAGCCAATCATAAGAGATCAAATAATGCTATGACAGAATGTCACTGTTATAGGGAATAATGACAAAGTGCCTGAAAAAACACAACACTAAAAAAAATAGTTCCTAGGTGAAAATAGCATATCTGAGGCTTTCTGTCATATGGAAAACCCACAGCAAAATCCAGGGCCAAGAACCAAAACCAGAATAGAAACATATAACCCTCAGTGAAGGATTCTTCTGCCATAAGACAGAGCTATATTGTGTGACCCCAAACTCAAGCCTCTCAATCCTGGTCACAGAGAGATCTCCACTTCTGTTTGGCCAGATTTTTCTTCTGAAAGCTTCTGTTGTTTGAAAGTCTGAAAAGGCCGTTGTGCTGAGATCATACTAATATTTATTGAGCTCTTAGTACATGCCTGATGCCGCCTAAGTTCTTTGCATATGTCAGTGCACTTAATCCTCAAAACCCTGTGAGGAGGGCTTACTTGTTCCCCTATGAGGAAATTGAGGCCCAGAAAGGTTAATAACATCCCCCAAAAGCTCAGAGCTAGAAAAAAGCAGCTCTGGGGTTAGAATTCAGACAGGCTGGCTCCAGAATCCAAGCTTTTAGCTACTGCCCATAATGGTTCCTGCTTAATCTTATGGTACCAGAACACACAGAGGGCAAGGATGCCCCCAGCTACTGAGAACATTTCAAGACGGGCTACAGGATTTAGTTTGGCTGTACCCTGAGCATTGCTCAGAATAGAGGGTACCAGATCCCCTACTGAGCAGTATCTATGGTCCCTGAAGGGACAGACCTTCCTCTCTTGTGACTTGTATTTCGTCTAGTGAATGTGAATTCTGCCAGAGGACCATCTAAACCAGTATTCACACTAAAAGAAAATCAGAAAAGGAGGGTTACTTGCTAAGTGATAGGAGGATGTATGTATATTCAACTCTATTTGCATTCTTCATTTCAAAAATGAGACCTCTAGCTTTTTTATCAAGAAGTCTTAAATGACGGGGTGATATCCTGCTCTATCGGCTCCTTTAATTAAATGAACTCTGAAAAGTTACACCTCTGTGTACACTCAGAAACTCCCCTACCCTGTTCCCTTTTGATCTCTGTAATTTATTTTAAAGATCACATTGAACATGTTATTTGCTCTGGGGCCATGGCCCAAAGAAATCAAATTCTAACCTGATCATAGCAATCCATTCCATGTCACTCCAGTCATTAAAAAGCTGCCACACACCCCCACCCCCAGTTACCACTGCCTCTGAATCAAGTATAAATTCAGTCTGGAGTTTCAGGCTCCAGACACCTTTGCAAGTTATTTTCCACTTTTCATTGACTGATTCTCCTGCCTTTCAACTAAACTGGGCTACTGGTTGTTATCTCTTTCATGGGATAGCTTAGAAACCATCCCTTCAAGCAGCACAATTACACGTGGACTGAATTCTCTCATTTTGGGGGTCTCCATGAGGCTTCCCAGCCATCTGTACCTGTAATTCTGCCCATGTTGGAATCTGCATTGTCTTGATCTCCCTCTTGAGAAGTATAAGCAACAGGAGGGCAAAAAAATTATATCTTCAGTGATTCCCTGTCACATTTTACACATAGTAGGTATTCAGCAAATGTTTCTAAAATTGAATTAGTCATCTGAGGAACTGATGCATGAATGGAATAGTCTTGGATTTTGTGTTTACATTCAAGACAATACTGAGGGAACCCTACCACTGAGTTATACACCTCTATCCACATGCTCTGGTTTTCACTGAGTAACAATCCTCTCTGTTAGGGATCACAGTTCTAAGTAGAAAGGGCACTCAGTGGCTTCTCTTACATCTCTGTAACTGGATGAATGTAAAAATAGTATGGAGATATTCTTTTAATTTGGTAACTTAACAAATCCTTGTAATGCCTGCCTTATGCTGAACAGTGCTTTTGGCATGTGGGAGACACAAAGGAGTAACCAGGTGCTGGTCACTGGGGAGTTCCTGGTCAGCATAGGAAACAACTGCCCTAAAGGTCTGGCCCTGGGTGGGTGGCCAAAATTATCTGTGGAATGAAGGAATAAGGTACGGGAGAAGGGACGGAGGGACAAAGAGAAAGAGAGACCTAGAAAGAAGATATAAGGGGCATCTGTGTAGCTCAGTCAGTTAAGCCTCCGAGTCTTGATTTTGGCTCAGGTCATGATCTCATGGTTTGTGAGACCGAGCCCCACATTGGGCTCTGTGCTGACAGCACAGAGCCTGCTTGGGATTCTCTCTCCCTCCCTCCCTCCCTGCCTCTCTCCCTCTCTCTTTCTCTCTCAAAATAAATAAACTTAAAAAAATAATATATGAATGTACATGTGTCTGTATTTGTGCGTGGGTGCATGATAGATAGATAGATAGATAGATAGATAGATAGATAGATAGATATGTAGATCATGGATGGGTAGATATGAAAAAATAGAAAGAGGTGAAAATAATCATTGTCTCCTCTCCATCCTGTCTCTCTCTGTAACATTATCCTATTTTACCTTCTCTATAGCACTTCTCACAATATTAAATTAATTTATGTACATGTTTATTTACCCTTTATTTTTAAAAAAGTATTCAGAATCCCCCTATCAAATGTAAGCTCCATATGACTGGGAACCTTATCTGTACTATTACTCACATATTCCCCGGAGCCCAGGCCATAACAGACAAAGGGCTATTTGTTTAGGTGAATGAATAAAAGGAGCTATCAGGTAGAATTTCACACCTAGAATTTGAACCAGAAAGTAAGGCAGGTGTACTATCCAGTGGTGGTCCACTTCTTCTTCTGGGGCCTTACAAGAGGAACTCTCTGGGTCTCCCAAGAACGGGGTCAGTCCCAGGGGGAAAGGTCTAGGGGAACAAAAATGGCATCTGCTGACCTTGCTTCTAAGAGCAATTGCAATGACCACCCCTGTCCCCACCAGGGCATAGCTTTTCAGAATGCTCATGGTGTGGCATTTATTTTTTATTTATGAAATGCTTGTGTGCTCATGCCAACCTAGCAGGCACTATGACACACAAGGACCCATTCCTGTTCATCTCCACCAGATAACAGGCAATATGAAGAACAATGCATGCATGCTGACAGCTGGCCAGCCCCTCCCCGCAAAACAAATGCACTTATTGTTATGGTTTCATCGTGGTTGGAAATCTTCAGCTCCAGTTTTAGAGGGAGAAATAAGAAATAATGAAACAAAAAGGAGACAGTTTAATATGGAGGGTCAGATAAGCCCAGGTTCCAGGGAAGACAGACCTGAATCCCAAACAAGATAATCATGAATTAGTTGAGTGGCCCCAGGCAGGATGAATCTGAGCTCTGCTTTCCTGTCTGTAAAAAGGGGGTAATGAAATCTACCTTAGAAGGTGGTGGCGAGGCTAATGGATGAGAAAGCGTGTAGCCCAGTGCTTGGCACTCAGCCCGGGCACCATCAATGAATGCCAATTCCCTCCTTGTTCCCCTTAGAAAATGCTCCCTCTTATTCCAAGATGCACCTCCTCTTCCTAATCATGGCCCAATTCATTAATTCAAGTGGGTTCGCAGTGATGGTACTGGGTAGTGTGTCAGTTCAAAGTATAGGTTCTGCTAGCAGACTGCCCTGGTTCAACTCATGGCTCTGTCACTCATTTGGTGTGTGACCTTGGAAGTCTGAACTTCAGGTTCTGCAGTTCTACACAGGAACAATTCTAGGAACTCAGTAGAGCTATGTGAGAATGAAGTGGATGTTGCACAAAAGACATTAGAACTATACCAAGAACATCATAAATGCTCCAGTATTAGTATACTCAGTAGTCCACTCTGCCCCCTCTGGCCTTCGTTCTGTCCCTCCAACATGGCTGAACTCCCTCCTGACTCAGAGCCTTTGCCTATGCTGTTCCCTCTGCCTGGAACACTGTGCCTCCAGATCTCTGCATAGCTGGCTCTATCTCAATATATAGGTCCCAGCCCGAAGACCTTTTCCATAGTGAGATCTGGGCTGCCCACTCAATCTCTATTAGCTTCCCTCAAATAGAACATTGTTGATGAGGAAGTCCTATTGTATGATTTTCAGAACACTCAGTATCACCTGAAATTATTTTTCCTGTTTGGTCTGCTCATTTATTGTCTCTCCCCACCCCACCAGAATGTAACTCCGTGAGAGCAGAAACCAGCCAGTCTTACTTCTTGAAATAGTGTCTGATGTATAGCAAGTCCTGAAGAAGTGAATGGATGGATGAACTAATGGGTGAATGAATGGCTATACCTCCAGTTGAGAGAGTGAGCTGGGACATCTGGCTCTTTGCAGTGCTTTGTTGGGCTTCTGCTCACCTGATGCCCAATACAGAAGCTGTGCTAAAGGCCAATTGCTAAAACTCTCCTGCACTTTACTCCAGATATGAAAAACAGCTTAATGATAGACTTAATAGATAAAAATAAAGATAAAAGTGCTAAAGATAGATCCTGGGAGAGACCTCTGAGACATCCTGTGACTGACCCCCTTCAATCACCCCACTAGAGGAGCTCACACATCTCATCCCTCAGATTCCTGCCTCCTGATGCACCAGGCTGGGCTGGATGTGGTTGGGTGGGGCACTACTGCCTTCACTGACCCCTTCCAGAATGATACTGGTGGCTGGAGGCCTCCTCTTCTTTTCAAGTGACCTGAAACTTGGGACCCTTTCTCCCTCAAGGGCAGAAAGATGGCTAAATTTCACCTTCCTCACATTTGTTGCTGCTGAGATCACCTGTGGAATAATCTGGGCCTCTTGGGTAAACACAGGTTTGGCTCTGAAGAACCTCATTCAGCTGATGGTTTGTGAAAGGAAGGTGGGTAGCAGAGGAGGGAGGTCATGGGCTGTTGCGCCATGGAGCCTGGCTGGCCCGGGGTTTTTTGTCTTCCTCGAGCCAGAACGTGGGGGATGTTCACCTTTCTGGAAAAGAACCACATCAATATTCTGGGTGACTCTTACACAAGTAAAGACAAGTCTTGGGGCTAAAAGCCAGGAAAAAAAATCAGGCCACACGAAGGACCGAGGCCTTGGAAAAATCAAAATAATAAGCAAAAACCAGAGTTACTGGCTTCTGGAGAAAAACCTTGGGGCTATACTTCCACAGGGAAGTATTCTACAGGCTGGAAGAATGAGTGATTTCCAAGTGGGAGGGATACACCCACAATCCTTTCTTCTTAGTGTACACATAGAGAGGCTGCTGACACAGCCCAGCCAGTCATTAATTGAGGGCCATAGGCAACCTACTTCACTTCTCCGAGCCTCAATTTTCTCACCTCTGAAATGGGGACAAGAATACCTTAGGGAAAGAACTCTTAGGAAGATCAAATGAGACATGATACAAAATGCTTAGCACCATCTGGGCACAGAGCAGAAGCTCAATTAATGGCACTGTTTATTATCATTTTGGTTGAGGTTATTCCCACCAAATTTTTACTCTAAGACCCAGAGTTCAATTATATTCTATCCTACCCTCCTGATCTTTCTGCACAAAATGCTATATCTTCTCTAACTGGAGGAGGAAAAAGAACTACCTTTCATGATGTACCTGTTATGGCATTGACCCACCGCATGGATGATAACACAACCCCAGAGAGGTGAAGTGACTTTCCCAAGGCCACAGAGCCAGTAAGTGGCAGAGCCAGAGCTGTTTGGTTTTAAACCCATACCTTTTGAACCATGCCGAAGGATTCTTCCTGGGTCAGGAGGAAGAGAAAGGAACTATATCATATTCCCTAATCTGGGAACAGAGGCTCTTCATGGTTGCAAATGCTCTTTTGTCCTAATCTTGTCAAGAAGGAACTCTGAAGTTGTAATATGGATCTAAATCCTTCTAGAGTTATTTGCCAGCCATTCTCAGGGGAGACAGACCCCAGAGAGGAGGTCTGAAAGGAAAGAAAATTAGAACACTTGGCAGATGGAGATAGGGCAATGAGACAAGACATCTGGGAAGTGAAGTGTTCCAAATGAATGGCGCCCACTGGGCTGACTGAGGAGGGAGGCTTCTTCCCACTGAGATCACTCAACTTCTGCATCATCACAGCCAATAACTGCAAGGGGCTCCCAAGGCTGCTCAGAAGGGGCATGAATACTAGTGTGGATGATAGCTCCCCAGTGCCTTTATAAACCTGTTTGTTCATTTAATCCTCCCAACCATTATAAAGCGGGTATTGTTGTCCCCATCTCACAGATAAGGAGACTGAGGTTCAAGCTGGTGAAATGCTCCCTCAAGGTCATTTGGGTCTAGCACTTTGTAAGGGCTAGAGCTGGAATTCCATGAGGGCTGGGCAGGGGGTGGGGTTTCAAAGCCTGGCTGGTCCTCACTACACATGCTTGTTTGTTCTCCCTTTCTCCAAACCTCCATATTCCCACCAGCCCCACTTTTAGGGTCCTTGCCTGCTGCTTGTCACTGGGGCAGGGCAAGACCACTGCCGCCATGCTCTATTTCTGATAATACTTCTTGCTTAGCAGAAAATGCCCTGCCTGCCTTGAAGGGCCAGCCTGCTTTGTTCTAAGGTGCCAGCCACAACATTCTCATTACCTTTCAGACACTTCTCCATGCAGGCAGAATATCAGGTAGTCAAGGGCTCACCAGATTTCCAGGTTACATAAAATCAGGGTCCTCTGTCAGGGCCTCTGGCATGTTGTTTCACCTCTGTGCCTCATTTTTCGGTTCTGTCAAATGGTCCCTTTTGAGGACCACTGCAACAGTGAGAGCTACATGACATCATCTGGGTAAAGTGCTCAGCCCTGACCTGGCACATGGAGAGTGCTTTATAAATGCTAGTTATTAGCCCATAGACCTGAAGCATATAGAAGTGTGCTAAGTCAGAACACTCTTGGAAGCCAGTTAGTCTCTAATTCTCCCACTTTACAGAGATGGTGCATAAGGCCCCCAAAAGTAAGGCAACTTTTCTAAGTTTTCACAGCAAGGGGCAGTGATGACTTAGAACCAGTTCTTCTCATTCCCAAGCATGTGCCCCTCACTCCAGGATAGAGGTCCTCAAGCATAACAAGCTTTAGTGTCACCTGAAGGCAGGCTAAAACAGAGTTCTGGGCCCACCTCACAGGTTCCAGTTCAGTAGGTGTGGGTGGGGCCTGATAATGTGTATTTCTATCAAGCTCCCAGGCGATGCTGATTCTGTAGGTCCTGGAACTCTACCTTGAGAACCATTGTCATAGAGTCTGCAAACTCTAATGTCTGGGGGAGGCCAGGCAGGTAGTTAATGTAATATGTGAGCTAGGATCTGAAAGCAACTGAAAATCATTGCCAGGCCTTGTGGGAATAACCACTACTCCACATGAGATGGGCCTTGTCTAGATATGTGGATCCTATGTATCCAGATCTTCCGTTTTCTTAAAAGAAGCCATAAGTATGTCCTTTTTAATGTGAAAACTCCTAGCATTTAAATATTAGCATGTAGTTCACATTTAAAAAAGTATTTGGGCCAAGAAATTACATCCATGTGTGGAATTTGATCCATAGGCCACAAGTTGAGGAACTCAGTGTTGCCCAGGATCTGAGCGTGGAACCAACCCTATATACAGCTGCTGCTTATTTGGCAGAAGAAATATAATCCAGAAAATCATGGTTTGCCCCAAAAGGGAATGTGCCAATGAATATTTTAAAATCTATTCATCTGATTCACATTCCTGAGGCATTCTCCAAAGCTGAAACTCAGCTTCATGTAGGTATATTACAAAGCAGGGCATTTGATCTGGATGTGGGGAAAATTCTAGTTAACCCCCCATTTTATGGAGTAGAGAAGCTTCAGGGGGCATTCCAAGCTGTGCAGACTCATCCAGCTCATCCTGGAACATTCTTATATTTATTTATCTCTTTTTTTTGGGCTATTGTTATTAACAATGTTTGTTGTATGTATATGATTTGCTAGAAATTTTACATATAGTGTCTCATTTAACCTGAATAATATTGTGAAGAAAGTGTTATTATCCCGGTACTTCAGCTGAAATAAGCAAACCTATACTTAGAGAGAACCCCTATAGTGGTCAATTATGGAGGAAAAGCTTACACCAGGTCTTGAGAGCATTAAAGACCGTTAAACTTCCAGGAGGTTGATTGGTGGTTTAACTGGCTCCTGAGCCCTGTAGTGTCCCGTATGTAAAGGTCAAGGACTATCTTATATTTCCCTGTATCCCTTATAGGGCCAAAGTCAGACCCTACCCACCTCATATCCTCAATGCATAAAAGCTTCAGCTAGTGAAACTGGCACCATCTTGGAGAAAAATTCCTCCTCATCATCAGAGGGGGGACTCGGGAGAGAAAATTACAGTTTTCTGTAAAATATGGAAATAGATGCTTACAAACAAGTTCAAATTTATGATAATTTCCTGATACCTCAAGACATCTCACTTGAACATCTGTGTAGTTCATGGACGAGTGCATGAACTGTTGCTAATCAGAAATGAATTGTGCCAATTCCACAGACCCATGTTTCTTGCATTTCCAGATTTTTCCCCTTCAAGCTAGTCTCCTTCTAAGTTAATTAGACCACGATAGAGGCATGGATACCCTTCCATGAATCATAGTAGGCAGAAATCACTGGCGGAGAGAGAATAGACCAAGGAAAATAGTATTTTTCTTGCCTTGACAGTTGATTCTTTAACTCTCTTCTCCACCACCCATACACACACAGCCATAAATAAGATACACTACAGACTTTCTCAGGTGTCAACATCTTAATGAGTGAATCTGCTTTCTGACACTTTGCAAAAGGTCAATAAAGGAAAAAGAAATTAGAGACAGGCCTGCATCATTCTCATGTGGAAGTTACTCCATTCACACTAACAGCAGCAGTGGAATTGTTATTTTGCAACTGTAGAACAGATGTGAAGCCCAAATGATATGGTAGAGTTTTACTTTTGAATGGTGCATATTTTTAAATTGGGGGAAAGGATGGGGTTTGACATTTATGGGTGACAGAGTTCCTGTTGCAAAGCGACCCTGCTGTTAAGCTTAAGCTGAAACAGGCAGCCTTGGAGAAGGGGGGCTCTGTTCTGGAGGGACCTGTCCCCATCCCATCCCTCCAACCTGGACACAGCTCATAGCATGACATGTCTGCTAGTTTCCCATGGCCACTCTTATTCTCCAGTCTGTTTTCCACACCATCATCACAGTGATTTTTTCTGACCCAAACAGAATCGGGTCATGTCCTGCTGAAAGGCGCTTCAATGGTACCCACAACTCTTAGGATGAAGTCCTGAATCCTTAAAGTAGCCTAGGCTTTCTGCCTGGTCTGATCCTCCCTTCCCTCATCATGTACCACGCCCCTTGCACAATCCATTCCAGCTCAAGGGTCCTCAAATAGCCACTTGCCCTTGCTCCACAGGGCCTATGCACCTGCAGTGACCTGTGTCTGGAACACTGTGTCGCTCTACCTGCCCTCTGCAGGCTTCCAACCTCAGGCTGTCCGGACCTCCCAGACAAGGACTCCTTGCCATGTCCTCTCCTTGCACCACACGCTTTTCCTTCAAAGCACTTCTTCAGTTTTTAATGAAAGACTTGTTTGTGGGTGCCCTGATTGATAGCTGCCTACCCCATTGTCCATGAGGACAGGCTCTATATCTGTTTCTGCTCACCTCTGAATACTTAGACTTAGCACGGATCAAGGGTCCTCATCCTCAGCACTACTGACATTTGAGACTGGGTAATTCTTCACTGGAGTAGGAAGGGCAGTCTTGTGCATTGTAGGATAAGCAGCAGCAGCCTTGGCTTCTCCCCACTAGATGCCAGAAGCAATTCCCAACTTGTGAAAAACAAAAATGCCTCCAGATGATGTTCAATTTTCCCTTGGGGGGAGTAGGGAGGCAAAGTCACCCCCAGTTGAGAATCACTGGATTAGAGCCTGGCACACAGTTGGCACTTAATAAAGGCCCACTTACTTTCCAAAGCCCTTTTTATTTCCTTTTGTAAAGCAGGAGGTCCCTTTCTAAAAATCAGTGGAATGCTAATACAGAAAACAGTGGAACAGGTGCTGCTTCAGCAGATGGATGGGGATCCTGGGACCCACCTACTCACCCCTCTCCGCACTGCAGCGGTCCCCAGGGCTCTAGAAAACGCCCAGGGGGATGGGGGCAAATAGGTTTGGGGGTAAAAACAAAAGATGACTCTGCCAGCTAACCTGCGCAAGTCACTTAAATGCCCAGAGCCTCCATTTTTCCATCTGTAACTGGGAAATGAAAGTCTCTACCTTACGGGATTTTTGGTAAAGGAAATAAGTTAAAGTGAGCAAAAAATCTTGTACTGTCTGACGCATAGGAGGAGCTAACAAGTATAGGGTGACTTTTTTTTTTTTTCCTGTTTCTTATATCCTTCAGGGGCCTTAACAGAGAGCTGAGTCACTTACAAGAACTTTAAGCATCTTATTAATTTTATATGAAAACAAATATTTGGACATGGGAGATCCCTGAAAGAACCGTTTATTTTTATGCAAAAAAAAGAAAAACAAAAGACTTGTTTAAAGTGGCAGTTGTTGTGGTAGCTCTGTAAATAAATATTCCTTGAATGACTGTAAGCATTAGGGGGGGCAGTTCGCCCCTGCAGGGTAACTTCCATGGCCAGAGGATTATAGGGACACAATACAGGTTAGCTTCAAAATGTACAATCTCAGAATTTTAGTCAGCTTGCGTTTTCACTATATGACCCACCGCACCTGGAGGTGATGACCCTGGTGATGCCACCAACTGCTACACTGTAAAGGGCAGGAGAAGTTGGTTTGGAAGATGAAGAACCGAGACAGAACAGTTCTCCAAGTTCGGGTGAATGGACGAAGGGGCCCACCACTCGAGTGAGAGAAGAAAGATTGCATTTCAATGTTCTTAGTGACCATGGGTAACATGGGTGGCATGCCTGATGCCTGCTGAATTCCAGACTCCAGTTGTCCAGGGGTAACGAGGCACAGAAAAATCATGCCCTTGAGCCAATTACCATCCAGTAGAGGCGCTACTGTTGGGTGAAAGTGTTATACACAGGAAGTAAATATAAGGGAGTTTAGAAGAACGGATAAAAAAAATAACAAGTCATCTTTCTTCATCTGAAAAAATAATTATAATATCTACCTCATAGGGTTGCTGTGGGTATTGAGTTGATATATAGAAAGAGCTTAGAACAGGGTCTGCCACATAGTAAGTACTCAGCAGATGTTTCTATCATCATTAACCCTTTACTGAACACTTACTATGTGCTGAGCACAAATAAGCATGTTACCTCACCTCATTCTCACAGCCTCAGGAGACAGGCTTTGTATTATCTCCATTTTACATTTAAGGAAACCATAGATCAGGAAGATGAGAAAGATCTATCCAAGGTGAGAAAGATCTATCCAAGGTCAGGCACCCTAGCAACATAGATCCAGGAAGCAAACCCAAATCTAGGGCTTGGCAAAAGTGTTCATAAAGGGTCAGATTTTTCTTTTCTTTATTTTTTTAAATTTTTTGAAAATGTTAATGTTTATTTGTTTTTGAGTGAGACAGACAGAGCACAAGTGGGGGAAGGGCAGAGAGAGCGGGAGACACAGAATCTGAAGCAGGCTTCAGGCTCCAAGCTGTCAGCACAGAGCCCAACACGGAGCTTGAACCCATACACCATGAGATCATGACCTGAGCTGAAGTCAGACGCTTACCGCCCGAGCCACCCAGGTGTCCCAAGGGTCAGATTTTTCTTAAATAGATAGTGCATTTTTAGGTTTTGCAGGCCATAAAGTCTCCACTGCAGCTCTTCAACTCTTCCATTGTAATGTGAAAGCAGTCATAAACAATAAGTAAACTAATGGGCATGGCTGTATTCCAATAAAACTTTATTGACAAAATCAGGTAGTTTGCTGGCTCCTCTAAATCACTGCCACATACAGTCTCTCAAAAGATGTCTGCCAGCTGAAGATAACAACAAGAGCTGTCAAGACTGATTTAGGTCAAAGAATGTAGGCTGGGGTACTGCCTTGGAGATTCCCCTGACCATAAGCTAGCCAGCCCCTACCAACTCACTAAATACTACCCCTCTCCTCCCAGAGGGTCTAAGTCACAGTGTTTGCAAAGCTGTGGCAAGCGAAGCGGTGGAAGAGCTAATCCATGATGGAGAAGCTTTGTTTGATTTTTCTCTAAGTATATTTGAATTATTAAGTGTCTTGCTCATTAAGCGAAGGGTGCTGTTATAATTCTATCACTAGAGACAAATTGCCATTTAAATTGAGTTTTGCCAATTTAGCTAATTTAGTAAGTGGGCATTGCCACATCTTAATTATTATCCTCTGATTACAGATTATTCATGGGGATGATGCAGTGTTGGTGCACCAAATCTATAGGCTGGAGTGCATGTACCTTCCTTGGAAGGTTGTCCACTCTGGGAAATGCTCTACCCTGTAGTGAACGGGTAGCCAGGCCAGTTTCTCCAGTGATGTCCAATTATTTACTAATTAATAAAGAAAAGAATGACCAATAATGCCCACGATAAAGACCTACTGATTCTGTCTCCTTACCAAGACACACAGAATAGTTATCGTTATTCATTTTGATTATCTTGCAGTTGGCTATGTTTCCTTCTCTCGGCACTAGGTCTGCTATTGACTAGCAGTGAGACCTTTGATGAGTCACTTCACCTCCTGGTGCCTCAGTTTCCTCCCCTAAAATTGTCAGGCAAGTTCAGAGTTTTGGTGCAAAGCTGAGACTAGGGGGGTGGGAAGAGAGGTGCCCTGAGCTTGCATGACCCTCATTAATGTTGCCTTTTTAAATGCTCACTCTGGGCCCCTTCCTTGAAGCCCCCTGGCCCCAACTCTTGTAGAGGCACTGGCATTGCCTTCTCTATAAAATGATGTCTGACAGTGTTATCATTCTTGGGTCTCTTAAAGAACATTTTATGCTTCTGGGGTTTGATTCTGTGCATATCGTCAAGATGTAGACGTTGTTGATTTTGTTCTCTGTCTCCTGAAGGGCAGACAGGTGGTTTTGAAAATTTTCAGACAACTGGGGAACTAATTTGTTCTCATTTGCAAAAATACTTAGGAAACAGAAAAATACTTCCTTAAAGTTGTTTTTCCCCCAAGAAAAAAAATTTCTGCTAACTTCCGAAAGGGTAGCTGACTTGACTTGGCCTTTCATTAGTTGTGTTGAGAGGCATGAAACTACAGTCATGTAAAGATGTAGCTGATAGAGAATGGCTTTTTCTGTGTGCTCTGCTGAGTAAATGTCATTCCTAATTATTATTTATCTGTAGGACTTTTAAGCTATAATGTTTTGTTCTACCAGAAATGTCTGATTTTTGATATTTTTAGAGAACCCGTTTTTCTCCTATGAAGTCAGTGTACTGTGCAGAGTTTGACAAGTTTTAAGACAGAACGTAGCAGTTGGAACTCTAAGCAAAATAATACAGTAATGAAGGATGACTTCTCCGCATCTGCGATGTTCATCACTGCTCTACTATGAAGACCTTCATTTCACCGCTAAGTAGGTAGGACATGATAAAGCACTGAATTCTCAACTAGCATATATTAATGTTCGCTTCTTAATGCAGTCTCCCAAACCTTGACCTGATACTCAAATGGCTGCTGTCCAAAGGCTCTAGTGGTTTTAGAATCCAAACTTCTCTGCTGAGCTGCCTTTCAGCATGTCAGACCTTGGTGACTGAGCACCAAAGAAAGGAAAGAGAGCTAGAACAATCCAGTTCTCTGTGACGCCTTGGCAGGATCAGAAGGACATGCCTGATGTTCCGTTTTCCTACACTGTCATTGTGAGTCAAGATCTTCTTTGCTGATTTTAAATTTTGATCCAATGATGTACAGGAGAGGGCATCTCTGCTGTGACTCATGGATTTTGGCTCTTCCAAGCTGTGTACAAATGCACTCAGAAACGGCAATAGTACAGTGAACTGCAGACCATCCCCGTACGCTGTAGCTCCCTCCAATTACCAGGACTGTGCACACACAGCGCAGGCCAGTCCTGGAAACTCTGCCGATGTGTCTTCACCACTGCTTAGCAGCCTGCTCAATGGACTCCCTCTCCAGTGCTCTACCAGAAGTTCCCGAGATTAAGCTCCCTGATTTAAGCCAGTACGTAGGTGGATAAGATTCACATCTGGCTGATAGAGCATTAGCTTACTCCTGCCTAGTTCTTTCACCTCACAGACCACTTAATTTTTTTTAAATCAGACTTAATACTAAGGCTAGATGGTTAAAGTTGTTCTGGCAACATATATTTTCCAATTTGTAGATGATGTGATAAAATGACTATATCACATAGATAATAATGGAACTGATGATAATAATGGCATGATAACCAACATTCATTGAGTCATAAGCCTGTGAGCAACACTGTGCTAACATTTAGCATACACTATCACATTTCATACTCATTAGTGCCTGATAGGCTGGATCTCAGAACTAGCTCCATCCTGGAAACGAGAGAGACAAGTCTTGGCAAGGTGAAGCGTCTTGCCCAAGGTCAGGCAGCCAGGAAATAAAAAGCAGGATTTAGATCTAGGTATGCATGAATCTAGTGTATGCAGTTAGCTTGGGAGAAATGTGAATGCTGACAAGTGTTCAGTTCCTTGCCTGCCTGCATACATTCTCCTCATATGACAGGTGCTGTGGTACCTTGCCCTTAAGGGTTTGTAAGTCAGTGGTGACAACACAGGGTGGTTTCAACTATAATGCACTTCAGGGACAACTACCAGAGTACTCAGGAGGGGAATGTAAATCAGACCAGACCAAGGAAGTCTTACTCCCCAGGGAAAGATGGTGGAGGGAACTTGTCCCAAGGGATTTACAATTCTGTTCCTTTTCTACTAAATGAAAAATAAGGGAAGTGACACAGGCCTTGTTCTGGTTCCTGGTTACTGCCACCCCATATCCGGCATCTACTTGGTGCCATGCCTCAGCACTTCTCAACCTCGGGGACACCCCACAGATGTGAGGTGAGCTACAAAGCAAATACTAATCCATGCACAGCACAAAGGGAAGATTAGCGCTCTGTGCTCCACATGGTTAGGTCTAACATGGTTAAGTCTATTAGCCACAGACTCTGGTCAAGCTGAGTGAGGCAAAAGCAGGCAAGGTCCCTAAGTCAGCACCATTAGAGATGACACCAGAAGTATGGTCAGGAATCGTGGGTACTCCCTGGAGTACACTTTGTTCATTCTTCTCAGTGATTACATCAAGTCTGGACTCCAGCCACCCCCATCAACTCCCTGCCTCGTCAATCTGCATGTTGAAGGAAATCCAAGAAGGGAATGCAAAAGATGGCAACTGCCTGGAAGTTGGGGAGGTGGGTGTCTGACCCCAAAGCTGCTTGAAGCCTCATATGGACAAGCACTCTGCTAGCATGCTATGGCCAAATTTCCAGAACAAAGGCCAGCAAGGCCCCTTGACATCCACATGTGTTGCCCCTCCTCATCAGGAATGAGACTGAATCAAAGGAAAGGGCATGAGTTGAACTAGAGATGCATTGTTTCTGAAAGGTGGACAAACGAGCAGACTGCTTCCCCAGCTGAAAGTGGTATCAGTATTAAAATAAAACAAAGTACTGAATTCATTTATGCTGACTCCTGATGCTCAGGATAATGACTAATTTACCAGAACAGGGAGAGCTGACCTCCAGCACTGGCTCTCAACCTTTGCCTGCACATGAGAATTACCTGGGGATGCCCAGGCTGCAATACAACTAATGAAATGGGATTGTTGCAGGTGGGACCCAGGTGCCAATATCTGCACAGCCCCCAGGTGATTCCAGTGTGTAGTGAAGGTTGAGAGCCATGGTCCCACAGGCTAACCTGCCACACTCCAATAGAGGAAGCTACTGGTAAACACAACCTGATTTCCATGGCGACATGTCACTGAGCTCCTCTCCCTTTCAGAGCACACCAAGAGGTGAATTATTTAGTTTCCTTGTCCCTATCCCCACCGTGTTTCAAGTGATGGGGCCTCAAGTGGCAGGGAATCTCTCTTATTTAATGACTGGAGGCTAGGATGGGAGCATCATATAATCTTGCCTGTAAAGACCTGCTGGAGAAACCATTTCTTTGCAGAGAACGGCAGGCAGATGTGGAGTGTGCTGAGGAACAGTTAGGATGTGGCAATGGGGACAAGAGAGAGACTTCTCTGTGAGAATTGCTATAGTTTGAGGATGCCACATTGATACTAGAATATTCTGGTAGTCTTTCTTGGGATTTGGTTCCTGGGAAACTATGATATCAGATCTCTCAAAAAAAAAAAAAAAAAGAGAGAGAAGGAAACCACTGTTTATCTTTAAACACTGCATTTGTGTTTGTGTATTTATAGGAAAATATCAGCAAGGATACACATTTCACTTTTAAGACTGGTCACTTTTGGAGGCTGAAATTTAGGGAACAGTGAAAGGGACTTGATTGTTTTTTATGTAACGCTTGTTTACAATGTTTGGATCACTTAAAACAAGAAGTATATAAATATTGGCTTGGTGGGCCAGCCTTGCTCTCACTCAGTAGTCAGTTCCATATGCCCCAGATCTAAGTCCCCCATCACCAAAACCTACATCAAGAGTGTCAGTCACAAACATCTTTGCTGAGGGCTTCATGAGGAGGCCTAGGAGTGTGTCACATCAACTGGGAAGTCTCCAGCACCTTCCCTCCCTCTCCCTGCTCACATCTCCCCATGTGGTAGCTGCCTTCTCTGCCTCCCAGTGATCTCCCTACCTCATGTCACCTACCTGAACCTTCTTTCCCTTCCTCAGCCCCTCCTCAGCCTGGCTTATACCAGTGGTTTTCCTGCCTCCTACATCCCCTGCCCCCAGGATCCTCATGCCATGTCCTCCTCACTTCATAGAATAGGGGATCTACCCTCCTCACTGTGCATGTGCGTGTGTGTATGTATGCAGGTGATCTTAAAGATCACATGCTGGCCATTAACATTAAATCGGTTTCCATCACCTCCATCATATCCCTTTGTCCTATTTTACCTTCTCTATAGCACTATCACTTTCTGACAGTATGTCTTCATTTGTTTATTGCATCTGTGTCTATCTTCCCACTAAAATATAAATATGTGGTCAGGATTCTGTTCACTGCTATAACCCTAGCACCTATAGCTGCTCCTGACATGCCCTAGGCTCTCAGAGGTATTTGTGAATATATGGTGAATATATGAATGAATGAGTGAATGAATGAATGAATGACATTTTTTTCTGACACAGAATGGCACAAGAGGAATAAAGAAAAGGGCTGGCAAGAGGGAAGTGATCAAAACAGAAGTTCCCTGGAGGAAGGTTTCACACTGTTTCTGGGACTGGCTGAGAACTGTCTCCTGGATTTCTTGGCTGTGTCTCCTAGAACCACACCACATGTAAGCCACTACACCAGAAACTTCACATTCCTCATTTTAACCCTCACTGTCATCCTACAAGGTAGCATTAGCCTAGTTTCACAGATGAGGAAACAATCTCAGGCATCTTTTGTCCCATTCTAGTCAAACAGCTAGAAAGTGACAGAAATGGGATTAAAACTCCAATCAATCTGATCCCGAAGCACTTTCCACAAAACTCTGCTATCTCATAAAATAACCAAATCTCATTTTATATGCCATGGGATTAGTGTACTTGGATAGGTGGAAAAGGTTTCTTCAAAGAAAACTGAAGTTCAAAGAAACCAAGCAATTATTCATTTCCTGAGAGACAGCCACATCAAACCATACCCCCTTGAAATGGCTCTAGCTTGGGTGTCCTTTCTACTGACCCACTGTGGGTAGCAAGGCACATGCATTGATGGCTTTTGTTAGCAAAGGGCTGATGTGAGCTAAGCCATTCTCTCAGTGTTCTTTGGAATGCATGTGCATTTTTAACATGGCTTCCCAAGTCTGGGCTCTGTACAAAGAACCCTTCATGATTGAAAGAATCCCACATACAAGTCTTAATCCTGAGATCAAGGATGTCAGTAACACAGTGACTTCACCAAGCAAGCTGACCAGCCAAAGACATTTTATCTTTCCCAGGAGGAAAATGAGCTCACATGAATTCACTTTCCCCAGCGTGTGTGCTCCCCTTGTTCTGGCGAGTGCGTGCCATGGCTGTGAGGACACCCCATGAAGGAGGCTCACCCATGAAATGTGATGAGGATGCTTTCTCCCCTGTTGTTGCTGGTTTTTTAAAAACACTTATTTATAGAGCTTAATTGTGCAAATGTGGGGAGAAAAACAAATGTAAACCTTGATGGATTGCTGAGAGCATGAGAAAAGAAACCAAGGTTGCTCAACAATCTAGAGAGGCTCACACGTAAAGTGCTTTCCACCATCACTCTAGGGGTGAAGAAGATGTAGATTTAAGAGAGAGAAACAACCCTTCTTGAAATTAATAATTCAAGGCAGAATCACAAAACTTAATTGCTCCCTGTCAGCCACAACTCATCCTTGTCTTTCGTTATTTTGCACAAATTGATTTGGCAGCATTAAATAGCCACCACATTCATTTTTAAAGGACTTTCTTGTTATCTTTAGCCTGTTAATATGTTCATCCTTCACCCCCCTTAAGTAATTCTGGGCAGATTTTTACTCATTTGGAGCGAGTGAAGCTCTCATTTGATCGGAGGAGGGAAATTGTCCAAGATGAAATGTCATCCTGGAGGACATACATCACCACCCTAAGAGGCCCTGAGGTCCCTCACACCCAGACATGCAGCCCAGAAGTGGGTGCGTTAAAAAGGAAGAAAAGCTGGAGTGTCTTCTGAAGCTGTGCTTTAACCACTCCTCATATGTGGCTACTTAATTTAAATTAATTGAAATTTGTCAATTTGTCTGTCAGTCACATTAGCCCTATTTGAAGTGCTCACGGGCACTCATGGCTAATCACCACCACATTGGTACCACAAAACACGACTTCTGTCATCACAGGAGGTTCTGTTGGATAGCACTGGTGCAAAGCTTTCAGCCTCCAATAGGGTGGCTTCTTACTACCTTACTCATCTCATGACAAGGTAAGCCAGATATTCTTTTTTTTTTTTAATTTTTTTTTTAACGTTTATTTATTTTTGAGACAGAGAAAGACAGAGCATGAACGGGGGAGGGTCAGAGAGAGGGAGACACAGAGTCTGAAACAGGCTCCAGGCTCTGAGCTGTCAGCACAGAGCCTGATGTGGGGCTCGAACTCATGGACCATGAGATCATGACCTGAGCCGAAGCCGGCCGCTCAACCGACTGAGCCACCCAGGCGCCCCAAGTAAGCCAGATATTCTGCATACAGTTTGCCATAATTGACTTTGTGGAAAATCCAGATGTGAAAAGCTATGGATTTCGTGCCTGTTCTTACCCATTTGGGATAGTCTCATTGGTGTCAATAGAACAAGGAATGGGGAATGTTTACCATGTGACCAAGGATGGATGTGACAGAATACTGGTCCTTGGGAGCCTGGCTTATAAATGTTTTATGCAGTGAGCTTGAGAACATCTTTCACCCCTCCTGTGCCTAAGTGCCATTTGCATATATGCGGCAGGTGGCCTCTGAACCTGCGTAGGCATACTGCATAGATACTGTGATTTCCTTTTCAAGGCAGAGCACAGTAGAACTTCAGTCTACTGGGCCAGTTGCAGGTTCAAGTTGACCTTGAGCATCCCATTCCCTTTTCTCAGGGCACAGAGATAAAAGGAATACATAGATACCCCTCATCCTACATGTTTGGCCTTTAGTCTACCACCAAGCAAGCCTTGGTATAATTAATAGTGCAGTTATCTGCCAATTATTCCACTATTCAAGCAGCACTAGAAGTACCCGGGGCATAGAGTGAGCATCATGTGCACAATTAATAATTTTCATCACTCAACTACTTGTGTAGTATTTAACCTAATAGCATTAGATGTGCATTATTGGGCTTTGATTGCTGTTTTATTCTATCCACCCACTCTTGTATAACTGTTCTCTATGAAGTTGTCATGATTTGTTGACAAATCATATATTTTTTTCTAATTTCTTACACTTTTCAACAGTTTGCATGTACCTGAGCCTCTCCTTTTTAAAAATGTTTCTTTCCTTTGGCTTCCATTACACTGTCCTTTCATGGCCTCTCTTTTGGATAGACCATGCTTCATGTCATTCACTAGTTTTGTCCTTCTGCCCAGCAAAAGTTACCCTCAGACTTGGATTTCCTCTGAGCAGCACATACTCATGGCAAGGAGCTAAAATTGTGCCCTGGTGGAATTGGGACTGGAGAACTTAACTGACCCAATGAAAACAGTGGGGCATTCCAGGGCAGGGCAGGGCACGCTTAGACCCAGTTCATCTAGGTGGAGAGTGAGTGTCCCTAGTCAGCAGCACTGCCACTGGTTAGCACCACTGGCTGGAGGAATTAGGGGTTTGTTTGTTTGTTTGTTTACTTTAGGATGCAGGAAGTAGAGACCAGACTACTACAAGATGGTAGAAGAGGAGGACCATAAGAATGAGCCTGTCCACCTGGGATCACTAGGTATAATATGTGTAGCAGCAAGACTAACTATAGACCCTATCTTCTGGTGGACTGAAAATGTTGCCAATATTCGCTTGTCTTTGGGCAGGGCAAGCCAATGAGGTGGCTGGCCCCAAGTTTTCAGGGGGAAAGAGTTGGCTAGGAGGACCTAGAGAAATTCCAGGTTGACATCATCATATTTCTGCCTCTTCTTCCTCTACATTTGTACCCTCTCTACCACCCATCTTTGAAAGGCTTAGGGATGTGTGAATTCCCATATCCACTGAAACCCATGAAAGATTCCTACTAGCTATACTGTTTTATCATCCAAAACCAACTAAAGACTTTTTCCTCCATAGTTTACACCCAATCATATAGGATTATACCTTTGTTATTATCTTTGATTCCTATCCCTCTTGAACCCCACACTTAGTTGGTTACTAAATTCTGACAATTCTATTAAACATCTTTCCGATAGGTTCCTCATGGCCTTAGAGCAGTGGTTCTCAAAGTCTGGTCTCTAAACCAGCAGCATTAGCATCACTTGGGAATGTGTTATAAATACATAATCTCAGCTCTCACTTACAGAATCAGAAACTCTAGAGATAAGGCCCAGACATCTATGTTTAACAAGCCCTCCAGATGGTTTTGACTCATGCACAAGTTTGAGAGCTACTGCCTTGAATCACAATTCAAACTCCTTACACTGGCCTCCAAGGCTCTAGATAATCTGGCCCTTCCTAATTCTCCAAACTCATATGAAGCTGCTTCAATGCTTCAGCCACAGTGGTCTTCTTTCAACAACTAGGAGGGCCTAAGATCTTCCCACCTCAAGCCTTTGTAAATGCCAAGTCCTCCATCTGGAATTCTCTTAGGTTCTTTGCTCTTCTTCCCACTTTTCACATTGCAAACTCCTCTAATCTTTTAATTTTTAGCATATATCAAAGAAGTTATGCTTGGCCAAGCTACCTAAAGTACCTGCCTCACATCTGCCCTAACTTTTTTGGATATTCCCTATATCTGTTCCTTGATTATTTGTTTTGTATCACAATCTATATATATATTTTTTTCTGGTTACTGGCCTTGTTTGAAGAAGAAGAGGAAGATGTAGACATGAAGACATCACCTGTCTTACTCACCCTTGTGTTTTCAGCATGAAACCTGAGACACAGTGAAAGCTCAAAACAAAACAAAACAAAACAAAAAAACCTAGTTGTTGAATGAATGCATCTAGCCTGCCTTCACTTCTATGTATAGAGCTATAAACATTGGAGGCCTTGGTTTGTTTATCTTCAAATGATCCTCACAGTCCCCTCTAGCTCTATGCCATGGTATGATGGGTGAAATACTATATAATACGATGCAGCAAGCATCTTTTACTCTGAATAGATTCTGGTCCACCCTAACTTGGCCAAACTTTGAGCCAGGTCATTGCTCCCAACTTGCAGCCTTACGCAGCCATCAGATTCATTTTCCCTCAGTCATTATTTTCACCATGCCCTCTTTGGATTTGGCCATCAAACTCATGAAAGATCAAAGCAAGCCATTCCCATTCTAAGGTTCAGGCAATTAGGAAAAAAGGCCTATTTGTTAACAATAATGCCAAGGTTTGTATGGCAGTTCAAAAAATATAGAAGGTAAGAGGCTCATTTTGCAGATGTTCAACGTAAGTAAGAAAAATGTGTCTGTATGTAAAGCTTCTTCCTTTTAACAACAAGGGAGATCAAGGTGCTGAGATAGGTCTGCATGTAGCATGTGAGAGACGTTGAGTACCCTCCCCATGGTCCCCAACTGGGCCTGGGTCTGTAGCTATGGGAACTCTTGGTCCTGGATCCCTTTGGCCTCACTGGCTTCTAAATCCATGTTTTCTCAAAGCATTACACTTGATCCTAAGAGAGGAATTCCCTTTGCCAAGATCAGCTCCAAGGAGTGGGTCCAAAAACCTGAGCCAATGACACCCTGCCAAGGCATGTGAGCACTGCTGTGAGTCCCTGGGCACATGGTTATGCTTACAAAGTACCTTTAGGCACTTCACAGTTTGTTTTTGTGGAAATATGAGACCTAAACCAGGTGATGATACACCTCTTCCTCAGGGAACCAGAACTTGCTAATTTCCAAGAATAATGACAACAACAACCATAGATAATATTTATGGAGGAATTACTCTGTTGGTCTGGCAACCCGTGAAGTACTTTACACGAATGGTCTCTTTTAGTCTTCCAATACAATCTTATAAAACAGGTGCTATTATTTTCCTGCTTTATAAGATGAAGTACAGAGGTCCCCATGGGTCACACAGCCAGTCAATGGCAGTGTTGAGATTCCACCCAGGACAATGCTCTGATCCACCCATTGCAGCATCCCCATCATCTTTCCCATGAGGCAGTTTTGACTTGCCACTTTATAGATCAGGAAACTGAGGCTCAGCTAGGGCTGTCCAGCTGCACCAGGTCCTTAACTCCCTCCTATGAAGTCAATGTTGCTCCTCTCTACTATATGTTAAACTTTATGACTTTCCATAAAAAGAACACATGGGTGGGAGACAGGGGAGGGTAGTGGAGAGAAAGCATCACAGAGAAAAAAAATTAAAAGAGAGGGAGAGAGCATGTGAAGTCTAATGTTCTAGGTGGTAAAATTAATTAGGGAAAACAGTCCAAGACAGAACTGATAAGATGGAAACCTTCGCAGGAAGACTGAAAAGGAGCAATTGTGCCTGGGCAGACTGTTCACTTTCAGTTCTAGGGGCTTCTGGAGGGTGTAGTTACTAGTGAAGCCCCAAACTGCAGAACTGTAACTTGGTCTTCAACAATATGAGTACCTACTCATGACAGGCCAAAGAGAATTGCAGAATCCTCCAAATTGATGAAAAGAAAAAAAAAAAAGGTCAGAAAAGATGGTTTTGTTAATTATTAAATTGTTAGCCATTCTTCAGGAAACGTATCTCGGATCCACTAAAAGGCAAAGAGGAGGCTCTCCATTTTTTTAAGCAGGATGGAGTTGTTAATAAGAAGTCTCAGTCCCTTCAGGTGAAGAATGTGATTGAATGGAGCTGAAAAGACAAAATGGGTGTTCACTGAGTCTAAATTGCTATCTAAGAAGCGGCCAAAAGATCATCTAGACTTTTGGGTCCTAATACTTCTTGGGAACAAATGAATGAGAAAAACCCACCCTACTTGAGGGAACACACAGGGAAATCCAGTTTGCCAATGACATGGTCGGAGGAAATAAAAATGGGTTATTGGATGCCAAGAAACTGACAAGGCAGAGGTTGGGTTTTGAGGGAGAAAAGGTAAGAGAGAAATAAGATGGGGGGCAGAGAATTCCTATTTATACTAAAACTACTCCCTGCCTGAAGCCCAATGTCTTGCATGCCTGACCTCATTTCCTACTGTCCCAGGACCACAGGGCCAGAGCTCATTTGTATGGACAGTATAACTCTCACCACTGGTACTGACTCATCAGATGGCTGTGGCCCACTGGGACTTTCTGGACACCATGTGGGGAGCAACATAGTGGGAGGATGCAGGTGCCTCCACCTCTGAATTCAAGAGGGCACACAGAGCAGGGCAGGAAGAAGGTGGGGGATGGCAGGAGGAGGCAAGGGGGGTCAGCTAATTACCAATTACCAAGCCCTTTGCAAACACAACAGCTTCACCTGAATGATAAATGTTATTACTCTAGCTCCATTTTGCCAACCGCGATGTTTCTACTTGCAAATTTAGAGAATTCTCCAAGGGAGCAGCAGATTGCTTATCCCACAAAACTTCCACCCTAGCTCACATCCTGACTGGCTAAAGGCTGCAGGATAAAATTCTTTCCAAAACACAAGTTGTGTAACATCTATGCAAATAGCCAGGAATGGAAACTTTCAAACACATGTCATAAATGTCTTTACCTAAACAGAGTCATTTACATTTTATAGCATTTTTCAATTTATAAAGCACGTGCACATCCTGTGTCTCACTTAGTCCTCCTAACCTTCTGTGGAGTAGTGTTATTCCCCATTTATCAGATGAGAAACCAGTGGCTCAAAATAGTGCAGATATGCTCAAGGTCACAAAGGTGTGTGCAAAAAGGAATGAAGAGGGGTTAAATACAAGTTTCTTGGTTCAAAATTTCCCTCATATGAGTGTGTGACTGTGCATGTATGTGTTTGTGTGTGTTTGCCAATATATCAGTTTCAGCACCTAGCATAAAGGGTGAAACTCCACACTAGAATAATTGTTTTCAGTACACACCCTTTTGTAATGATGAAAGTAACACATAAATACTGTAGAAAATTTAGAAATGATATGAAAGTATAAATAAAAAAGTGAAAACCTTCCATATAAGCTTACCACCTAGACAACCTCATGTTGTTTAGAACAACAACAAAAAATCTCTCAATCTGAATCACCCTTGGCCTGATTCTTCTACCCAATCTCATATTTGCATAAACAGAGGAAAGGAGAAGGAGCCAGAGAGGCTGTGTGCAAATTGTAGCTCAAACAGGTGGTATCCTCAGTAGAATGATTTAACCTCCCCGATCTTAGTTTCTTTCTTTTTTTAAAAATTTATTTTGAGAGAGAGAGAGAGAGTGCGAGAGAGAGAGGAGGGGCACAAGCAGGGGAGGGGCAGAGAGAGATGGAGAGAGAGGATCTAAAGCAGGCCCCACCCTCCATGCTGAGTCTGATGCAGGGCTTGATCTCATGACTATGAGATCATGACCTGAGCCGAAATCAAGAGTTGGACTGCTAACTGACTGAGCCTCCCAGGCACCCATGATCTTGGTTTATTTTGTAAAAATGAGGAGTAAAATTATATCTGCAGAGTAGGACTGATAAGAGAAATCCACAACTTGGCATTTACAAAGTGTTTAGAAACCTATGATAATAATCACTGTATAAAAATTTGTTAAGTAAAAGGGTTACTCAGTCTCAACACACAAATCCAAAGCTCTCTTCCAGATGATTCTCCTTGGAAAGCCCCCCCAGAATATATCAGGTACTCAAAAGAGATAGGTTATAGCCAATCGAACAGCTCTGCCTGAGGAACTCTGGGGAATGAGACAATACAATTTAAGGGAAATACAATGGGTTAGGTTCTGGCTTTAGCTCTGCTATGCATTAGCTGTGTGACCATACACAAATCACTTAACCTCTCTGAGTACTGTAAATCTATAAATTGAAATAACTCGATCAGTCCAGGAAGTAATGTAGGTGATACTCTATAAACTGCAAAATCCTCAATTATTAAGGTTGTTTTTCTCATTGCTGTTATTATTATAAAGGTAACAGCCAATATCTACCTTATTGAGATAATTAAATGTATTAGGCCTGCTTCAAATACAATAGCAAGGGCATTAAGAAAGCTCTAACCTGGCCAGGTAAACAGATTCTAGATCATTCAGCTAATGGCTTCAGTTTATTGACAATATTTTTATTCACTAATACTATTTCTTGGTATCCCATAATATTACCTTGGTTCTACCTGCATAAACTAAGGATCATCTTCTTTGAGGCCCTACCTCTCATCCATAAAGTAAGAGAATTCTCTTTGGAAGCAATAAATACCTTAGGCAATGCGGATGCTCTATTGGAATTCTTTCTGGGAAGCTTCCTCCAAAAGCTGCACGCCAGCTATGCAAATCCTGAAGAGTGACGTTATTGCAATTTGAGTTAACGTTCTTTCTCAAAAGTGAAATGGCATGAAAGTTAAAGAAATGCATGAACTGAATAGAAAGGCCACTTGGGTTATGACAAAGCTCTTAAATAAGGTTTATCAAATCCCAGCAGGCACATGGCATTCTGATAGAGACAGAAATGTTCTAACATCCAACTCCTCTGAAGCATTTTTTTTAAAGATCATCTCTCCATTCTTGAGGGGTCACCACACTATTCTCTTCCTTGCAGCAAAGGGGCAAAATACTGTGGTTGTGCACGATTCGACTTAGGAACTTAAAGGTTCAGTTAAGATCTTGGGTAAAGATTGTCATTAATACTGTTTACAACTTGTTCTGGACAGTGGTCCCTAACCGTCAGCAAAAGCAGTTACCTCCTTGTACTCTGTGGGCATAATCCCCTCTCTAGAAGCATCTTCTCCTGAGCACTTATTCTGCACAGGGGCTCTGATGAAATGGGTTGGGAAACATGGGGTTAAACAAAATTAAGCAGACATCTTTACTGGAGGCAGGAATTCTCAGAGCTTTTAAGGTATAGCAAATTCCTAGGCGAGGGATAAAAGTGGCAGAGTTTCCCTCATTAATTTGACCACAAAACTGATCTGTAGGCCTGAGTTTCCATGGAATGTGTTTGGGTAAGTTTGATTCATCTTTAAAAATATTGTAACAGTTTTCAATTTCTCAAAAGTCCAAGCTTATTTTTCTGGATAGCCTCTCAAAACTTTGCATTAAGAAAGAAAAAAAATATATGTAAATAAAGATCACATGGTGTTAGAGTGGCTGGTTAGCTCAGTTGGTTAGAGTGTGCGGCTAATAACGCCAAGATTATGCAGTGTTTCTTGTTAGGAAATGATGATCTTGAGTGTTACAATCCGAAATCTCACATCAGGAGCAATATGGGTTTAATTCAAATCGCAAATACGATTTCCTGAGTGCTTTCCCCATTCCAGACATTTTTCTAGGCTACCATTGCACTCATTCCCATTGACCATTATCTGACATACCCTTCCTTCATGGCACTAAGACACTGGCATTAGGACTCTTTCTTAAACATTTGTAGAAGGAATTGACAAATAAGTAACTGAGAGAGATAAATAGCATACTTGAAAAGGTAATTGAGAAAGTGTTTCTACGCACTGAGTGAAGACCTAACAAAATGAATTTTAGTTCATAGAGCCAACTTTAACTATATATTTTGACAATAAGAGCTGCCAATCTCTAGGAAAACAACTTTCTGTCACTGGGCTCGGAGGAGCTCCAGGTGTCCTTGGGTGGAGGGCAGAAAGCTGAGAAGAGCCTTCTACATTGATCATGGTAAGTTCAGTCATTCAGTTCTTAGGCTTTCCTGTAAGTCCAAAGGAAGGGCCAAGTTCCAGCTATAAATTAAGTCTTCAGAAATGAACGAGTACAGAGGTGATGTGCTCTCAAGGGTTATGCTGTCCATCACCTGCCACTGGAGCTGCGCTATCACCTTTTATGACATCAATGGAATGCTTCAGCTGAGTTACAGCTATGTCCTCTTACCAAACCCACCAGTTACTGCCAGTTACCCAGTAAGTGAGCTCTCTGTGTGGGGTTGCATTTATCTCCCAAGTAGGAGTGCCGGCCAGTGAACTGTTGAGCCATGAAAGAAGGGAGGGGAGGAGAAGAACCACCTGATAAACTTTGCTCAAACCCACCTAGTTTCTGGAATTCTATTAATAACTCCCAGAGAAAGTGTTTCCACTCTATCCCCTTGGCATTTTTAAAATTAAAGTATGTAAGTGAGTCCCCACACAGCTAATTGCATATAATTATATCTTACATGATATTATATTTTATTGTATTACATTATATTTTGTACAGTCATAATAAATGTATAATCATTATTATGGCACAGGCAATATGGCATAGTGGTGAGGAGCTGAGGCTCTGAAATCACACTGCCTGGGTTTTAAACCACCTCTGTCTCCTACTGTCTGACATTCACCAAGTTCCGAAATTTTGAGAAGCCAATCTTTTTCTTAGTGTTTATCTATTCACTGGAGATAAAAATAGTCTCTATCTTATTGTTTTGTGGATTAAATGACATAGTTCATATAAAGTACTGGATTCTAAATCTAACAACACTGATGACAATTATTACCAGGATGTGTATTAATATTAACAAAGTGTAGTCATTTAGTATAATTTCAGGAAAATTAGGAAGGCAAAAAAAAAAAAAGTTCAATAAAAGCTTATCTACTAATACTAATCTACTGGTTAATATCTAAGATTTTACCTTTAAAATACCATCAAATTTAACTTAAGGTCCTGATCTCTGTTAACATATAAACACTTCAGGGAAGAATAATATTTTAGCTGCTTTCAGCTGCCTACACATTAGCAGGTTTCACTGGGGCTCAAAGAATTGCTGTTGAAGAGGTCATGAACACACTGCTTACCTGAAGAAAGATGGTGACACAAATCAAGGCAAGTGACTCCATGATCATTATAATGAAAACATCAGGACAATTCTACTTGCCATACACTCACCACTTCTTCAAAACATAATGGCCACTTTAATGTTGACATCAAATTAACACATGCTGGAGAAATAGGGGCACAATTACACCAGATAGCAGACCCCAGAGAATAAGTCAGGTGGCCATCAGTCCAGGGTAAACTGATGGGCTCAGTGGCCCTGGACATTAATTTTTAATCTGGAGTTTAGAGGAAGTAAAATTTGATGAGTGTGGTCAAGTTTGTGTCCAACAATTCATTTCCATGGAGTTAAAGCAACTTAATAAATCTCATGAGCCTTGGAGTAGAGCATTGTCCAGTGACAGAATAAAATACAGGGTATCAGGAGACTCATTTGGGCCCCAGCTCTGCCCCAAATTGATGCTGTGCCCCTGGAAAATTCACATGACTTCTCTGAGCCCCAGTTACCTCAATTTAAAACAACGAGTTGAACGACATCACCTCGGAACATTATTTTAAATTTTAAATTATATTTAAAATCATTTATCAATTCCACAAGCCATCTGGGCTTGAAGTGTCCTTGTGAAAAAGCTGAAATGTGATAGGGGTGTCTGGGTGGGTCAGTCTGTTAAGCATCTGACTCTTGATTTCAGCTCAGGTCATGATCTCATGGTTTGTGGGATCTAGCCCTGCATAGGGCTCTATGCTGACAGTGTAGAGCCTGCTTGGGATTCTCTCTCTCCATGTCTTTCTGCCCCTCCCCTGCACACCCACACTCATCCACTCTCTCTCTTGCTCTCTCAAAATAATTAAATAAATGTTGAAATTTGACAGTTAAACTTACCCTTAACCACCATATCAAATCCAAACCCATCACTCCTATACAGTTTACCCATTACTATTTTGGCAAATGTTCTTTCATTTTCCATCTTTACATACTTGTATATGTGGCCCCTATAATACGTTTTTAATTAGTTTGCATTTGTTAAGTAACCTAAGCATTATCATAATGGACAATATTCTGAAAATTGCTTTTTTCTCCCTTATCTAGGATTTGTCCATTTCAGTACTCACTTTTTTTTTTTTTTTTTTTTAGAGAGAGAGAGAGCACATGAGTGGAGAGGGGAGGAGAGAGAGGGAGACAGAGGATGTGAAGGAGGCTCTGCACTGACAGCACTGAGCCCAATGTGGGGCTCGAACTCAGGAACTGTGAGATTATGACCCAAGCCGAAGTCAGATCCTCAACCCCACATTTTTTTTAATTGCAAGATGGTGCTCCTTAGGATGAATGCTATGCCGTTTATTTGGCCATTCTCCTCCTAGTGAGCATTTGTATGGTTTTCTATGTTGTGATATTACAAACAGAGGTGCAATAATCTCCTTGTTTATATGTGTGAGTAATTTTTTAGATGAGATACCAAGCAGAGGAATCATTGAGGTATGATGGATTATAATTTATTATCCAAATTAGAACTCAGAAAAATATATTAATAATTATACTAGTATAATAGGCAGAAGCCGGGACTATTCAAGACAAACCAGAATGTATGTTCTCCCTAGACAAGAAGAATATATGGTTTTTTTGTGTTGTGTGTGTTTGTGTTTCTGTTTAATTTTCTTTTTTTATTTTAGAGAGATAGAGCACAAGCAGAAAGAGGGGCCGGCAGGGGCAGGGGGTGGGGAGGAGAGAGAGAGAGAGACAGAGAGAGAGAGAGAGAAAGAGAGAGAGAGAGAGAGAGAGAGAGAATCTCAAGCAGGCTCCATGCTCAGCACAGAGCCTGATGTGGGGTTCGATCCCACAACCCTGGGATCATGACCTGAGCCAAAATCAAGAGTTGCATGCGTAACTGACTGAGCCACCCAGGCACCCCTGTGTTTAATTTTAATAGATAGCAGCAAGTGCCATCCAAAGTAAATCGAATGGGATATTTTTAAGCTTTCATTCTACTATCTAAAGTTTGGTTTTCCCCCCTCCCCAAATGAAAGACAGAATATCAAAAGCTTATGCTTCCTTAGATGCCAGCTAATCTTTAGCCTATGTTTCCTTTAGATGCATCATTTTCACTGAGAGGCCATCATTTTCTATATGGTATGGTAGGAAAAGGCCCTTTTTGAGTGTGACAGTATGGCTTCCGTCATCCTCAATTACCTTCCCTATGAGCCTACCCTACAAACATGTACTTTTTTTCTACTTCTATTTTTCATGCATATCTAGTTCCTTTGGGACTTTCTAATGTTTCACAATCACTAAAAAAATGACAAAAACTCAATTAAGTAATCATCAACAAATAACAGTCAATTTTCACTTTATTCTGCCATTCTATTCTCCTGATTGGAAATCAAAGATTACCAGCAGAGCCTCACTTCAGTAGAGAACTTTCTTTGCAGACATAAGAGAGATGGTGATTTCATTATCAACGAGTAATTTGTCCCATTGTTATTCAATTAGAAAGCACTAGAGCCACAACTCTGCACCAAAGTAAATTCTAGAATTCCTACCTTGACTACTGAAAAATTATGTAAACAACAAGGATTGTTGATATCAGGGTACAAGATAACTGGAACCAATTCATTCACTGGTATTTATTAGAGTGCCCAATACTCATGAGTGTTGTGGGAGATAAACTGTTGTATAAATATGGCCTAGTCTACCAAGAATTTATAATCTAGTTGGGGAAACAATACTAGTGAGAGCACTTGAAAAGGTGGCTAGAAGCACCTAGAATCCTTAGGCAGATTGGTTGTTGTGAGTTTTCCTTCACTAAAAAGGCTGAATCTTTGATCTAAGAAAATGCTGTGATTATCAAATGGCTTAATTATATCAACCTCACTGGCCTTAAACTGTAGGTAATAAGGGAACAATACAGGCTCTTTTGCCCCAAGCTCTCAGAGATCAAGCATATTTGCAATTAATGAATTCAGTGTTGGATTTGGAAGAGTAAGCAAATATGGTTTGCATCTCGTTATGGCATAGTGGTGAAGAGCATGGGTTCCATAGACTAATGCCTACTTTCAAGTTTGGCCTCTATTACTTAATAGCTGTGTGACCTAGGGATATTATATTTCTATGCCTCAGTTCTCCCAACTGAAAATAGAATAATCATAGTATTTTGTATATTCTGTATATATAACATATTTTGAAAACAAAATGACAATACATGCTAAATTCTTAGATTGGCTCCTGGCACATGAAAGGTCTCCAAATACTATTTGTTATTTAAAGCAGTATCTGACACTGGGAATGTGTCAGGGAAATGTTATTTAACAGCCCCTAACCTAACTTAACCTTATTATGTCCCAGCTGCTATTCTAAGCACTTTAAATGGATTAATTTGTTTGATCCCCCCAACAATCCTACAAGGGAGGTACTATGATTATCCTCATTTTATAGATGAGGGAACTGAGTCAGAGAAAGGTAACCCAAGGGTGAGCTTATGGCAGAGCCATGGTTCAAACCTAGTGCTCTTAACCAGTCCACTAGGCTGTTCTCGCCACTCCAAGTTCCTGCGTATGCACAGGTTGCCTCAGATCTAGCACAGGGATATCTGAGATGTCCAGGAACACAGTGTGATCAGGAAGACAGTGACAAAAGGACCCCTGCCAAAGTGGCTGGTCCCTTAGATCCTAATGTATACAGACATGGGTCATAAATAACAGGCTCTTGTTTTAACAAACACACCTCAAATTATTTTGCCTCACATGTAGCTAGTAGAAAGCTCATTTAGAATAGGTTCTTTGTGAGTCCTACACCCTGAGAGGGCTCTATTCTCAGAATTTCAGCAGCTTATGCCTCATCCTGCTGAAGTAAAACAAGACTCAGGAAGACCTAAATCCAGTCCGAATTCTTATTAACTGTCTAGATGACCCTCTGTTCTGCCTTAAGAGCTCCCTATGATATGTTTGAGTATAAACATGACAAAATGAGGGGCGCCTGGGTGGCGCAGTCGGTTAAGCGTCCAACTTCAGCCAGGTCACGATCTCGCGGTCCATGAGTTCGAGCCCCGCGTCGGGCTCTGGGCTGATGGCTCAGAGCCTGGAGCCTGTTTCCAATTCTGTGTCTCCCTCTCTCTCTGCCCCTCCCCCGTTCATGCTCTATCTCTCTCTGTTCCAAAAATAAATAAACGTTGAAAAAAAAAACATGACAAAATGAGAAAGGGACAATCAATGAGCTTTTCAAATATTTCTGGTTTAGTGTGACACATTACTTATAATCTTAAAGATTCAGCATTAAATTTTTTGAGAGGTAGGATTTGCCCTGTTAGAATTTTTTTTCTTAGCCAAATTACATTCTTTAATAATACTTACTATGGGGATCAAATCCTGAATCACTGATATCGCACTTGGATTTCTTGTATTTATTTAGCAGCTTGCTTTTGGTGTATCTTCTAGTTCCCTATGTGGACTCCTCCATAAAACACCTTTATCATTGATCCTTGATGGTTTAATATAGCTAAAATGATCAAGACTGAAATTTCCTGTAAATATTATAAATAGATCTAGATAATGTAGAGTGGGGAAAGATTCTGCTCAACCCCTGACACTGGAGACTGCAGCATTATTTATAGAAGCTTTACACTAATGGAGAGTGTGTGTGTGTGTGTGTGTGTGTGTGTGTGTGTGTGTGTGTAATCTGTCAATCCTTCATTTCTCCATATAGTCAGGAAAATTGATAAATGAGTCAAAATTATTAACACATTTGAGAAATTAAATACATCAGTTAGATGACCTTGGACAAGTGACTTAATGTCCTTGGGTTTTCATTTCCTATCTGTAAAATGAGGGTAGTGGGTTAAATTAGGGGAGATAGACAACACATAAAAGACCTGCAATTAATATTAGCTGTTGTTATTGCTTCTGCTGCTGACTTTGAGTCAAGATTTTCAAAGCAAAACCCAAACAAACTTTAAGAATATTAATAATCAGCATTATTCCTCAAAATATTATCAGACTTTATTTGCTTTTGCTAAAAGGTTCTCTTCTTATTTACTTATGATTCGGTTGGCTCTTACCAGGGATAATTTCTAATTTTCTGGATTTATTGGTTTTATTGACTTGCACTAAATCTCTGGAAAATTTTTAAGTAGTAGGCCCTCAACATCAAGGCCTGGAAGAGATAATACATGATGACCCTGGGGTGAGAACAGCCAGTTGCTGTCCAGGGACTGAACGTGCCCTGAGTTTGCCCTGTGGTGATCCAGTGTCCTCTTAGATCCACACAGATTACCTTTGTCTGGCTGCCAGTTCTGGTCCAGGTGCCACCACTGGGGAGAGGCCACAGTGGTGCCATGGAAAATCCAGACAACCACAGCCATGTCAAGATATGAAGGGACTCTGAAGATCATTTACTCCGGTAATCACAAAATCTAAAGTGTCTACACGGGTCAACAGATAATGTAAATGAGTGTAGCCTAAGCAGATATGGTTGAAGCAGACGTGGTAAAAGAGTTCACAACACCCAAAGGGCACATTCACATCAAAGGGATTATGGACTGGTGCCTTATGGGGACGGGGACCCAGGTAATCACTGAGACCCCAGAATCCAGGTGGTTTTCTATGTGGAATCTCTTGGTTTTAACATGTTAGCAATTCAATTTTTAAGACATTCCACAGACCAAATTAAAAATAAGTCTTTGCTGGGGCACATGGGTGGTTCAGTCGTGTAAGTGTCAGACTCCTGATTTTGGCTCAGGTCATGATCTCCCAGTACATGAGATTGAGCCCTGCACCAACTCTGTGCTGACAGCATGGAGCCTGCTCGAGATTACCTCTCTCCCTCTCTCTTTGCCTCTCCCCAGCTCATTCTCTCTCTGCCTCTCTCTCTCTCTCTCTGTGTGTCTCTCTCGTCTCCAAATAAATAAATAAATGAAAAAGATAATAACCATTTGCCACATCTGCTAGTTTTTCCATTCTGACTTAGCCCTGATATTCTGAATCTAAATTTAGTGCTTTGCTAATGGTCCCTCTAGTCAAGAGAGTGAGCTCCACAAAACAGGAACCTGTCAGTCTGGTTCACTGATAGGCCCAAGAGCAGTTCCTGATTTTGAGTGGGCACTAAATATTATTTTCTTTCCTGAATGAAGCAATCAATGACATTAATCTAAGAAAGGTTAAGGAAGAAAAAGTTATTAAAGTAGTTATTAATCTAGTTATTAATCTAGATTATAGTCAGAAACAATGAGGTAAGACTACTTTAGCTTTAGCATGAGGGAAGCATCAAGTTGAAAATCAACAAATCATGGGGATAAGAGGAAAGCAGGTCAAAGAGAATAAAGGAGCTTCACTGGAGTCAAGGCTGGCTTCAAAGGGCTGTGTTCAGTCTGTAAAAGCCAGAAGACATCCATACCACATAACTTCTGAGGAATGAACGCATGGGTTTTGTTTCTTCATTCAAAAGCTTCATTTGAAACTGCATCCTCAGTAAACCGAGGGTGACAGTCCACGTCTGCCATTGACCTTTTGAGTGTTATGGGTCAAGAAACTTGAGTTTTCTGAACCTATTCCTTCATCTGTAGAAATGAACATGATCCTAACTGCTTTATCATTTTGGCAGCCAAAACTGAGGATTAAAAGAGATAATGTTGTCAGAGCCTCTTGCGCAGTCTATAAAAATTCTTAAATGGGATCAACACTGCGGTTGTTATTATAACACCTATGCATCTAATCCCTCCTTGGGATAAAATGAGAGGGTTATACCAGTGAGATAAATTTTTAGACCTATTTTGGATAGGTCTAAATGTCCACACAGAGGCCATAATTTCCATGCCATCCTCACTAAATTCAATAGCAAAGTTTGAAATAGCTCTATTCATAAACTACTCACTTCCAGAAAGCAAAAAGCATAAAAACTGCTACAAATATCATAGGGGATTTTAGTGTGCTGGTTTGTTTTTGTTTTTGTGTTATCTCAAATTTTCTAGAGCTCTTTTTTAGGTAAAACATTTAAGTACCATCTTCTAGAGAGTCAAAGAAACAGTTGAAAATTAGACCCAACCTGTACTCTACCATCAGTGAGCTTCCTTGACAATGAGCTTGCTCTATTCCCAGGGTATTCTTGGGGAAAGAAGAGGGCAGGGCAATCATAAACAGGTTCTAGAGAGGCTCTATATCACCCTAGCCATATATCAGCCTGATAAATAAGACTCAAGCCGAGTGGAATTTAAATGAAGCTATTTTGTGTACAAAGAGAAATGTTATCTCTACTCTTGGGATGAGTACAGCCAAATAGTTTCCATCAGGAACCTCAAAGCTCTATAAACTTCAATAGCACATTCTAACTCTCATCGCACACTAATGAAATAGTAAAAGTATAGTTGTCCTTTCATTGTTTGTGCCTGAAGTTATGACCGGTTGCAAATGACAGGAAATTGGAGACAACATTTTAATGGCTATGAATGTATTTATAAAGAAGCTTTGGTGTCTAATGAGAGTTGAGAAGGCACAACAATTGAGCAACAATTTACTGCCAAGAAATCAATTTGAAAATTCTATACAAGATTATCACCCACTAAATTGTCTTTCTTCAAAACTGTAGGCCCTAAAATGTTACTTCTGGACAAGGAATTTCACAAACAATAAATGCTAATTAAGTAATCTATTCAAATGAGTTGATTGAAAGGGAAAAAAGGAA
The DNA here is from genome assembly GCF_018350155.1 of Leopardus geoffroyi. Taxonomy (NCBI): domain Eukaryota; kingdom Metazoa; phylum Chordata; class Mammalia; order Carnivora; family Felidae; genus Leopardus; species Leopardus geoffroyi. Next base: position 179,113,831 of record NC_059326.1, read on the forward strand.
TCACCTCTTGTAAAAAATTTCAACACTCTTGGCTATATTCCTGCTGTTGCTGCTTTCGGTCCATCTTTCTTTATTGAAAACTAGTGGCATTGGGCAATAAACCAGGCAACTCCATTTTTCTATCCCCTTCGTACATTATAATACAACATGAATGAATATTCACACACAGACTCATACAGACACACACACACACACACACACATACACATTCTACCACACACAATGACACACAAGGAATTCTGTTTCTGATGTAACAAACTTAGGTAGGCAGAGATAATTATATATTGCAGTAGTTATAAAGGTACAAGAGAATGCTGATGTCTGAATAGGACCTTAAGAAAACATACACATGTACACGCACACACACACATGCTCATCACACAACAAAAGAGGAACTTGTGTGCAGCTCAAAGCTATTTAATACCTTTTGCAAACAGAGCAACAAATAACCTAAAAGCCAACAGATAACCACAGGACAGGGCATGCAAGTAAGAGCCCCCTTGAGCCAAAAAAGCTAATATATTTTCTGCCCCCAAATAAAGAATAGCCTGGCCTATAGCTGAAAGACCAGACCAAACAACGAGGCAGATGAATCACTTTATTCTTCTCATATCCAGGGTTCCTTACATCATCAAGAGTCTTTAGGTAGATGTTGTTTTTTTTTTTAATTTTTTTTAACGTTTATTTATCTTTGAGACAGGGAGAGACAGCATGAACGGGGGAGGGTCAGAGAGAGAGGGAGACACAGAATCGGAAGCAGGCTCCAGGCTCTGAGCCGTCAGCCCAGAGCCTGACGCGGGGCTCGAACTCACGGACCGCGAGATCATGATCTGAGCCGAAGTCGGATGCTTAACCGACTGAGCCATCCAGGTGCCCCGATGCTGTTTCTTTTTTTTAAGAGAGCAAGGTGCTTTGGTTGTTCTCCAGCCCAACATATGTGGATACCCAGTTAGCCCTTGCCCTCTGGTCTCAGAGATCACAGATGATAACACCATGGTAGAGAAGACACCAATTTTGACCCAGCAAACTGCATGGAAATGAAATCAAAAGACACTTGGTAGCCCTGTGGCACTTTAGAGTAAAAACAATGGGGCATTATTTTCTCCAACAGTCACATCCTTCTCTTTATTTCTTTTCCTGGTATCTAGGCTTTTCATGGAACTTGTGGATATGAGTTGGTGATCCAAAACACCTCTGTCTTGTGCTGGTTTTGCATAACTTAAAAAAGGGTATGTGGTCAGTTTTTACCATTTGTGTGGCACCAACTTCTTGGCTAAGTATGGGAAAATTTAATATTGTGCCCTTTAACTTGAACACAGAAAAGTATTAAACAGGAGAATTGATTTAACATCGTGTGAAATTAAGCCTGAAGGACATTATGTCCTCATAAAGCATAATTACTCCTAAAGTTTTATCTCAAATTGTCTCAGAGGAACTGTCTCAGCAGGTAATAAACAGACTTGGAAAAATGTCACTGGCCACATTAAACATCCCCTAGTCTGGATATGGAGGGCAATTTAATGTGTAGTTAAGTGTAGAGGGAAGAGCTCTTGCTTCTAAAAGCTCCACTGACCCAGATGTCTCATGAACACTGCCACATGAAGAGAGAAGTTAAGAGGGGTTCTATGATAAAGAGCAGGCTGTACAAGACCTGTATGTGTATAGAATGCGACATAGCCTTAATAAGAATATGAGAAGGACAAAAACTCTTAAATGAATAATAATTGTTCTAATCCTCTGATTTAAGTATAGCATATACCTGAACTATTAAATAAGTGAACTGAAGAGGAGCCACTCTGACAGTGTAAAATAAAATGAAGTAAAGATACTAATGAAATACAAATGCAGGAAAAAAAATGAAATCACTGAGCTCTTAGCAGCCAGAACCACAGCTGCTGGCAAATCCTCCAACGAACACCCACAAAAGTGGAAACACTTTTCCAGGGGGACCCTGGAGGGACCTGAGGGTTTTGCTTGTTGATCTCACCTCCAGATAACCCACATCCTAAATATATTAAGGACACAGAGACAGTGATTTGCCTGAAATAGTGCCCAGGGGGAAGATGGATAACCTAACCTGGATGATAAACGAAATGAGTAAGCTTGAGAGGGCCTATGGTTCAGAGAGAGCAGAAGTGGTGGCCTCACCAGAGACAGAAGGGACATCTTCTCTAGAAAGCTGTGAGCTAAAAAGTTCATGGAGCAGTCCATATTTCTCCAGGATCCCACTTAAAGTTGCCTATCTGCCTCCCTTAGTCTTATAGCTGCAGGCAAAATAGTTCACATAGGGGACTTTGTTGCCATGACCCTTTTAGGGTCATCTGCTGTGAATGTGGTGCATTTATTGTTGTCACTGAAGGCTAAATGTTTAGTGCTATGAACCTCAGAGAAGCTCCCTGAAACAGAGGGGAATGATGCCAAAAACAGGTCAGTGATGTTTTATGAATTAGACCTGAGAAAATGTAAGCATGTCTCCGACTATAGGCAGCACAATCAATCTGCTGATCTTTTTTAAAAAGTTAAAAGAGTAAGCAATAAATCAGCAGTGAGGGGTAGGTCCTTTGCCATCAAACTGTCTTGAGATGCAATTTTAAATGACTTTGTAGTGACCTTGCCTATGTAATTTCAGGACTCAAAAGAAATTTTCCTCACATATTCCATGTGGCAACTCTCTTGGACAAGTGTCCTGCTTCTCTTAGATGGCAACTTCTAACAATTAGATGTCCGTAGTGTGACTCTCCTCTTTCTTATAAATGGACAGACTTGGGATCTGGATCTGATTCTAATCATCTGAAGCTGAGAAAGTCATCTGGGCCAGGAAGGTGTGTCATAAGAACATATGGCTCAGCTAACACCAGGCCACAGACAAGGGAAAAAGCCTGGCTCTAGTACCATTAAGAGTAAACCCTGTCACCACGACTATTCCATGGCAAACCTGTTCCAAATACTGAAAGAAGAAAGGCACCCTGCTGACCTGTAGAGTCATAAAGGAACAATGCTGATGCAGAAGTGGAGTGTCACTTTGTAACTCAAGCTGTGCAAAGGGCGACTGTGTGAGAGGAAAGAAAATATTAGAGGGTTAGGCCCCAGGAAGGGACTCAGTGATATTTAGCATAAAATATGTCTTGTGAGACTGTGATATTGTTTATCCACTCCAGTCCTTCCAAAAGCTCCAAATCCTGATAAACTTTATAAGTGATGATCTTTGAGTGTATCTTCTTCAAAGCAATATTGACTTTGGGGAAGAATCAAAGTTTTTATTTTTCTTGAGGACTCATGGTGTAGAACAAAGTAGATGCATGGGTCTGGAGAACAAGTTGTAATTCGGATCCTTGCTCTATTACTTAAAAGTTGTATTTGCTGGTCAAGTAACTGAACTTCAGTTTCTTCACCCATAAAATGGATTATCATAAAGATTAGCACAAGTTAAATATCCCCAGCTTCATGCCTGAGAGTGGGTTCAGAACAAACATTTAAACCTCTTCCTTAAAAAGCAAACACTTCGATTAAAAAAAGTATTTCAAATTGAATAATACCTCTCCAAAATACTAAATACCCCACAGGTTTTATTTCCTTAATTTAGTCACTACGATCCAGTGTCAGTCAACAGAGTGAAATGTTCTGCACTGTCCAGGATGGTAGCCACTAGCAACATGTAGTCATTAGCACTGGAAATTGTGACTAATGGGACCAAAGTATTGAATTTCTTATTTTAATTTTAATCAATTTAATTTAAATAACTTCACGTGGAAAATAGCTCCTATAGGGCCGGACAACATGTCAAGTCTGAGCTCTGATAGATAAAGAAGGAAGGCTTTGGAAATGTATACATAGCAAAGGTGGGGAATTATCCATAGGCTCTTCCCCATTAGCAGCAGCCCCTGAAGGCAGGTGAGCTGGGTCAGCCTTGCTCAGACTCACTGGCGAGGATGAGAGAAATAGGGCCAGACGGTGGCTTTCTCTGACAGAGCCAAATTCTGTGACCTTGAACAAGTTTCCCAATTTTTCTGAACATTTTTTTCCTCATCTATAACTTGGGGATAATACCTCAGGGTTATTTTCAAGGGTTAAATGCAATAATGCCAAAATATATTGAAGCCTGTAAAATGAGGGACAACTAAAAAATAGTTTACCATATCCTTAGTAGTTTTGTAACACTGGCCATGACTCATTGTTTTTCTTTCCAGCTTGACTGAGGTATAATTGGCAAATAAAATTGTAAGATACTTAAAGTATACAACATAATGATTCGATATATATAAACATTGTGGAAGGACTTCTCCCATTGAGTTAATTAACATATCCACCACCTCATATATTGGCCTTTGTGTGTGTGTGTGTGTGTTGAGAACACCTAAGTTCTACTCTCTTAGCAAATTACAATTATACAATACAGTGTTATCATTTATAGTCCCATGTTATGTATTAGGTCTTCAGAGTTTATTTTTGAGCTCAAAGTTTGTACCCTTTTTACCAACCTCTTCCTATTTCTCCCACCACCCCCAGCTTCTAGGCAACCACTTTTCTACTCTATGAATTTGATTTTTTTTAAGATTCCATGTATAAGTGATAGCATGTGGTACTAATCTTTCTCTGTATGACTTACTTCACTTAGCATAATGCCCTCCAGATTCATCTATGTTGCTACAACAAACAAGATTTCCTTCTTCTTTTAAGGTTGAATAATATTCTACTGCATAGATATACCCTGTTTTCTTTATTCATTCATTTGTCAATAGACACTTAGTGGTTTCCATACCTTGGGAACACACCTGCTGCTATAAACATGGGTACATGTACTCAAAGAGTACAGATATCTCTTTGAGATAATAATTTTATTTCCTTTGGATAGATACCCAAAGAAGAGACTGCTGGGTTGTGTGGTAGTTATGTTTTTAATTTCCTAAGAAATATCCATACTGTTTTCCATACTGGTTCTTTCAGTTGACATTTTCACCAAAAGTGCACAAGAATTTCCCTTTCTCCACATCTTCCCAAACACTCATTATCTCTTATCTTTGTTATTATTATTGTTGTTGTTGTTGTTGTTGTTGTTGTTGTTGTTGTTATTTTGAGAGAGAGAGAGAGAGAATGCAAGTGGGATAGGACAGGGAGAGAACAAGAGAAAGAGAATCCCAAGTAGGCTCCACACTGCCAGCACAGACCCCAATTTAGGGCTCCAACTCACAAATTGGGAGATCATGACCTGAGCCAAAACCAAGAGTCAGACACACAACCACCTGAGCTACCCAGACAGCTCATCTTTTGTCTTTTTTATGACAGCCATTCTAACAGATGTGAGGTGGTATCTCACCATGGTTTTGATTTGCATCTCCTTGATGCTGAGTGATGTCGAGCACATTTTCATGTACCTGTTGGTCCTCTGTAGGTCTTCTTTAGAAAAATGCGTATTCAGGTCCTCTGCCCAGCTTTTAATAGGCTTATTGATGTTGTGGTTGTTTATGTTCTGTTTGATCTTGCTTTGCAATTGAGTTATGTGGGCTCCTAATACCTTTTGGATATTACCCTTTATCAGATATGTGGTTTGCAAATATTTTCTCCTATTCCCATAGGTTGCCTTTCATTTTGTTGATGGTTTCCTTTGTGTGCAAGCTTTTTAGTTTGATGTGGTCCCATTTGTTATTTTTGCTTTTTGTGTCAAATTCAAAAAACTCATTGCCAAGATCAATGCCAAGAAGCTTATCTTTCCAAGTTTTATTCCAGTTTTATGTTTTCAAGTCTTACATTCAAGTCTAATCCATTTGAATTGATTTTTGTATGTAGTGTAAGATAGGGATCCTGTTTCATTCTTTTGGATGTGGATGTCCAGTTTTCCCAGTACCATTTATTGAAGAGACTGTCCTTTTCCTATTTTATATTCTTACCTTCTCTGTCATAAATTAGTTGACCATATATGCATAGGTTTATTTCTAGTCTCCCCATTCTGTTCCATTGATCTATGTATATTTTTTATGCCAATACCATACTGTTTTAATTACTATGACTTTGTAATACACTTTGAAATCAGGGGGAAAGATGACCCTTGCTTTGTTCTTTCTCAAAATTGCTTTGGCTATTTGGGGAGTTTTGTGGTTCCATACAAAATTTAGGATTTTTTCTATTTCTGAAAAAAGAATGCCATTGAAATTTTGGTAGAGATTGCACTGAATCTGTAGATCGCTTTGGGTAGTATGGACATTTTAACGATATTAATTCTTCTAATCCATGAACATGGAATATATTTCCATTTACTTGTGTTACCTTCAATTTCTTTCATCAGTATTTATAGTTTTCAGGGTTCAGGTCTCTTACCTCCTTGGCTAAATTTATTCCTAAGTATTTTATTTTTTCTGATGCCTCATAAAATGGGATTGTTTTCTTAATTTCTATTTCTGATAGTTTGTTGTTGGTGTAGAGAAATGCAGCTAATTTTTGCAGTTATTTTGTATCCTACAACTTTACTAAATTTGTTAATTAGTTCTAATAGGGTTTTTTGTGGTGTAATTTTTAGGATTTTCTATATATAATATCATATCATCTGCAAAAGAGACAATTTTACTTCTTTCTTTATGATTTGCATGCCTTTTAATTCTTTTTCTTGCCTAAGGGCTCTGGCTAGGACATCCAGGACTATGTTGAATAGAGGTTGAGAGTGGGCATCCTTATCTTGTTCCTGATCTTAGAGGAAAGGCTTCAGTGTTTCATCTTTGAATACAACGTGAACTGTGGGCTTGTTGATAGTCTTTATTATGTTGAAGTATATTCCCTCTATACCCAGTTTGTTGAGAGTTTTTAATCATGAAAGTATGTTGAATTTTGCCCAATGCTTTTTCTGCATTTATTCAGATGATCATATTATTTTTATTCTTCATTTTGTTAGTGTGGTTTACCACATTGGTTTATTTGTGGATGCCGAACCATTCTTGCATCCCTGGAATAAATCCCACATGACCACGGTCTATGATCCTGTCAGTGTATTCTTGAATTTGGTTTGTTAATATTTTGTCGAGGATTTTTGCATCTATGTTCATCAAGGATATTGGCCTATAGTTATTTTTTTCTTGTGGTGTCCTTGTCAGGACTTGGTATCAGAACAGTGCTGGTTTTGTAAAATGAGTCTGGTAGTGTTCCCTCCTCTTCTATTTTGTGTGTGTGTGTGTGTGTGTGTGTGTGTGTGTGTGTGTGTGTGTGGAAGACTTTGAGAAGAATTGGGATTAGTTTTTCTTTAAATGTTTGGTGGAATTTACCCGTGAAAGCATCTGGTCCTGAATTTTTCTCTGTTGGGATGTTCTGGAACCTTACTAGTAACTGGTCTGTTCAGAGTTTCCAATTTTTCGTGGTTCAGTCTTGGTAGGTTGTACATTTATAGGAATGTATCCATTTCTTCTCGGGTGTCCAATTTATTGGTATATAATTATTTATAGTAGTGTTTAAATGTTTTTTTATTTATTTTTGAGAGAGAGAGTGAGAGATAGTGTGTGTGTGGGAGGGGCAGAGAGACGGAGAGAGAGAATCTCAAGCAGGCTATGCACTATCAGCACAGAGTCTGACAAGGAGCTTGAACTCATAACCGTGAAATCATGGCCTAAGCCAATATCAAGAGTTGGACACAACCTACTGAACCACCCAGATGCCCCTTATAGTAGTTTTTATGATCCTTTGTATTTCTGTGGCTTCAGTTATAATGTCTCTTCTTTTCATTTATAATTTCATTTATTTCAGTCCTCTTGGTAAGTTTAGCTAACGGTTTGTCTGTTTTGTTCATCTTTTCTTTTAATTTAAATCCAAGTTAGTTAACATATAGTGTAGTAATGGTTTCAGGAGTAGAATTTAGTGATTTATCCCTTCTATATAACACACAGTGCCCAACCCAACAAGTGCCCTTTTTAATACCCATCATCCATTTAGCCTATTCCGTGACCCAACACCCCTCCAGCAGCCCTCAGTCTGTTCTCTGTATTTAAGGATCTCTTACGGTTGGCTTCTCTCTCTGTTTTTATCTTATTTTTCCTTCCCTTCCCTTATGTTCATCTGTTTTGTTCTTAAATTCCACATATGAGTGATATCATATACTTGTCTTTCTCTGACTGACTTATTTTGCTTAGCATAATACACTCTAGTTTCATCCACATTGTTGCAAATGGCAAGATTTCATCCTGTTTGATTGCTGAGTAATATTCCATTGTGTGCGTATGTGTACGTATGTTCCTTATGCTAACTTTGGGTTCCATTTGTTCTTCTTTTTCTTGTTTTTGGAGGTATACAGTCAAGTTATTTATTTGAGAACTTTTTCTTAACATCTGTGTGTGTATATGTATATATATACCACCATCTTTTTTATCCATCACCAGTCGATGGACATTTGGGCTCTTTCCATAATTTGGCTATTATTGATAATGCTGCTATAAACATTGGGGTGCATAAGCATTTTTTTCTCCTTTGGATAAATGCCTAGTAGTGCAATTTCTGGGTTGTAGGGTAGCTCTATTTTTAATTTTTTGAGGAATCTCCATATTGTTTTCCAGAGTGGCAGCATCAATTTGCATGCCCACCAACAGTGCAAAAGGGTACCCCTTTCTCCACATCGTCACCAACATCTATTGTTGCCTGAGTTGTTAATTTCAGCCATTCTGACAGGTGTGAGGTGGTATCTCATTGTGGTTTTGATTTATATTTCCTTGATGATGAGCGATGATGAGCAGCTTTTCATGTGTCTGTTAGCCATCTGGATGTCTTCTTTGGAAAAGTGTCTGCTCATGTCTTCTGCCCATTTCTTCCCTGGATTGTTTGTTTGTTTTGAGGGGGTGTTGAGTTTGCTAAGTTCTTTATAGATTGTGGATACTAATCTTTTATCCTATGTGTCATTTCAACTATCTTCTTTTATTCCATTTGTTTCCTTTTAGTTTTGTTGAATGTTTCCTTCACTGTGCAGAAGCTTTTTATCTTGAAGATGTCCCAATAGTTCATTTTCACTTTTATTTCCCTTTATGTCTAGTAAGAAGTTGCTGTGGCTAAGGTCAAAGAGGTTGTTGCCTGTTTTCTCCTGTAGGATTTTGATAGTTTCCTATCTCACATTTAGGTCGTTCATCCATTTTGAATTTATTTTTGTGTATGGTGTAAAAAAGTGGTCCAGTTTCATCCTTCTGCATGTTGCTGGCCTGTTTTCCCAATACCATTTGCTGAAAAGACTATCTTTTTAAAAAAATGTTTATTTATTTTGAGAGAGAGAACAGGGGAGGGGCAGAGAGAGAGGGAGAGAGAATCCCAAGTAGGCTCCATGCTCTCATCGCAGAGCCTGATGTGGGGTTTGAACGCACAAACCATGAGATCATGACCTGAGCTAAAATCAAGAGTCAGATGCTTAACCAACTGAGCCACCTAGGCACCCCAAGACTGTCTTTTTTCCATTGGATATTCTTTCCTGCTTTGTTGAAAATTAGTTGGCCATACATTTGTGGGTTCACTGTGTACATGCACATGCACAGGGATTGAGCCCAGTGAGATAAGCAGCACAGCCAAGTGGAGAACAGAGCTGTTCTGCACCCACCATGCATTCTGGGCACATCTCTCAGAAGACTAGCACAAATCCCTTCTACTTGCTTAGTCTACTGACAATAGTGTGCTGCATAGTTTCAGTTCTAGGGGAAACTGGATCTAACTTCATTAGAGTTTCATTCTGTTTGCTTGTTTGTTTTGCTTCTGTTTTTGCTTATTTTTTTCATGTTTTCAAAGAATCAGTTTAGTTTCACTGATCTTTTCTACTGTCTTTTCAGAATCTATCTCATTTATTTCTGCACTGATCTTTGTTATTTCCTTCCTTATGCTAACTTTGAGCTCCAGTCGTTCTTCTTTTTCTTGTTCTTGGAGGTATAAAGTCAAGTTATTTATCTGAGATCTTTATTTTTTCTTAACATCTGTTTTATTGCTATAAACTTCCCTCTTAGAACAGTTTTGTCACATCCCATAAGTTTTGGTATGCTGTGTTTCCATTTTCATTTGTCTCAAGAAAGCTTCTGATTTCTCTTTTGACCCATTGGTTTTAGAAATATGTTATTTAATCTCTATGTACTTGTGAATTTTCCAGTTTTCTTCTTGAGCTTGATTTCTACCTTTACACCATTGTGATTAGGAAAAAAATGCTTGATATAATTTTCATCTTAAATTTATTGAGATTTGTTTGTGGCCTACATGTGATTTATCCTGGAGAGTGTTTCATGTGCTCTTGAGAAGAAGGTGTATTCTGCTGCAATTAGATGGAATGTTTCTGTATGTCTGTTAGGTCCATCTGATCTAATGTGTACTTTAAGGCCAACCACCTTGCAGTAAGTTACTACAAGTAAGTTACTTGTCTCTATGAGTAAATAAAAGCATAATTTATGACCTATACATTCTGAGGAATTTCATTCTCCTAGCAGGTGGGAATTCATTTGTGCTCCTTTCTGTTAATCATTCCAAACTTGGCCTATCTCATAACTTGGGGATCATATTCAGCAGACAAAATATCATCATTTGAAAGTTAATTTTAAAACACAGAATGGAGATGGGAATGCAAGCTGGTGCAGCCACTCTGGAAAACAGTACGGAGGTTCCTCAAAAAAAAACTAAAAATAGAACTACCCTACGACCCAGCAATTGCACTACTAGGCATTTATCCACGGGATACAGGTGTGCTGTTTTGAAGGGACACATGCACCCCCATGTTTATAGCAGCACTATCAACAATAGCCAAAGTATGGAAAGAGCCCAAATGTCCATCGATGGATGAATGGATAAAGAAGATGTGGTATACACACACACACACACACACACACACACACACACACACACAATGGAGTATTGCTTGGCAATCAAAAAGAATGAAATCTTGCCATTTGCAACTATGTAGATGGAACTGGAGGGTATTATGCTAAATGAAATTAGTCAGTCAGAGAAAGACAAAAATCATATGACTTCACTCATATGAGGACTTTAAGAGACAAAACAGATAAACATAAGGGAAGGGAAACAAAAATATAAAAACAGGGAGGGGGACAAAACAGAAAAGACTCATAAATATGGAGAACAAACTGAGGGTTACTGTGGGAGGGCAGATGGGCTAAATGGGTAAGGGGCACTAAGGAATCTACTCCTGAAATCATTGTTGCACTGTGTGCTAACTAATTTGGATGTAAATTTAAAAAAATAAAAAATGAAATAAAAAAACCCACAGAATGGAGGAAGCATATTCTTAGAGCATGTATGATTATGCCTAAATGTACATGAGGAGTCAGAATTATATTTGCAAATAGCACAAGAATGTGCTTATGTACTTTATTGATTTTCCACAGTTAAAAATCCCTTAATAAATCTAGTTGCTACCAATGGACCAGCTATAAAAATAAAGCCTGCTTTAAATTAAAGGTGAAGCTATTAACATTTGTCCTACAGCCTATAAGACTCTAATGAGTTCCTTTCCGGCATTAGTGAACTCGAAGCTTAACTGAAATGGGGCTGCAAAACCCATTGGGGTTTCTGTTGTTCTGTTGTTTATTAAATGTTTTTCTTGGGACTGGCTTGATCTAAATTGTTTCATAGGTGCTTAGATAAAGATAGAGCAAGTGAGGATGTAAACATACCACTTCAACAGATATTGGGAATATTTTATAAAATACAAACGCTTCAGCAAAAAGTGTCCGTTCAAGAGATGTTTAGTTTTGATGATAGAGCACTATGAAGCACTGGGGCTCTGCAGTGGGACTTCTCAACTGAGACTCTATTGACATTTTGGGCTGGAAAATTATTCATTGCAGGAAGCTGTTCTGTATATTGCAGGATGTTTAGAATATTCCTCGCCTCTAGCTATTAGATGCCAGGAGCGACCTCCTCCTAGTTGTGACACCAAAGTTGTGGACAGACTTCCTAAAATGTCTCCTGGGGGTCAAAATTGCCCCTGGATGAGAACCACTGCTCTAGACAAAGTCAGACTTGCTTCAGTTGTCCCTCTGCCATTTCCAGCTGTGTGACCTTGAACAAGAATTTGACTTCTCTAAGCCTTAACCTTATTTCCTCATATGTAAAATAGGGATATTGCACTTCCATTTGTACTTGGTGGTTTGTGAGGATTAAATTAGATAATGCATGTAAAGCATTTACCATAACTTCTGGCAAATACTCTTTACTAACTGGTAGTTACCATTGTCATTAACTACTTTGACTTTCTAAAATGTTCCAAGCAAACAAGCCAGAGACTCTAGCTCCTTCTCTGCATGAGCCCAATTACCAGGTACTTGGTCCAAACAGAGAGTAAATGGAAAAGCAGAAATTGCCAAAAGAATCTTCCCAAGGGCTCCCTCTGGAAATGCTTTGCTATTGCCTCTGGATGAAAGCAGGCTCTTCTCCTAACATAGGGCTTATTGATATGACCTGGACAACTTGATTTATCTTCAGTAGCCCAAAGAATGAATGGAAACCAAATGAAAAGCCAAGTTGCCTGTCAATAAGCAAAAAACCCCATTTCATTAGGGAATAAAACTCCTCAGTGGCCATCAGATGTGAACCCCAGATGCACTTCTAGCCACATTTTTTGCTTCCTTTCAATTGTCATGTCTAAAATCTCACATTTACATTTGTACATCTTTCCATCTATAGGATCATGATAGATCCATAGCTCCAGGAGGGAAGTGACTCTGCTCTGCTCACTGCTGCATTCCCAGTGACACAGACAGTGCCTGGCTCAGAGAAGGAGTCAATAAATATTTACTGAATTATAGCACTTCCCTCTAAACAGCATTTGTGTTCTCAGCACCCTGATCATTGATTGCTCTTTTGCACATTTCCAGTAGAAGGTTGCTGGCTGGCAGTCTTTCTTCCTCAGAACCTACCTAAATCCCCTGTAGTCTTCACAGAGCTTAAATTTAGGATTGCCCCTAATTCTTTTTGACAGTAAAGCAAGGAGACAAGGAATGGTTTGCCCCTGGCAAAGTGATTTGGTTAAAAACAAACAAACAAAAACAAAACAAAGCAAAACAAAAACAATGGGCTTTGGTGACTGACTGATCCCAGTTCTGACACTTGCTAGGTGTGTGGCCTTCAACAAATTAAATGATTGCTTTAAAATGCGGTTTCCTCCTCTCTTGGAAATAGGGATAACAGTAATATCCCAAAGGTTGCAGTGATAATTAAGACAAATGATCATTTGGTAGCTAATATTTACTGAATACTGACCCCAAGTATTCACGGTCTGTGTAATCCTTTGAATATCATATGAGAGTTAGCATTATTATCCTATTTTACATATGAGGAAACCGAGGCTCTCTTAGCAAGCTTCAAAGCCTGTATTTGGTCTCAGAATTTTCTGATAATCCAGGGCTCTTTGCACAATGCCTGCCTGGTGTGTATTAGACACTTCATGTTTATTGAATGAATTAAAAAAATGGTCATATTTGGAACCACTTAGTGTGAGAAAAATTTCTTCATATTTATTTGCAATTAGGACCCCATCTACTTCCAGTGGGCCAATACCTGCTGAAATATTAAACGTGGCATAAGAGAGAATGTTTTTGGGTAAAATGGAGCAGAGGTTTTTTTCAAGGCAACAGACATTTTAGATATAGTCAGGTTCAAGAGAGTTGACCTTAGGAAATCAATTTGACTCCACAAATGAATATGTAGACATACTCTTTTCAGTAAAAATTACCTGGCTGCTATAGTTACCCCAAAGTATTCTCACTTGTTTTCAAGTCTCAAGAGGGCAGAGGAGCTGAACTGTAGCAGCGGTGAGCACAGCCCACGTGAATGATGTGAAAGTCCTGGGTGTAGTTTTGCAGGCCATTTTGCTGGTCACCCCCTGGGGACTCTCTACCACAGCATATGACACGGTGCATTTGTCCAAGCCCTGCTCAGACCTCCCTATTTCAGTATGATTCTGGGCCTGATGAGTGAGTTGTGCTACCTTCGAAGGAGTGGTGGCATTTCATTACTCTGTGACCTGCCACAGACAGTCAGCTCCCAACATGCTTTGGCCTGGGAAGCCTGAAGCTATTTATACTCAGAACCCAGTTTTAAATTATTCTTGCAGAAAAGAGAACCCAGAGGTTGTAAAGGGGCAGCTTTCAGATGTTTTTAGTTTGGCCCCCAAATTATTTAAAAATTTTAAATCAGTTACCAACAATTAAAGGTTGGTATTTTTAACACCAAATCCAGGAGTCTTTCACAAAATCATTGGTTCTAATAATAATGGACCTGGATATCATTTGACAATGAGGGTTGCAGGTGAGCAGTAACTGTCCCCTTGATGGCATATCTCTCCCTGCCAATTTTTTCCCCAGCCTGCTTCACTCACCTAAGTTGCTCTGAAAGCAAGTGGGTTTGCAACGCTCACTAAACACACTGTAGAAAATAATAATAATAATAATAATAATAATAATAATAATAATAATGGTATCTCATTTTACTGAATACTCTCCAGTGCCTCATATCGTTCTGGCCACAGCCCAGTGAGAGGGTTATGACTAGTATCTCCATTCTGTAAATGAGTAGCAGAGGTTCACTCAGAAAGTTTCAATAGCTTGCTCATGGTCACACAGCTGGAAAGTGGAAGAGCATGGATTCAAACGTAGGTCTCCCTGGTTCCAGAAGCCAGTTCCTTCCCTATAACTGAACTGCTTTGTTTGGGGAGCAGTCACAAAGGTGCCCCTAGTCCTCTACGCAGACACTCCCATGTGGAGATGGATCTTTGTTAGGAGTGATTGGGGGTTAATTAACCCAAAATTATCTCCATAAAGTGTTGCTGAAGGGAATTCCAATGTGGCTAATATACTTAAGGCTTGATGAGCTGTGGCTACCCATGGTGTCTGTATCAGACTGCCACTGCCTGTTCAAATGATTGGGAGCCTTCGTAACTGACTGAGGAGCCCTCATGAGGGAAAGGCCTCCAGGTGAGTGAGAAAGGATGAGCTGAAGGGGCTCCTGAAGTTGCCAGTCCTTCCCTCCCCACCACCCCTACAGGTTCTACTCCTACCCATTGAGATCCTTTCCCCCAATGCCTGTTACAGAGAAGCTGCCTAGAAATGAGACCTAGAAGTGTATTTGAATGCATTGGTAGAAATCCCACACACAGGTAGCTGATATAGAGGGAATAAGTAGCTCTCCAGAAAACAAAACACATCTCAGCTACTTGGCAAGCTCAATGTAAAAAGCAGGGGGGACAACTTCCATTAAGCCTCAGAAGGAAACCACTTCCTGGGGCCCAGATCACCAGGCCTCCTGCCAAAGACTCCATCAGCACATCACTTTAACCCAAGAAACATACAAAGGATCCACTGCCCCAGAAAATGTGTTACCTTCCTCTCCCCTCAAACCCATGGGAAGCTTTTTACTGCTCTCAGAGTGGAACCCAAAGTCCCTGACCTATTTGATATAGCACCCGTCGGCCTTTTTCGAGAGTTACCTCTGTTCTCATGCCTGCTCTGAGCACCTTCTACCCTCTGGTGCCTCCAAGAACCTGCTCCCTACTAGTCCCATACTCAGAGGTCTCTGTGTCTAGTGTTTCCCAAAGTGCTTTCTCTCCCCCATTGCCCCATTGGCTTCCACTCCCAAACCCTTCACCTAGTTAAGTCCTACTCATCTTACATGCTCACACTAAATGGCCCTTCCTTTGAAGAGATTCCCTTACTATATAGCCTTTCACACTCAAACTACCACAAAAATGTGTCAGGGATTCATGCCACTCCTATGGACTCCTACAGCATATGACTTCCTCGTGGTGGGTGGTTATCACATTGCACTTAAATTAAACCTTTTCTCTTATGACTCTTTAGTACCTTGTGAACTCTAGAGGAACATCTCAGCTCATAGCTGTATCCCCAGTACCCATCCCAGTTCCTGCAGATCAAGGGTGCTTGGGAAGGATTTAGAGAAGAAATATATAAGTGAACAGAAACAGCACTTTATAGAAGGTTCTCCACTCTATAAAACACCCAGCACCACATTGGAAATCTTAGTTCCCAAATGGGCACCACAGAACCTCAGGAGCATGCAGCCTATAGAGCCGCTAAGACTTGGTATTTCCTTCTTTTCTTAGCTCAGATCAAGGCCTTCTCTGCTATGGGCCTTCCATTCTATCTCACTTAAACACAGAAGCTAGGAGCATGAGCTCTGATACAAATATCTGGTTCAAAGATCTGTTACACTATTTACTGCTATGGGAGATTAGCAAAGTCATTCAACTTCTCTGTGCCTCAACTTCCTAAAATGGGACTCAACTGCATAGCTGTGAGGATTAAATGAAATCACATTTACAATCTTTCAAACAGGGCCTGCTCCATAGTAAGTGCTCAGTGATATTGATTAATATCATGCCTCTTCTCTTCTATGAGACTTCTTAGAAATTTATTAGCTCCTTTGTGGGGGAGCTAACACATGCCTGGACTAATCTATTATTTCTCTCCTGTACTTTTCTTGGTCTTTTTAGTATTTCTAGCATTTCTCTCCAGTGTAGAAAGCTGGAGAACCAAACAGTTCACTTGATTGGGCATCTGGGTGGTCTTTCTCTTCCAAAGGGTAGTGCTTTAGGTGGGATGGGGCACACGATTTATGTTCCAAACATGAGAGTAGGAGAAGACATCACTACCTCCAGAGACATATGCTCCCACAAGTTGACCACCACATAGAAGAAGGAGGTGTGTTCCTTACCAAAAGATATAAGCAAACTTGGTAGTCACATCACAGCCCATGGCTGAGAGGATCCAGAAAACCTCTTCAAGTAGCCCTGGAAAACCCCAGTTGAAGCCATAAGTTTAACAGACTAAAAATGTTGTTTTCCAACTCAGGTCAACTCCAATCAAATTAATTTCCTCACTCTATATCATTTCCCACTCACCACCACCAATAACTAATCTATTACCAAATTTAACTGAAATAAGTTTTTAAATTTATCTAATTCACACCATCTTCATTATTACTACCTAGTCCAACTGCTTCCATTTCTCACTCGGATGACTTTAATAGTCACTTTGCTGTCACCCTGCTTACACTTTTGTCTCTGTCCAACCCATTTTTCTCAGGACAACCACACAAGTCATTTAAAAACACAAATGTGCTCATGTCCCCCCACCTCCACCCCGCATGTCTCCCTTTCTCTCCCTCTACCCCAAACACACACAACTTAAAACTCTTAACGTCATCTTCTCCTTTTCAGAATCAATCAAAAGACTTAACATGGCCTTCAGGACCAACATTATTGCTCCTGTCTGTTTCTTTAGGGCCACCTTTGGCCTGCTCCCTAGGCTCCAGCCCTAGTGGCCTTGTTTAGTTGTTACAGAGGCCAAGCACCTCTTGCCTCAAGGCTGGTATGAATGGTACTCTTTTGCCTGAAACACTGTTTCCATGCCCATCTCTTGATAATCCCTAGGTAACGTCAATCATCCCTCCTGAACTTAAATGTCACTTCTTCAGAAAGTACTTCTCTTACGCCTGCTGGAAATCCAGTCTCCCTATTATTCTCTTATAGGACCTCATCTTTTTTTCTCAAAACACTTAGCATGGTTTATAATTACATATTCAAAATCAACTTATTTTATCATTCTAATTATTAAAGGCATGTATAACTGCTAATCAAAGCTTCTAATTAGTAACAGTGCACAAAGAAGACAACATTTTTGAGATAAATACAGCCCAAACATAGAAACCTGACATTTAAGTTTACCTCATAAATGTATACTTTACCTAAGCCTTGAAATGTTAAAAGTAGCTCCAGAAGATGTATTTGGCCTGCAGAATCCTTCCTGCCCTGCCTCCTGCCAGCCAGTCCTCTCCTGATACTTGCTACTTATCCTTGCCTTGCCACAATGACCAAGTTCAGATGGAAGGAACATTCATTTTCCTGTCTAGATTAGGCACATCATTAAGTATGCTGCTTCCTCTTCTTCACGTACTTGAATTCCTATTCATCCTTAAAGGCATGGCTCAGGTGTCCCCTCCACTGGGAAGCATCTCTCCACTACAGCAACAGGTTAGGCACCCTGAAGGTGGCTTTTCACAGTACCTTGACCTTGTTTAGAGCTTGCCTCTTACCATACTGTCTGTAACGTGCCCATTTCATCCTTTAGACTTGAGAACTTAATGGTACTCCTGATGCCCAGCATGATGCTTGGCTCACAGGGCACATAGTGGGTGTTTGGTAGAAGTATACTGGAAGAGAGAAAGGAGAGAAGGAAGGGAGGGAGGGAGGAATAGAAGGAGACTGTGATTTCTAGGGCTGAAAAAAAATGGACATTTTGTGAGAATCCCATGAACATAGCTGAGAGAGATGACATAAATTGAAAATCAATACCAGTTAGTATATGATGAAGGAAGGGATGCCTGATAGCATTAATTGGTGCTGTAAGAGTCCAAATTTTTTTTTTCTAAGATACCTGATACGGTCTCCCTTTCTCTCTGCCCCTCCCCTGTTCATGCTCTGCCTCTCTCTGTCTCAAAAATAAATAAACATTAAAAAAAATTAAAAAAAAAAAGAAACCTGATACAAAAAAAGTATGGAATAAAAACTTAGAGTTAAAAAAAAGCACAATATGAACATTAGGGAGACCCATTTGTTAAGCAGTCTTCATGCGTCAACAGGGAGTGGAAAGGAACATCGTGAGCCTCAGCTCTGACAGCAATAACTTCCTCAAACAAAATGTGATATGTAGACAGGTCCATTCCAGGACACTAATATCAACCAAAAGCAATCTAAGCCAAGGGCCTTCCCATACGTGCTCCAATCTTGAGTCTCCAAGTGGCTCTTCACAGACCAGGACAAAAATTCATATGCTTCATTACAGATCTTTTGGTCCTGCTGTCCTCGGATCCACTTGGGGAGAGAAAGGCTGAAATGCCAAAGCTCATTACTGACACACACAGAGACTGCAATCATTGACTTTGGTACTGACTCGACATAATATTTCTAGGTAGGGGGTGGGCAGGATCTCCCTCCATGGTTCCATTACAGCTGCCTCTTCAGGGAGAAAGCTGGGAGTACTGGCCCTATTTACAGAGAGTGAAATAGGAGGCTCAAGGCTGGGTGCCAGGTACTCTCAGGATCCAAAGTCCTTGCTCTACCTAATGAGCCATACTCTGTGGGCATCCTTGAGGAAAGGGGAGGCCATCGTTCAGTTTGATTTAGTTAAGATCAACAGTCACTTTGTCATCATCATTCTGACTGATGACACTTACTGAGCTCTTACTATGCACCTGGCCCTATGTCTCATTATCTCTTTTAATCCACATATCAGCCATTTGAGATAGGTCCCATTTACTTGCCATTTTGCATTTTACATATTAGAAAGCCAAGGCTCAGAGAGTATACACCATTCATCTCAACCAGATTTAACCCCAGATCTGTCTCTATAGGCTGAGTTCTTAACCACTGGGTGGTACTACTGAAACCACCATTCTACCACCTTTTATTTCTTCCCATTAGCCTCTGTGGTTGCTTAAATTTTCCATCTGGTCATCTGACTTGCTGCTTCATATAATTACAGGGATTGGCAAACATCTTGCCCACAACCTGTCTATGTAAATAAGGTTTATTGGAATACCACCATGCAAATTTACTTATGTATTATTATCTATGGGTGCTTTCATGCTACAGTGGCAGAGTTGAATAGTTGTAACAGAGACCACATGGCATTGAAAGCTGCAAATATTTACTATCATCTGGCCCTTGATAGAAATAGTTTGCCAACCCCTGATATGATGAAGCAACCACTATGCTAAAAGCTTAACTTTTATTTTCTCATTTAACTTATACTACAATTGTGTTTGTATGTATATGGCTGTGTGTGGAGAGGGTACTCAAATCAATCCTATTTTACAAATAAAGAAACTGAGTTGCAAAGAGCTCAGAAACTAGTAAATGATAGAGCCATAATTCAAACCCAGACTTTCAGGCTCTAGAACCCATGCTCCTCACCATACACTACAGATTGTCTACTATGGGGCAAGCTCTCCATAGGAAGTGCTCAAATGATGCTGAGCAAAATATGGCACTGCTCAAAGGAGTCCTGCTGAGAAAGGAGAGAACAGAAGCCCAGGTGATGAGTGCCCAGATGGAGGAGAGCTGGGGTGGAGCTGCGGGAGCCTGAGAGATGCACACTTGCTCATGCTGATTGCAAATGGGACACATAGAGGAGGCTGGCGGCTGGTAATGTAGTTATTTCTGACAAGGAGAATGTCTCCCCCAATCTACTGACAATTACTTGGACAAATGATTTCCTAATGGTCTTTATCTTAAATAATAATTTTATGTTATTATTTTTTTTTTCAACGTTTATTTATTTTTGGGACAGAGAGAGACAGAGCATGAACGGGGGAGGGGCAGAGAGAGAGGGAGACACAGAATCGGAAACAGGCTCCAGGCTCTGAGCCATCAGCCCAGAGCCCGACGCGGGGCTCGATTAAATAATAATTTTAGGGGCGCCTGGGTGGCACAGTCGGTTAAGCGTCCGACTTCAGCCAGGTCACGATCTCGCGGTCCGGGAGTTCGAGCCCCGCGTCAGGCTCTGGGCTGATGGCTCAGAGCCTGGAGCCTGTTTCCGATTCTGTGTCTCCCTCTCTCTCTGCCCCTCCCCCGTTCATACTCTGTCTCTCTCTGTCCCAAAAATAAATAAACGTTGAAAAAAAAATTAAAAAAAAAATAATAATTTTAAAAGATGAGTTGGTAGCCAGTGTACCCCTTGATGTCTAAGTGAGTAGCTCTATAGGGAATGGTTTTTGTTAGTTGTTAATCCATGTTCAAGGGAGATAAGCTCATCTCTCTCTCTCTCTCTTTTTTTTCTTTGAAAGTCTGTTCCTATCTTACATAAACTTGGAGAATACGAAAGTGGCCTGGGATTCAGGAGTCATCTCTCTACTCCCTGACAGTGCAGTAAGCCTTCTCACATGGCCCTGAAGGTGGCCATCTAGACAATATTTGCATGGAGAGGGACCTCATGGGCCACTTCACTGCACTGTTGGATTACTTGAGTTTGGTGACTTTATGACTTTAGCTGAAACTCAGTTTGCATTCTTGAGGTATCCCACCAAGGAGTTCTGGTTCTATTTTCAGAAACATCACAGAACAGTGCTACTCCTCACTTGGCAAAGTCTTCAAAGGGAACATCATGTTTCCCCCAACCATTTCTCTTTTTTGGAATAAAGAACTCACATCCCTTCAACCATTTTTACTGTGATGCCATTCAAATCTCATCAGAATTCCCTTTTCTCTTGGAGTTTAGGCCTGAAATTTTAGATTTGTAAAAATTTCATATGCTCCTGCATAAGAGGAGGCTGCTTCTCTCCAGGCTAGGTGGCGGTGGGGCAGGGGGTGAGAAGACTTGGCTGAGTGCACATGGCTAAGAGTGAGGAGCTCCTGAACCTTCAAGAAAGAGGTACATGCACCCAACTCAGTGCCTTTCTCCATTTTCTACCCTGGAGGATGAGAAAGGGGCTGGGCTGAGTGTAGCCTGGGCTGCTGCCAAAAGGTGATGCCTGGCTCTCTTGTGATAAGTTTTTCTTAGAGCTGAAGTCTCTAGTGATGAAATTATGTACTTCCCAGCACTAAGTAATGATAATGACATGTCTCATTGGGTTTCTCTTTTTGCTGTGGCTTACTAGGAAGCTCACACTAAAGTTACGCTTGAATTTTCTCCTCTTTCCTTGTTTTATTTTTGGCCTCTTATTTCCTTTCAATTACTATTGCTTTCAGTTTTACTGTATCTACTTTTTATGTAAACTATCTCATACATACACTTCTGTTTTATCAATCAATTCTCCCGCCCACTATGTGCAGCAGCTTTGTTGGTTCTCACACTTAGATAATAATGATGATGATGATGCCAATAGTAATGATATTAGTAATGATAAAAGAAGCCAACGTTTATTAAGTGCCTGTGGCCTGGCAGGTGCTTTTCTGAATGCTTTAAAAGTGTGATTTCATTGAAACCTTATGGTCATCCTATGAAGTAATATTTATCAGCCACATATTATAGATGGGGAAACCGAAGCATAGAGAGGTTAAGTAAATTTATCCTACATTATAGATTCAGAAAATAGCAGGGCCAGTTTGAAACCTAGACAGTCCATCTTCAAAATGTATTTCCTTGTCCAGTGTGCAACACTAACTAAATTATCAGGCCACTTCAAGCCACTGCATATCAACTCTAGGCCCAGAAGGTTTTGGATCTCATCCTAGGGAGTACTGATGAGGGCTTTGAGGCATTGCTCACCATTGCCCCCAGCAACAGTGGTTGCTGGCTTCTTCACTGTCTCATGCTCTGGGTACTCCTTCCAATCCTGTGCCCCTGTCCAGCAAGCCAGACTCAAACACAGGACTGGGATACAGAGAGGCAGCCCCAGGCATGGGCCCAGCTGGGATCATGGAGGGTGGCCAGGCCCTGGCTTGAGAACCATATCATTTGTATAAAGGTCCATGTCCAGGCAAGACAAGGGCGAGGTGGGACAATCAGGGAATGATACACAGGCCAAAAAATAGGAACGAAGGAAGATAGAAAGCCAAGAGGTCCTCTGGCTGATCCTTACTATACCTATTATGTGCCAGATACTTAATTACATAAGCCAGTTATTCTTCTCATTCTGAAAGAAGGAAACTGAGCTCACAGAGATTAGGTGACTTGTTCTAGGTCATTCAGCAGTATAGGTATAAGCATGGAAATAACTCTTTGTAGGAAAAAAAGTCTCACCATATTAGTGTAAGTATTTCATTCTAGGAGATGGGAAGTCCCCCTACTCCTAGGGGCTGTGGTTAGAGTTGGGGATGTGGAGGGAAGGCAATACCCCCAGTGGCTAGAGTCTGAGGAATGCATGGGGGCACTGGGGGAGATCCAGCATGAGAGGAGGCTGCTCCTCTCCAGGCTAGGTGGCGGTGGGGCAGGGGGTGAGAAGACTTGGCTGAGTGCACATGGGTAAGAGTGAGGAGCCCCTAAACCTTCAAGAAAGGGGTGCATGCACCCAGTTCAGTGCTTTCTCCATTTTCTACCCTGGAGGATGAGAAAGGGTCTGGGCTAGGTATAGGCTGGGCTGCTGCCAAAAGGTGATGCCTGGCTCTCTGTCCATATATCCTTACCCTTGCAAGGAAAGGAGGGAAAGAAAAGGGAAAGAAAGGAAGAGAAGGAAAGAAGGAGGAGGAGAGAAGATATTTAAACATGAGCTTCTATGCTTTCGTGAGGTATATCATAGGAAATCTTTGTTCTTAGGCAAACACCGTGGGCCTGTCAAGTGAAAGGGAATGAAAGGTGTCCTCACTGGCCTGTGATTTGCATGGGAGGCAGACGGGGCTTCACAACTAGCACTGGCAGAGAGCATACAAGAGAGCCAGAAAAGGACACTGGCTTCAGCAATAGTCTGAGATCCCTGTAATAGAGGACCAGGAAGGAGTCAGAAGGAAATGGACCACAAAAAGCCACAGAAAACTTCTTGGTTCCTTGGGGGACAAACAAACAAACAAACAGCTTCACAAAGAACAACAACACAATGAGAGGAGACATTTAAAGCATTTTCTCTGAAACTTCATTTTTATTAATTCTACCCTTAATATTACTGGAGATTTGCCACAACCCCCAGCAAGGACTTTCACCTCCTAGAATTTTGTGCTATCTCTATGTGACCTGAAGCCCAATGCATAATGGTAGTCATGATAAAAATAAGAACAGTGGTGTCCACTTGTTGGGATGAGCACTGGGTATTGTATGTAAGCCAATTCAACAATAAGTTATATTTTAAAAAAAAGAACAGTGGTGTCCATTGTTTATTGAGTGCCTACTATGTGCCACACATGATACTGGCTGGGCACACCATTTGCTCATCTCAGAAATGAAGGGTGGGCTCTTTAATAGCTCTGGAGTCCTCTGTTTCTGCAACTGCTGGCTGCCACTGAGCTCGCAGTTTATCTGTGATTAGATCAGACCATAAAGTAACCCCCCCCTTCCCTTCTCCTTGTTAAAATTCTGCAGTGTGGGCAGGGATCCAGAAATGGAAAAGCCTTCATTGCAGTTGCCTGCCAATGTGTTGCAGTGCCACAGTGGATGGAGCACTGCAGAGTCCAGGGCTTGACAACTGTCCCTGGTAGGTGTGTGGTGTGTGTGTATGTCAGGGGGTGGGGGTCCCTTGCAAGCTCAGGCTATAGGCTCTTCTGCTGGCTCCCACCCAAGGCACCTCTGGTGGGCACTCAATTTCTTCCAGGCCCCAGGGAAGCTCCCTGATCTAATAAAGATTTGAGGTCCTTGGGTTCTGCCAGACCACACTCATCTTGGGCAAATCCTTCTTCTGCCTCCCACAATTTCCTCATCTTCAAAATGGAAGTGATAATGCCTGGTCTTGGCAGGAATTATTGTGAGGCCAAAATTGGCTGGTAAATCTGAAAACACTTTGAAAACATTAACATTGCTAGTAAAAAGTGGAGGGGTCACTGGAGCCATTCTTATTTTAGTGTAAGTACATGCATGTTAATCAACCAAATATGTTGGATTGGTTTACACAGAAACATAAATCTCTTTGGAATGGGAAGACTTTTCCAATTTATTCCTAACAGCTGTAGATAATCTATAGGATGAAGTTACCAAGTGTAACTTAGACTAAATAACAGTGAAACAGAGTTCCCAGGTGCCACAAAACCAAAGAAGGTGGTACTAATTGGGGAGGCGTTTCCTGCCTGCTTCTACTGCCACTGGATCCCATCTCATGCTAAAACAGGAAGTGTCGATGTCTCAACATTGGAAAAGAACCTAGAAATGACCCAAGCCACCTCTACCCTATGAATGAGTCTGTTTATACGAATGCAAATCACTGGTCTATTTGTTGGCTTTTCTGGACTTGAGCTGATGGAGAAGGGGGTGAGACATAACCACTGAACCTTGCACCCCTCACTCCCATCTGACACATAGAGTTATTTGTCTAATGATAAATCCAAAAGGGTCCAGATTCTTCCATATGTCTGAGGAGGCAGGTTTCCCAGTGTCTGGTCCCAAGAAGAGTAAATAAAATTATTTAAAGGTAAAAGACTACAACCTAAAAAGTGGCAAGAAAATGTTCCCAGTGATGCAGAGAAAAGAACTGCAGTGAGAGATATCAGAAAAACCTTCTGGAAATGCTGACTAAAATACAGAGGTATATTCGGCTATTGCTCTTTCCTCTATAAGAAAAAGCTGGACAAAATGGCCATAACTTGCATCCGATGGTAGTAAAACTTTTACCCTAGAGAAGGCAGGCTGGAGGTGACCTTTCAGAAGTAGCAGCAGAAGGATCCAGTGCCTCTAGCCAGGAGGACATGTGGACCAAACAACTATCCTCGTAAGGGCAGGTACCCTAAGGTTTGTAGGAGAGGCAATTCCAAGAGATACGGAGTTCCCACCCTTAACACTGAACAGCCAAACGAATGAGTCACTGACCCACGAGAACTTATTAAAGATGCAGGAGAGAAGAAGGCAAGAGAAAGGGATAATGAGGAAGAGAAGAAAAGGAGAAAGGGACAAGGATAAGGAAGGAGAAATGTGATGCAGAAGGGGGCAAGAAAGGTGGCAGGGCAAAGAGGATTGGGGGAGAAGATGGGGAGAGAAATCAGGAGAGAAGGGCAAGAGTAAACAAAAGAGGAGACACAGGGAAGGCAGGAGAAGGGAATAAAAGGAGAGAGGAGAAGGAACAGAAGGGAAAGGTTTCTGCTGGATTTGTAACATTTTCTTTTGAAACTAGGCTGTGTTTTTTTGTTTATGTTCATTACACTCTCCTCCATGCTGTTTTGCATGCCTGAAACATTTTCTAATTTTTTTAAAAAAGGAATAGCAGGGAGAAGAAAGAGACTAAGAATGAAGAGGACGTAGAGGGAGATGGCAAGACTATCTTCCCAGCTTTCTTTGACAAATGTAATCAGAGGGTTGGGGTTTGGAACCAAATAATAGCATTGGTGGCTTCCTCATCCATGTGAAAGGTATTTGGGAGCATGAAGCTGGTTTTGTCCACTAGGTCCAGTTCCAAGTAAGGCACCTGAACCTGAGCCAGATGGAAGTCATGATCCTTCCACCATCCTCACTGCTGCATTAGAGAACAGAGCTCCAGAATGGCATCCAGTTCCACTTCTGCCTTCAACTTAGTATGTCACCTGAACAGCTCAACACATGTTCCCTGAGCTCCTGCTCTGTGTCAGGAGTCATAGTGGGGGCTGGGATACAAACCCTTTCTTTTTGAAGAGTTTATGGGTAGAGGAGAACTTCTCAGAGCCTCAGTTTCCCCATCTGCAGAATGAAGGGGTTTGACTCAGTGGTTTTCAACTTGGGCTTGTTTGGAGCCCTAGGATTCCAGGGTGTGGCTCAGAGTGACTGGGGGTGCACTGCATCCCCCCTTTTCTAGAACTTTATTCTTTATTTTAAAACTTTCTAGATTTATTCTGTCTCAGATATTGGGATTGGACTTAAGCTTGAATTCAGAAATATTATTTCACTTACAAAGAAGATATGAAATCCACTGAATGAGATACTCCCCAAGGTCTAAAGTTTTAAAGCTCTCTGTTCTGTTTCTAAGGTTGTATGAGTCCTTAAAGACTCTAATGACAAGAATTCATTTGGTTATTCACTCAATAAATGCTTATTGAGGTTCTCAATAAATTGGGACAATCAACAAATAAATAAACAGTCTAATAAAACAGGGTAGTGGCCACAGAGGACATGGAGGATGGAGAAGAGATTAGGGAGGGCCTCTTGGGACATTCTTGGAGCTGAGGCTACATCAGTGCGAGTTCAGCCTTGGAAAGATCTGGGAGAAGGGCAATCTAGACGAAATGAACGGCCAGTGCAAAGACCAGATGACAGAAATGAATCCAGCATGTCCAGGACTGGAGGACCCAGGTCATAGACAGCAAAGGTGAAAGTGGTATGACATAAGATGGAATGAGGAACATAGGCGAAGCAAGATGCTGTAGGTTCTTGCAGATTTTGTAAAGAGTTGGGACCTTACTTTAAATTCAGTAAGATATCTTTGGAGACTTTCAAAGAGAGCTCTGATGTGATCTGATTAAACTTTATAAAGATCACTCTGGCTGCTGTGTGGTGGATGGATGGTAAAGGAGGCAAAATGGAGACCTTTCTTTGTTGGTATGGATGATAGATGGTGGAGACACGAGAATAAGTAGTAGAAATTGGGAGAAAAGGTCAAACGTGGCACATTGAAAAATGAGAAAAAGATTTCGTGATCACTACATATCCAATACCTTTCTAGACTCCAAATATATGAGTTCTGATCTTAACCTCACCTTTTGGTGTCTAATTTTGCCCAAGTACACCTATGCTTAGTAATTCCAGAAGGCAAAAATAAAGCCAATTCCCTTTAACTTCTTGACCATTTGTGGGAAAGTATAGATTCAAATAGGCCCCAAAATGTACCAACTCTCTGTTCCTTATTGAGAAGGCTGCTGGGGCAGTTCTCAATTGGAAAGACAAAGACTTGGGCCACAAACATTAATTCTTTAATTTCAGATAGGTATGCAGTAATGCACACCAACAGATCTGGCCAAGCAGTTAACTGAATGTAAATGGAAGGGAATCTAAACTTTGATGTGAAGAACCACAAGATCTAGTGGTAAGTGATCAATAATTATTTTTGAAGTGTCTCCCAAAAAAATCAGCACTATGCCTCATACTTTGAAGAATATAAAAGGAATATGAGACATATTCCTTCCTTTTACATATGTATCCTTCATCTGGCAGAAAATGACCAATGCATAAAATAGACATCTGGCAGTCCAAATGGAGTGGGGGTAGTAGGATGGGGACTGGTGCTCTCCACCGGATCCAATCTGGCATCAAGGGAGCTTGGGTTCCAGCTCCACCTCTGTGTCTTAGGACAAGTAATTATTCTGGAAGTGATTCCTCTTCTTTAAAACAGGGGTGATGTTTCCCAACCTTCCTAGTAGGGATTACATGGAATTTGAAAATGCTTTGTAAGTGGTAAAGTATGGTATAAATAGTAAGGGTTATTATTATTACTGACTCTAAGTACAGAAGGAGAAGGGAGATGGCAATGTATCAGCAAATAGAGCCTTTTCTGAAAAACAAAAATCTAATCAAGCCTCCCTTGCTCAAAACCCATCAGTGACTCCCCATTACCTAAAGCAGGAGGTGGCAAACCTCAGGCCAAATCTGCTCCATTGCCTATTTTATAAATTAAGTTTTACTGGAATACAGTCACAGCCATGTCTGTGACTGCTTTCCTGCCATAACAGCAGAGTTAAACAGGTGCAACAGAGATCATATGGCTAGGAAAGCTGAAAGTATTTACTATCTGACCCTTTAGAGCCAGAGAGAGAGAGAGAGAGAGAGAGAGAGAGAGAGAGAGAGAGAGAGAGAGAGAGAGAAACTGCTGACTCCTGGCCTAGAGGATAAAGTCCAACCCTATTTAAAATGTAAAGTCTCCTGGTACTTGAAGCAGGATTTGAATATATAAAATGAACCAAATACCTTCCTCCAAGTCATCCCCAACTCTGTACAACATTTTGTACCACTTCCAAGAGATTCATTCCATATGAGGAGGCATTATCAGCTACCTCCTTAGTGCTACAATGGGGATCAAGAATTACTCTTTTTTGTAAACTCCACAATGTTTATCACAGTGCCCAAGTTATAATGTGTTCTCAATAAGGCTTAACCAAATTCAATCTGAGTCGTAAATACAGCAAATATAGTACACTGAAGGACAGACATTTCATTTGCCCCAGAGACCTGCTGTTGATACATCATTGATAATATATCATTAAAAGCAAAAGCAATTGGGAAGTGAATTAATTAATTTTCTCTTAATTAATTAGTTGCACAAGTATTTATTCCATGACAACTATTCCATGCCATAGAAGCTAAGGCAAATTAGGTAATATGGATTATATTCATTGCTTTGACAAGAAGTAAACACCAGTTCTGTGTCAAGCTGGAGGTAAGGGCCAGGGGTTGAAACTGACTATGACCACCTTCTGTTTTCAAGGAGCATGTAGTCTAATTGAGGAGGCTGAAGGTCAGCAGATAATCATGGCACAGGGAGACAAGTGTAATGCCAAAGTGGTAGAGAAAGCATGGAGATGCAGGGAAATGGACAAGATTCCTGGGAATGCTGTATTGTACATTTCCTCCTCTATATTTACCTACAGTTTATTCCCCCAAGGAAAAGTAAGTGAGCCAAGGCCCACTCACCAGTATCCCATGGTCTCCAGTTGAAAGCTATCTGATGAGCTCACATTGACTGTGCTATTTAATATAGATAATCTTATTTAATCCTCACAACAACTCTGATTTTATGAAGGCCAAGTCACTTGTTCCAGGTCAACAGTCAGGAAATGGAAGATTATACTCCCAGTCAATCATCATCTAAAGCCTAGGCACTTAACCCTTTACTGTATAGCCTAATTACATGTCAGAGAAGAGGACTAGGAGTCTATTCTAGAGAAAGGTTTCTAACCTACAGATATTGTACTAAATGTTTCTATTCCTACTAAATGGACACTTATTTCATGAGGACTATCAAAAGTGGACCAAAGGCATGGCTGGAACATAAATAGTGTGTGTTCAATAAGTCAATAATCAAGGGAGGAAGGAATAAAGTGTTGCAGAGATCAGCAATAACTCCCAGTCACTGGGCGTGCAACAGACTACTGCAATATCTCTGGGGAACCATTCTGAACTCTGGACAAGATATTAATTAAGCCCTAAATACCAAGGCTAGGGAACTCCCTATCAATTAGTGGCCAGCTAGGAGCCTGTGAAGACCTGAGGCCTACAGAGGGTGATTCCTTTTAACCAGGTGTACTCACCAGAACATCTGTGCAAAGGTCATGATGGGAATTGGGAGCAGAAGAATTGAATATAAACAAGCAATTTTTTTAAAGTGGAAATTTTTATATTTACTAAGCTTCCTAGGTTATGTCTAGGACACAACAGTTTCCACATTAACTTAATTATTCAAATTGTCATTTTCAACTTTTCATTCCAAATGTAGTATAAAACCAATAAATATATGGGAAAATGCCCAATCTTAAATTCCATAATGTGAATAATGATATATAATTCTTTCCCATTTTATTGGCAGGGATTGGCAAACTATGCCCTTAAAAAAAATCATCAGACTGACCAAACACAGCGACAAAGAGACTCTGGTATAAGTCCTTTTCATGCAGTAAGGGTGGAATTGCATAGTAGAACTTTCTGGAAGGAAAAGGGGTAATATCAATAAAATGTAAAATCTATGAGTACTTAGACCCACTAATTCTTGTTCTAGAATTTGTTCTAAGGAAATCATGTTCCAAGATTCACATACTTAAAAAATTTTATTTACAGCATTAATAAAACCAACTATTTAGAAACAACCTAAATATTTACACACACAAAAATACTATTTAAATAGATCATAGTATAACCAGACAATAGGACAACAGAGTCCTATTAGCCTACCTAAAAGAATGGTGTGAATCTATATGCTTTAATGTGGAACTTCCTCCATGCTGTTTGGTTAAAAAAAAAAAAAAAAAAGGCTTCCTGTAAACCTGCAAGTGTATGCAGTATGCGTGCAATGAATGTGCAGATGGTACCAGCAAGATGCATAGAATGAACTTTACCAAATCAGCGATGCCTAGTGGCTCTTTCTGGATGGTGAGATTTTAGGTAATTTTTTGTCCTTCCTTTTTTTTTCATTATATACATTATTTGAAGTTTTACAATGAACATGTAATACCTTTAAAAATGGAAAACCAAATGTTTTTAAATATCAAAAGAAAGGGTACATAAATTTCCTGTAGAAAAAGCAGGGCTAGGGACACCTGGGTGGCTCAGTTGGTTAAGCCTCTGACTCTTATTTTCTGCTCAGGTCATGATTTCACATTTTGTGGGTTCAAGCTCTGTGGATGTGGGCTCTGCACTGACAGCTGTGGAGCCTGCTTGGGATTATCTCTCTCCTTCTCTCTCTGCCTCTCCCCTCTCCCCCAATTGCTCTCTATCTCTCTCTCAAATAAATAAACACTTAAAAAAGAAAAGAAAAGAAAAAGCAGGGCTAAACTAGAATAATGGCTGACTTTTAGAAGGAAAATATAGAGGAAAATGAAACCTGTCTGACAGCCTTACACAAGAAGCTTAGTCCTTCCCCAGTCCTGGAGAAGGCAGGAAGGACCAGTGGTTAGGAGCCTGTGTTCCAGGATCAGTCCTTGGGTTCAAATGTCAGTTCCATCATTTACCAGGTGAGCGACATAGCAAATCACTTAACCTCATGTGCATCAGTGTCCTCATTTATAAAATTAGGGACAGATAGCATTTGCCTTTAAGATTGTTGTGAAGATTAAGGACTACAGTAAATGAAAAACACTTATACAATGCCTGTCACATAATCAATGTTCACTAAACATTAGCTCTTACGAAAACCAGCTTCAGCCAATTGTAGCCTAAGTGAGTTAAGTTACCCAGAATGAAGAGCTAATGAATAGTTAAGGAGAGGAAGAAGACAGTGGACAATTAGGCAAAGAAATCCATAAAAGTAGACATACAAATATCTAGACTCCGCAGCACAAACATTAAGGGTATGGGCTGTGCAGTTTCAGGCAGGTGACTTAACCTCACAAGTCTTAATTGCTCATTCTGCAGAATGGGGATCACATACAGAAGGCCATTTTAAGGATTAAATGTCAAGTGCTAACATAGTGCTTGGCTATAATAAGTTTTTAATACATATTTGCTATGATTAATAATTATTATTGGGACATATGGGTGGCTCAGTTGGTTAAACGTCAAGCTTCAGCTCAGGTCATGATCTCGAAGTTCATGACTTTAAGCCCCACAGCGGGCTCTGTGTTGACAGGTCAGAGCCTGGAGCCTGCTTTGAATTCTGTGTCTCCCTTTCTCTCCACCCATTCCCTGCTCTGTCTCTCTCTCTCAAAAATAAACAAACATTAAAAAAAATTGTAATAATTATGATCAACTATGAGATTAAATGGTGAGCTCCCTGTCATTATAGGTAACCAGGTAGGCTTACTTGCTGCATGCAAGGATGACACAGAGAGGACTTAGTCATGGAATAAAGGGATGGACTACTGAATTTTTCCAGACCTAAAAATTCTGCAGTCATTGAAACATGAAACTGATTACAAAAGTGGAGTTGTTTGGGACTGTCATACTGAGTGA
Organism: Leopardus geoffroyi; assembly: GCF_018350155.1. Classification (NCBI taxonomy): domain Eukaryota; kingdom Metazoa; phylum Chordata; class Mammalia; order Carnivora; family Felidae; genus Leopardus; species Leopardus geoffroyi. The sequence goes on from NC_059326.1 coordinate 179,145,981, forward strand.
GGTGGGAACCCATCACCGGCAGGGCTATCTTCCCAGAGAGTAGCGTGGTGTTGCAGCTCCCAGAAGCCAGCCCTGCTTTTCAGATAGGCAAGGTAAATGTGAGGTAATTCCCCCAAACACTGTCCATTCTCTGTCCCAAGAGTGGTTCTACCTGCTCTGAAAAAGCTGTGGATAGTGGTTCTGGCACTCACAACAAGGAAACCTGGCTGCAGATGAAGAGGACAGTATTCATAGCAACAGCTAACCCATACTGACTGCTTACTGTAGGCCTAGCTTTGTCCTGAGAGATTTGCATAAATGTCTCATTGACTTCTCTCATCAAACTCCTGCATCTGTGTCTATGCTGTGAGCATCACCTGCATTGTAACAGATGAAAAAAAAAAAAAAAAAAAAATGAGGCTCAGACAGGATAAGTATTACCCCAAACCCTTTAGCCAGGAAGGGACAGGGGTTTTAACTCAGGACTAAGGTATATTCAGAATGTGAAGAGTCATTGTAGGGCCTCAGGCCAACTCATTAGCATTACAGACGGATCCCATTCCCTTTCAGATCTGCCACTCAATGGCTCCAGCCCCACAGGCTTAGTTGGTCTTTCTCAAGGTAGTTGGGAGCCTGGAAAGCCAAAGTTGCCATGGGCATTATCTAATAATTCCTGACTGGACACCACAGACAGAACACTCAATCAAAGATACCCAAATACTTAGCACTTTTATTTTCCTTTAAAATCCTTTAGTCAACCCAGGCAACATTCAAATTGGTCTCATCCCAGTGCTGTGGGATCCACTGGACTTAGAGAAAACAGATTTTCTTTGCCATGGCCAGGCCAGGGGACAGCTCCCTGCACCTCTCCAGACCTGCACAGGCCTTCAAACTCTGTTCTCAAATCACAGATATAACCTGCCTTACAGACCAGGAAGACCCCAAGGGGGCAACTTCAAAACCTCATGGATAAGAGCACAGGCCTTGGAATCGTGAACTCCCGGGCTTACATCTCAGCTCCTTCACTGAGCACTTACCCTCTCTGAACCTCAGTTTCCTCCTCAGTCCAACAGGGGTTCCAACACTTATAGATTTGTTTTAAGGATTAAGTGAGATGATGCAATATTGGAGAGGCAATGGAGTGTAGAGGTGATGAGCACAGACTAAGTTCAGACGCTGCTATCATTAGCTGTGTGTCCTTGGGCAAGTTACTTAAACTTTCTGAGCCTCAGCTTCAGCTGTAAAATGGGGAAAATGAGAGTATCCACCTCTCTAGGGTAGGGAATTGAAAAGTTATATCTTGTAAAGTGCTTAAAACAGCACCTGGTAGGGACGCCTGGGTGGCTCAGTCGGTTAAGCGTCCAACTTCGGCTCAGGTCATGATCTCACAGTTCGTGGGTTCAAGCCCTGTGTCAGGCTCTGTGCTGACAGCTCAGAGCTTGGAGTCTGCTTCAAATTCTGCGCCTCCCTCTCTCTCTGACTGTCCCCTGCTTGCACTCCGTCTCTCAAAAATAAATAAACATTAAAAAAAAAACCACACAGCATCTGGCATATTAGTAAGCACTTAGTAAATGCTAGCTATTATGATTAATACATGCAAAGACCTCAGTATGGTAAAAGTAAGTGTTCAATAAATGGTAAATGTTTTTACTACAAAGTATACCTTCCATGGATAATTTTATGCACATTTATCTTCCGGAAAGCAATTGAAAAATGAAGACATTAGGGGAAAATCTTGTCCTTAAGTAAATGTTATAGTCAAAGCAGAGAAAACTCAGCACCCTGTTGCACTGGCAGGATGCCCTAGGACCTCCGTACTATGCCCAGGCCTCCTTTGCTTCCAGGGGATCCTTTACTTAGCCATTCACTCTTTCAACAAATGCTCATTATACACCCAAAGTGAGCCTAGAAGCAGGCTGGAAATATCCAAGCAGGTAAAAAAAAAAAAAAAAAAAAAAAAAAAGGCTCCATCCCCAACCATCCTGGAGTCTACAGGTTAGTGAAGAAGACATACCTAAATACATGCAGACACAAATGGTTCTTTCAGGACAGATGCAGTTTGTGTTGTGAAGGATGTGCTGAGAAGGTATAATGGGTCTTGCTGTGGTCTAGCACTGAAGGTGTATATGAGGGAGGAGTCCTTGGAAAGGCTCCCAGAGGAAGTGGCACGTAAGCTGGGACTGCAAAGATGAATAGGAGCTGGCTGACGGGTGCCTGGGAGTGAGTGGGAGGAGGAAATGGTCCAGGCAGACAGGCATTTTGTTCCCAGGCTTTGTGGCCACAAGGTGGTTGCCGCACCATGGGACTGGAAAGAGGGGCGGTACGGCTGACTTACTCCTAGAGCACCTACTCAAAAGCACTAGGCGAGGATGCTGGGATTGGGAGAGAAACCCAGGTCTGAACTTCATTCTCAGTTACAACTATTCTCTCTTCCCTTTCAGACGCTCCTTGCTGGCTGGCAGGGCTGCCAGGCCTCAGACCCCTGCCCCCAGGCCCAGTGAGCTCAGTTCTCACTCAAATTCCCAGAGGCTGCAGATGTGGCTCACTTTGCCTACATGTGAACTTCAGCCAAGACACTCCAACAGGGTCTCTGCCCTCTGAATGCCCTCGGATGCCTCAATCCTGTCATGGTCACACAGCACTGAGTTTTGTGACAAAAAGGGAAACAGCATGAAAGAAAACAATGGCCCCAAAGGAGGAACTTGTGATTGACACAAATGGGGATGTTCCCTTAGGGGCACCATGTATCATCAAAGAAGCCAGCCCCCAGGTCACTGATTTCCCTGTCTGCTTACATGCTATGGAAAGAAGATGTGTTTAAGTTTCCTATAGTTTTACAGTGGAAACTGATGCTCCGGGAAAGGAAGCCGTATGTTCCAGACGTAGCAGGTTTCTTTTGGAATTCACACACTGGGAGCCTGGCGCTATCCCCTAAATGGTACTTTTGTTGTCTTTTTGTTCAAGACAGCAAGCTTCTTCCAGGATCAGAACCGCCTGCCAGCCTCTCTTGATAAACAGCCCACCAGCTCTCTTGGTAGATCAGATGTTTAATGATTAGCCTAACTCATTGTTTATCTAAGTGGCAATTACCACCGCAATGAAATAGTATTTTAACTGCAGGGGGAGCATTACGGCTAGTTCTCAAGTAGAATCTACTGTCTGGGAATGGCCAACAGAGCTTCCCATAAACAGAGGAGAGGACCACTTCATCCTGGCTGGCAGATCTCCATGCCCGAGATGCCATCATTAGATGCTGCTCCAAAGACCTAAGGAAATGTGCCCCAGAGAAGTGTACGGTCCCAATCCTCTCAACTGAGGCTCAATGGCCCAGCAAAATATGAAAGTGCGGCCTGTGCTTCTAAAGCGTAACAGCCTAGAGTCAGTGGAGTTTGTGAAGCAACCCCACCACCGCAGGAGCAAATCTCAACAGGTTCGATTCAAGGAAGATGGGACCAGTAAGACTCCACCTGGCCTAGCTGAGGCTGATGTCCAGACTTCTGAGGACCCAGGTGCGATGGGCAAGACTCAAGCCTCCAGGCACCATCACCTTCCCACCTACTCACTCTCCTTCCCCAGGTCCCAGAAGGCAGGGGGCTTTCGGAACATTGCGATCCAAACCTCCCCCAGTCTCAGGAAGCATTTCCCAGTTTTCAAAAGGAAGAGACTCACAGCCAGCAAATCCCTGGTAGAAATGCCAACAGCATCCCAAAGTGCCATCCAGGTCAACGGCAACCTCTCTGAACAGGACATTGTGTCCTCTGACCTTGCCTACTTAAGATTGGCTCAGCATCTTGAGGATGGGCCTCAAAGGGTCAAAGTGTCTCATCCATTTCCTCCTAGAATGTCCAAGGTGCAGAGCAATGGGCCTATTAGCATATGCTTGGAAGCAGGGGCTTGGAGGGCCTCAGAGAAAGCAACTGCTGCCATTCAGGTCCCCGATGATATTTACCACAGTCCTACCTGGGCAGCTAGAAAGTCCACTTTCAGCCCAGACAGGTCAGGTGATATAAGCAACTCCATACATCCTTTGGTTGACATATGTCCGGGTGATGGGAGAACAGTGCCACTATCAGATTCAGAAAGATCCCCTTCCTGCTTAAATGCCACCAGCGATGCCAGCCACATGCCAGGCACAGGGAAACTTAAACCCGAATTGCTTTTGCCCAAAGACAACTCTGATGACAAAGACCTTGGACCATTGTCATCTCGGTCAAAGGAAACATGTGTTCCCTCACCTCCACGGACTCACCGCTCCCCCTCACCAGGCTCCCACAGCCAGCCAGCCCATCCGGGAGGGGCTTCAGACTATTCTTCATCGAGCAACAATCACCAGGATCTGCTGTCACTCAAAACTAACAGTGTGTCAAAATCTGTCCCCATGTGTCAGGAGCAGATGGCAAAGAACCCCACCCAGTCAGACACCCAGGACTTTCAAAATTGTTCAGGAAACAGTCACCTCCCAGCTCCTTTTCCAAGGAGGGAGACCACACTGCAGAGCAGCAGAGAGACTGGTGGGATTAATCCAATTCACCTGGCACGGGGAGAGCTCTGTGATCTCCAAGGCAGGCTGCAGTCCGTGGAGGAATCTCTGCATTCGAACCAAGAGAAAATTAAAGTCCTTTTGAATGTAATCCAAGACTTGGAGAAAGCTCGCGCTCTCACAGAAGGGTAAGGTGAATTTTTTTTTTTTTTATATTGAAAACTACTGGGCTAAGTCATTTGCCAAGACAAGGGCAGAGAGAGAGCATTGGTTTCTGTTAATAAAATGTCTCCAAAGTCTTTGAGGTTCTATGGTTTCCCCAAGTCATTACCAATGGCCTCTCTTTGTTGCAGATGGGTTTCATTAATTTCTAGGCTTTGGTGGATTTCCATTGCTATTTGTTTTTGTTTCCAGATATCAACAGACTGGAGAAAGGGGGGGGGGGCAATGAAACAACAGGGTCAAAAATTATTTTCATAAAGAGAGGGGGCCAGTTAACGATGGGAGAAAATGACAGCACACAGGTACCCCCCCCCCCACACACACACACCATCCTCTTAGAAAGTTGCTGTATTTGCACAGGATTTTAGTTATTTGTGTTTGTTACAAAGGACTTGAGGGTACTGTTGACCTTCCCTTCCACAAACCACTCTGATGGATCCAGCCAGCCCATCACTGATCTGCTAGGTAGGACCTCAAATGAGATCACAATTCTGCAAAGAGGAAAGAAGTCACAAAATGCTTTCCTGGGTGACTCAGCACCAGTCTGGGGAGGGGGAAGGCAGTCGTTTAAGTGTGGAATGCTTGTCCTTTGAAAAAGTTCTCCCTAAAGAGTGAGTAGAAGGAATGGCCAAAGCTAATGAGCAAAAGGGTGGAAGAGAGAAGTAATTAACTGGCATTTGCTGATATGAATTAGAACCAACATTGCCTTATAAGAGGGAAGCAATGCAGTGATACAGAGAAATGCACTGAATGACATGGTCAGAAGTTTTAAGAATCTCACCTCTTCTACTCATTTGCAAAGTCCCTCAGTTTCCCTTCCTATGGAGTGGGGGTAAGAGTAACTGACTCATCTCACGGGCTTATTGTCAGCATAAAGAAAACCTCAGATATGAAAGTGCTTAAACATTTATAAAGCCCTCCAGAAATGTGAGATCCTAGTATCATGGGTTTCTTGTTTCTTTATTTGTCATGCAACTCCAGAACACTGCTACCCAAGAGAGGGCCAGTGCTATGCTGTAGGAAACAAGTAGCTAGAATGTGTGCATCCCATGGGGCTTTTGCCCACAGATTTATCCAGAAAATGCTCTATCTTGCAGGCGCAACTTTTATCGAACTGGCCAAGATCTCAACAACTGCAGTACCTGCCAGAATACAGCGTGCATCATATACAGGTACCTGGCCACAACTGAGGCCTGCTCTGTAGAGCACAGAAGCTGTGGGGGCCGCAGAACAAACACCCTTGTAAACTCTCTTAGATATGTAAGGTCAAGTGAGAGGCAAAGACAGGAGGCCTTGGAATGCCTGAAAATTTTAAAGAACAAGGTGTTTAATTAGGAAATGTTAACATCTGGTTCCAAGACAGACATTGCTTTGTGTCCTTACAATAAGGTCTGTGAGCAAATCCTTTTAATCACCCTACATTTATTGCACACTAAGTATAGGCACCACAACTAAGCTCCACATGCATATTTGCAACTCATTTCACAATTGCACCTTGTGAGGCAGGTGTTAATGTCCTCAGGGAAGTTGAGCCATTTGACCCAGCTTGCATTAAACATTTTCAGAGAACAGAATGGGTCAGACTCAGGACTCAAGTCCAGATCTTTCTGATGACAAGCCCTATGATCTCAATTATTCCACCACGCTGCCCCTTCCTCACAGTAGCAGTCACCTGCCAAGCATGCACTATGTGTCAAGAATCGAGCTAAGCACTTTTGTGTTCATTACTAAGCACATCATTTCCTTCTGGCAGAGGGTAAGGTTGCTGCAATAAAGTAGATTTTTATAAGCGGTTGATGGGAAAAATCATATAGTGATAAGTACACTAAACTTGAAGTCAAAATCTCCAAGTTTGATGCCTGCTAAATTACCTGGGGCTCAGTTGCCTCACCTATGGAGTGGGAACAATTATCCCTATTAAGTGTTGCCAAGAGGAGCAAATAAGATCAGATGAGTGAAAGTCTTTTGTAACTGCAAACTTCTATACAAATCCAAGGGCTTATTACTGTTATTACTAGAAAGATCAATGCCCCCTTAGCTGGAAGTCCACTTTTGGTGGCACAGTAGAAAAGTGGTCAAAAGCAGTCATTTCAGTTGATGGCATCTAATTTTGTTTGACTAAAGTATATAGTTTTGCTCTCTCTATTACTTTTTCTATCTTGGAGGAGAAAAGCAGCAAGAGCCTGAGCAAATTGAAGCCCAAATTGTGTTGCCAGTGTCTTTTTAAAATCTCTCATTCTCTTTAGCAGAATCCTGAGACTTTGTCCTAACAAGGGATTGGGGGTAGGCAGAGGGGTGCTGGAACAGGAAGTCAGGAGCCTCCTACACTTAGATGGGGTCTTGGGCATTTTCTAAGTGCACCTTATATCCCCCCGTCTTAAGCAAATTTTCTTTTTTTTTTAATTTTTTTTTTCAACGTTTATTTATTTTGGGGACAGAGAGAGACAGAGCATGAACGGGGGAGGGGCAGAGAGAGAGGGAGACACAGAATCGGAAACAGGCTCCAGGCTCCGAGCCATTAGCCCAGAGCCCGATGCGGGGCTCGAACTCACGGACCGCGAGATCGTGACCTGGCTGAAGTCGGACGCTTAACCGACTGCGCCACCCAGGCGCCCCTTAAGCAAATTTTCTAATCACTAGAACAAAAATTATCAAATGTCTAGGGGAACCTGGGTGGCTCAGTTGGTTAAGCTTCCCACTCTTGATTTTGGCTCAAGTCATGATCTTACAGTTTGTGAGTTTGAACCTCACCTCTGACTCTGTGCTGTCAGGGCTTGAGATTCTCTCTCTCTCCCTCTCTCTCTGCCCCTCCCCAACTTGTTCTCTCTCTCTCTCTCTCTCTCTCTCTCTCAAAATAAAAATATATTTTTACATAAACATAAAAAATTATTAATTGTCTATACATTTAGGAAGGGCAAAAAACTATTCATCATAAACAAGAAGAATTATTTTTAACTAACCTCCATTTAAATTTTGGATGATCTCTTTTTTTTTTTTTTTTTTCAGCAGCAGATGATGTATTTTCTACTATCTTAAGATGACTTTTTATTTAGCTCTGTAAGTGAAAAGGACAAGTGGTTATTTCCCAATCTACTGTGAGCTTCATGGCCTGGCCTTGGGCAAATCATTTCTGGCCTCTGAGTTTCTTCATTTGAAAAATGAGGGCCTTTAATTAGATGGTCCCTATGGTTCCTTTCAGTTCTGACATTCTGATATTTTATGCTAAATTGAAAGTGGCAATATTTGACTAAACTATGACCTTCCAACAAGTCTGAGAATGTTTGCATTTTTCTGGTACTTACTTCAAACATCCCAAGCAAACATTCTAAATTAAGTGACACCCCTGGATGGGTTAGCAAATCGTCACACCCACATCCCTTTCCAGTTTTTCAAGAACAGCTATTGTATGTATCCAACCCTTATTACCATTCAAAAGCAGACTGCTCTCCCAGACATTATCTACAGTCTTGTATCTAAGCCATTGCAGAACGGGCAATTAATTTGATGAAAGCAAAGAGATCAGAACAACATCCCCGTCAGGGTAACAGTGGGAAGATGAGAGTTGTCAATTTTTTTTTTAACATTTCAAATGACTTCAAACCTTGTGTTGTGCCCTGGAAAGTCAAATCTTACAAACTAATGAATAAGTGATGTGAAATATTCATCCTCAGGCCTTGTTAAGCTGCAGTCTCTCTCCTTGGTGATGGATGGGCCCAGTGCACATCACTGTACATAAAGTACATGGGCGTGTGATGAGTTGCCTGCTGGGTCTTCTATGGAGATGTTGCTGCTAAGTTAACAACATAAGGTTTTCCAAGTGGCCCCATCAGCCAAAGGCTATGGCTCTGCTACATGTGAGGTCATCAGTTCTATCCCATTCATTCTCCCTGCTCTACGAGCTTTCTGGGTGCCCCCACCCCATGTCTCCTTGGCTTTCTTCTTACTGGGGATCATTCTGGCAGACCCTACCTCACCAAGGAGAATAGCACTAACACCAATGCCTACAGAATCCATGCATAGCTCTCAGGGGCTCTCAGGGGCTTCTATACAGCCAGCAGAATGGACTCTTTGTTAATGTGACTGCCATAGGTACCAAGGCAAGAGTGTGGGAATTGCCTCTAGATGTCTCAAGCTGGTTGCAGGCTGTTTAGTCCCCAGTCACTCTCCTCACCTCTCCTTAGTATTAATCCTAGGACAAGTTACTCAAAGGATTGGGTGAATGCCCATGTGGTATCTAATGTGGTTCCAACATTAGACAACATTGAATTACCTGGTGAGAAGGTTGTCCTTTTTTCAAATTTATTTTGATCCTTCTGCTTATCTAGGTGGCGGGGGGGGGGGGGGGGGGGCTGGAATCTGAATTTGGTACTAGAATATCTTCAAAGCCTTTCTAATGCTTGCTTATCACATGCCTTTGCCAAGAGAGAGCAGCTCTCAGGTTCATAGCCATAGGCAAGCAATAGTATCCGGCCGGAAGGTAATCATTTTACATGTTTTACTTAAGTTTTTAACTTTGAAAACTAGTCCCCCCTATATATCCATTGCAAGTGATACAGGTCTCCATTTTCAAAAGTGATATTACTTGTTTTGTATAAATGTTCAAGTTTAAAAGTGAATTGATTTAGAGAGGGAAAAAAAACAAGTAAATAATTCTGCAGATGGCATGGGGAGTTTCACAAAGACCTTAGAGGTGGTACATAAAGGATGAAGTTTGGGAAATGCTGTCCTAAGGGATAAGCTCCCTTCCCTTTTCTCAAGGGCCTGGGGTCCCTCCATGCCATATTCCTCTTCCTGTTCTCTGCTTTTCTAGCACTTCATCTTCACATCCACGGCCACGGACACTCTAAAAATAATCACAGAGCCTCTTCGGAGGTCTTTGGCTACACCGATCATGCATTTATTTTCTGTATGTAGATCCCAGGAAAATAGCTGCTTGGTTTAAGTTGTAAAATGTCTCAAATGTTTTAAGGAAAAAAATAGGAAGTCTTTCTCAGAAAAAAAAATTCTCCTCCCATCTAAGTGTGTTGCTTAGGAAATGGAAACAAAGTTCAGGCTACACATTTACCATTTGAAATGCCTGAAGGAATGAGGTTGGCTACGTAGGGCTTGAAAGGTGCTAGAGAGCAGAGAGCAGCAGAAAATCTGCAGTTTGTGAGAAAGTCGACCTGGACGGCTGTCTCCTGCCTCCTCTGCTCATCCTTAGCCTCTTTTCATGGCTTTCACTACGCTCATGGGTCTGAAGTTTATTTCTGTGACACTACCCTTTCCTACCTTTCCATGAGCTTGCTCTTTCCCCTTCTCTCTCTCTCTCTCTCTCTCTCTCTCTCTCTCTGTCTCTCTCTCTCTGTGTACCTATGAATATTTCCATATTTGTATCTCAAAACCACCTCAGATTCACCATTTATCAAAACACACTCCTTATTTTCTCCTACAAAATTAATTCTCTTCCTGTTATTTAGTTTGCTCAACACCATTGACCATGGCTCCATAAACTATAGTCCCCACTGCCTCACTCTTCTCCCTCACAACACACATCAAATAGGCTACCAATTCTACTTGCTAAATCCATCCCCTTTAGCTTCAGCCCCTCTGTCTCTGGTCAAGGCCTCATCACCTGTCACTTGAATGCTACCTCATCTTGTTGCCATCAGTCCCTTTTGCCCCATCCCAAGTAATCCTCCACATAGATTGCTAAATTACCCAAAAAGTAAAATCTTAACATGTCACTCCCCTGCTAAACAATCTTGCCGTGGTTCCTGCTGTTGCATTTAGCTAATTTTTCAAGGCTCTTTGAATGTGATACTAACCTTCTCACCTGCTGGGTCTCCTATTTCTCCCCAGTCACAAGGAACTGGGCTAGCTTCAAATACTGTGTGTTCTATCACATGTTGGTGCTTTTGCATAAGTCCCCTCATTTCCTGGAATGTCTTTTCCACCCTGCTTTGTCTGGGAATTTCCTCATGTTGTTCCTCTGGATAACCTTACGTTCCTTCCTATGGAGGATCCCCGTGGCATGCATGTCCCTCTGCTATACCATTTATCCTATTGCATTGTAATGTAGTGTTGATGAGTTTCTTTCCTTCAGTAAATGGCTAATATCTCAAAGTTGTGGGACAGTGTCTAATTCATAGTTGTCACTCAGTAGATACTTGTCAAAAAAGGGAACACTATATTGACTGGGGCAAAGATAAAAAGCAGTGGTGGGATTGAGACATTTAGATTGTCCAAAAGTAAAGCCATTATTACCATTTGTGTGTGCCCCGACCCTTAGTTAATTAATGAAATGTTCTTATTAGAGAAGGAAGGCTTCTATGCAGCAGGTCCTCAGTAGATAATTTTGAACTGAATCATACACCTGAATGTAATACAGAGATTGTCAATTTTCAAATACCTGGAGTGCTACATACTCTCAACAAGATGGAACCTAATCAAATCTTCTTTTGATGACTCAGAGAGCTTGTTGCAATTTCACAGGACATTGAGATCCTCGTTCATCATGGCCATCCAATATTACTGCCCAGTACACTTCTGTACTGGCTGTGGTAAAAAGGCAAAGTTTGATTTGTGGCAAACCACAAACTCCCTCCATGCTCCAGTATCTCCCTTCTCTGGTATCTGATCTGCCCCCAATGATGTCTTTGGAAGAGGAGATTAAGACATTAGAAATCTGTGGTCTTTCTTGGTAAAATATCAAAACCCAATGTGGTGAGCAGAATAATGGCCCCACAAGATATTCACATTGTAATTCCTGGGCACTGTCAATATATTACCTCACATGGCAAAATGAACTTTGCGATGTGATTAAGGATCCTGGGATGGGATGAGTGTCCTGGATCGTCCAGGTGGGCCCAATTTAATCATAAGGATCTCTATAAAGGGAAGAGAGAAACAGGGGATACAGAGTCAGAGGAGGTACGCAATGGAAGCAGAAGGTGAAGAGAGGTATCACAAGCCAAGAATGTGGACAGCCTCTGAAAGGTGGAAAAAGCAAGGGACAGAACTTCTCACAGAGCCTCCAGAAGGAACAGAGATTTGCTGACACCATGACTTAGAGTTCTGGGGACTTCTGATCTCCAGAACTCTGAGAGTACCACTGGTGTTGTTTGTCACCACTCATGTGTGGTGATTTGTTTCAGCAGTAATAATAATACAACCAGATTAAACCCTTATGGTTAACAAACTACTCACATCTAACTGGAAGTCAGTTTATTTGACTTTTTTTTTTTTTTTTTTGGATGATTTTTACAACTATGACAGCTAGCTGAGGGCAGGGATCTGTTGGGAAGAAAATCAGGGGAAAGAAATAAGAAGTTTCTATTATTACTTGTCATTATAAATACCTTTTGTTCTCACCTGTAATCCTCACAACCATGTGAGACAGATAAAAACACTCCCATTTTGTAGATGAAGTAACTGAAGTTCAGGTACTTGCACAGTACTCAGATTATACAAGTGGGAACAGGTGAGTGAGGCACTCTCACATTTACTCTGAAGCTAGTAATGACAAGATTGGGATGCTGTTCTAGGACCTGCTGGCTAGATTCCACAGCATGCTACCTTCAGAGTCAGACCTATTTGAGGAGTGTCAGCAGAGCATTACATGACTAAGTTCTCCTCAGCCAAGGGCATCGTGAGGGCTTGAGTTGAAGATGCAGGCCTTCAATAGTGTTCTCAAAGGGTGATCGTGGACTACCTGTATGGCAGTCTCCTGGGTATATGTGAATACTGGTCGCTGGCCTTCACCCCCAACCTGCTGGAGAAGAGGGGTGGGGTGGAAGATGGGAGTCTGGTTACAGCAAGCTTCCTGGGAAGGTCGGATCCATTATAGCTTCAGAGACATTCAATCAGGGTCTTGAAAAGAGGGGGTGGCAGTTGATTTACTAGGCACTTTTGTGACAAACAGCTTACATGTCTATGAATAGAAAATTCTTGCTAATAAAATAGCCGAGTAAGTAGTTTTTGTCTTAAATACATCATTAGAAAGATGACTTTCCCTTTTAATTACAGACCTAAATAGGGGGTGCAGGTGAGGGTGGACACAATGGGAAAGGAACAGAAGGTCAGGGGGCTTGCTCACAGAGTAAGTGGAACTTTTGAGGCCTCCTGTTTCCAATGAAAAGGGAAAACGAGTCTCTGTCAGTCCATTTTGAGGTCCAGGCTTGCCTTATGCATTACTTAGGGTATTCATTTGTAGTCACTCCTTCCTGCTACATCTCCCAGCTCCTCAGGCCTCATCTGAGATCAGAAATGAAATGGCAATCCTTGCCCACATTCCTCTTCCAATTAAGGTTAAGACCAATTAAAGCCCAATTCTGCTGCCAAGCCAAGAGAGCAAATGCTAGGAACTATCCTCTGGTGAGTCCTGGAGGAGCAGTCACAAACACTAGGTGGGGTGGGTATGCAAAGTGCTGCCCAGCACCACCATCCCCTGTTCAGGAGAGGGCTATAGTCACCCCATGCTCGTGAGCCAGGTAATATGCATGACACAGAATGCCAGAAGCCTCCACCACCATTTCCTCAAGCTCCACAGACCACAGGCTGCATTTTCACCATTATTGATTCCTCCACTATTATAACTCCTTCTGGACCAGACAGAGATGTTAAGGATATGCAAAGGGAGATTTACAGCAAACACCTCTCTGTGTACCCGGCAACCAGCTTCCTCATTCCCAGTGTCTCTCCCTTACAGTTTTGATATTCAGAGCTCATTAGAAGGCGCCTCTCTGGAACGCAGGCCAAAGTCTTACAGCTGTGTGCCCTGCAGGAGAAGCCAGGCCAGGCCTGCACCTTACCAAGGAAAGAGGCTCTGGAGAACTACATGAGCCAACTAGGGGTCAGCAGCCCTGAGCGTCTTCCTTGCATTTCTATCTGAGGTGATGCTTTCTGGCCACGGGGTCTTGGCCTGCCACTTAAAGCTATTGCCTGACCAGAGAAAAAGGCCTTAGTTTATTAGAAATGTGATATGCACCCAGGCCTGTGGGTTTAGTAACCGACTTGCCACTTAAATTATTTAGTATTTTTCCTTTTGTCTGCCTCTGATGCTCTCCCAGTGTGGAGCTGGGTGAACTGTGAGAGCTTTCTCTGCCTTCCAGCCACAGTCCTCCCTCTGGCCAGCAATGAAGTCCACAATGAAAAATAATTATAAATTACACAGCATATCTGTTCTTTCTGGTAACCACAGATGCACTTGCAGCCCTCACCATATTTCAGTCCAGACTGAGCAGCATTTATTGCAAACAATGGAATGGGAACATTACAGCAATATCATCCAGTATCCCCCAAACAACTGCCCCAAACATGGTTCAAGCTATCTCTTTAGGAAACAGATATAGAGTTTGGGGTACAGGTGGAAATTTCTCTGAGCCCTGACAGGTTGATCCCCAAGACATTTGCCCCTAGCCTCTGTTTCTCTCAGTAGCTTTATCCCTTTCTTTTCTGTAGAATGCAAGGAGAAAGTATGATTTATTGCATTGGCAATTTATCTGAAATAAAAATTAAACCCTATTTTAATGCATTAATAGCTAAAGAGGCTGAAACATGCCATAAATATAAAATCAATCAAGTTGAGAATTTCACAGGAATAACAAATGGATGGCTGCTGGCACGGAGGCCACGGTTGACCACAGAATGACCCAATCTTTATTTCTCTGTCAAGTTAATGTAACAATCATTACCATTTGTTGAACCAGGCATGGTGCCAGGCACTTTGCTAAACACTGGACATGTATCATCTCACTTCGGACTCCCAACAAACAACCCTAAAATGTGGGTATGGATATTGTCACTCGGCAGATGAGGACACTAAGACTCAGAGGGGCTGCATGAAGACTTATCCAAAATTCAGTGGAGCCAGAGCTCAAACCGATCCTGCATTCAGGAGATTTTCCTGCCCCTCTTACCTTTTGACCTTATAATCAGTGAATATATGTTAAAGTTCTCTGACATGGCCTGCCCTTTCTGAAGGCCTAACCTGAAGGCCTTCTTGACACAGAGCCACAGAACACAGAGCACAGATCTCTTTCATAGACAGTGATCAGCAGTGAAGACTTCTACAGCTTGGTTCTGCTTATCTATGTACCAAGGAGAGCACCTGTGATTCTCTGAGGATTCGTCAGCAGACAGATGCCCTAGGAGAAGAGGTGCACTTGCCAACTTAACATGGATGCAAGTTGTGAAGCTTGAAATTACACCCTATAAATAATGAGAAAACTAGTCGTTAGAAGACAGTTTTAGGAACAAAATCCCTTCTATGCTGGGGTGGGGAGGGTATTGGGAGGGAGAAAACAAACTAAAGCCCCTACTTTCCCAGACTGTAATTCTTCCCCAGAGACACTTTCCAAAGCAGCATGGTTTATCCAAATGGATAGGAACCAAACTATCCTCACTGATTCCATTGATTCTTACAGCTAATTCTTTAAAAAAGAAAGTGACAGGAGGTCAATAAATCTGTGGTTCACTTGGGTTCCATGGCAAGAGGGGCCACAGAAGCTCTCTGATGCACACAGAAGATGAAGAGATGGAGAGGGTTTGGAAGATGTTTTATCTTCAGGAAGATGCTGTGGATCATTAATTTCTCAGCCAACTTGCCTGGAGTGTATGGTTTATGGAAGTGGCTTATCATCTTTTCTCTTTATAAAAGAGCAAGACTCACCTAAGAAGGAAGTGCACAAAGCCTACCACAGACCTCAGCAGCCTACAGTAGACCCAAGATTGCAGAGCCCCTATATTGCCTTGAGTAAGCTGCCTCCTAAGGGGGTTCCCATCTTCTCTGGGAATGCAGTGTCACAGTCAGAACTGTTCTGCAATCTAGAAACATTATTACAGAGGCACCTGGGTGGCTCAGTCAGTTTAGCATCCAACTCTTGACTTCAGCTCAGGTCATGATCCCAGGGTTGTGGGACTGAGCCCTGTGTCAGGCTCTACACTAGAAGGGGAGCCTGCTTAAGATTCTCTCTTTTCCTCTCTCCCTCTTCCCCTCTCCCCCACTTGCACTCTCTCTCTCCCTCTCTTTCTCTCTCAAATTAAGAAAGAAGAAGAAGAAGAAGAAGAAGAAGAAGAAGAAGAAGAAGAAGAAGAAGAAGAAGAAACACTATTACAAGGTGTATTGGTCAACTGGGTCATAAAGTGCCCTTCATGCAGCCCAGCCCCAAGTTAGGTCTGGTGTCACAGGGGGCAGTGAGGTCATTAAGGTGCACCAGGCCTTGGTCACCACACCTCACCACCCCTACCCCATACATATCGGGCAACTAGAATCTCACATAGATAGAGACTATTATGTTCTTTCAGTGCAATATATCTTAGTATACAAGCTTTGGAGCTAGACAAAGAAGGCTCAAATCCTGGCTCTATCACTGACCAGTGCATGCTCTTGGCAGAATATTTAACCTCTCCTTGGCTCAGTTTCCTTGTTTGTAAAATGAAGTTAATTGAGAAATACATGAGACATGTAAGAATTACTGAACTTGTAGTATAGTATCAACAATACAGATTACTACTAGTTCTTCTCTTTCTACCCCCTTCCTCTCCCTCCACTTCCTCCTCCTCCCTGCCTTCCTACTTCTCATTATTGTTATTATTATTCACTTAAATACTACATGTCCTCACCTAATGCGGTACAGGTCCTCTCATTCTTTCTTCTTCTTAGAATAAGACCCCCAGTAATAGACAAGCCCCAGGCTAAAACATTTGACCTCTCTTTAGGAAAAACAAAGGACTAGGAATCAGGAGACCAGGCTTATATTCTGATCATAATTCATGGTATGACTTCCCTTTGCCAACCCCTTTTGTCAGTTAAATGGGGATAACAATCTTCCCATATTTCTGGGCTATTGTAAGGGTAAAATAAAAACACAGATTTGAAATGTTTGCGGTTTGAAAGTGCTACATAAAAGTAAGAGGTTTCCACTGTTTGTTTCTATATAAACTTTTATCTCCTTTTGGCTCACCCAACTTTAGTTTGCCTAGCCAAGATACTACATCCAGAAACCAGCTCTATTGTTTGCTTATATATTTATGTATTTATCCTCTTTTTGCTTCTCACTATTTCTTCTTCTAGACAAGCCATGACTTAGGCTTCTCGCTGCTTCCAATTACCTAGAAAAACATCCTTCTACTTTTCACCTAGCATGATAGCTGAAGCATTGATCTGTCAGTTAGATTAGTGAGGTGCCCTCAAGAGGAAAACCTGAAAGCTATCTTCCATTTCTACTTTACACACAGCTCACTTTCTAAATCCAATGTGGTGCCATGCATAGTCATCTTGGGTAGGAAGGGCTTTAAGGCTCCCCAGTGAACTCCTCAGTGCCCCCACCCCTGAACCAGGTGTTAGGTATTCCACACATCTTCAAAGGACTAACCTCACAGACCTTGAATACTCTGGACTATCTCAATAGCTCCAGGCCTGAATCCCATACTGTAACAATTTCTTGACCACCGTTTGGCCCAGACTGTGAGCCAGAGCTCTACACAAGCTAGGCACTCAACATTTCTCTCCTCCATATGGAATATGAATGCAGAAGATGATAAGAGTGGCAGGGTAGGGAAATTAAGAGGAAGAAAAGAAGCAGAGGTGAGGCTGGAGAAGTTACTGGTGTTCTATGTCAATACCAACCTACAAAGAACCCTCTGATAAGACTTTACTTGAATTCTTACCAAGTAGGCAGCTTATTTCCCTTTTCAAGAGGTTGCCAACTTGGTGTGGATTGGATAAGTAGGAAGTTAAGGGGTATCTCCTCTTCTCTACTCAGCCTCAAAATGAAAACAGATGAGAGAGGGCACTGCCCCTGCCTATTTATAAGGCAGCTGCTACCAAAACAAAATATACTCCCTCTCCTCCCCTCCAAACTAAACAGTAGTTTGTCAAACGGATGGATAAGAAGAAAAGTGACAATTTTCCTTTATGTTAATAAATTGCTTTGGCCGAAAACACATTAATCAATTTCTTTCCAAAGCATACATGCTTCCCTACACTATGCTATTTCCCTGGCCTTGAAAAAGAAAGTCACTTTCAATCCCCTTTAAATTGTCAAGACCAGTGGGGACAGTTGCAGGAGCGGGGTGGGGAGCCCTAATGATTATAATGGAACCCTGTGGTGTTTCCATAGAAACATAAAGAGTGTGTTCTTCCCTGAATGTATACCGAGGGGAGGAGTGAAGAATGATGTTGCCGACAAGGTGTACAATTACTGAAGAGCTAAAGGTGTGAGTGAGGAGGTAAGGCATTCAGTCCCTAAGATAGGGAGACAAAAGACTTATTGAAGAGTGGAGTGGGCAGAGACCATATCCTACATGAGGACATTTCATCTGTTATTTTGTCCCATCTGCACAACTACCCAGTGAGGTAGCTTTATAATCTCCTCTTTCAACTGAGTCTCAGAAAGAGTAGCAACTTGCCCAAGGTCACCCAGCCAGTAAGTGGTATAGCCTCAGTTCAAACCCAGGAGTGTTCTACTCAAGAGCCCCTGTTCTCTTCTCTATATTGTGCTGAACTTTAAATTGTGATGAGGAGACTGAGTTTACATTGTCTCCTGGCTCTTCTCTCCCCAGGCATGCCAATTCTATACACATTCTGGAATCACCCAGAGCATTATGTTTTCTAACTGATATTAGGACACTACTGTGAGTCTTGGCAAACTCAGGTGATTTGCTGTTGTTGTCATTTGTTTGTTTGAATTATGAAGTCAGACAAATGTTACAGATGAGAAGAAGGAGGCCAGTTTATGTGTATGTTCGTATCATTTGGTAGACATGGGGTAGTGGGGATAAATGCAAAGCATATTTGTAAAGCAACTGTTAGTTTAATCACATACCTCAAATACTGGGATGTAAGATCCACTAAAGCAGTAACCACATCTGTCTGTCTTACTATTATCCCTGCAACTGAGCACAGTGTCTGGCCCAGAGCAGGATACACTGGCTGACCAGCTGGTTGGCTGGCTGGATGAATGGATGGTAGATAGGATGGATGGATGGATGGTAGGTAGGATGGATGGATGGGCGGATGTATGAATGGATGGATAGACACATGGATGAGTGGTTGGATACATGGATGGTTGGCTGGCTGGCTGACTGGATAGATGGGTGAAATATCCTATACCAGAAAGCACAAGAAATTCCTGGAACGAGCAGGGAGTACCCACTTTCTTGGGCTCTATCTGGTGCTCTAAGATTAAGGTCATTTTTGTGCCTTTGGGGGAAGGATAGGGATATTTCAGGAGGTAGGAGAACTGTGAATGTGGATGTTCCCTACCTGTGAACTAGTGCTAGAGGGGGTAAGAATCAGAGTTTGCAACATACTGCTTTACCAGCTTTCCTTGAAGCAGTGCAGAGGTTGCTGAACAACTCTTCCCCAGCCCCCAAATCCATCTCTTTAAGTTTCCACAAGGGAGAGTGAGGTGCAGGTAGTGCAGACAAAAATTCACCCCAGGCCCAGAGACAAAGAGGAGTACAATGCTGATACTGCATCCTGGAAGGAAAGCCTCACTTTCCTTTGAGTCTGTGGATGCCTCTGCTCACTGACCTAGCGAATCCTGGGCTGTGACTAAAATGCCCCTAATAGCTCTTGATGTTGGCTATCATTTACTGAGGACACAGAGCCACTGGACTACCAGCATGAGGAGGCCAGAAATAATGTTTATCTACCATTCCTTCCCTAGCACCTAGCATAGGGCCTGGCACATGGGTGATACTCAATAAATATTTGTTGAATGACTGACTGAAAACTTGATGCCTTGCTCTGAGCTGAACTTCTTAAATTTCACTGAAATCCTATGAGTAGATATCATGTTTATTTTGCAGATGAAGACACTACTGCTTAAAAATAAGAAATGACTTCCCCAAGATCTCACAGCTAATCAGTTGTGGAGCTTTGCTTTGGAAAATACAGCCATTATGTAGGTCATCCATCCAGGAGTATATCTTTACAGAGGGCAGCAGGGAGAAATGGAAAAAGAAAGGATGACACCAAGGAGAAGAAAATCTGGATGAAGCTTATCAAAACTACAGAAATGAAATAATCAGAAACACCTTCCCAATATTCCCTAAGCACTGACACCCCATCCGTCTGGCTACAAAACATGCCATCTGGCTCTTCTGACTCTTTAGCTTCTTCCATCTCAGAATGCCCATTTGGGGACTTCATTAGTCATGCATGACAACCATGATTTGCCTTTCCAGCAGCGCTTAGTCTGATCCTGAGTCTCTAAGAGGTGATATGGGATAGTAGACCAGGACCAAGTATCCTTTTGATGACAGCTCTTTTTCATCCCTTGCTGGTTAGAAAGGCTTTGGACAGTCATGTCACATGGCAAACCAATGTGGGGTCTTTCGTCTTCAATATGAAACATTTCATTTCCCTTCATGCTAAGCAAGGAGAATGTACTGTTTCCATGACTCTGCATTTCCTCCCCTTTCCACACTCCTACACTGGTTACTCATCTTGGGCCATCTGAGGCCTCTAGAATGAAACCAGGTAAAAATACAGCTAAAAGCTTAAGAGCCTTCTTATAAGGATCTCAGCACTGGAAACTCCTCCATAAGTAAATCTCCGAGGGAGGAAAGTGGACAATTAAGGGCAGAGGGAGCCCCTGCACAGCCTTCAGGGACATCTGCAGGATTCATTCTTTCTGGCCTGCCTCTCCAGCTTCTGGGAAAACTGAGCCCGAGTTATGAGTCAAGCTGACAAACCCTAACACACCTGCAGGCCTGATTCTCAACCCCTCAAGGACACAGGATGTGTGAGTACCCACTATGAGCAAGCCAGAACTTCTGTACTCCCAGGCATCTGACTCTCTCAGCCTCTGGGAACCCTGATCCCCAAATACATCATGTTTAGCTCACAGACCTGTGTACAAATAATACAATGGAGTCTGTACATTAACAACTCCAAAACATACAAATAAAATAGCAAAGAAAAAAATGAAGATTAGGAAATGCCCAGTGAAGTATTTAAATATGTCTACATTGAGGAATATTACGTGGTGAATGTATATGGAAAGCTCTCTGAGACACATTGTTAAGTTGAGAAGCAAGGCAAAGAGCAAGACATAATGTATTAGTGGCAATAGTCGCAATGGTGACTCATAGAAGCTACCAAATATGGAAGCCTTACTACATGCCAGGTACTGCCCTAAACACTTCCTTTGTATTCTTTCACTTGGTTAATATACATATTAATTGCAAAGAGAGCTTTTGGAATAGTTGCTATTATTGTGTCCATTTTACTGATGAGGAAACTGAGTGGTTAGTTCTTTTGTATCTTCCCCTGTATTATTTAAATCTTTTATAATGAGGCAGCTTTCATGCAAAATGTGTAAAAATAACTAGCAATTAGGGGCATTAAATAAATGTGAGAGAGACTGTAGCAATATTTACTGAACACCTACTATCAGGCTGTCATATTACATGTCTCATCCTCAAAAGGAAGGCATTACAGGTTCCAATTCAACCAGTGAGGAACTAGTGGTTGAAAGGGGTGGCACAGTTTTCCCAAGGTCAGCAGGTACCTAAGCATCTGGAACTTGATCTCAAAGCCTATGCTCTTCAATGTCAGTTAGATACTTGGTGATTCTAAATCAATAAGTGCTGATTTGAATTTACTTCCCTTCCTTCTCCTCTGTGTTTTTCAGTGTAGAATATGATTTTCGACAGCAGGAAGGCAGGTTCCATGAAGTTCTACAGAGTCTGGAGGAAGCAGAACCAGTTGAGGAGGCATCTCCCCCACCAAAGTCCCCAGCAGAGCCTCCAGTCCCTGAGAAACAGGACTTAAGGAGGAAAACCAAGAAAGTGAAGAAGAAATGCTTCTGGTGGATCTGAGCTTGTTGGGTCCATTCCCTTTGCCCTCCCCAAGTACCTCCCCAAGGTGGGGAAACCACTGCCCTCAGGCCTTCTCTACTTCTTAGCACAGGCCCCAGGTGGTGAGCCATTCAACTTGCAAAATGGGAAAGACTCGGGGCTGGTTTAGCTGCTGCTGGACACCTGACCACTAATCTCACCTAAATGAGTGACACTTGCTGAGGACTTTATGGATACTAGAGTGACCACTTGCCTAGTTCCCTGTCACACATGACCAGTTCACATCCTTGTTTGAGAGCCTAGGTTCCTACCATGGGCAAAAACCCCATCACATTTTCTAAAACCTCCATGATGCTAAACACTCCCTTCCCATCCTGAGTTCATCATCCCAAAAGAAAAAAAAAATGTTGCGCACAACAGGAAAATAGAGGAATGTTATAATCAGATACCCCAGGGTGGGGGGTGGGGGCGGGGGGGGGGGGCAACTAGAAACATAAACTGGCAGTTTTCTAAGATATTGGCATACATAAGTACAACAGAAGCGGGTAGGGCATAAAAATGCAAGATCATTTCATGGATTGGGTAATTTTCATTTTTAGTTAGCCCTTAGATCCCATGGGACCCAGATCCCATGTCATCTCATGCTATGTGAGCTTTACAGTTTGTGGCAGAGTAAAGTTATGGCAGGATATAAGGAACTTGTTGGTATGGCCATCCTGTAATTATAGCCGCTGCAGGGCCTGCCTTAAACCATCGTGATTCTCAGCTTGGGGCGTCAGACCTGTTGGCAAATGGGTGGGACCTGGTTTGGGCTTGAACTTGAAGGTTCCACAGTTACTGTCCCTGCAATATTTAAGACCATGAGATCCAGCAGCCTGTCTGTCCGTTTCATCTCACCAGTAACATCAGACTAAGATAAAAACACAACACTGGTTCTTGTTCATTCATCCCAGCAACAGCCTTGTAGATAGGTCCCAAAGTATATTAATCTACACAATTTCCCTTTGTGATGACCAGGTGATGGTCACCTGATTGAAGAAGCAGCAGGACTGGGGATGAGGATATATTTTCTTCCATTTTAGTATTAAAGACCTTTCCTTCCCAAAGTCTGAATTCTTTTGAAGTCTGACTCATTCTTTTGGCAAGATCCTCATACATGTGGGTCCAGTCAAACTTGCATGGCTGAACAAACTACTATAATGTAATTAATTGCTACATACTCTTGGGGATAAGGGGTAGGTTGGAAAGGCTCGCATTCTTTTGCATTAAATTCTCTAGTAGCCTGTGGTTGCATTGATGCTGCTTAGAAAAGGGATCCTAAAGCTCCACAGGCACTCAATGAAGAAGGCATTTTATAATCCCCTTTGCTGAAGATCAGGTCTCTGAGTTAGAGTCTTTGCGGAGTGCACGTGGGATGTACGTACCCCACTGCAAATTGAGACTCACTGAACAAACCACTCCGACAGCTTCACCTTTCCCTGTCACCGTGCTGCAGTGCACAAAGCTATTTCGGTGAGAGTGAGAGGGAAATTTGGCAAAGAGTCTCAGCTTGCACTATTTAAGTCTTGGAATGTCATTCAAGATGTTCTCATTCTGTTTCTAGTGTAATGTTTAAACCCACAAAATGAGACCGGAATACATAACACTAAGTTGGAATTAAGATAAATACACTTGTCATACTTAAGAAGTCACATTTCAATAAGATATGCTACCACTGGCTAAAAGCCACAGATCTTTCTGTATCCACACAATCAACTCTCAGTTGGCCCCAACAGTGGAAAAGAACAGCACAGAAGATAATCCAATAAGACAAAATCATTTGGGATGTCTTATGTAATTTTATCTCATAGTAGAGCTTCCATCTTAATTTGCTTTGCTTACACCAATTTTCAAATTAATTTATATTCTTGGGTAGCATGCTGGGATGAAAATAATCCTGTTCCCGGAATTAAGAGACCCAGGCAACAGAACAATCTATAACACTAACCTTCGGCAAATTGCTTAAATTTTCAGGGCCTGGTTGTCCATTCTTGAATGGAGATGTAAACACCTACTCTACCTACTTTGTAAGCTCTGTGCACATTCCAACATCAAAATGAGCAGAACGACTCAGAGCTCAGTTGGATCATTTGCCAAAGTTACCCTGGAACGATGAAGAGGTGTCTGAGGTAACTCACACAAAAGGATAATCCAACTCTTAAATGATGAATCTCACCTTGTCATACACTTGTATTGAGTGAGGGGCCTGAGATAAAGCCTCAACTGAATTAAATGAAACTGGGGTTGGAAAATTTTGACATTTTGAGAAAAAACAAACAACAACAACAAAAAATGAGGCTATATAATTCTATACCAAAGCACAACATAGCACTGCTCAGGCCACCAGCCTGAAACCAGAAAGGTCTCTTCTGAATACTGAACATTTAAAATAGTTAGGAGGGAAATGGATTCAGTAAACACCTTCCTGCTACACAAAAATGGTCATCTCCATGTTTTGAAGAACATACAGATACGTATGCCAAACCTCTATCTATACTCGTCTACCATGTGAAATCACTTCTTTGTAAAATATGATGTAACATCTACCATGCTATTCTACAGAAATGCTGTACTTGAGGTTATATGGTTTTATGGAGAGATATTAATTTGGCAAAAATTACTTTTGTAAAATTGAAGGGAAAGAGACTCACATATCAACTTAAGTTGCAGGAGTTTGTGTAGCTGCTTTCTCTGTAGTTAAAAAAATAGGTACTCACTATACTTGGAACTTCATGCCAGCTCATCTATAAAGAGCACCTTCTTCAAGACTGTGTACCAATGTAAGGTTTTGTAAATTTCTAAACTGTTTTAAATGGGATATTATCTTTTGCAATAAACTTACGTATTTTTCCTAGGTTTTAAGACTCCATTACTAGCTTGGGTTGATTTGGGTTATAAATTTAAACTTAAGAAGGATGCCTCAACGGTCCTAGGGACAGGGATAGTTTTCATTATAATTGCTTCTAATTGTGTTCCAGGAAAACAGATAAACAAAGAACACATTTACAATTTAGTGCCACAATGATCACATGAAGCCCCACATGTCCTGAGAGTGAAGGAGGCAGTTTAAATCAATGGAATAGTTTCTAGCTTCATTTAGATGGATACACTTTCATATTTTTTATCATTATTGTGCCCATACACCTGAACTATAATTTATTCAACTTAAAAAAATTTTTTTTAATAATTTTCTTTCTTCCTTAAAAGTTCCCTAAAAGGCAACTCTATATTACCACCATAAGGAAACCAATATGATGCTCCAAAAATAGAAGATGAAATCAAAATAATTTTATTAAACTCTTGCTAAGATTTTTGAGTGTTGAAGGTGTTAAGCCTGAGACCAGCTCTCTTTGTTAAAAAGGGAAATTAACAAATATTCAACACATGCTAAAGCCACTTTAACACCAAACACATTTTCTACTTGACTAATCAGGACGTTTGAGAGAGAACTGAAAAGAAAACAACTTTCCCGTCATACGATTCCTTTTTTTTTTTTTTCCCCTGCATTGTCCATGAGCCATCTAAAGCCAGCTTGTTTACCAATTTAAGGGGGGAAGAGTCATGGGCATAGAATCAGAAGTCTTGGGTTTGATATTATTCTGCCACTTTCTTTTTGCTAGGTGACTTTGGGAAAGTTAACCTCTGGGAGCCTCTGACTCCTTATAATACTGAACATAACCTTTGTCTTACAAGGGTGTCTGACAATGAAGTGAGTAAAAGCCCTGAGCACAATGTAGGGTACACAACAGGTGCTCACTAATTGCATATTCGTTCATTTGCTGATTGGAGTAAATTGGGAGAGAAGATGCAAGATGCCTTCACGGGGCTGCAGTAGGTTTTCAGAAGCAAGCTTAAGATTTTCTCAGTCAAAAAATGGTGTTGATAAGGAGTACACTCTTCTTGCTTTTATTAAGACCAGAAACCATGACAATGAATTGTTAAGTGACAAAGTCCTCAGTGATCCAGAAGAATATGAATGTATATTAAACACAGCATAGCACTCTGAGAAACGAAAGATCCTTGTTGCATGGAATAAATATCCTTGAGGTGAAAGACACTGCAAGAGCTGGGTCCGTGCCATTTTCAGCATGAGGCAGTCAAGTAAGGCTCGATGAGTCGTCCAAGGGCTCACAGCAATCACTTGGGGAAGTCAGTGCTGGAGTAATGTAGTGGTGGGTGGAATATGTGAAGGTCGATGGGACCCCATGGCCCCGGGTTAGTTCCAGGAACCACTGACACTAAACTTGAGACCAATTCCGACTGGCAGGTTTAACTTCCTCATTAGCTGAGCAGAGGTCTCAATACCCTTTGCTTGAAAAGGCTTTCATTTCGAGCTGCTCAAGGCAACTTGCTGTATGCTAAAAACATATATTTTTTTTAAGTCCCAAGAAACATAGGCATTTTATGATCATTATGCTCATAAAGCATGGCTTGCAATGAAAAGAGCTGCCGGACAAAGCCACACCCAACCAACACTGTTTGTGTTTGGTGTAAACTATGTTTGACAAACTTAATATTCAAAAGCCCTTTGAGCTTCATCTCAACTTCATCCCCATCTTTTAACCAACTTACAGCTTGAATTCTTATTGATCACATCTATCACCCCTACCCTGAGGTTTCCCAAATATATGATTTCAGCCTGCCTCCTACAGGACATTCAGCCCAGGAAGAGCAAACCTAGAGTTTGGTTTTCTCACTGCCAGATGAAGCCAGGTTCCAAGATAAACATGCCTCTCCTCCACTGCTGGCATCCTGTCCCAAACCCCTTCTCTCAGATGGCCTCCACAAATGTCCCCACTGGTCCCCCAACATATACTCCCTTTACCTTGCAGCATATTCTCCACATTGCAGCAAAGACAATTACTGCAAAATTTAGGTCTGACCCATGTCACACTCTGGCTTCCTGACAAATTTAGAAAGTAAGACCAGGTCTGTCACCCAGAAGGGCCCATCTGACTCTCCCATGGAAGCTTCCATCTCAGGCACTTCCCCTGTCTGCTCTACAGACCCATTATCTTAACACATCCTTAAGGATCTGTGTAAGCTTTCCTGTCTGCCCAGAATAATCTACTCTATGTCATCCTCCCCTGGTCAGTTTCCAGCTCTACTGGGACTTCCCAGGTAAGGTTTTCCAAGACTACTACCACCACCGTCCTAGATCACATGAAAAACTCCTTTTGTATACTCACCTGGCACCAGAGACCCCTCCATCAAAATTCTTGACACAGTTGACCTTGTACATATATTTGTGTCATTCTTTGATGACTATATTTCTCTCTCATTAGCCTATAATCTTCTTAAGGTAGGAATCCTGCTTATTTTTGCTTACCTTTGTGTCTCTAGCACTTAGCATAATGGAATTCAAATATCTGATGCAGTAATAAACTAATGAATGAACTGGATCCAGTGGATCAACATGAAAAAATGATTCCCAGGGTTTTTTCGTTTGTTTGTTTTCTTGCCTATCAGTCCTCCAGTGGGGATGGTGCCACTGGAATCTATAGGCTCTATCTTTCCCCCAGGAATATCCATCCTTCTACTGATTAGTAAGCAATGTGCCCAGGGCTTGTAATTCTACTATGGTCTACCTGGCACTCAGGACCCAGGAACGTCAAACCACTATCATCCTACCCCCACTGCCAACCTCCTAATACCTTTATTCTGAACGTTGACAGCCCAGTTTAACCTTATTTCAGAACAAATTGCCATCATAATTAAATCCCAATGCATTTTTCACATTTTACCAAGATACTGCCTTACTATATGAAAGAGGAAATTAGTTTTGAAATTAAAGCAGATTGTTAACTATTTTCTCTGTAATGTTTTCATTAAAATGCCAAAATTTATTACATGTGACCTAGTCCCTTTTATAGAAAATGCAATTTAAAGGAGACAGGGTCTATGTAACTGAAGAAACATTTTGGGCAGAGCATTTTGCCTTGGTTTAAACCACAACTAAAATGAAAAGACAATAAGCATCAAACCAAAGGATTATTTGCTCCAAAGCAAATAAAGCATTTATTATCATGAATGGCCTCACAAATTCTTAGAATCCACAACCATATTATATTAAATTTCATTCAAATAAAACCAATTTTTTTTTCTCCTGGCAAAACTTCAATATGTATTTTTTTAAATCATCAGCTAAACACAATGACCTCCCATTGGTGCTTGGGTTTGGTTTCCCAGGTAGCACATGTGTTGTGATACCCTGGTTATGCTGACAGAAAAGCCTTCTTTCTCCTGAGCCAAATGGGCTGAGTCACTTTAATTGATGAAATTGAGAGTGGTTCACATAGCTCTTTCAGCAAGCACTCCAAGCCTGACTGAATCCAATCCCACATGCAGAAATCCCATATGGGTGATGGAGAAGAGAAGTCATGAGCTGTTGCCATTGTTTTTTGTTTGCTTGTTTGTTTCAAGATAGAAAACAATGTGCTGTCTATAGTTAGGGATCAAGGGGAGCAAATTCAAAGCCATGTAATGAACTCACCACTGACCTGAATGGATTTCCTGAATAGATCCTTCCCTCTTCTCCAGAACCATGTATCCACCAGCTCCAGGGAAACTTCTCAGATCAACCCCAGCCCTAATCACTTTTTTTCAACAGTTATTGATTCCCTTCTCTGTGTTGGTCAAGAAAATCATAGATGCAGCTTGCCTTACAGAGCTTATTATGGCCCAGAGAAGGGTGATGTGTTCTGACAATAAGCACATGTCCTTTTCTGATTCACACACCTGTATGTAACACCCCACCTTCCCTCCTTTTGACCCTCTTAAAGCAGTCTTCGTTATTCTCTTGTGATGATTATTTGTCTTAAATTATAGCTATTTCTAGTCCTCCCTTCACCCCTTCTTTCCCCACTATATGTTGTGTCCTGAGAGTGGGAACTGCTTTCCTCAGTTTGTAAAGTCAAGGAGGTCCTTGTTTAACTGAAATGAATGACTTCACCATCATGAGCCCTTGACTGTTCTATGTAGACCATTGTACTGGCCTTCAAGGGCTACTTTCTCTACTTTTCCAGCTCCCTTGGATCCAGCTCTCTCCTGGCTGCCTGAGGGGTCTCTCTAAGACACACATCTGGCCATTACCCGGTTTCTACACCCTTAAAAGCACCCCACCAGCATCCTAGAACATAACAATCCTCCCACAGCAACACAATTTCCTTACAATCTGACTGCAATCTAGTATGTATTGCCTAACTTCCTACTATTCTACTTCCCCCTATCCCTGCCTCCTTGTCATCTCGCAAAAAAGTCAGAGGCTATTGCATATCAGTGACTTAACACATGCTGTTCCCTCCACCTGGGACATTGTTCCATTACGTATCTATCATGGAAAATAATGTTCATTTGGGAGGAATAAATGAATATGAGCCATGTTACTACTAATTATGATAATAAAGGCTCTAGCTTCTTGAAGTTAAAATGGACTGTTAAATGCTTTGCTTCCATTAACTGATTTATTTCAAGGTAGCTTACAACCACCCCATTTTCCAGGAGAATAATAGAGGGTAATAGTAATGTGTCCAAGTATACAAGTATGAGGTGGTGAAGACTGGAGTGCCTTCAAGGTCTGCCAAGCTTGGGAGCCTGGGCTTTTACCTCCTATGCCAGACAGCAAGTTGCAATTTAAATGTCACCTCCTCTCTGTAACTTTTTCTGATCATCCCCCGCCCCTGCCATGGGATTAGTCACTCCATCCTCCCAGTACTCATGGAGCTTTGAACAGGCTGCTGCTTATATTATCTTGACATTTCTTTTGTCAAGCTCTCATGCACATCTCCACCAGAGAGCAAAGTCCTGGGGGACAGAAATTGTCATCTGAATCTCTATGGCTCTCTAGGTGTTTATCACATTGCCTAAGATGCTATATGTGCTTCATATATGATTGTTGAATGAACTGGGAGAAAATAGGGAGATGAAAACGTTAGGAGGAAAAACAACCCATGGTACAAACACCAGAACAAGGCTAGAAGTACTGACTTCTGCCCCTGACTTTCTGCACAATTTTGAACAAGTACGTTCACCTCCATCCCCCACATCTGTCTTTAAAATGAAACCATCTGCCTTTCTGGCTTCACAGGCTGGTTAGAAGAAAAGTAAAATTATATACATGAAAATGCTTCAGTAAGTTTGACTATCTCATTAATTCCTATTTTTAAAGAAATAGTGTTTGAGGATTTTTTTTTCCTGATTATAAAAGGAAAGCAAAATCATTTTAGAAAAAAGTGAAGCTACAGAAATGTACAAATCATGTGTCACTTAAGCAGAAGATATCAACATAAATTTAGCTTCAGAACAGAGTCTCTGGTCCTGACCTCTGGGAGATCCAGGGATTCTGGTGAGGGGCCACATGTCTTCCCTCCCTGGCTTCCAGGATCCCTGATGGCTTTCTTTTTATTTTTGGGTCTTTTGACCCTTTCTCTATATTTAAGACATAGAATTTCCTCATGTTATTAAAAAATCATCATCAATATTTAATGACTGCACAAATGCATCACTGGATGAACATAGCATAAATCTAGAAAAAGGGAGTTCTGATCTTGAAGAGTCATTTGATGGCATTGATTCCTTTGAGTCCCTTTAGAAGGTCAACACACGGGAAAGAACAGCATGGACCCTTGTGGGGGAGCCTGCTGCATTCAAGGTTGTGCTGACAGGGTCTCTCAGGATGGCTCCAGCCCCGCAACAACATTCCCAGGGAAGGACCCTCTGTGATGGGATTTCTCCTTCAAGCTTTTGTAGCAGACATATGGCATCTGGTTTCATCTCAAGGGGGCTTTGTGCACAGCCCAGCTGTAGCAATAGCTTAATAATACTTCCCAAATCCAGGAGAGATCCCAAGTCAGGGCCACAAAATAGTTTGTCATCTGATACATAACATTTGCGTCAAAGCAAGAGAAGACTCCAGTACTGAAGGAGAATAATAATGGCTCTTCTTTACCAAAGACCTGCTAGGTGGTAAGCCCCATGTGATGGGCTTTAGACATGCTTTTTCATCCAATCCCCACCATTATACCCCCATTTTATAGATAAGGGAACTGAGGAACAGAGAGCTGTGAAGTGAAAAGACTTCCTAGCTGTGGAATAAGGTCTTCTCACTCCTTAAGTATGACCAGTTTCCAACTAGTAAAATCCTTTCAAACTTGAGACCTTGGGCCCCAACTCCACAGCCCTTAGAAAGCAATGTTGGGTGTGAGAGCACTCAGTCAATGCCCAAATGGCAGACATTCTAAAGTTTCCAGAGTTTCCAAAGTTCTCCAAGGACAAGAAAAGGTTGGCCTCTCCTCCAGTGCCAGGAAATAGGACAGCAGATATAGTGAAGTCTTACCTTTAAGAATATACTTAAAATTACTTGTTCAAAATCAGGTCTGGCTCCACTTACGGAAAGCTAAAAGGCACTGAGATATTTGGATGTAATTTCATTAGGGCAATGATGTACCAGTCATGCATTTCCTAGTACTCCTTATACAATTCCTAAACGCCATCTCTGTCTCTCCCTCTCTGGGTGCTGACAACAGCAGTGTGTTTCCTATGCTGCTTGCAACCAGCTTCTCCAGGGCCTAAGCTCACCTCCTCTGTAGAATCACATGTTGTGTGTCACTGCATCACACGTGAGACTGTTATGGTAGCAGCAGCAACAGGAGAGTGCTTATTATCTAGGAGCATTCTGTCCTCATAGCATAGGTTTGCTCAACTGGACAGACCAGGGAGGCTGCAGTAGCTGTTTTAATGAATTTAGGAACCTCACATTTCCCTTTCATTTTCATCTCTGTGGCTCATCATGGAACAGAAGGAAGGTTGGGAGAATGAAACCAGCTCTTTTTTATGCCCCAGTTCTGAAACTTTGTCTGGAAGAATTCTACCACATAGGGCTCATGAAGTATTTGGGAATTTTATATAGGAAAGACCTTCATGGGAAAGCTTGACATGAAACAAATCTTCTCTCATCTTATTTTTTAAATCAGAATTATTTTAAAGCTAGACATTAATTTGTACTTTTCATTTTAGTTTGTTCTTTCCATTCATTCATTTCCACAGCTTGGATAAATGCCAGCCACATGCCAAGTCCTAGGCCTATGGACAGGATCTTCAAAGATAATGGGATACAATCCCTTTCCTCAAGAATCTTAGTCTACTGTGGAACATAGACAGGTAAAGAGAAAATTCCATTATGATATGGTAATACTGTAATTTAAAAATGGGCAAAGAACAATGAGATCACTGAAGAAAGATGATCTTGAGGAATGAGAGAAGATTTCACAGACCAGGAGATGGAGATAAGGCCAAAAATACTGCTCCCTGTTTCAACCCCCTTACTCTTCCTCTCCATCTATTCAAATTTTCATGTTACTCAAGAACTAGACCCAATTATATGAAGTCTACCTTGATAACTGACTTCTGTGCATACATGCTATGGGTTCCTTGGAAGTTGAGATACTAATTAATTTTTTTTGCATATATACTTTAGGCCATGTACTCTTTGATATGCAATTACCAAAATCCTTTTTAAAGTAAAACTTCCCAGGGTGTCTGGGTAGCTCAGTTGGTTAAGCATCTGACTCTTGATTTTAGCTCAGATCATGATCTCATGGTCATGAGATCAAGCCCCACGTCAAGCTCTGCTCTGGGCATTGAGCCTACTTAAGATTCTTAAGATTCTCTCTCTTTCTCTCCTTCTGCCACAGCCCTGTGTTCTCTCTCTCTCCCTCTCTCTCTCGCTCAAAAATAAATAATAAAATAAAGTAAAATAAAATAAAATAAAATAAAATAAAATAAAACAAAATAAAACAAAATAAAAAAGTAAAACTTCCCCACCCACAGGACATAAGCACCCTCTACAAGACCATATCAAGCAGCAACCAAGCTACCCCAAGCTAATGACGCCACCTCTTGGTACCAACTGGAATTTCAGGACTCTTATATAATGTTTCTTCTCTTTCTTAACCTGATCTCCCCCTAACACATACACATACACTTACACATACACACATTTATTCTTTTAATTTTTTCAAGTTTTATCTCAGAAAAACAATGTCCCAGACATGCACAGTGAAATGCTTAAGATGGTGGCTTCAAACTCTGTAGACCTGGATTTGGATTCTGTATTCCTCCTTCCCCTGAATGTGATGCTGGACAAGAGCTCAAACCCTCTGATCACTGTTTCCTTTCTGAGAGCAGATAATAATTTTTTGTCAACCTCACAGATTAAACGTGATAATGTCCTCAAATTTCCATCTCTGTCACACAGTAAGCACCCTAGAAATTTTAACTGTGATCATCACCAACATATATATCCTCTGAAGAAAATGAATACATCCTTTCCACAATTCTTTCCATTTGGTCCAGTTATTCAATAACAATTCTCTCTCCTCCCTTACTCTCCTAGTCTAATCATGCCCTAAGGGTGATAATAGTAACACTTGCATAAGGGTAATGCAAGTAACACTTGCATGTTAAGGAAAAGAATCGTGGTTTGTATGTAAATAAAGTAAATAGCAGAAATCTTCCATTCCTTCAGCAGTGTTCATTCAGGTCATCCTATATGCCAGGGACATTGTGTTTCCTACAGATGCAGAAGTGATGAAGATGTTGTTCTGTAGTGCTAGGAAGAATGTTCTCGTGACCGTGTGATGAGTACATGAGACTGGTTCATGCTGAAGAGAGCAGAGGGGTACCAACTTGCATGAGTGGAATGTGGGTCAAGATGTGCCTCCAGGCCAATACATGAAAGAAAAAGAGGAGTTTTCAAGGAGGAAGGCTTTGCAAAGAAAGGTAAGAGGAGTATGTTCTAGACAGAGGGAATGGCATGCAGGAGAATGCAAAGAAGAAAAGGAACATTCTGTAGCTAGCAGAACAGTTCCATCAATTTGGCACAAGAGCGGGAGGTCAAGAGCATAGGGGAAAGAGGCAGGCCTCTCCTGGGCACACTGAAGGCCGTGGTGAGCAGCTGGGCCATTATCTTCAGCCATAGTGAGGCCACTGAGGCTTGCCCACCAGGAAAGCTCTACGTGATAAGACCACATGGGCTGCAACGGGAAGAATTCAAAAGGGACAAGAGAGGAGGCAGTGTGTCTTGGTAGTAGCTACAGCAGAGGAAGTGGTGAGAGACAGTCACAGCCAGACCCCAGTTAGTAGCATTGATGGTAGAGGGAAGCTCTGGATTGGAGACGCCTTTAGACATAGAACCCGGTGGTCTGCTCAAGAAAGTGGACACAAGCTATATGCGGAAGGGGAAGGAGACTTGAGATCATTTCACACTTCCATTCTAGCTTTGTCTTCTGCAAAACCTGCTATTTTGTAAGTCCCAAGACTCCAGGCTCTTGTTCTGACTTTACAGATTCCCATAATTGAGGAGATTGATTCTAAATATATCACTGTCATTACAAAGCCACCAAGAATCCAGTGCCACTTCGCAGGTATCTGAAAGTTGACATGTAGGTCATCTCACCAGACTGCATGGTCTAGGCAGAGCAGCATCTGGAGCTTGGAGGTGC
This sequence comes from Leopardus geoffroyi, assembly GCF_018350155.1. NCBI lineage: Eukaryota > Metazoa > Chordata > Mammalia > Carnivora > Felidae > Leopardus > Leopardus geoffroyi. Next base: position 179,179,992 of record NC_059326.1, read on the forward strand.
CCATTGTTACCTTTAAAATATTCGATGCCTAAAGAACAATTTAAGGTCTTAGTGGTGTAGGAATATATACTATGCTATTTAAGAGGAGGAACTCTATAAACAGCTTTGCCTGGGTTCAAGTCCCAGTTCCTCCACTAACAAGTTGTGTGATTATAGGTAAGTTATATAACCTCTCTGTGTCTCAGTAACCTCAGATGTAAAATACGAGTCTCTGAGGCAGGTTGAGAAGGAAGACACATAAGGTGCTTAGCTCTTTGCCTGGAAAACAGACGATTTGCTCAATAAGTGATAACTTTGTTGTAAGTATTGTTTGTTAACAAAGTGTTGGGTTGCTGAGTGAAGGTGTGGAGTCAACCAACCACTTCTGGCTTGGAACCTCACATCCTCCTGTCCTAGACAGTCCTCACACCTGCTCTCCATGGGACAGGTTTGGGTGGAGGTGGCACTAACTGTCTTGCTGTGGCCCCTGCACAAGCATCTTGAAGTCTGTGGGCTCACAGTGTATCAGAGAGTGGTCATGTAGGTGGGCCATTTGCCATTTGGAAAGTGAAGTCAGAACTTGAAAAGCCTGGCTCTCTGATGACTCAGGTGTTTTCTGGAGTCTTCAGCGCTATTGTGAGGTGAAGCAGTGGAGGATGGGGCGATTACCGCCTTTTTTTTCCTTCCTTTTTGAACAAACTGCTCTGAATTTCCGGAGCTGGCTTCATGCCAGCTGCATTTACCTTTATTTAATCACTCAATAGACTCCTCTGCAAAAACCGGGGTAATTAGGCCCAAAATATATCACCCAGAGGCTTATTTTAATTACCCGAAATAAAAACTAGATCCCAATTTCAACAAAATTACCAGATTGTTCCCCTTCCAAGAATTTCTGGCAGTGTGTAAATTCCCTGGTTGATTCTCCTTATGAGATTGTCCATCCCCAGCACTAAGGAGGCCACACACAGGGAACAGCCTTCTGTAACCCAGTCAGCAGAAGGATGTAATAGTCAGGGAAGATTTTCTGAGACAGGCCCCTCACCTACCCAAAAAATCTGAGAAGTTTTCCTCACACTGTTCTAAGACCCACAGGATAGCACAACAGACACACACTCTGATGTTGGACATCCCTAGTTCACATCCCACCTTGCTACTAGCTATGTGACTTTGACCATGATGTTTTCATCCTCTGATGCTCAGTCACTCTATTCTCCCAAACAATGGGAGATGATGACAATTACCCATGAGGAATCAAAGACATGCTCCATCACATCTGATTTCCAGTCAAACTTTTTTTTAACATCTCTGAAGATTACAATCAATGCAAAAATAAGCCTCTGTGTCACAGTTTAATTGGTAGCATGATCTCTTTCATATGGGCACATAAAATCATAGTGATTCTTACATTTGATAAAATAGGACATGTAGCACATAGAATCCATTCCCTGGTAAAATGTTAGGTTCTCAGATTATTTTTTTCCATTACTCTTCTGCTCTTATACCACAGCCTTCTTAACCAAAAATATGCAAAAGAGAATATGGGTTCTACAAGAGCTTTTGGACTGGGCTGGAAAAACACCAAGGATTTTAGTCAATACATAGTATTTGTAAGTATCCTGCATACATCACTATTCTAGAATCTTATGCTTATGACAGACATCATTAATCAATTCAGTACTTCTTCCCCTGAACACAGATGTAGCCTCTGATTCTTTCTCAGGGCAGTACTACAGGCAGCTATTACCAATGCACCCGACCTGGCATATGAAGCAAAATCTATTTTACATCCCTGACTCAGGATCTTGGGAGATGGAAAAACGAATAAGCATTGGCCAAATCAGAAAAGTTAAATATATGAAAAAGATCTTAAAAATGATAGAGTTCATTGCACAGAAGAAACCAAGGTCTAGAGGGGTGATATTGGCACAAAGTCACAGAGCCAACTACACAGAACAAGTATGGACAATTTCTCATGTTCACTCTTAAGGACAGGGAACTAACTGGTGGTTGCCAGAGGGGAGGAAGGTAGGGGGATGGGTGAAATGGATAAAGGGGAGCGAACTTATCTTGATGAGCACTGAGAAGTGCGTGGAATCGTTGAACCACTATACTGCACACCTGAAACTAATGTAACACTATATTCAATTATACTTGATTAAAAAAAAAAATTTCCTGTTCTCTCATCTCCGAAATGTCCTTTCTACCAAACCATGCTGCCTTTCTTAGCATCAAGGTCAAACTCCTGGGTAACTTTAGTTAACAAGTGTATATCTGATTGATTAGACTCTTGGCAAAGACAAGAGGGGGAAGCAGTCGTGTAAAAGTTTTTTTGATTTTTGTTTTTGTAAAATTTCCTTTTGCTCATTTGCCACCATCAACACTTCATTGTTTAGGCAAGCAATTTACAGAAAAATTCAGGAATGGCTTTCCAGAAAATGATAATTACAATGTGCTGCGCACAAGAAGCGATCCATCCTAGCCCTATGGTTCCTGTAATTTTAATAGCTAACACCTTTTATCACAATGTTCCTACTCCTACAAATTAAAAAAAAGTCACCACTTAATCCCACATAATGCCATGCCAATGACCAGGCACCCCACATCCGATCAACGTCCTCTCAGGATTTCAGAAGTATTAGGCATGTCTGGTGTTTGCCGTAAATATTGTTTAATATTCCCAGGCAATAGAAACTAACCAATAAAAATTATATCTGGAAAATTGAAAGTGATGGTTGGAATGGGGCTCTCTCCTTCTTGTCAAATTTCAATTTGAAATTAAATTGGGGCCTTCAGCACTAAGACAGGGACTCCTGACCTCTGAGTAATTACTTTCCAACATCATTTTCTTTAATTTGGAGGAGATATTTCTGTTCTAAAAGTGCTAGAAAGGACCATTTTATGAAAATAAAGCTACATCTTGAGAAAAATCTGTTTATTCCTTCCTTCTAGTTCAGGCACATTCCTGCTCCTAGTTAGGTGTGCTTTCTACATACCTCCAATACTCCCCACTCAGCCCTCCTGTTGCTGTAATCACACCAACAAACTCAAGAGTCATTGAGACTAATGACACGGCATGTGACTTAGAACCTCTGCAAGGCTCCTGGAATCAGCTCAGGGGACGGGAAAGTATGAACAGACAATTCCTTACACTGTGCCCACATTCCCTGAGATACGGGTTCCTGATACTGAGAGGAAACATTCTTTGAAGAACGAAAAGCATTCCAAACTAAGAGAAAGACATACAAATACATGAAGGTATGAAACAACATAGCATTTCTAGGGATTATTTCACTCATTAATTTGCTTAACAAACATTCATTGAGTACCCATGGTATACCAGGGGCACTGCTGGAAGCTGAGGGTAAAAGAGTAAGTAAACATGGTCCCTGCCCTCAAGAGGATCCACAGAATGTAGGGAGACTGGAGCACAGAGACAAAAAAAAATCACCTTACAATGAACTAAGTACAATGAATCTAATGGCTGAGGTGTACAGGGGGCTCTGAGGGCAAACAGGAGAGCCAGGTGGGGAGGGACTGAAGCCAGATGTGCAGAAAACAGCAGGATTTGGTGGGAGGCTAGGAGGACAGGCAGGTGAGTGAGAGGGAGGAATCAAGGGCAGCTACTATAGTTCTAGGTCAGTACTGTAAAATGGGATCCTAAATGAAGGGAGAGTATGGAGCAGGCTCCTGGGGGGCTGGTGATGAATTACGTGTGGGGCACAGTGAGTCTGAGGTACTTGAGAAACACCCCATTGAAAGAGGTCATGGTTTTCTTGAGGGCACAGACCATGCCTGACTCATTTCTGAGTCTTCATGCTGAGTATATAAGAGGTTTTCATAAAATAGTGAATGAATAAATAAATGAATATTATGTACAAGAAACGCATGTGCAAATGCTTTTTTGTGTTATTTCATTTAATTTCCATAGGAACCCTATGAGGAAGGTCAAGTATTACCCCCTCTTATAAATAGGCCTAAGCCTTAAAAGTTCTGTGGTATAAGAGAGGAGCTATGTATGGCAAGTTCACAGATAAAAGTGTCTTAGAGAAAGAAAGAGAGAGAGACAGAGACAGAGACAGAGACAGAGAGAACACATGGAAAAATGCTCAACATCATTAGTCATCAGGGAAATGTAAATTAAAACCACAATGAGACACCATTAGAATTGTTATAAATCCACTAGAGTTGTTAAAATCCAAAATACTGACAATACTAAGTATTAGGGAGGATGTAGATAAATAGAACCCTCATATTGCTTATGGGAATATAAAATGGTCACTATGGAAAACATTTTGGTAATTTCCTATAAAGTTAGATATATAATTCCCATATGTCCTAGCAATTCCACTTCTAGATTTCTACACAAGAGAAATTAAAATATGTTCATTCAAAATTTTTATATGAATATTCATAGCAACATTATTTATAATAGCAAAATGTTGGAAACAATTCAAGTATCTATCCACTAGAGAATGGATAAACAAAATGCTGTATATTCATACAGTGTAATACTATTCAGCAATATAAAGGAATTAAGTACTGATATATCCTAAAATATAAATTTCAAAAACATTATTTTAAGGAAAGAAGCCAGATGTAAAAGACTTTAAATTGTATAATTTCACTTACATGAAATGTCCAAAAAAAAAGCAAATCTATAAAGACAGAGATTAGAATAGTGGTGCTTAGGGATGGATGGGGGATAGAGGGGTAAGGGTGCCATGCAGAGGGACTGCAAATGGAACTTTCAGGAATGAAAGCAAGTATTAAAAACTGACTTGTGGTCATGGCTACACAATTATACATTTACTAAAACTCATACAAATTACAGTGGTTAAAGTTTAAAGCATGTAAGTTTCACCCCAATGAAAGTGAAAGAAGTAAAGAGAGAAAGAAAGAAAGAGAGAGGAAGGAAGGAAGGAAGGAAGGAAGGAAGGAAGGAAGGAAGGAAGGAAAAAAAGAAATTAAGAAATTAAGAAAGAAAGAAAGAAAGAAAGAAAGAAAGAAAGAAAGAAAGAAGGAAGGAAGGAAGGAATAAAGACAGCTGTGTGATTTAGAAGAGGCAGGGAGGTCCCAACCAGGTTGGTGAGATTTGAGCAGCTTCCTAAGGGATGCATTTGTGCTGGACCTTGAAGACTAGATAGTATTTCAATAGATTGAGATGGCACACTAAAGGATTCCAGACAAAGAAAGCAGCATGAGTGAGAAAGTGCCAGGCATGGTTGGGCAATATCCAGACATCCATTTTGTCTGAAAAGCCAGGTGGAGAAAAGTAGATGAAAAAGCTGAGACATGTGGTTGTGGCCAGATCACAGATGCTGAGAATGGTCAGGCTAATGCATTTAAGACTTAACTGGGCACACAGTGGGAACCCACAGAATTTTCCAGAGTAGGGGAGTGTCCTGGCAAAGACTGATGGGGCAGCAGTGAGGAATGCATGTTGGAAGGGTTAGCAACCAGAGTACAGCATTAAATGAAAGTCTCAAAAAACTGGGTGTAGTGAATGAGGGCCAAACTATGCTCACATGCAAAGGACAGAGAGATGCACTGTATCAGATAGAAAGGAAAATAATAACAGACACCAGTTATTTGGTGCTTCCTATGATCCAGGCACTGTTTTAAAGAATGACTGTCCTAAAGGAGAGACAGAGTTAAGACCTGCTATAAACGGATAAACCAAATAGATGGATGGCCATCTTTAGGTCTAGCTCTAAAGAAGAGGCATAAAGATTAGGGAGGTAATAAAATGCTTATCTCAGGCATGTTATGGAAACCACAGACATGGAAGCTTATAACTAAATAAGATACGGTGAGACTTCTAAGGAGAAAGGATGGTAAGTTAGAAAGTGATGGAGATCAATTTACATGACTCTCTGTCCCAAGAAAGCAGGAGTACCTGGCCCTGAGAGCCCTCTTTATGAATGTCACCACTCCTTTAAATTTACACAGTGTATGGTAAGTAAACATGCATTGACATGACTAAACAGAGCCAAATGGGTCTAAAGAAAATGTTTACCCTCTGTTGTTTCTAGGGATCAAATCCTTACTTGCCCAGCTTTTGTTGAAGTGACACTCAGCCCCTTGCTCTGTATCCATGAAGCAAGACTAGAGCATATCGACAGTCAACATCCCAAACCTAGCTGAGATCCCAAACTGGCTTCCTGAAAGCTGAATCCAGCTGTTCAGGGCTCAGAGAATGTTTATAAATATAGTTTCTTATTAGCTGCCAACACTTAAATATCAGGACATTTCACATTTTCAGCTTCTCTTGAGAAGCTGGGAGTTTTGGCAACTATATGGCCCAGTTCCATATGGTGTCAATCAATCACAGCTGGGTAGCACTTGTCCTCATTAAACATTAGAGTCCCTGCCTGGTTCATTCACTCATTCATTCACTCATTCATTCAACAAATACATATCAAGTACCTACTATACGCAGGGCACTGTTGTAGGGTCCAGAGATACAAATGAACAAAACAAATGAAATCTTTACATTTTGGAGCTCATTTTATCACAAGGAGAGCAAGACAATGAATCAATCAAGGTATACATATTTTTCTAGGTGGTGAAAAGTACTAAGAAACATAAAGAAGTAAGGTGTGGAGCTTGAAAGAAGATTGAGAGGTGCTGGGTATTATACACAAGGTAGTCAGGGCAGGGAAGCCTCTCTGATTTGGTGACAACTGAGCCAGGATCTGATTTACATGAGGAAATAACCCCTCACTCCTGAGGCAGAGATAGGTCAAGCCGAGGGAACAGCAAATATAATCATGTTTTGTGTGGGGGAGAAAGGAGGCAGAGGACATTTCAGGCCCTAGCAATGGTTTGGATTTTATTTTGAGTGAGATGGGAAACCACTGGTGAGTTTGAGCAGAGGAGTAACATAGTGGAACATACTCATTTATGTTGGTGACTGGTCCCCATAAGCATTATTTTTGGCCCTCGATTTAAAGCAAGATGGGCAGAGGTTAAAGGGTTAGAGATGGACTCTTTCTGAAGAGGGAAAATAATCAGACTATGAGGCAGGAACCTCCTGATCTTCAGAATGTAGCATTTGTACAGAAGAATAACCCAAAAATTAGCAGTGACTTGAATTAATTGACATCTATGGGCAGAGTTAACATAAAATGAATCCACTTAGAAAACCAAGCACACAAGACACTGAGACTGGACATTGTCCAACTCTATGTCAAAAGAAAAGGCTCCTGGTGGATGTGAATGTGGAGCATTCTGTCTGGCCACTTACAAAAAGCTTCTCTCACTCTTTAATCTTTACCAGTGACATTCCATCTCCATTGGCACACTCACCTTAGTTGACAAGTCTTAATTCTTGTTTTATTTCAGCAACTTGAGTTAACTCTTGTGTTATCCCAACTCAGATAAGAAAAAATCTAACTACTGTGCTCCAAAATAAAGTAATGATTGGTGCTAGGCTTTCAACATAATCTGGAGTTCCAGAAAATCCATTCCTTGGCCCTGAACAGTTTGAAACGTTTGACAAGAGGAAGAGATGTACTCACAATCAGAACATGATCCCGCCCCATCGTGATGACCGTCCGATTCACTGTACGAAGAAGCTGGACCATGATTTCTTGGATATGGTGGTAGGTAAAGGCCTGTAACATAGTCAGAGACATCTGTGTGACAACCAGACATTGTATCTGCACATCTCTTCCAAAGAACATCCAACAGTGGTCAGATGTGGTCATCACCAAGGCCTCCACCACCACAACTGCTATCACCACCACCACTATCGTCATCACTGTAGCCATTGTTATCATACCTCCATGACCATCATCACCTGGCACTGGGCACGAGGAATTTCATTAACCACCTTAACTATAAGGTAGAGATTAAGAGCCTAAGTTATGGAATCAGAATCTTTTGTTGTAGAATACTAAGTACAGAATTATTGTGCTACATTGGCTGAGTTACTTCTCTGAACCTTGGTTTCTTCATTGGTGTAACAGTCAGGATCTAACCTGGGATAGGTAGGGCATTTACTGCAGGAAATTGGTTACATGGGTGATGAAGAAGCTGAGTCACCAAACAAGATTACCTGGGGATCAGCACTAGAAGGAAGTCACTATCACCTCTGAGCTCAAGGGACAAATAGACGAGATAGTGTTTCTGGAGTCCGAGACTGGGTTTCTGTGATGGAAACTATAACCTTGGGGGAGCTTATGCAGTAGAGGCTGCATTATCCATCTTGGGGGAAATCCATGGTGAGCCTGGTTACAACATCTACAGGGTACTACCCACTTTAAATGCAAGCCACTGAACCTTGGGTAGAACTTGTCAATGCTTTCTGAGCATTTGCCATGGTGAGCAAGAGTTTTATGCATGATTACAACACAGATTCACTACATCCTCAAATCCTCTTACCAGCATAGCCTTAAGGCACAGAGTTTCATCTATGCATATCTGCGATGGTGGTCATGGACAAGTGGAAAGGCCACTTGGAATTCTAAGATCAGCAGCTCCAGGTATGAGTTCCAACTCTGCCCTTACCAGCTATGTGGCCACACTTGTAACTTAAACTCTGAGTGTCAACTTCATCATCTACAAACTGTGGAAGGTTCTCTCACCAGCCTTTCAAAGTTGATGTGAACTTAAAAGTGACACATGCAATTTGAAACAACGCACTCACCTAATTCCACTGCAGGAGATTCTGTGGGTCTGAGAAATAGCCTGGGCATCAGTAATTTTCTGAATTTTATGTGGGTTATTCTGATGGCTGAGAAGCATGACAAACGTACTGTGAAGCTCTACAAATGAAGGCTGGAATATGGAAACAGCCTGTGTCTCCAGGACCCAGCCAGAGACTGACATAAACAAAATGCTAAAGAAATGGGTGATTTAAAAAGTGGGTAACTACTCACACTCGTTCCTAAGTACCTCATTAACCTTTGCTGCATTCACCTCAACTGTAGTTTTTCTTTTAATGTAACCAATGAAAGGAAATAGACTCGTAGTTGGGGGAGGGCAAAAAAAAAAGAAAGAAAGAAAGAAAGAAAGAAAGAAGGAAGGAAAGAAAATGTGCTTATTAAAAAGCCCCCTCACCTCCCAACATGCTCTTGGTGACTATTGTTTTCCAAAGATGGATAGCCCAGAGCTTGCTTCCTCTCTCTGTCCCATACTTGCTTCTTTTGCACTTTGGCTATAACCCCCAATTCTCCAGCCCTGTAGAGCTCACCAGCAAGACATCTATCAAAGCATATATTTTACAGCAACAGCAGTCTCATGCTCCATGGGGTCCAGCTGGACCTCAATCTCTTGTTAGATTCTCTTACTAGATTAGGTGAGCTCCCCACAACCATCCAGCCCTTTCCCCACATCTACTCAGGGGTAGGGGTAAGAACATCTCCCCTCACTTCTTGGCTGTAGGTCAACCTCTCTCCTGATTCCTTCTCCTTTATTTCTTCAAGCCTTTTTACTGACTTACAATCTCCTATTTCTTACATTACATGACTGTGATGCCTATGGTAATAACAATAATAGCTAACATTTCTGAGTTCTTACTAAATACCTGGCACCTTGCTAAACACATTAACTCATCTCACGATGTGATGAGCAATATTACAATCTCCATTGTTCACATGTAGAAACTGAAGCCCAGAGAGGTGAAGTAACTTGTCCAGAGTCACACAGTTAGAAAGTTAGGGAAAAATGATTCAAACCCAGCAGTCTGGCTCTAGAGCCTGCTCCTCACCCAGGCAGACTCAACAGGAACACAGATCTCTGGCTGCTACTTGCCAGCCTCTTTCCATATGTCAAGATACATAGACCCTGACTTCAATTGAGCCAACTTCTAACTGCCTTCAGTGACTTCTGATCTTTTCTCTCCTTTTTAGAAAATCTTCAGTGCTATGTATTCATGACTCCCTTATCTTTTCTGCATTCCTTTGCAATTTCATCAACCTAAGCCCACTGCAAATTTATATAATGGTTTCCATTTGATGTTATTTTTTTTCCAGGATTACATCTCTTCTTTTACCAACAGAGATAATAAAACCCCTTTTCTCTTGACCTCCTGCCTCCTGCTTCTTTTAAATAGCCATTTCATCTTAGTCCAAAAAGCGGCAATTAGACTGCTCAGGAAGTTTGGTATTTAAAAGTGGAAAACTGTCAAATCCAATTCATTTCACTCTGAAAGCTCCCAGTATGAGAGGCTGTATAGCAGAGTGTTTGGGGATCACACAGACTTGAGTTTGAATCTCAGTTCTGCTAATTTGAGCTAGGTGACCTTGGGCAAATTACCTTTATTCTCTGAGTTTCAATTTATTTATAAAATGTGGCAAACCTCATAGTACGTGTTTGAGGTATAAATAAAGTAATGCAGGTAAATCCCTTGATATTAAGGGTTGGCACATAGTAAGCCCTCAATAAGTGGTGGCTGCAATTCATATTCCCCTGGGTCTGCATCAGCATCCAGGCTAGGCTTACAGATTCTCAGCACGTAGCAGAAAATGCAGTATAAGGCAATACATAATCTAAACTCTGGATGATATCGAATGTCACCTAAAAAAATGTATAGCATATATGCAAATAGAAAACTTTCAAGATGATAAACCTGTGCTAAGCAGTAAAAATGCAGCCACAAATCACCTACTGTTAATTGCTCTAGTGCCAGGCAAGTGGAGGGAATCTCTAGGAAAGTGTCTTCTGGGCTCAAACTAAGCAGTGGCTTATAATTGAAAAGACAAAGTCAGTCTTCCCTTTATGGGCCTGGCAAAGATATTAATCCATCCAACCTAAACACACTGCAAATAGTAGTGATTTTTCTTCTTTAATAATTACAGGCTGTGATACCTGGATGGATCTTGGAGTACTTTCTATAAGTGAAATCTTGTACATAAGCCCTGTTATATATAACATAGTGGAAGGAGAGCTGGAAAGCTGGCGGGGGGCGAGGCGGGTTGCTTCTTGCTTCACTCGAGCCCCTATGCCAGCCCTGGGACTTTGCAGAATGCCATTCAGAACCGACCCCCCACAATGTTTCCAGAATAATAATAGAACATACCATACATGAGATGATTTTCAGTAATAATGTATAGACACAGCATTTTCAAACACTGAATCAAATTATGCTGAAGGTATCCTCTTTTTTCATTCAAGGTTCATTCCTTTCATTCAAGGTTTCAAACAAGGTTCAACCCTTGTTTTGATCTCAAGCAGAAAAATCTCCCTTTGATGTGAATATGTCTTTTTTCCCCCTTAAGTTTATTTTCTTATTTATTTTGAGAGAGACAGAAAAAGTGCAAGTGGGGGAGGGGCAGAAAGAGAGGGAGACCGAGAATCCCAAGCAGGCTCTGCACCATCAGTGAGGAGCCCGATGCCAGGCTTGAACCCACAAACCATGAGATTGTGACCTGAGCTGAAACCAAGAGTTGGATGCTCAACTCTGAGCCACACAGGTGCTCCAGTTCTTTAAAAAATTTTATACTATATTTCCTCTGATTCATGATTGTCTCTTATTTTTCAAAATTCTATTTTTAAAAGTTTGCTTTGCCTCTCAGAGTCTCTTTCCTCCAAGTTGCTTCTCTTCTGTTTGCTTGTTTTGCACTCTTTTTTTACATTCAAATTGTTCTCTGTTCTCTGGAATGGGTGATGGTATGTTCATATTTTGGTATGGGTAACTGAAAGGCTGGTTGCCAACTCTGAGCATGTGAGGAGAGCTTGTGGTCTGTGAGCTTCTCTGCAGGGTGAACCAGTTGGGACAGTTAGCCAGAGAGTCTCAAATACTCAAATATACAAGTCTTTTTTTTTAATTTTAACATTTTAAAATTCTTTTTGTTTTAATTTTTTGAAAGAAAGAGTGAGCACAAGCAGGGAAGGTGCAGAGACAGAGGGGGATACAAAATCCAAAGCAGGCTCCAAGCTTTAAGCTGTCAGCACACAGCCTAACACAGGGCTCGAACTCATGAACTGTGAGATCATGACCTGAGCCAAAGTCAAACCCTTAACCAACTGAGCCACCCGGTTACCCCTATACAATTCTTTCTTCTTGTGCTGCTCAGATTCCACACACAGGCATTCTCTCACCTCTTGCCTGAAGGATTAAGCGCCAGCTGTAGCCTTCCAGAAGCCAAGTGGGACAAAAGTGTCTGAAGCTTCCGCTTCTAGGATGCATACTTTGATTGATACCTTGTTTCTAGTATGGCATCATCGACTTCCGTTTTGATGAGTGTCTCCTAGTCCAGCCCTGTTTTCTGTTTTGTTTTGTTTTATATTAAATTTAATTTACTGTCAAATTGGTTTCCATACAACACCCAGTGCTCATCCCAGCAGGTGCCCTCCTCAATGCTCCTCACCCACTTTCCCCTCTCCCCGACCCCCCATCAACCCTCAGTTTGTTCTCAGACTTCAGCCTCTACTACAAAGCTGTTTTGTCTTTACAGATTAAACCTCCAGTGACCCAGCTGCACCGGGTCAGGCTGCTTCTTCAACAGACTTGCAACCCGTCTTCCTTGTTACAGTTCCTCTCCGTCATCCCACCTCCAGGGGGACCTGGTACTACCACTTTCTGAAACGTTGGGGGAATCTTTGCTTTAGATTGGATAGATGAGTTCTCAGCTTTCCCCAATGCCAGCCTATGAATTACCTTTCCTGGACCTGCTAAGTCACTTATTCACTTTCCATATGATATCCACCTTCTTTTAGAATCCTCCCTTATCTTCCATATCAGGTTTTCATGAGGGAGCAAAACATGGGACTACAGTTTATGTATCATCTTTACAAGGGGTTTCTACACCAAATGTTTGAGTTTAAATGTTTATAAGTGAGCCGATATCATTCAAAATATTACAAGTTCATGTGATAATGTTAAATAACAAAAAATGTGATTGTGTAATGCAAATGGCTGAGGTTTTGAAAAGAGTTCCAGTGCAACCCCTAAGTTTACAGAAAGAAAAACTTCAGCACTGAGAAAGGGGGGTGGGGGTGGGAGGGTGGGGGAGGTCATGTGACCAGTGGCAGGTAAAGTCATCAGAGCAAAAATGAAAAACCAGTTCTGCTGAGCAACTCCGGGCCAACAGCTTCCTCCACTCCAGCAGGCACACAAGCAGCCTTGGTCCTTGCGTTCATGCCAAGAACAATCCCAGCTTCTCCACCTGCTTTGTCTTTAGATCTCTTTAGTAGGAAGATAAAGATCTCAAGGTCACAACTACAGAGTTAAATCCAAAGTTTTTTTTTTTAAGCCAAAAAATAATGCATTTTCTGACCACAGAAACAGCTACAATCTATGGCTGCTACTATTTTCCCCTGCTCTGCATTTCTATGTAAGAGGCCTTTTAAACTTCTTTCTTATCTCAAAGGAACCACAAACACTTAGCTAGAAAGAAAATATCCTAACTTTCAAAAGATAGTAACAGTATCATCTAAAGTAGAGTCACCTCTTTCTATGACCCCTTGAGGCAATGTGATTTTCCTTTTTTTCTTAAACCTGGAAATTGCTTCTTTCTTTTCTTTTTTTCTTTTCTTTTCAGAGAGAGAGAGAGAGAGAGGAGAGAGAGACAGAGGGAGAGAAAGAATCCCAACCAGGTTCCACACATAGCACAGAGACTGACGCAGGGCTTGATGCCATGACTGTGAGATCATGACCTGGGCCGAAATCAAGAGTCAGATGCTTAACCAACAGAGCCACCCAGGCACCCTGGAGACAACGTGATTTTCTCATGAGTTCTAGGCTTAGTGCTATCTGCCTTCTTTCTTCTTGTTTGAAGTAGTTTCCGTCCGGAAAGATTTGACTTTAACTGTGTAACACTACATTGTGGGGAGCAAGTGACAGAGGCTGCCAGGGATTCAGAGGAGGGGGAACTGGGGGTCAGCAAAGTCTAGCAGGGGGCTTTGTCACTCCCCATCATCTCTGCCTCTCCTACCCACTGGGTGACTTCCATTTCCCAGGTAGGACTTAAGCAATACCTTCATGTGGTCATAGGTGTCTCTGAACCATAAGTTAGCCTTCTTGAGAAGGGGGGAGTTTGAGTTGGTGGCAGAAAGATATAATAAAGAAGAAAAGAAGGTATGGGTCCTCATCCTGACACTGCTATTACCCAACAGTCTTGAGGTCATACCATATGCCAGGAACTGTGCATGTAGATTTGAAACCTATAATCTTACTTTTTTTTAAGGCCCATTGAAGTCCAAGATGAAATATGAGGATCGAGAGGTTTATAAACTTGCCCAGACATTATCCACTCCTAAGTGGACACGCCTGAACGCAAGCTCAATTCTGTCTAATTCTGGGCTCTTTCCAAAGCATGGTGGTGGTGCTGGGAGGTGAGAGTGCTTTGGATTCCAGGCTTATAACTACCACCGCCTCCATCTTTTAGGATCACAGAAATGAATAGATGCAGCAGCACTTTGTAGATGATAAATCATTCTGCAAATTTGTCCAAAGTTAACAATAAGACAAACATTTGTGTGCACAGCTGTTTATAGCATATTGTATTGCTTTTAATATCCAAATGCACCAAGCAAGATAAATATCCCCAAGTCTGGGATCCTATTATATAAACGACAGCTTATCCATGCAATAGAGTAGGAGAAGGTAGATATGCCTTGACCTGGACAGATATCTTTAACACACTCAGTAAAAAGAGACTACAGAGCACCATTCATAAGCCCATTTATGTTCGTGAAAAAATATTTTTCTATGTCCAAAAAGTCTGTAAAAATAATGGTACCCCAGAGCAGAGGTAAGAACGAGAGATGTGAGGTTAGAGGGATAATTTTACTTCCTGTGGTTTGTTAGAATTTTTCATAATAATCATATATGATAATAAAGAATATAGAAATTTTTCCCAACCGGAAAAGAATGAATGTCAGTCTACACACCCAAGAAATCGTATTCACAGGGATGGAGTGGATACACAGCAGGGGCCACATTGTGCTGCAGGCAGGCCTGTGGTGAGGCGCGAGGGCACTCCCCATCCCCTAGACCTTCCACCCCGTGCCAAAGCTGCCATAGAATCCTGGTGCTCACAAGTTGGAGTGAAGTTGTCAGTGTTACTGGGCTGACAAAAGAGCGCTACAAAGTAACACGGATTAACCCTTTTAAAAAGGCACAAGTATGAAATGTTTTATCCATTTATCAAATGCTTTTAACTTCCATTTTCTAGAAGGTAGGGGGAAAAAATCTACTTAAAGCAACCAGGAAAAAGCACAAAACCATCACGTCCAACAACAAAAAAATCCCATTGTGCTTAGAGAGAAACATTGCTGTTATTCAGATCCTGTAAGTTGCTTTGTGGGAACTTTTATTAAAATACACTGGACCCTCCAACCTGAAGCCTAGAGCGAAAAAAATTAAGCCTTCTTAGGTCTGTAAGTCTAACATCTCAGCGCTGATGAATGGGGACTGGTTGGACCCACTTATGAAGATGTACCACGGAGACGCTCTACTTTTGTGTTCAGTTCTTCAAAACGGGAGGAGTCTATGAGATTGTATAAGGAGAAGTGGATAAAGAACACAAGTAACAATTGTTGAATTCTTACTGTGTGCCAGACTATGGACTGTGTGCTTTGTATTTATAATTTCAGTGTGTCTTGGGAAAACCCTGGGACAAGTATTAGCCCAATTTAAGATATAAAATAAGATTCATTCTGATTGTTAATACCACTCAGTATTTATTGAACACTTAATGTATGTCATTTACCATAATAATACTGTTTTATATGAACCATCTCATTTAATTCACAGAATAATCTTAGAAAACTGCTATTCTAATTCTTCCTATATTACAAATGAGGAAATTCAGAGGTTAATGTAACTTGTCCTAAGTCACAGAATTACAAGTGATGGAGGTGGATTTGAACACATGTCTTCTTGGTTGCTAGGCTTATGTGTTGTGCACACAGGTATTTATAGAAATTTTGTATTATTTACAACATCTAAATGTAACAAGCAAGATACATGTGCAAATGGCCCTACAGCAATGGGCTCCTTTAAGATTTCCATTGTAGAAATGGAAGTTTGTAAACTTTTTGTAATATTTCAAAAAAAACTTAACAGAAATTGTGCACTCATTCATCTTCAGTATCACCACATGGGCTTATTAATTACAATGTCAAGATTTCTTGTTTGCATGAGAACTACAGGTCAATACTCTGTTTAACTCTGCTGGTCAGAAAATTCAGAACGGTGCATATATATTATTCTTTTTTTTTAAATAATGAGTCAACACATCACTTAACGTTTAATACATGTTTCTTGTTTGGGAGACAATGTATTTTAAAATGTGCATCCAGTGAAAAACGGTGGGTGAAAACTGCTTGGTGGTGACAACATTTTCTATTATTTATCCAGAAAGTCATTCAAAATGTGGCTTCTGTGTCTCCATGCCAGGGCTGCCTGATGAGCTTTCTCCCTCCCTCCAATACTGACCTCCTCTCCATCCCTTCCATTGGCAGCCTAGTGTTTCTATTCTCTTTCCTTTGTTTACTTTTGCTTTATGCCTTTGCTTTATCACCATACTTCATCCCTGATGCCAGGATGGCTTCAGCCACAGGCAGAGAAGTTGCCTGTGGAGATCAACATGATTCTTCCCCATCCCAAATGAATTCCCAAATATATCTCCAACTGTTTATTGATACTTGAAATTCCATGGAGAGAATGTCATTCTTTTTTTTTTTTTTTTAATTTTTTTTTCAACGTTTATTTATTTTTGGGACAGAGAGAGACAGAGCATGAACGGGGGAGGGGCAGAGAGAGAGGGAGACACAGAATCGGAAACAGGCTCCAGGCTCTGAGCCATCAGCCCAGAGCCTGACGCGGGGCTCGAACTCACAGACCGCGAGATCATGACCTGGCTGAAGTCGGACGCTTAACCGACTGCGCCACCCAGGCGCCCCGAGAGAATGTCATTCTTTGACTTAAGGCTAATTCTCTCCTGTTAAAATGCAGCCCTGATTGAAAACTTTAAAACATTAGAATACAAACCCCTGTGAGTTAAGAGCCATAATGCATCCACTACTATAGGTTGTGCATCATCCCTGAATTCCTTGAAGATAGGGATTAAATCTGGTTATTGTTTTAGGTTCAACACCTAGCACAAATACCTGGCACACAATAAGGAATCACCACATCAATTTAATTTAATTAATTAATTAGAAAAGCTCACATGAAGTGTCAGGTAATTTGTCAAGATGCAAGGAGAGGTTCTTAGATGAGGGGATGGAATCAGAATGGAGATTCTGGAAGCTTCCGGGCATGGACTTCCTCAATTGTACTGATAACACAGCTTGACCTCACACAATGACTAAAGGGTTCTTGGACAGGAGAAAAGAGGAATAAAAAAAATATACACAATCTTCCACCCTCCTTCCTACAGTGAAAATACCCATAATCACCCAGCCATCCTCCAGAGAAAGAACATAGACATCAGACAGCTCACTTTGTGATGAGTGATCTAGTTTCCTCAGCAGGACCTCCCCAAATCAAAATCCTATTGTCCTCTTTTTTTTTTTTTTTGTAAAATGGAATCTCTCCCCACAAATCCCTCCCAATTCAGGTAGGCACAAAACTAAGTTCAGAGACAGATCTCATGAAACACCCCAGTATCCTATGCCTCAGCCAAAACTCAGAGCCCACTCTCACTGACTGCTTAGGAATTGATAACACCAGAAACGTTAGAAAAATTACCATCAATGTGAGGCTTTAAAATCTTCCTGTCCAACCTCTTTTCCTTTGACGGGAAATTATGGAGAAAGTAGGCCAATTTAAAATGTAAGAGAATTGACCAGCAAAAAGCAATAAATCTGAGGAATAAATGTGAATCCTCTGATCTACGTGTGCAGTTACACAGACATCAGTGCTGTTTTTTTAGCTCAGACTGGATATAATTAAAACCCTCTCCAGAATCTCATCTCAGAACAAGCAATAGAGGCTGTGCATCTCTCCATGGTGCTGATAAAACACTGCCTTCCAGAACTAGGGCATTTCTCCTCTTGAGAAGTATGAAGTCTCAATCTCTCTCTCATGCTCTCTCTATATCCTTCTCTCTGTCTCTATATCTCCGTCTCCCTTGACCACCACAGTGTGTGTCTTTGCTTTAATTTTGATAAATCATTTGCAATTTATTTTATTGTTCCATAATTGTAATGATGATTTCAATATATTTTTACACTCCTATCATGTGTCTGATATTTACTATCATCCCCACCCAACTCTTTTTGGAAAGTTTAGGTTGTATGTTCCCTCTTCTACCACTATCTCTCTGTGGCCAACCTATTTCCCACAACAAATTTGGAAGGGGGAGAACTAGTTTATTTTCTGATTTATTATAAATTTTCCAATTTGATCTATGGTTTCTGGTGGTTTTTCTAGACGAAAAGAAGATGCCCACCTTACTTCCCAGTCTCCATAATATACTCAGCACCACCACTTATAACCCATATCTCTGATCCTTCCCTGATCAGCTGCAAACAGGAAAGCCTTTCTTCTGAATGTTCAGCTCCTTTATACGCTCAGCCAGTGACAGCCCAGCCTAAGTGGTTAGTATAACCAACTCAGCTTGAAACAGATCTATGTGTTTATTCCTAGAAGTACATTAAGAGTTTCTTTCCAATGAGCGTGTGGGATCTAGAAGTAGTATTCTGCTTTCAGTGTTCCTAGGTCTAGAGATGAATTTAGAACTTTGGGGCAGTGCCTAAACATTGAGTTGCTGCCCCACCCCAAACTCCTATCCTACAAAAATGAAATAGCCAGGGTAGCACTCATTATCACTCAGTATCTCCAGAAACATACTTTGAGTATCTATTTTAGTAGTTGATACTATGGCTGCATTTCTAGAATAACCTAGGGACTTTCTTTTTTTTTTTTTTAAATTTTTTTTTAACGTTTATTTATTTTTGAGACAGGGAGAGACAGAGCATGAACAGGGGAGGGTCAGAGAGAGGGAGACACAGAATCTGAAGCAGGCCCCAGGCTCTGAGCTGTCAGCACAGAGCCCGACGCGCGGCTAGAACTCACGGACTGCGAGATCATGACCTGAGCCGAAGTCGGCCGCTTAACTGACAGAGCCACCCAGGCGCCCCGGGACTTTCTAAATATATAAATATTTTCATGCCCAGGTTCTACCCCAGACTAACTCTAAATCTCCAGGCATTGCTATTTTTTTTTGAAAGCTCTTCATATAATTCTGATATGCAGTGGAACTGAATACCACTGACTTACTAGGTGCCATGTTCTGTCCTGAGTTCTGGGGATTTTGGGACAGAGAAAGCCTAGTACCTGCTTTTAAGAAATAAGTCCATTGGCAGGGTATTACTAGGGAAGAGCCATACAGTGAGGAAAGGCCATAACAGTGTTATCACAAAGTGCTGAGTAAACTCAGAAAAGACATAAAAAACCTAATCTAGGGGAATCTGGGATGATGTCCTGAGGGAGGTGCTATTACAACCAGCCAGGTAAAATCTGCACTTGATATACTCTTTGCTATAATAAGTAGGGCTTTATAATAAGAGTGCTTTTCTCTAATAAGAGTATAATCTACCAACACATTACTAACCCTTATATATTCTTCCAACCCCTTTCCCTCAGCCTGTGTCAAGTCTCACCCTGCTCACATACATTCTTACCTGCTCCCTGGAATTCTGATTATGATCTTCCCATAATCACAATGTCTTCATAAAACAGAGTTTACCACATCTTAGCCTTGGACTGCAGGCCACTCCTTGAGGAAGTTCAGCCCTTTGAGTCTGGTGAGGTTTTATTTCTTTCAGGCACTAACCCAGCTATCCTAATCATCTGCAGCCAGCTCATCCTTCCCACAGAGAGCAATCAGATGGATTTTTACCTGTGTTTGAGATCCCCTTCTCCCCCTGGTCACCTGCCAATCTCCTACTCAAAAAAAAAAAAAAAAAAAGTTCAATAATCATCTTCAGGAAGCCTTTTCCCACTCGACCTCTCTCAACCCCTACCTCACCCTAGGTAGGGTTGGTTGTTTTTTTTTTTTGAGTTCTCACAAAACCTTACTCAATATTTATTTGAACTAAGGTACCATATCTATCAATTTTGAGTGTCCTAGTGTAGCATCCCCTTGACATAGCACCAAGTACATGTATAAATATGTGAAGTGAATGTGTCAATGGATGGATGGATGATTGGACAGATGGATGGAAGGATAAATATATGGGAAAATGATACTCCTAAATTTATTTTGTATCTTATCAATTCAGAGTTTAGTGCAAAATAATAGATGTGCTAAGTTATCTCTTCTCAAAGCAAAGATGCTTTCTTTTTCTTACATGCACTTTCTTTTCTTCTTTCACTGTTTACCCTATAACCAAGATGTGGTGTTATAACTTGTCTTTCAGAGTAAGTTTCAAGTAGATAAATAATTAGTCTTCTGAGGGTATTCTGGAAGATTATAACTATTCCTTTCCAACCTTCCCTGAATTGTGTCATTCCTTGCCCCTAGATATGAAAGCATTCCCTCTGCTCCCTAAAGACTGGTTCTATTCACAGAAGAAAAAATATTCCACTTTTCACAGTGGTTGCTTTCAGACTCTACTTATCATATTTCTAGCACCTCTCCATGAGTTTCTTTGAAGCATATCTGCCCTTTATTACCTACCCACAGCCACAGTGACAGTCAAGCCAGAGGAAGACATAAACAATACCAGTCTTGTCTCCATTTATACATTTCTAATACCTCACAAAAATGTGTATGATAAATTATAATGTCTAACAAAACCAACTAACTCTTTTATCTCCTAAGATTACACCTCTAAATTATGTGGAGTTTTAAAAAATTCACTATTTATTGCACAAACATTATCAAAAACAAAAATGACATCATATACCCATAAGCCCAGCCCTAAAACACATCTAACTTATTGTTCTATAATGCCCTCAAGTCTTTTTCATGAAACTCTATGCAACATGTAGACAATTTGTTTCCTGCTTTCTCCACTTAACATGGCATAAACATTTTTATTATCATACTTTTTGGCCAAAGGGAAGGCTCTGTTTGTACTTACCCTCTGAGGTGGTATAGGGGAAAGATTTAGATATAGACAGATTGAATTCTGTTTCTGCCAATAACTTGCAAGGTAGCCTAAGTCTATTTACTTAAACTCCTGTAAGCCTCAGTTTGTTCATCAGTAACATGGGCACGATAACAGCTAACTCACAGAATTGTGGTAAAAATTGACATCTGTATACACGATGCTTGACAGTGTTTGGCTTAAAACAGGCATTCATGGATGTGTGACTCAGGCGTAACAGTAATATTTTTAAAACATGGATCTATCATGAATTAGAATACAAAGTACACACAAATAATTAAGATAAAACACAAGGTTGAATTAAAGTAAATTCCACCTTTGGGTTCCACACCCAGAACACTGAGAGTTTATATTCACTCGCCTGAAGTTAGAGATACTTAGGTAGAAAAGCTTGAAAATAACTGAAATCTATCAGCACTCTTTCATAGATATATTTGAGCGATCTGCCTCAGATCACAGACTGTCAGGACTAGAACTGGAAATAGAGCTCACGTGTTCTCAAAAGCTGCTGAAAGGCTTTAATACCAAATATCACCTTTCCTGTTACCACCACCTCAACCAATACAGCACAAAAAGGAGACATGATTAATCAATTAATCAAAACTTTTTTTGAGGGATTACACTGTGGCAAAATGAAAGAAGAAACATAGACTAGGTATCAACATGGTAGTCATGACTAACAAAATATTAGGAAGCAGTAAACTAATGCTCAGAGAGGCCATGGAACTTCTCCAAGAGCACACACTTAGCTAGCAGTGAACTTGGGAGGCTGAATCCACATCTGCATGTCCCCATAATCTTTCAACTAGAATTTAACTTAATGAAAATCATCAGATATGTTCTGACTGCCCAATCTGTGCCAGATGCTGTGTAGGATATGGCAGTGAACAAGATAGATACAATCCTGGCATCCAAGGGGCTTGTTGTCTAGATGAGAAAACAGACCACTTAAAGGTGAGCAAAGTGTGGTGAGTGTCAGGTAAGGGAAAGCACTTACAATGTTTGTAAAATATTCAGGCAATGAGGACATGTAAATGTGAGCCTCTACTCTTTGTCCCCAAATTCAATTACACTATAGGTTAAACATGCTTACACAGGCTGGCCTGGGAATTTGACCACCATCACTCTTCTGCATCATTTCTGTGGGAAAATGTGTGCTGAATTCTAAACTGATTCAGGAGCACAACAATGCTCAAAGCTGGGAGCACAACCATACTCAAACTTGGTACCTGCTTTTTATATGATGTTTTAATGCATCAGCAGCAGATTTACCTTTCTCATTAGCTTCTGCTGACTATCAAACATAAAATTAGCATCAGCATGTATTTCTAGAAAGTAGAGCAACTGGGATGGGAGGATCAATCAAACCACAAAGATTAATTATTGAGTATCTGCTTGGAATTCGGCACTGTGCCCAGAAAGTGCAGAAATATAGAAGAAATATAAGACTGGGTCAGCCCTATCCTTAGAGAGCCTGTGAACCAGATATAGGATATCCTATATCTACATAGGAGTAATTCCAGGAAGTAATAGGTTGTGTCAAAATTTCGAGAGACTGGGGTGGACATATGACTGTGGAATGGTTAGGTGAATCAGAGATCAGGGAAGTTAAGCCCGGCTTCATAAGACAGCTATAATTTGGATATTTGGGGAGAATTCATCATGGCAGTGGGAGGAGGTTCATCGTGGAGAAAGGCATAAGTTAAGATGGGTTCTGAAATAATGAATAGACCATTGAGGCTAATGTTGGGAGTATTGGGGAATTAGGTCTTACAGGTAGTTCTGAATGAAAGAGCATTTTGTCTTAATCACTTTTGTGTTCCCAATGCCTAGAATGGTACCTGGTAAATAATGGGTCCTCAGTTAATATTTAGTGAGCTGTGAAATAGAAAGACAATGCATTAGTTGAAAAGAGAAAATAATTTTTAAAAAGTGCTAGTCCTCTTTCAACATAAACCAGACAAGCATAACATGATAAGAACAAATGTAAAACTGCACATAATTAAGGGCTAAATGTGATAGTAAAGCCAAAAGCTGTCAGAATGCAGCAGGGAAAGTAAGACAGGGCAAAAGAATCTGTGATGATTTTTTTTTTTTAGATTATTTATTTATTTTGAGAGAGAGAGAGGGAGGGAGGGAAGGGGGGAGAGAGAGAGAGAGAGAGAGAGAGAGAGAGAGAGAGAGAGAGAATCTCAAGCAGGCTCCACGCTTTCAGCACAGAACATGACATAGGTCTTGATCCCATGAACTGTGAGATGATGACCTGAGCCAAAATCAAGAGTCAGTCACTTAACCGAATGCCCCTCACCTGTGATGATTTCTTAATGGAAGAGGCAATTTCGTCAGGTTTATTAGGAAGGGTAAGGTTTGGCTCTCAGAAATCACAATTCAGATGCTCACAGGGTGAGGCAGATAACACAGACACAAGAAACCTATTATCTAGAAGCACGACAGGAAGTGATGGCACTGTGGCTTTTACTAAATAAGTTGGTGAGCCAGACAAAATATATGTGTGGACTAGATTCAGGCTGTGAATCACCAAGTGGACAACTGGACAGCGAAAAGAAGAGAAAGAGTACATTCCAGATGGAGGAAAGGGGTAAAGGACAAAGAAGACAGAGCATGAAGGCCTGGGGGGAGCCCCAGAGACTGGTCTCACTAGAATGCAGAATGTTGGCTGAAGACAGTAGGAAATGGAGTTGCAGGAGAGAAAAGCTAAGCTGAGTTTGGATTCCAGGTAGAAGAAAAGGTAATAGATGGAGAGTCAAAGATAGCTTCAGTATGGTGTGTTGCTTGGAGAAACTGTGCTGAAATTAAACATTTTATTTTCTAATCTGAGCTGCTAAATCAATGACCTTTATCTCTAAGACCAATGTTGCCTGAAACTTCCTGAGAATATGTCCATTCTAGAACTCTTCGATTGTTTTCTGAAAACTTTTCCTGTTCTATTGCCAGGTGCTGCCCCCAGATTGTATATGACAGTTGGGGCGCTATAGAGAGAGCTGTGGATCAAAAGCATCTTCAAACACAGAGCAATGCCTTCCTTGCTTAACACATTTCACTTAAGGATTTACATTTACACCAGTTGAACAAATCAAAGTTATGGTTCCCTCAGTAACTGTAACCTGGACCAAACATTGCTATATTTTTCTGCTGCCAAGCAGGCTTTTAACTCATGCCTCCCAACTGTGAAGGGGAGATTTAATTCAGACATTATGCAAGAAATGCTTTTTGGAAAGCAAGTGGCTGGCCCAGCGAAGGTTTCATGTAAATGGCTGTTCCTTGCAACATGTGCTTTTATGCAAAGGTTCCCTGCAGACAGAAATCTTCCAGAGCCCCTCCATAGTCTTTCATGGTGAACAGAGAGGTACCTTCTCCACTCCTGCAAGCTGTCACACTTGATCATTCATGGGTCAGAGCCCAGCTTTGTTATATTGAAGGCACTCAGTGTCAATGAAAGGCACTACATGGAGCCAAGACTGGATGACAGAGTAAGGCAACTAGGGCACTTGCCCAGGAGGCAAAATTTAAGGGGCATCAAAAAACTCAGTAACAGATACAAATCAAGTTTAATGTCATATTTTTAGAAATAAGAATTAGTGCAAAAAATCCATAATGAACAGGAGCGCCTGGGTGGCTCAGTTGGTTAGGTGTCTGACTTTGGTTCAGGTCATGATCTCATGGTTCATGAGTTCAAGCCCTGAGTAGGGCTCTGTGTTGACAGCTTGGGGTCTGGAGCCTGCTGGTCTGGAGCCTGCTTCGGATTCTGTGTGGGTCTCTCTCTCTGCCCCTCCCCCACTTGCTCTCTCTCTCTCTCTCTCTCTCTCTCTCAAAAATAAATAAACATTAAAAATTTTTGAAAAATCCATAATGAACAAAATATCAAAATGTATTTTTTTTAATATTGCATTGATATATTATTTTTTCTTGATTACTGAATTTTGGTGCCCTCTTATACTTTGCCATCATCCCAGGCAAGTACTTCATTTGCCTTACCCTTTTCTGTCCTGAGGGGTAGTCCAGGTGGGTGAGGGACAGAACAGAGAGAGCAAATACGGAGAGGCCATTGT
This sequence comes from Leopardus geoffroyi, assembly GCF_018350155.1. Classification (NCBI taxonomy): domain Eukaryota; kingdom Metazoa; phylum Chordata; class Mammalia; order Carnivora; family Felidae; genus Leopardus; species Leopardus geoffroyi. Next base: position 179,205,053 of record NC_059326.1, read on the forward strand.
GGATTTGGCTGTAGGCAAACTCCTTTAAACTTTGGTCATGGCAGATAAAGGAATATTGAAGAACATCTCAAGAAGTATTTCTAGTTGGTATTGATGGAACAAAATGTGTTGGATTATTAATTTTATTGGAGAGAATTTTAGTCAACCATCAACAAAAGCTGTCTTCTAATTTTCCAGGTGGATTCTCTGAGAATAAACGACACAAGGACCATCTGGTAAGTTATGCCAAACTACTCACTTTCCAAGCCTACCAAGCAAAGATCAAGTGACATTCAAGTCCCACATGTTGGCCGAGGAAACATCGCATGGACAGTGTTGTCAAATAGCCCAAGTGAAATGCTATAGCCTGCAAAGTCCTTGAGCCCAGGACAGGCTTTTATGCTCTTCCACATTCCCAGTCCCCAGAGCCTAGTCCTGGGTTAGTGCATGCTAACATTGGTTTAATCAATTGCTCATTCAGTGGGAAGTTACATTTTGCCTCCAGACAGGCTGGAGCACTTCACAGGGTGGAATCCTCCAGTAAGGCCAATCATCTGTTGGCAGATTTTGCTATTGTCTCTGATAAAGCAGAGAAAAACCCTTATCTAACAGAATCCCTTCACATTGGACTAGGCATGCTTTGGGGAACTGTTCATCCTCAAAATGCATTCTTTGCAAGTGAGCAATCATTCCTCAAATACTTCAAAGATAAGCTTTTAAATTTTTCTGAAATATTGTTAGCTTCATGGACAAGTTGCAAAAATGGTACAGAAGTTCCTATGTATCCTTCATACAGCTTCCCTTAATGTTAAAATCTTAATGTTAACATAACCAGAGCACAATTACCAAACCAGAAAATTCACATTGGTACAACATCATTAACTAAACTACAGACTTTATTCTAATTTTTCCAGCATTCCTTCTAACATCCATTTTTTGGTTCATGATCCATTTCAGTATCCCACATTGAATTCAGCTGTCATGTTTCGTTAAGTCCCCTCCAATCTGTGACAGTGTTTCATCTTTCATGACCTTAACTTCTGAAGGGTACTAGTCTGTCATTGTTTAGAATACCCCTCAGTTGGGGCTTGTTGAGCATTTTCTCATTATTAGATTGAGGTTGTGCATTTTTGGCAAGATTCCCCACCAAAGTGATGTTGTCCTTCTCAGTGCATCTTATCAGAAGGCAAATGATGCTGATATGTATCTTTCCTGGTGATGCTCCTTTCATCACCTGGTTAAGGTGGCTGCTGCCAGGTTTCTCCACTGGAAAGGTACTAGCTTTCCTTGTGTCATTAAAAAGTGGATTCTTTGGGAAAAATACTTTGAGATTATGCAACGACCTTGTTTCTCCTCACACTTTTGCCCATCATCTTTAGTCCCCATTGGTGGTTCTTCCTTGTAACAAGATTATTGTGGTGTTTGCCTAATCAAAAGTGAATTTTAATTATCTATAAACCCTATTTAAGGTCCAAGGACCAAAACCTGCTGAGGTAAAAGACAGCACTCTCCTGTCAAATGTACCTTTCCCACAGCTTTGTGGGGTTGGACACCCAGTTTAGGTACAGCAAGCCTCTGGCACCCAACTCATCATCCCCACCCCTCACCTGTGCAGGAATTGGTGCTCTCTTTCTCACTGGCCTATGTAAACACTCAATACTACTAGAGAAGAAACCATTGCCAATAAATAAGAATCACCGTGGGAAATGGAACATATTTCTATATCTCTGCTCTAGGTTGAGTGTTTAGTTTGTTTTAAAATTGCTACATCCCTGGCATATCCTCTCTTTGACCGTGAGAACTTGTAGACAGTAGAACCAAGTCTGTTAGGGAGAAGAAAAGCATGGCAGCAGCTTCCCTGTGCTTTGGGGTTTTTATTGTTTTTGGCAATTCCATTGGGTCTCGGCAATGGTGTGCTGGTAAAAGTTTATCGACTGGCTCTCCAGGAAGACAAAAACAGAGGCCTGGATATATGGTGTTTGCCAGTTCTGTGGTATGAGGACTCCTTTCATGATTGATTTCAAGCCACCAACATGACATCACTGAACAGAGTTAGAGAAGAGATGGGCAGCCGCAGAAGAGCGTTAAACAGCATTCCTATTGCAGACACAATAGATTCAAATAACCTCACGCACACAAATAAGAATAAAGTGTAGTAAGATAATTAGGAAGGGATGTGTTTTGAATATCTATTTATCACATTTGATTTTAATATGGCTTATTTAATTATAGATACCTATATAAATTTTTAATAATGGCAATTATTTAACAAATAACTCATAAAATTCCTAAAAATTTAACACTTGGTTCCCTTGAGTGGTGTGAGCCAGCTCCAGCACACCACCTCATACAGTAGTTATCATGAACGAAATTCAGGAACACCCCAAAGGAGCCCCTGAAAAGGGAGGATGACACTTTTCTCCAGACCCTCCAGGAACCCATATGAAGTCCAGATGCCCTGCAGGGAGTGGCTTGGCTCCAGCAGCAGCATCTGTGGCCTTTTGGCAAGCCTCCTGTGGAGGCTGTGAGGGCTTCAAAGCATCTGGCTGCCACCAGGCCTGGTTCAAGATCTACTTTCGGTGCTAATAGGGTGCAGAGTCCTTCCCAGGCTCAGTACCTATTTCCCATTCTCCCAGGAGGCCACTTGGCCCTTTACTCTTCTTAAAAGAATTATAGGCTTAGAACAATGGGAGGAGCATAGGAGGGAAGGGGAACAGAGAGGCAAGAAGAAAAGTCACATGTACTGAGTATGGATTATATGCCAGGTACAGTGCTGGGGTGGTTTCACAGATGTTCTTGTTCACTGTAATCCTGGCACATGGGGAAATAGCATCCCCATTTTACAGAGAGAGTATATGACTTCTCAAGATTCCCAAGCTAATAAGATGCAGATGAGAATGTATCCCCAGCTCTGCTTATCACTATAGCCTCAGCATATAGAACACTGCTCTAGAAGTATTTGTGGGATGCATACATGAATGTAGCCTGACCCCAAAGTCTATGCTCTTACCTCCACATGGAAATGAAGCTGGAGAAAGTGTTCTTAAATAGTAAAGTGTACATGTGAAAAGGCAAAAGGCAATGTGATGTGTGAGGGTTTGTTGACTTGAGAGTGAGATGAAGGGATTCCTGCCAGGCTCTGCCTTTTGCTAACTCTCTGACCTCATTAGGAGTGCTACCTACTCTCTCTCTGAGGCTTGGCTTCCTCACCAGTAAAAGGGGGATAATAAAACCTACCTTTCCCATGTGGTTGCCAGAAACAAATAATTATAATACATGAGAGAGCACTTTGCAGGCTAAAGTGTGCTGGGAAAGAAAGTGTATAATATGTCACCATCCGTGACATCATAATGTTATTCTACTGGCCTAGAAAGGGCAGATTTAACACCAAGGAAGCAGAGGAAGAGCAAGGGGTAAAAAGAAAATGGCCTTGGACATAGCAGAAGGTAGAGGATTCTCATCTATTTCAGCTTTAATTTGGAGGCTTAATTAGCTGCTCTCTGTTTGGGATGCACCACAGACAAGAGAATTTTTGCAAGCCTTGTCTCCCTGCCTTTTGTTTGAAATATGAGGGAGCATATAGGTTAGAAGAAAACCCTGCTGCTTCTGCATGGCAGTATTGATTCCTAGGAATTAAATGGTAATTCAAAGAGGCAGCAGTGGCCTCCCTTCAACCCTGCATCAAGCAGGCTGCCTGGGATTATCAGAGAGCCCAGAACTAGGGTGGCCCTGGGGGGTGCACTTCAGAAAAAGACACCCAAGTACAGACTTGCAGAGTCTGCTTCTTTCCCACATGGCAGGTCAGAGGCAGGGCTGGACCAAGAACACCCTCTAGCCTAGACTGCTCCCTGCATCCACCATAGTCCCTTCTCCACCCATCGGAACCCTAACAGAGCTGCTGATACTATTTCCCTTTTGTGTCAATATCTGATCCCCTTCACAGGAGAGGCATGAGTGTGAGTATTCATGTGTGTGTGTGTATACGTGTGTTTAAAAATACGTGTACCCCACATCACATGTGCATATTCAATATATTAGACAAAGCAGTCATAGCAGGTGGGGGAAGTAGGGGAATGGGGAAAAAAAGATGGAGATAAAAGGTAAGAAACCCCCCCTCCCACACACACACACAAACAAAAACACAAACAAGGGAGGACCTTGCACATACCAATGATGGTAACATGTTATAAACTGAGGGTAGGTAATTCAAGCCCTGCACCTGACATCCAAGGAATGCAAAATGAAAAAAGATAATACCTTCCTAGCTCTCAGAGCAGAAGACCTGAGGGGGGGAATCAAATTCCACCACTGATTTGGGCAAATAATATTCATTCATGTATTTATTCCTACAGCAGATAGCTTCGTGAGCCAGGCATTATGAGGGGAGGGTTGCTGTAAGATTTGTCTCTGTCCTCACAACATTCCTGATCCTACAGACACAGAAGTCTGCAGAGGATGACAACACAGAAGCCACGACAAAGTGGGCACAAGCTGCTCCTAGACCACAAGAGAGGGGTCAGGGAAGAGGTTAGTGAAAGAGTTTTAGCGGAGCAAGAGGATGGAGAACAAAGGTGGAATTGGTAAGAGGTGAGGCTGAAAGTGTGAAGCTTTGCTCCCTGAGCTTCTGAGCTCAAAGCCTGGCAGGGGACACACACAGGAAAGTGTAACACCAAGCAATTAGTGCTATAATGTCAGTCTGAATATGCGGTTAGGAAGACACAGAGAAGGAAGCCCCGAATTCTGTTTAGGGGTTTGTGGAGGGGGAGGGGGAGGGGGGGTGATGAAGACATGGAACTGAGAAGACTTCAGAAAGGAAATATCTGAGCTGAACCTAAAAGGTAATTAGGACTTTACTTGCATAGAAAGAATGGGAATTGAGGACATTCCAGGCAAGAGAAAATGAATGAGCAAAAGCCCTCCCTACCAGTGTCTCAGCTGATAAATACAAATATCAGAAATCCCACTGACTATGACTGATAGAGTGCCTTGGTTAACCCCCCGTCTCCCACCAAGATTTAGTCAATGGGCTCAAAGAGTTTTAAAAAATAAATAAAAAGCTGATTCTGCGCATTCTCTACCTCCGTGAGGCGAGGCAGGTATAACCAATACCATCTCCTGTTCAAAATTAAGAGTCATCTTTACATACTTTATGATTGCTAAGCAGGGTACAAAATGATGACTCTTCTTTCTGTTAGAGGAGTGAAACATAAAAACGAAAAGCCTGTTTTAAGAGAGGGAAAAACACTCCCTCTGGGTTTGGCGCAAAATTAAATCTTATGAGTTACTCAGCAGCCAGAAAGGCACAGAGCAAAGCCAGTGTGAAACAGCCTTTCAAAGTAACTGGAGTTGATGGCTAACCTTGCTCAGTAAGGGGGAAAGAGGAGTTACACAGGCAGAAGTCAGGCCTTTATCCTTCACCTGAGCCTGTCCCTTTCCTATGCCAAGTGCAACTCAAGCAAGCTGGAGGAGGGAATTTAACACTATCATTAAAAAAAAAAAAAAAATCCATACCCAGGCTAAGGCAGACATCATCCCCTGAGTCATATGCCACCCAGGGTTACACTGAATAAAGTAATAACAGGAAAGCAGAGCTTCCTTATGCCAGGCCTGCTGTGCTGGGCTGTAATTACCCAAACGATGACAATCAATTGAAGACAAGCATCCTCTCCCATCCCCCAAACACACAATGCCCCCCAAAAGGAAGCTTGGCATCCTGCACTATAATTTCTAGATTTCCACACATGGTTCTACCCTGAGCAATGGTTCCCGCAGGTAGATATAGTCTATACTTGGGAAGGGAGACAGGCCAACAAAGCAACAGTAAAAGGGGATGGCTATGCTACTGTCAGCAGAGAAGAACCAAACAACCAGAAGAAAAATCCAAGACATTTACCCCAGGAGGCTTTTTTATTTTTCCTCCAAATTTCCAATTTTGAGAAGTCAGTGCCTGTAGAAACCAAAGAGCACACCCGACAGTCTGGATTGTCAAAGTCAGATCTTTGCACCGGCCATTCCCCACTACCGCATGAAAATGAATTTATGAGTACAAATGAATGTGCTTGAAGATTTTGCCATTTTACGGTTTATTAAATGCCATATTGGAAGATGCTAGGTTTTATAGACTGGAAAGGGCTCTTTAATTGAGAAGGTAAAGGAATCAGGATGAGCCCAACCATTCTTCCATTTCCAGTGAATATTGAAAATAAAGAAAAAAAATAGGTCACATTAGAGTGATGGTTCTTAAAGTATAGTCCTTGGACCAGTAGTATCCACATCACCTGGGAACTCAGAAAAATAAATGATCAGGTCCCATCCTCCAAATGTAAGGATCAGAAACCTGTTTTAACAGCTCCTCCAGGTCAGAAAGTTAAAAACTTTCTGCAACTAGAGCTGTGGTCCTCTGCCCTGGCTGCCTCCTATCACCACCTGGTAAACTTGCCCTTGTGATGCCCCCACCAATCCCAAGCCAATTAAGTCAGAATGGCTGGGACCAGGGCCTTGATGTAGCTGCTTTAAAAACTCCTCTGATGATATACATGTGCAGCCAGAGTGGAGAGCTGCTACATACCAGAATAAGAGAGATTTAGATTAGATACTTGGGGACTTCTGATTGTCAGTTGAGTTCAAAGGGATAATGGCAACTAAATGAGTCTCCTTGGTGGAAGGAAAACCTTTTGAGAAGAAGAGAGGTTTCCATGTTCATGAGCTGAAGAGGTTTGCTGCAAAGCTCACGTAGAGCATCAGAATCTCATACCAAACCCAATGGTAACAACTGTATTTAATAAGTCATCCAGCAAAGAGAGTTGCTCACCCAGGGAAAGGGGTGGGCTAGGCCCCATAGGCAGAAGTCATTATAAAAGCAATGCACTCAGAGGCAGTAGAGTGACACCACACCTCCCACACACCTCAAGTCCAAATGCCGCAATCCTCCAAGGGGAGCTCAGAGCCTCCCACTCACTTCTCATCTTTGAAGCCCCCACTACCCAGAGCGTGTGAGATAGCAGCCTCTTCTCACCAGTGTCTGATGTTACCCAGTGTGCAAAATGATGACAACCCATCAGAACAGAACTCTAAGAGGCCACTCCCACTGGATGGGCAGAGCCTGAGCACCTCTGCTTCACGAATGAAACATGAACTGGGGTCATCCTTCTACCCAAATCAGGGAAATGGTCAACCCATTATAAGTGTATTCCTTACATGGGGGTCCACTGGCATATCTCAACAAGCCAGGCTGTTTTCCCCCATGAAAAGGGATGTGAGGATTACTGAACTGTAAGAAATATTATAAATTCTTTTCAACAGGAAGAAGCAATATCTTTAGGATGTTCTAGAGAAATGATGAGTCAACTCTCATGTTCCTACACTGCAAGTGAGAGTAAGACCAAATTCTCCCTTAATTTTTTTTTAAAGATCAAATGGCAAAGACTGGAACCAATTCAACAGCTGGTTGGTGAATGTACTTATAAAAACACCACCATCATCATGACAGCATCACAGAGTGAATCCTGATGATCCAAGCACTTGGGTATCATTCTCCCTCTCCCCAAGCAAAAGGGTGAGGATAGGAAGAAAATGAGAGAGAAAAGACCATGCTCTTGTATCTCCAATGCACATGATAATTCAGACTTTGGAGTCTGACTGACCTGGGTTTTAATGACCCTGCCATTTATTTGCTGTCTGGCCTTGAAAGTTAAGTCCATGAATTTCAGGTTTTTCATCTGTCAAATGAGAATAATAATCCTTAGCACCTATCAAGGGTGGGCAGAAAGAAAACAGAAATAGCATTTAGCACAGTGCCTAGAAAATAGCAAGTTAAGTAGCAGCTGTGACCATTAATTATTTATCCTTGAACACCCAACTTCAGTTCCTTTGTGAAGAATTCCTTGACAAAAATGCTTACACATAGACTCACACACACACACACACACACACACACACACACACACTCAAAGTTTTTATAACTCCAGTACTGTGTAAATCCAGATTTAGTTATTATATTACTTTGCAATTGTTTACTTACATATTCTTATATATATTCATAGATTTTCTTAAGGAAAGAGACCAGGCTTGTATGTCCTCAATGACTGGCACACAGCTGGTGTATCATATATATTTACAAATGAACAAATGAATCAAGCTACTGTATTTATCTGGTAATGAGATAAGAAGCTTAATTAGGATGGCAAACATGGAAAGGACAACAGACATAGAGAAGTTGATAATAATGGTTGACTATGGGATATAAGCAGTAAAGGAATAATGTTTTGCTGTGTTTTCTAATTATAGTCAATCATAGATACAGTTCATCTAGAAATGACTTCTCTCAGAATTTTCTAGGGAGGAGAAGGGGTGGGAGGGAATGCTCACCCCAATACTTAGAAAATACTCAGTTGTTTAAGTCTACCCAGTCTTCTGAAACCAGCCCATCTAGGAAAATAGACCTCTTGGACATTACATAAAGACAAGGTGAGGCTGCCAAATGAACATGAGTTAAATCAAGAGCCTTCCCTTTCTTCCAAATCTTAACAATTCTAGTTTGTCTCCCCATCTTTACTGTTACCACCAATCCCTCTTCTGCAGACTCTGCCCTTTGGAGGCCCTCTACTTACTCCCCTGAAACTTTCCTTTTGGTGCCATCCCTGACTAATCTCTGAAGGATGTCTACCAAATACACCTTGGTTTCACTGCCATAGCCACCACCCAATCACCATCCTACTCCTCACCCTGAGCACTCTGCTCATCCAGAAAGAGCCTTAACCATTTCACCATTGCAGGAGACAACTAAGGAAACAAAACCAATGTAAATCAGCTAAGAAAACTGATGAAGGTTTTCTTGACTGTGCAGGCCTAGGAAACTCCCCTCCTGCCTCTGCAGACAACAGTTTTAGTAAATGGACAAGTCACCCAAAAAGTCTGCAATACATCCATACCTACATCCCAAGAAAGCCCGTCCAACAAGAAATATGGTGACATAATGCTACATGTTTAACTCCAGTCCCCAAGCCATCTTTCACAGCCATGGGGGTTAGTCACTGGAAAAGTAGGCCCGCTGAGCAAGCCATTGGCTTTTATCTTTAGACTTCAACTGCTATTCATCAGCATCAATATTTCAGAGCTTAATCAGCTCAGCGTTAGTCTGAGTCCAGGACGTCTACATCATCATGAGGACTCACCGCATCCTGACAGCTGAGGACCTCCAAAATGCTGTTGAGTAATTCGACACAGTACTTCTTCTCCTGGACCTGGTGTTGCATCTCATCCCTCTGCTCCAGCAGCTCCTTCAGTTCTTTGGTGATGACAGGAAGCAGAATGTCCCGGCATTCTGGAATGAAGGACATTCAGAAGCATTTGAGCATCCTCCTTCTTTAGTTTTCTTTCTTTCTTTCTTTCTTTCTTTCTTTCTTTCTTTCTTTCTTTCTTTTTTGATAATTTTTCACTAAATAAACAATTCATGAATATATTTTCCTTGTAAAAAATTTAAGTGTTAAAGATTAGGTTCAGGTTTCCTTAGAACATCATTCACAATTCCAGTCCCTCCCCCAACACCCGCTCCCCAGAGGAACCCAGTTCTTTTATTCCATACATATGTGTGTAAAAGAACTGTATGTGCATATATGCAGCTACAGAGCCAACATAAATAAGAGGCAGACATAAGTAAACAAGACAAAACCCAGTGCCTTCACCTCCTGGGAGTGGCAACCTGTTAGGAGTATTCACACAACAGAGCTGTGAAGTAATGAAGGTCAGGTTTTACCTTAAATGTTCATTCTGTTGGTGTTCTAGTTGATAACTCAGACCCCATTACAAAGATATGAATCCAAGGGAAAATGCCAGTTGGGAGATATTAGATATTAATGAATATCTCCTTGGGAAGTCACCAGACTTTAAATTCTACTTCAAATTGAACTAAAATAGTAAACTCTCATTGGAAGTTCTGATAGTGACCGCCCCATCCCTACAAGTATTTAAGTAGTAGGTAGCTGTCTATGGATAGGGGTGATGAGAAGGTATTCAAAGAACCAGATGAAGGGGTGAACTAAATGGTTGTTAAGTCCCCATCCAGAAGTCTATGATTCCCACAAAATACACATTCAGAGGAAGTGGCAGGCAGAAGGATATATTTGGTAGAGGGAAAGACACTGGACATGTTTGCAATGTTTACAAACCACTGCTGATGTTGTGGGAGCTGCAGACCAGTCCCCAGCAGAAGCAGTGGTTTATCAATCTGAAAGTCACCTACTTTACAGATTATCAAAAACAGCATCCCCATGAGACAAAGCCTCCCGGTGCTGAGAGTCAGCAAAATTTTAGCTGAGGAGGCCATTAATAACATGGTCTGTTTTTCAGAAAGTACTTTGTCTTCTCATTAACCATGATTTCTCAGAAACGTCTGGCTCCTCTGTTTTGAGATGAAATAATTTTTCTCGTTTGTAATTGGAGCTGTGAAATTATATTAGTCTGTAAAGCTTCAGGAAGCAGCATTTCTAAATTGTCAAGCAAACAAATCCAAGTATTTTTAAAAGACAAATGTTGCAGAGCCTGAAATCGATCTTTACAGGCAGAGCCAATGAGTATCAGAGACTTGCATACCCACCCTGGGTACCTGATACCTAATAAAGACTGGGAGATCTCCCATCTGGCAACAAGTCCAAATTGTAATTGGACCAGCACTTAGGCACCTGCAGAGCTATTCAACTCTGTATTTTCACAGGAAGGTGCTTTCTTTTATTGAAGTGATGACAGAGAGGACAAAGCAGTGTTTCTGGGCTCTGGTTTCTTCCTTCTTGGAGAAAGTTTTGTCCCATGGAAGGTGCTACTACCTGAATCTATAACTCTCTTGAAGTGTGATATTCTTTTGCAATAATTTCATGACTCAGGGATACTTTAAATAAGAAGGTCCTTTTCCTCGCCTCCTACTCTGCAATATTAGTGTCGTGGAAAGAATGAAATGGAGATTCTTAGCCCACTTTGGAAAACTACCTTGAGATGCATCAGGCCAAAACTACATCTGTGACCACAGCCCCAGCCCCAGCTCTAGAGGGAAGCATGACTAAGAACCACATGTGAACTCCCCATCTTCCTTACAGGTCCACTCCTTCTCTGCTCTGTCTCAGAGTGGAGACACCTTAGTCACACAGTCAACGAAACAAACTTGCTTCCTCTCTATGAACCCAACATCAATCCATCATGAAATCATATCTATCCACCCACAAGCCAGCCTTCTCTACCCTCTATTCCAATCCCAAACCCATCTTCCTATTTCCAATCTCAGTAGCAGGAACTTCCCCCAAACTCAAGCCTGACCATAGGTCTCCCTGCTTAAAGTTCTTCATTGGTTTCCAATTGTCCTCAGGGTGAGTTTTGTGAACTCTTTGGCATAGCTGAAGGCCCTTTGTTACCTAACCCTTCCTTATCCGCCCACTGTCCACCTTGCACATTGTTCCTGATGTGGTCTCTCCCTCTCCTGCCTCCCAGTTTTTGCACCTTATTTTCTTTGCCCAGAATGCTTTTATCCCACCCATCTTTACCTGACTTTTTCTTGCCTTCTAGGTCTTAACTTAGATGCCAAATCCCTAGGACAACATTCCTGACACTCAAATATGACTTGGCTGACCCTCTTCTGGGATCCTGTAGCACTCAGACTTCTGTCTTAACTGTTTGCCATACTATCTGGTCATTGTCTGTGTAATGGGATGAGCAGTGAGATCCTCCTTCCAGTGAGAAGATGAAAACAAATGGTGTGATTATCCTACATTCTAAATTCAAGTCTCCAGTTGCTAGGGTACACCACAAGGTTTTCTGAGAGGTGCCAGTTCAGCACCAGCCCCACACCAATCTGCATGCACCTCATCCCAGAACTGAGAGAGGATCAGCAGAGGCCTCTGCATGTAAGACAATGTCCATAAAGAGAAGCCCCAAAGTGGGCATGGACTGAGGAAGAACCTTCACGAAATTTATGAAGACGGGACTGGCACCATACCTCCCCACTAGGGATTTGTTGGCTGATCTTTGAGCCCAGATGCATCCCCATTCTGCCAATGGAATGGGGAGGTGTGGGAACACTCAGGAGTCCCGCTCTGACCAGAGGGAGAGGGTTAAACACAAGCAAGGTGTCTTTTCAGGGACTCAGTCACATCCTCAGCGTGGTTGCCCCGTGTCCAAGCCTGCCTATGGCAGCCTTCACTCAGAGTTCCACTCCACACACAGCCAGCCCCTTACTTTGTCACCAACACAGGTTAATCGACTCTTCAACCCTGTTCAATATTTTACAGGCTTTAAGGTGAAACTCATTCTGCTTTAGCCAAGTTCCTATTGACCGAAAGGTGAATTCAGCTCAGCTCAACCTTCTTGGGGAAGGGTGAGGAGCGTGCGGTTGTCACGCCTTGCCCTGTCCTCCCCACAGCCCTTTTGGCAAACAGAGTAGATGCCTAATTGAAAGCCAAAATTCTCCCTGGCTGAGGCTGAGCGGTACGCACTTGGCTTGGTGCTTCTGTTTGTCCGAGGAGCGTTCACAGATGTCAGAGGCCACGTAGTTAGGTCAGTTGGACATAAAGGGGGCCCTCCACACACAGCTCCAGTCTGACAGATAGCAATTTGTTCTCATAACCTTCCTCCTCCAGCCAGTGTGTCACAAAGAAAAGTAATTCCACCCACCGGGAAATCAATAGCTACCCACAAACTTCATACTCCCGATCAGGTTACAAGCCTTTTACAACTCTACTAGCATTTTCCCCCAACGCATTCTTCAGCAGCAACTCATGATTCACTTTCCTTACCTCCCTGAAAGCACACCTAATTACAATATTCAGAATCATCACTCACTCCCCCTCCAGCCTGCATCTGCCATGATGTACATCTTTACTTTATGAACCCTGAGGGCCAAAATATGTCTCCCAGCTAAACAAACAGCCTATTTAGAGATTTCAGAATCCAGCACCTGTAAAAAGTCTCTTTAGGTATCTTAGAGGGGTGAATGCTAAAGAAGAAATGTACTTCCAGAACTTTATTGTAGATACTCACTGGAAGTTCATTCCAAGCTATTGCTTCTACCACATATCTCTTACATTTAACATAAAACATGACATTGCACCAAACCTATAAGAAAATGCCCTGTAACAAGTTGACATTTGCCATTCAGAAACAGTGATGGGAGGAAGGGTAGATTGATACATAACTGCTGGAATTTTTTTTTAATTTTTTTTAATGTTTATTTATTTTTGAGACAGAGAGAGACAGAGCATGAATGGGGGAGGGGCAGAGAGAGAGGGAGACACAGAATCGGAAGCAGGCTCCAGGCTCTGAGCCATCAGCCCAGAGCCTGACGCGGGGCTCGAACTCACGAACCGTGAGATCGTGACCTGAGCTGAAGTCGGACGCTCAACCGACTGAGCCACCCAGGCACCCCAGCTGCTGGAATTTTTAAGAGGATGTATGTTTGTGCCCCAAAATGTCACACTGATTATAAATATACTTTGTAAGCTCTGATAGTCTATATGTAATCTATTTATGTCTTTGAGTATATATGGGCGGGGGGGGGCAGGGGGGAGAGGAAGAGAGAAAGAGAGAGTGGGGAAAGAGAGATATAATAAATAAATACTGCTAACAGGCATGGTTCTACTGGATATTATATTCTAATGGAGTATCAAAAACAATTCAAGAGGATAATAATTGTCTTAGGTTGGATTCTCCAGGAGCAAACTCAAGAGATGAGGTTTGGGTGAAGGTGACTTACTTATTAGGAGGAGTTCCAGAATACGCTGAAAGGGGAGTGGAAAAGTGGGACCATGAAGGAAAGGAGGCCAGTCAGGCTGCAAAAGCAGTTAAGTGTCACAGAAAGGGAGCTCTGGACACAGACAGGGCCATAGGGGGGCATAGGGGCAAAGCGGCTAGGGTATTTCAACCCTGGGGACAGACAGCCACGGGCACTATGAATGCCCTCAGTGCACGGGCAAATAGGCCCCTACAGCCTAAGGGCAGCACAAGGAGGCCGGTCCTGGCTGTTGGGAGAGAAAGTCCTTCCAGAGCTATTTTATGCAAAAATAAATATTCATGGATTACAGGAGACACAGTGCCCTGGAGTGGATGTTGCAATGACAAATACAAATATCTGATAGTAAGACAATTAACTAAGTAACAGGAGAAAGAAAGTCTGGGTGTGTGGAGAGGACTGTTCCACGTGAGGCAGTCAGGCCTCTCTGAGATGGAGATTCCTGAGCTGAGACCTGAGGGTGAGAAGGGAAAAACCTGCAAAGATCTCAGGAAAGAGCATTCCAAGCAGAGGAAAGGGCATGTGAAGGCCCTGGGGTAGAAATCTGCTTAATACATTGAAGGACTCACATGGACAAAGTGTGGCCAGATTATAGAATATGGGGAGCACAATACGAGAGGACAAACTTGGAGATTCTGGCTAGGGCCAGGTCTCGTCAGGCCTGATGGCCCATGGTAAAGAGTTTGACTCTTGGTTGGAGATAAACATGTTTTGTTTCATTTTGTTTTGTTTTGTATTTTTAATGAAGCTTGGGGGTGGGCCTAGAGAGGAAGGCAGAACACTAAGGAGGCTTTTTGAGGGGGGGAAGAAGAGGTCTAATGTTCACTGAGCCCTCACTATCTACTAGCCATTCTCTCCATGAAAAGTATATCATTATACCTATTTTGTAGATGAGGAAACAAGTTCAGAGAGGTTCAGTAACTTGCCTAATATCACAAAGCCGGGATTTAAACCTAGGAAATGTGCTTCCAGAGCCCATGTTCACATCTGCCAAGCTATCCTGCCTCCTTACAGTAACAGTGATGGGGAGAAAAGATGAAAGCTTGACCAGTTTGTGGCAGGAGGGTCAGACAAAAGCAGAGAGACTTGGGGCAGAGTCGACATGTCTTCCTGAATGATTAGACATGCTATATCGATGTGTATTTTGAATGCATTTTGAACAACTGCGTGAGAGAATAATAGATTCATTTTAGGGTTTATCAAGTTAGGACCCAATCATGGAGACCATTTCATTGCCTCAACTAGCAAGTAATGAAAGATTCCCATCAACATTTCTCAGATGGTGTGAAGTGGTGCAGCAGTGGCCTATCATCACGCCTTCTGAAAGCTGTTAGGGCATAATTGGTGTGTTCTGACAGGTGCCTGCACTTTCACTTACCCCTCTGCACTTTCCGAGATCATTTTCACTGTCACTGCTGACCGGCTTCCTCCCAGCCAGCTCACTCATTAAACCATAATCCAGCTCCATAGAAAGTGCTTTTAGGAAAATAAAGGTGCAGATATGGCCAGTTGAGTCATGACCCAAAATTTGATTTGTCCCTAATGCTTAGAACAATTACATTCGCAATGCCATTCCAGATGAGTGTAGCTCAGCCTGTTAGAAGACTGTCTCACCCACCTCCTAACCCTGGCTAATGGAAGGAGAAGCAAATGAAAAAGCCTAGGGTGGAAACAAGTGGCCTCTATACTGGATAATCGGAGCCGTTTGTAAAGGAAGATTCCCATCAAAGTAATAGGCTCCATTTCAAATTCATGCAGGAGGAGAAAAGAGTCAAGTTAGCTTTTTGACTGCAAAGAGCTATGTCTTACATCCCTCGCGCCCATTTGATTCCAATTCGGTGACATCTGGAATTCAAATTAATTTATAAGCACTTAGGACACATATTATAACAGTCAGTACCACCCACACTCCTCCAGGGCTTATCATCCCTGACCCACTGCCTCTCTTCTGTACCATGCCACACAGATCCCTTAATCCCTTCACCCCCAGCCCCTGGCCCTCTGGAGACTCACACAATTCCCTGGCTCCATGAATTTCAATCTGTTCTTGACCAGGAACTCTTTCTGAGCTAATGTGTGGTCATACACTCAGAGTTTTCTGAGCAATGAGAGTCATTATAACAGCTATGTTTTAGGAAAGGGTAGAAACCATTTGTCTAGAAATCTGTTGAGAATGAAAGGGAATGGGAGAAGGGAATATCAAATATGAGATATGCAACCTATGTTGAACTCCTCCTCCTGTGAACTCCAGACACCACAATGAGAATTCATTTGGTCCTTCTCAAAACCTCTTCTGGTATATTGTGTTATCCCCATTTTACAGATGAGACAATAGGAGCTCCAAGAAGCTTACCCAGGGTCACTTAGCTAGGGTGACCATAACCGAGGCAAGATTCCAACACAGGCCTGTCTGACCCCAATGCCGGTGCCACTCCAACTTCACATGTGCATGAGTACGGACAATTATTCCCAATTCCTAGATCCTGCCAGCATGAGGCAGCCACCCTTTGAATTTGTTAGCTCCCTCAAGCTGGCCTGAAATAGAAAATCCAAAACCCTGGCTGCCTGGTTTGTTTAATGGTTGGTTGTTTTGTTTTGTTTTAATAAGGGTTATGGTCCCAGGTGAACAAAACAAACAAATTCTGATCCTAGAATCATAAACAATAATGAGCATTCATCAACTCGGTGATTTAACCTTCAGTCCAGTCATTCACTTTCATTTTGTTAATTCAGCCAACCATTTATTGAGCAACAATTGGTTGAGCTTACCCATCTCACTGCAGTTGGTTAGCAAACAGCAGTCATGACCTTCAAACTATTCACTACCTTTTCCTAGAAGACAGTGAGAGCCTGGAGCGAGATGTCTAATCTCAATCAAGTCCTGTCTCCTACAGTTCCTGGAACAATGCTTGTCACCCGGTAGGATCCTAATAAGTGTTAGATGAATGAACAAGTGTTTGCCGATTTCAGAGAGGGAGCCTGTCTGCCTACATCGAGGCCAACGCTCACAATCAGAATGCTATTTAGTGTTGGATTAGTGCAGTATTTATTACTCTGTGCTGTCCTTGAAGAAACCAAGTGGCAGTAGCTGGTGGCTGGAGGAGGGGTGTTTAAGGAGCAGAACTGTATGTGTGTTTCTTCCCCTTTCCCTCCTCCCCTTGAGCGGCTCTTCTAGTAAGACCCTCCCATTCTTGGCTTTACCCTATCATAGAGGCAAGGGTGGGGAAGTGGAGAGAACTCTGGATTTAGGGTCCAGAGCCCTAGGTCTGAGTCCCAGCTTACTACTGGTAGGTGGTATGACTTCAGACAGGTCATTTTACCTCCCTTCCTCTAAAAATGGGGATTAAAATGCCTAATTCATAAGAGGCTCCAAATAAAACATCATACACATTCAGATGTAGTTATTAAGTATAATGAGGTATGGGGATCTAATGCTATGCCTAAGAAGTTTTGAATTCCAAAGCAAAGCACGTTGGAACTTTAGTTTCCTTCAGCTGTAGCTGACATCTACACTTGACAAAATGCCTGGACCAGGCATGCCGGAACAAAATGGATTCGAAGCTATTACCTGCATCATTCAAACAAAGTGTGCTTGTCTGAAACACCAAACTTGGAGAACTGCGTTCCAAGAGGCGGATATAAATTGAAATGATTGGAATATATGCCTCAGATTTTTATGTTCCCTTTTGTATGTGGATAGACTAAAGGAGAGCTTGGGCATGCTTTTTCTGAACATCCTTTTACATTTCTGCTTGCACCTTAGAATAATAATGCCACTTACCCGCAATCCTCAAGCCGCCCGTGAGCGATCCTATATCGCTGCCATCATAAAACTTACAAATACCAAGAAGAACAAAAACCAACAGCGATGCTTTGGATCAATATTGAGCAGCCAGCATTCCATTTCTGGGAAAAGCGCACATTAAAAGCCTCTTGTTTACATTTTAAGGCTAACAGAGGGGCCCTTCATTTCAGAGAATTAAATGAGAAAATTCTCCTGGATTCAAGCATTAGCAAAATGGAATGGTTGTGTAATTGTCTCAATCATCTCTGTTCCTCTTACCTTCCCCATAACAGCTCCAGGGGAGAGGAGGGTGGGGTCCCTCTCATTTACAGCCCTACACGTTAAAATTCCAGTGTTGCTCATTACAAAGGGAAAACAGAGAAATGTAATATATTTGAAACAAGCCGACTAATTGCAAACAAACTTCAAAGAAGAGGGGAAAATCACTGCCTTTTACCCCCCTAAATAAAAGTGGGAATGGGGAGAATTTCTCCTCTGGCCTGTTCTTCTTTCCTAAAAGCACTTAGCTAAGAAGGTGGAGAACAGAGACAGCCCTAAGGGGGCAGGGGTTCTGCCTGCTTCCTTTCTCCATTCCTGCAACAGAGCCAATGTGAGCCCTCCTCTGGAAGGCCCAAAACAAAAGAGTGACTTAAGAAATGAATCACCTACTTAGGCCGGATATTTTAATGAGAGGATCAAAGAGATCCTGTTTGGACTCTGAGGCCAGCGAAGAGGAAACTGAGCTAAGCATGAGACAGGAGAAAGTAAACAGAATAAATATCAATCACCAACATGTAATAAGCTTTCTGTACTAAGGGAGGACAATATATGGTCCTTACCCTTGGGGCAGTCCAAGTATAATAAAGAAAAGAACCTGTCAATTGATAGGAACAGTATAGAAATCACATACAATGAAACGCACTGTTTCCAATTACGTTCAGTCCCTGCTGATGAACCTTGAACCGTACTTCTATGAAACTGACACTAGTATTTTATTTGGGACACGACATGTTGATATATTTATTATTAGTTATATGTACTCCTTCCCATGATACCTTACTCCAAAAAGAAGAAAAAAACAAAAGAAGAGGACACACCAATGTAAAAGTTAACAAACACAAGGGCTCCAAGTGCCCATAAAATGGGGCTCCTCGCTTGTCTGATTATCAGGGCAATAAAGAAAATCAACCAAGTTCTAGAGTTTGTTGGCCATTAAGGTAGAAGAGAACTAATTCTGTAAGAGAAACACAGTTTTGTCTGGAACTGAATTCTTACAGAAATTTTTCATACTGAGTTAATGTTAATGTTCTTCATTAAAGTTTAGTAGTGTTTAGTTGCTTTTGACATCAAACTGTGGAATTTTAACTCTGAAAAGAACCTGAGAAAAGCTAATGGTTTCAATTCCTTGGATTGTGTTGAGTGCCCATGCAAAACATCCAAACAACAAATGGAGGAGGGCTCAGGATTGCACACTTGTCCTCACATGGCAGCTTCATTTATTTTTCATGTGAACAAGTATTTATTGACTGCCTAGCAAATATTAAGCATCATAAACGGCATAGAGGTATATAGAACCAGGATGTAAGTGGTAAAGATAGAGAGAAGTGACCAAATTCAAGGTATATATAAGAAAGATTCAAAGGCCTTAGTGATTGATTGAAAGTGAAAAATGAGGGGTGCCTGAGGGGCCCAGTTGGTTAAGTGTCCAACTCTGGTTCAGGTCATGATCTTATGGTGTGTGAGTTCAAGCCCTGCATTGGGCTCTCTGCTAGCAGCACAGTGCCCATTTCAGATCCTCTGCCCCCTTCTCTCTGTCCCTTCCCCCCTCACTCTTTCTCTCTCAAAAATACATAAACATTTGTTAAAAAGTGAAAAATGAGGCACAGGAAGATTTGAGGGCTAGTTCAAAATGACTGGCAAAATAATGGAAGAAGAAAAGCTTTTCGTGAACAGAATGAATACAGTTTTGGAAATGTTGAGTTGGAGTGCCTGTAAGACATTCAGATGGAGATGTCAAGGGGACAGCTGGATAAATATGTCAGAAAATTATCTTCTACAAATGGGTAAGCATTACTTCAGCTATATGGAAGATACATAGAACACTGCTGCCTCCCACAAAGAATTTATAACGGGCAATTATAGTGTATTTAAAAGACAGCAAATTACTAAAGCTTATTTGGTGATGGTCATGACAACCATGATGAAAGGAAAGGAAAGAGAAGGAAAAGGAGGGGAAAGATACAGAAGACGAGGAAGAGGAGCAGGAGAAAGTGAAGGTGGAAATGGAAAAGAACAACACCTGGGGTCTGAAGCAGGACAGCTGGGGACACATGTTGGGACAAGGGAGCTCAAAAGAGCTTGGAAACATGAGGGATTTTCATTAGAAAATTTTGTATCATCACAAGGACAGGTTTAGACAAAGCCCAAAGATGGTTAAGCAGCCCAAACTGCCCATTTGCTCAAGCAGCCCAAATATATTGATCTAACCAATACATTTGTCAACACCATCTCTTTACTAAGTGGGAGCAAGTAGGAGCTGGAGGGCAGGGTTTTCTGGCAACAACAGTTAATCACTATTTCTGGAGCACATCCAATGTACCTGATTGTTAAAGCTGGGATGGAACATAGCTAAAGTCTGTCCCTTTCCCTCAAGGACTGTCCTGCTAGAGCATCACGCACAGCCTACTAGCCCAAGAAAAGGCACAGTGATAAATTGGACTATGAGGAGGAGGGATGGAAAGAAATGTCAGCCATGAAGGAGGCTCCATTCTCATTCTTCTGATGCACTAAGTGCCAGGCCACACAATGAGTGCTACAGAGTGAACGGTAGAGGATATTAAGAGCAGGAATCTCTCTCTATCCTTGTTTCCTTCTCTGTAAAGTGGGGAAAATGAGAGCCCCTCTCTTCACAAGGTCATAGGAATAAAATAATATGTATAAAGCACTTAGAGTGGCACACCTGGACCATGGTAAGCACTATAAAATTATAAGCCTTTGTTTATTTAATTATTTTTAAAATATTGTTTATTTTTTAAATTTCCATATGTAACTTTCTAGGTAGTAAAATTATGCTGTATCTTGTATGGATGGTGATTGCATGGGTAGATGCATATGTAAAAAATTCACTGAGCTGTACATCTATGATCTGTGTATTTCACTATATGTAAATTACACTAACATTTAAATATATATAGTTAGTTATCAGGTAGGTAATTTTAGTTTCCCTTCACAGATGTACACTGTGGGGCTTGAGGAAGTCAAGCAAATTGCCTGAGATATTGTGCCAGATTTCAGCCTGGGTTCCTATTTCAGTTGAGCCTTGCTCCCTGACAGGGCTCAAGACAGCAGTTACCCAAAGATGCTGTGCTACACTCTACTTCGAGAGTCTCCTGCATGAAGAGACAGCAGCTATTCCCTCCTCTCTGCCATTCTTTCTCCCACCTTCCACCCTCTTCTCATCTCAGCTCAATTCCATTGTCTCATTAACTATTAAAACAAAAATCCTTGCCAAGTAACAACCCACAGGGAAACACCCAGAGGAGGACTGGCAGTGATTAAGGACTGAAGGGAACACACCCAGAGCTCTGCAAATCCCTCAGGGGCCTAAGGTGCCCCGCTACGCACTGAAGTGTACCCCCTCTAAGTATGCATGCAGTTCTTGCCAGGACAAAGAGCATGAGCCAGAGAAGAGTGAGTGCTCCTAATTTAAGAGGTGCTGTAGAAATTAATTTTGTATGCCTCCTCCATTAGCAGTGTGTCTGAATTAACTTTAATACGCAAGTTATCATGTTAATCTTTGATACTAAAAAAGAATGTATCATCATTAACCTTCCTATCCCTGAATTTAGCAGTGCAGTCTTTTTATTAGCCGTACGTAATAGAAGTAGCATGATTTCCTGGCATCTCAGCACTCTACCTCTCTGTATGCAGTTCCACCAGTCACTCTGTAGAATCTCTGCTGATTCAGAAGTCCATTTTTCAAACATTTGACTCTAACTGCCCATAAGTCACCAGAAGCTGACTCCACCTCCCCATCCTTTTTTTTTTTTCAGATTCTTCTAAATGGGAATAAATTTTCCACTGCAAGCACATTCCAAAAAAAAAAAAAAAAAAAAAAAAAAGAGGCCATGATGGTCAATGGAAGGGGGCCCACAGCAGGAAAGAGACATGAATAAGTTCTGTGTCATATTTATGAAAGGCAAGCTCATGACAGACTAGCAGTAACTGGTCTTCAGAGCTCTAGGATATTTGGGGGACTAAGTTATGGTTACAGTAGGAACTGATGCTTCAAGGGATAGGTAAACAAATTAAGCAACACTGGAAAATTAGCTGTTAAGGATAATAGGAAAATCATCCAATAGTATAACCTAAGACATCTTTCTTTTTGTGTATTCACTTGATATATGTAAATTATAGGTAAAGGAAAGTTACCTATACCTCCATTTGATGAATAACTTTAACATTCCTGTTCCACTCATTCCATACGTTCTAATCTTTAAAACGTGATAATAGTGCAAAATAAATTGCATTTTGCCACCTTTTTATCTCATTCACACCCTCTCGTTGAACAGCAAGATCATGAGAAATTAAAGAACTTCTTAGAAGGGGAAAATAAGACAAGAATGAGGTCTAAAATAGAATCTTAAATCATCAGTCCTTGAAAAATAAAACCAGTTTCTGTTCTCAATAAATGCAACAGCATAGAGTTTAAAATTATCTACATATTGAAACTAAATTGGCTACCAATCCAGCTTTTCTGCTTGTAGGAAAGCTACCAGTAATACAATTGTGGACATATCTGAGATCATCTCTGGTGTGTGGGTAGTTTTTATGTTCTCCTTTTAGATTTAATAATTGCTTTTCTGGCTGCTACCTTAAGAAGGTACGACATGTGGGGCACCGGGGTGGCTCAGATGGTTAAGCATCTGACTCTTGGTTTCAGCTCAGGTCATGATCTCACCATTTGTGAGTTCAAGCTCCACATCAGGCTCTGTGCTGACGGCACAGAGCCTGCTTGAGATTCTCTCTCCTTCTCTATCTGCCCTTCCCCAACTTGTGCACATGCATGTGCATGTGTGTGCACATACTCTCTCTCTCAAAATAAACAAACTTCAAAAAAAAGTCATGATAGGAATAAGAAGGCAACTAGTATTTCAGCCAAATATATCTTCAAAGGGCTGAGAGCATTCTAAAAGGCAGAGTCAAATATTCTCCAAGCTTTAACCATTTATTTTCCAAGTTAATCATTATTTTTGCCAATGTGAAACCCACCATGTACTGCTCATAATTTACACCCCGCACTATTAATTACTTAATATTTTTATAAAGTAGATGCATTCTAATCTACTTATATTCTTTTAAATGAAAAATTTGCTATTTCAAATGGAAAATAAGTATTGTCTGCCATAGATGGAAGGTAAGTGTACCAATCAATACTATTAAAACAAAACACTTTAATTAAATTCTAAGAGGAACTTAAGCCTGAGGTCAGCTCCCTTGTTATCAGAGGAGATTAATAGAGAAAGATTAAAGACAAAACAGCAAAAGTATACAATCCTTGACATAACTAGAAAGACTGAAAGGGAGTTAGAAGAGAATGATCTTCTGCTTCTATGATATTGCAGTTTATTTGTGCATGCCCAAAATTATCCTTCATGCCAAGGAAAATAATTTTGCATATGGTAGTACATATCCACACTTTGAAAAACACAATTGCTAAGAAATAAATCAAAATTGGGATTCCTGGCTTCCCATCTCTGCAATTAACTGATGGTGTGACCTTGGGTAGGTCTTCTGGGCCAGTGTCCTGGGCTATAAAATGAGAAGGCAATCTCTCCAAGGAGTTGCTCAACTCTATGTGTCTTTTTGTGAAACCCTTAAACATGTTACAGCATATCTTCTCATCAACTGAAGTTTTCAGTTGCTAATTGCATTCACCCTCTTATCTGAAAGTCTTACCTAGAAGAAATAGCAAAGATTTGAAAAGATCAGCTACTTTGGGGCAGAAGAACCTTTTGAAGCTGTTGTGTTGGAAAAAATCAATAAAATTGACTGCAATCCAGGCACCACAGAGGCTGACTGTCCAGGATATATGCCTGTGCCTCCCTCAACTTTGGAAGCCAGCAGACAAAGCCTGTCTTTAAATCGATCTTATAAGCCTAAATGTCCGTCAACTGATGAATGGATAAAGAAATTGTGGTTTATATACACAATGGACTACTACGTGGCAATGAGAAAGAATGAAATATGGCCTTTTGTAGCAACGTAGATGGAACTGGAGAGTGTTATGCTAAGTGAAATAAGTCATACAGAGAAAGACGGATACCATATGTTTTCACTCTTATGCGGATCCTGAGAAACTTACCAGAAGACCATGGGGGAGGGGAAGGAAAAAAAAAAGAGGTTAGAGTGGGAGACAGCCAAAGCATAAGAGACTCTTAAAAACTGAGAACAGACTGAGGGTTGATGGGGGGTGGGAGGGACAGGAGGGTGGGTGATGGGTATTGAGGAGGGCACCTTTTGGGATGAGCACTGGGTGTTGTATGGAAACCAATTTGACAATAAATTTCATATTTAAATAATAATAATAAAACAATAATAATAAAATAAAAAACAAATCCATCTTATATACCATCACCTGATCACTTGCCTGGATCAAGTGGTAGTTTATGCCAGGTGAGTAATAGAGGATCCTGATTCAAATGACCAGTTTCCCCCTTCCTATGAGACAAGTAGGTTGATGGGGGGAAAAAATCAGTTAAAAACCAGTAAGTAACTATAAGCTTGCTCATCTGCAAGGTCTGGTATAGTTAAACAAGTTTCTGTATTTGTAAAAGAATGACAACAACCTCACTTATAAGGTTTACATAAGAAATTACAAAAAGTCACTATTATCAGAACTATAGTAGTACAGTTTTTTCCCCGTCTTAATATTCTAAAAAAGCCAATTTAAGCAACATTTTATATTTAATGCTCTATGTTGGCTTCACCTCTGAACTGATAATAATGAAAATGAATACAATAATTATGAGTGAAAATTTTATGAAAATAATAATTATACTTATATTAATTTTAAGCGACCACTTATGGAGCATTTGTACCACCCAAAGACTGTGCTAAGCACTACTTCATTTAATATTCATATCAACCCTATTATTATCCCCATTTTATAAAGAAACAGAACCAAAGAAGTGATATGACTTTTCCAAAATCATAGACGGATACAACTCAGAGATTATGAAACAAAATGAATAAACCCCATAGTGTCTTTCTAGAACTAAGTAAGTCTTTGGTAAAGAGATCATACAAAAAACCTTTTTCATACATTTGGGGCCAAAATCAAGAAAGCCATGAAAAAAAATTTGGGAGAAAAAGTTCTGAAAAAAAAAAAGTCAGGGATTACCAAAATATAGTTTAATATATTGAGAAAGTCTAAATATTCACAGCTCTGAAGCACTCCTTTTGTTTTGTTTTCTTAAATAAATTTTTAGATGTTGTAAACAAGAAAGACGGAATCATCTAGCTCTCTCCTCTGAAGTCCCATGGCACTGTGCTCATATCTCTACAACGGCATATTCATCCTGCATTTTAATGAAGAGTACCTCATTTTGCAAATAAAGGCAAGCTCCTTGAGGACATCACCACGTTTTTGCCAAGTTTGTATTTTCCAAATGGCTTCCCAACGCTTTGTTTATAGTAGCGAATCAGTAGCGAAACATTTATTGAATTGAAAACCCTATTCTAAATGCCTCTCTTCATCTATCCTGTATGGAATTTGAGATGCCAGGGAGGCAGTTAAAGATACGGGTCTTCAGGTGAAAGCAAAGACTTGGACTGCAGATTAAGGTTGGGGGTTGCGGACCTCGCAATGGCACTGAGCCACCAGGGTGGACGGTCTCCCCCAGGCAAGAACAGACAGGGCGGAACTGGAACGCAGCTGAGTGGTTGTGGCACGAACTGAATTTGCTCCATGGCAGTACTCTTTCTCGCTCTGTATCTCCGCTTCTGACCCTCGGGCATAGAAAGGAACAGCTGCAGATCTACAACCATGCAGCCGTGCATTCTGAGGATGTCCCCCTTTTCCAGGACCAAATAGGGAACAGAAGCTATGGAGGGCTACTCAGTGTTTTCCCCTGCGTTGGCAAGAGAAGGAGAAAGGTAGGGCAGGGGAGCAAAAAGCCTGGCCACATGGAAGGAGCCAGGCGTCAGACGCACAAAACAGCCATCTCTCCTGCTCTACTCTTCAAATCCCGAGGTCTGTCTCTTGATGTGTGTGGCTGAGATCTCCTGAGGAACTAGGACGAGGGAGCAACACATATTATGCTCAGAGAATTATGTTCTCCTTTTCCTACTGAACCCACAGTACAAGCCATTCTGCTATTCACAGACTGGCTCCACTATCTACCAAGGTCTGCAATTCACTGTAGGCCCCTGAAACACCACAGATTTTCCTGAGAGGTGACTGGGACCTCTTGATTTCTCAGCATCAGTGTTGAACAGACAGCAGAGCGCTACAGTGAACCTCTTGCTACCTGGGCTGTAGATTTTAAAACCTGCAGCTTCAACCAAAAGGAAGCCCAGAATTCCTGTAAACCAAACCAGACCAAAGAAAGCATCTCACGGCACACGTAGGTTATGGCAAATCTGGGACATTGGCAGGGAGGGGCAAGTCTGATGAAAATGAATTTCTCGAGACCCACAGAAATATTTGTATAAAGAGAAAAATCCGCCTGCAAGTGGGGTCCTGTTGTCCTCACTGCTATTCCCTCTCCAAGTGCTCAGAAGACGGATGGAGTCCCACGTCCCCCACACCAGGAAGCACAGACTCAGCCCTGACAAACCTCTTAATGACACACTGTGGATTCAGCTAAGGCCTGTGTGAACAACGCACTGCTCAGCATACATCTGAACACAGTGAGTTCTTTGGTGTCTTTCACGTCAGGCTGACCCTAGTGCCCTCAAAACCTCAGGATAACACAATGCTTTTCAAGCAGTTTTAATTGTACTTGAAGTTGCTGCCTCTTTTTCTGTGCCGTTCTGGCAATGCAGCTTTACTGACACAGATGGACACACTCTTCGAGATCCAACTCTCTGACAATACACATGAGGAACAGAGCCCAGAGAGGTTAGGTGGTTTGTCCAATGCCACACAGCTTGTTAGTAGGTTTACTGGACTAGAGTTCAAATCTTCCAATTTTTAGTACAGTATTTTCTCCACCAGACTATGTTACCTTCCTTAAATTAAGATAATTGTTCCTTCATACTATAAACATGCATTGAGGATCTACTCAGTGCCAATTATTTAGAATACAGGAAAACACTCTTTGCCTGCACTCAAGAAGGTGCAAATATTTCCTAATACCTCGGAGAAGTGTCAAAAGAATAAGAGCCTCCCCAGATCCATAATATAAGGATTCTCACTGCATTTATTTTATTTTTGATGAAACAAATGTGAATTGGGAGGAGTGCCCCGTGTGGCCAGAAGCTGGCGTAAGAGGCCCAGAGCTACTATAGTAAGTGCCAACTTCTCTTAGCTCATTCTCACACGAGGAGAATTTAACAATTTCCCCATCATCTTGAGAAGCCTGCAAAGAGTTCACTCGGGGGAGGTATGTTAGAAGAACCCAACACAAATTTTGTAAAAAACAAAAATACAGGGTTGCCTGGGTGGCTCAGTCAGTTAAACGTCTGACTCTTGATTTTGGCTCAGGTCATGATCTCATGGTTTGTGGGATCGAGCCCCACACTGGGCTCTGAGCTGACAGTGGGGAGCCTGCCTACTATTCTTTCTTTCTCTCTCTCTCTCTCTCTCTCTCTCTCTCTTCCTCTCTGTTAATCCCCTGCTTGTGTTCTCTCTCAAAATAAATAAACTTTAAATAAATACATACATACATACATACATACATACATACATACAAAAAACATACTTTCATTATGGAGGGGAAGGATGCTTAAAATTTACAATCTAATCAGAGCTGACTTTGTCCTTTCTGGGTCACAGAGCCACTTGTAGCCAGAGTAGAGTGGCAACTCTGAGGGCAAAATAGGCTTAAGCTGGGTGGGAAAGAGCTGCAAGCTTCCTCACACGATAGTGGCAGGGTCAGCTAATCCAAAAGTATCAAGGCCAAAGCCAAATTAGTAGGGGAAATATGCTTCCTTCAAGTGAAATTAGACTGTGCTGTGTCTGAAAAAAAAAAATAATAATAATGCTCGCCATGGCAAGGTGACCCAGGTGCTTCTTAGATGACCCAGAAAGAAAACTCTCTCTGTAACTCTCTTGTAACTCTCTTGTAACTCTTCCTGGCAGGGCAAGTTTCATGGGATAAATTCCTATAGCCTACCCTCTCTCTATGAAGCCTGTAGTCAATTACCATCCTTACCCTACATTCTGGAACCAGAGGGGATGGGCAGAAGAGGGCCTCACTCAGAATCAGCTAATGGCTGATGCAAACTTAAGAAGAGGCCAAGGGGCAATGGGTAAGATTTTGCTCCAGGGCAGGGGGGAAGGCAGCAGATTTAAGAAAGAGGCTGCACAGGGAACATGTACAGGCAGGATGAGAGGCCTGGCAAGGACAGAGGAGACAGGCAGCGAGATGGACAGACCTGCAGAGCTGGGGGCTGGTGGGCTGCGGGGTAGGCACAGTGTGGGTCTGAACAACCACCTAATCACCTTGTGAGTTCCTCCCAAGGCAGCCCTGGGAAATCATCACCACCCCTGGCTCACAGGCGGTTGCTGCAGGGACCGTGATCCCTGAGAGCCAGCAACAGCAGACATATTCACCAACCACTGGCCTACCATGGACGGGAGTGATGAAATAAGTTCCCCTGCCAGCTCCCTAAGGCACTAGCATGTGCCCTTGAACCAGAAAGAAAGAGGCCCCTACCACACTTGAGTCACACTTCCAGTAACAATTTGTGTGTGGGCAGCTAACTGGCCTCATGGGAGCCAGCCAATCTTTGAGGGCCTTTCCCCTTCCTCTGCAGACTGGATGGCAGGAGGGACAACTCAATTTCTGTTGGTGTGTATATGCTTACTTGGTGTTTAACATTTTTAAAATAGACACATTTTAGGGGCACCTGGGTGGCTCAGTTAGTTAAGGGTCTGACTTTGGCTCAGGTCATGATCTCACAGTTTGTGGGTTCAAGCCCCACATTGGGCTCTGTGCTGACAACTCGGAGCCTGGAGCCTGCTTCATATTCTGTCTCTCTCTCTCTCTCTCTCTCTCTCTCTCTCTCTTTCTCTCTCTCTCTCTCTGCCTCTCCCCTGCTTGTGCTCTGTCTCTCTTTCTCTCAAAAAATAAATAAACATTAAAAAAATTAAATAGACATTTTTAGAGCAGTTTTAAGTTCACAGCAAAACTGAATGAAGGAACAGAGTTCTCATGTACCCCATGCTCCCCCCCCCCACACACACACACAGTCTCCCTCCACTATCAACAACCATCATCAGAACCAGATCAATTTTTCAGAGATTTCTTTTTTTTTTTTTTAATTTTTTTTTTCAACGTTTATTTATTTTTGGGACAGAGAGAGACAGAGCATGAACGGGGGAGGGGCAGAGAGAGAGGGAGACACAGAATCGGAAGCAGGCTCCAGGCTCTGAGCCATCAGCCCAGAGCCCGATGCGGGGCTCGAACTCACGGAGCGCGAGATCGTGACCTGGCTGAAATAACCGACTGCGCCACCCAGGCGCCCCTCAGAGATTTCTTTATATCTAAACTGTGTAGAGAGAGGGGGAGAGAGGGAGGGAGGGAGAGGGTGGGCAGGCAAGTGAGAGAGTGCTACTCTTGTAGAAGCAGGGGAAGTGAGCTGACTTGCTATCCATTTAAGGATGAGCCTTCTTCTTCAGATCTTCTCTGAATTGCTAAATTTGACCACTTCTGTACAGCTGGTTGCTAATGTCCCTTCTAGCTCAGACATTTGATCTGCCTCCTGTGTGCTCAATACTTTAACACACACATGCATATACAATCCTTTAGGTCACTCTCAAAACACCCCACCAGGCAAGGAGAACAAGTATTTATCAGTTTCGTTTATGTTAAATAGAGCTGAGGTGTCAGGAGCTGTCCCCAGAGCCTGACAAGAGTTTCCTTCCGGACTTCCGTATCTATTGTTCTGGAGGGATTGAGTAAAAGTATGAGCACAGTCCTGGGTTTCATCACCATCTCAGAGATTCAGAAGCCTTAAGTGCAGCAACAGATATGTATGCTGGGGACATGCATACAATTAAGGGAAGTATGGAAGTCAGGAGCCTGGAGTTGAATCCCAGCTCCCAGTCCATGTAGAAAAAAGAGATAATAATAGCACCTATGAGGTAGGGTTGACAAGAGGCTCCACAAAGAGAGTGATACACAGCTCTCAGCTCATGTAGGCCCATAAACGTCAGAGTGAGAGACCTGACATGACCCCAAACCCTTCATCTGAGAGACAAATGAAATAAAACTTAGAGGTCCATTCACTTCTAACTTAGAATAAATAGGAAACTGTGAGGCTGAGAACCCAGCTAGCTCTGGTTTCACATTCTGTTCCACTATCAGATGATTACAAATAACAGTAATACTAATAATAGTCACTGGTGATGATGGTGATGCTCCATTTATGAGCCCTTACTAAGTACCAGACCCCATTACACCTCTCACAGGCCCTATTGCATGTGAGGCTCACAATAAACCAATGAGGTGAGCATCCTATGCTGTTCCCATTTGGCAGATCAGTAGTCAGATGCTCCTAGAGGTGACGTGTCCTGGTAAAGGCAACAAAGTCAAGAGTAGATCCAAGCTCTTGTTCTGAACGATTGTCCTGTGCTGTGCCTCAAAAATGGGATGTCTTTCCTCAAATAATTGTACCCTCTTTAGCTGAAGCCATAATTAGAGCCTTGTTTGCCTTTGAGTAATTGGCTTCCCTCTTTGCTCTGGTGTCTGGTTCCACTTGGGCAGTCGTTCCAGCCTGGAGGGTATCACACTCAGCAAATCCACTTTGACTGCCTGGGGCTAATGAGGGCTCTTGAGGTGGTTTTTATTTAAGTGCCTGGTACTGCAGAGAATATCCACACACAGACACACCCCCTACCATCAAGGATGACAGTGGAGTTGTAAAAACATGTCCTTCCCAAATTGGATCATACCACTCCAGCTTTTTGCAGAGGACAACATGGTCTGCTTTCTGCTGAGTTTATCCTATATGGAGGAAGCACAATCCTGTGTGACAGTGTGTGTGTGTGTGGGGGGGGGGTTGGGGGGTGTACATGCATGTGCATGCATGTGTAGGGGAAGAAGAAGGGACACTCAAAATCCTTGATAAGCCCTGGGAAAGTTGAGCAAGATTTGTGTCCAACAGTGAAGAAATAATGAGCACAGAGGACAAAGATTTGTCTATCAAGGTTATGAATTCCAACAAGTTTTTCTAGCACTAAATTAAATGAACCCAAATGTCCCTAAATAGGAAAATAATGAAATCAGTTGTAGCTCACCTATACGATAGAGCCCTATGAAGTCCATTAAAATGACATGGGAAAATATCCCAAACAATTCTCAGTGAAAGAAGCAGATTACAAACTTGGTAAAACATTATCTCAATTATATAAAATACATGACATGAAAGATGGGAAGAATAAACAATGTTTATCTCTAAATTAGGAGCTCATAGATGCTTTTATAGATTTCCAAATGTTCTACAAAAACACAGTATTTTGATAATACTAATTTCTATAAATAACAAATGTCATCTTTCCCAATCCTGGACCAGCATTCCCAGGAATATGCCCAATGAAGCTGATGATGTGGTCAGAGGCCCCCATTTGCAAGGGACTTTGTCAGGCAAAGATGAACGCTGAGTTCTGAGGCTTGAAAGTCAGGGTCTTTGGCGAGACAGGGTTCCACCTCTGAAACTACAAGGTTGCCCCAGAGGCAGTTCTCCAGAAAAGGGCTGTAGCGCACTCATTATTCTCTGATGTTTGGCTGATACCCTTCCTCCTCCATAAACCTGTCATTCCAAAAGCACTGTTCTCACTGAATTCTGGTAATAATCATACTTACAGCATTACTTGTAAGTAATACTATAAATTTGTAATAAACTTATTCAAACCCTATAAATCATTTTAAGCCCATAAATCATAAATTTACCCCAGAGGCTTGCTGTCCTGGGTCCATGCATAGGTTTTACTTGGCCCGCATATTGTTTTAAAAAATCTATCAGCAGGTTCCATATAAAAACACATTTGTAGAACTTCCCTCCAAAGAGGGGAAGATCAGGTAGCATTGGGCCCACGTAATGACATGGTAATGATTCCTTGGCACTGATTCACAGCCCTCCTGTATACCCAAGGCATGGACGCCCCCTCCCGGTCCTCACCACTCCCTGTCGCCTCTTCACCATGAGCTGAGTTGTAATTGATCAATCTCACTCTGTTTTCTTAGTAGCAGAGAAAGATTTCTCTGTATACTTGTCTCTGTCAAAGGTGGGGAAATGAATGATTAACCAAATGGTACCATGCTTTAGGAGAAAATAGAAGGAATCACATTTCTTTCCAAAATGAAGAAAGTTCTCACATGTTTCAAAGGCAAGAAAAAAATCTGTTATTAAAAATATATATAAGTGAAGATTACATTATTAAAAAACATATTGATAAGGTTATCTTATCAAACAGCATAATAGCTATCACTCTGCACCTTCATTTCTATTACCTTCATGTGTAGGCTCAAGTTGGAATACCTCTGGGGTAAATCTTTTCTCTCTCAACTGTAAGCTCTCCGGGGGTGTGGGCAGAAACCCTTCTGTTCAAACACTGCACAGCAGTTTGTAGCGTGTACTAGGAGTCAGACTCCACCTGGTATCCTGGCCCTCTCATGCTATTGGTCTGTGGCTGCTGGAAGGTTTCTCAACCTCTCTATCAGTTTCCTTACCTGTAAAATGAGGATATTAATACCTACCCTGTACAGGGAGGTCATGATAATGCAATGAGAATATGTGTGAAAAAACTTAGCATAGCATCTGGTACTAAATAATGGTTAAACAAATGGTGGCCATAAAATTATTTATTACTATATTTCTTTCATACTCCCCATAGCATAGTGCTGGCTACGTTTTTAGATTCTCAATAAATATAATTTGAATTGAAATCAATCTGCAGCTGGTTTTCAATTCAGCTGTATTGTGGTCTTAAGGAAACTTCCTTCTATTCTAGGAAAATTTTGGTGGGGGCAGGGGGAGGAATCAGCAAAATCAAACTTAAGTCCTCCTAAAAGCCTCAGAATGTCCTAAAACCCTGACTCACTATAATTTAAACCATCTACAACTGTAATCTCACAATGAAAACAAACAAAACAATTTTGGAGTCAACATATAAATGTGTAAAGATTTACATAAGCTTTCTCATTGTGTATGTTTCCACATATAAAGAATCACTCCCAAACTGGGAAAGAATCCCATGGATCATGGACTGAAAGGCACAGAAACAGCCTGATCCTGCAGTTCTCTAGTTTTAATGAGGTACTTTTTTTTTAATTGCTGAAGAGTTGATTTGGATTGTCATTAAAGAGGTAATCTGGGATTCCCCCCAATTAAACCATACTTCATAATGTCATTAAAAGCTACTATTCTAAGTATTTTGGGAGGTTCAAGAGGGATTCTTTTCTTTGATTGTACGCCAATTTTTTTTTTTTTACCTCAGACCAAAAAAAAAAAAAAAAAAAGGACACTTTACCAAATCTCTCTTGGATTTATTCTGCAGCTTATTAAATCACCATCTTCTCTGATTCTAGATCTGAAGGTTTCTTCCCAAGACTGAATTCTGCAATCAGTCACATTGAAAAGGAAAGAGATGTGAGGGACAGCCTCTTCTCTGATCTCCAAGTGTAGAAGGGACATTTTGGAACTGGATGTAGCTTTGTAACACTGTAGGTGGGAGGGACAAACCCCTATTTGAAGAGCTTTGATGTCTCCAAATGCTCTGATGAGAAAAAAAAACTTAGGTCCTCAAAACTCAACAGCTCTTTCTTGAAGAAAATAAATTGGCTCCAGTACGTAAATCCTTTTACCTTTTCCAAGGTTCTGAGCTTGGCTGTGGGGCCTTGAGGGCATCATGCAGTTTCCTTCATCTGTTTCACTTTGTATAAAATGGCCTCATTCCTTGCTCCCAGCTCAGGCAGGCTATTTTAAAGTGTTGGGGGCAATATGTGGGAGCGGAGGTTTTTAGGCACTAAATGATGGTCAAAAGATTCAGCAATATTATCATTGTGAATCAAAGAATGATTTTTTAACTCACAGGTTTTCATATTGGTAGATCTCTAGAAATCTCATTGTTGTTCAATCTATGATTGTATAGTTGATCTACAGAGGTTATGTGACTTGCCCAAGACCACGCAACTATACAGTAAGTGAGATAATGTACATTAGTGTGCAGCACAGAGCCTGGTGCATAACAAGCACTCAGTAAATGTCAACTGCAGTTGCTACTGTTGATATTATTGTTGTTTCTATTATTCAGGTCTCTTTACCCTTCGTTCAGTGCTCTTTTTATCAGATACATAAAGAAACCACCCTACGGGCCCAGTCATTTCTTGCTATAAGAAAAATGATCATTCGAAGGAACCATCTCATTTCTTTCATAACTGAGAAGGTTCAAGCCTTGAGAAGTGCTATGTCTTGCCAATAACACAGGAAGCCAACACAACAGAGGAGCCTAAATTTGGGACTTGCCTGTGGAAGGAGAGGCCTGACCCTTCTGATCTTTCCACCCTTGACTAGTAATAACACAGAGGAATTGTACACTGTGTACCAGGGACTGAATTCAGGCTCCAGCAACCCTCCTTACCCTCAAATCTCTGGGGAAGAATAATGTCCTGGAAATAGAAAATGACACTGGCTTGGAGAAAATAAACTGTCCCACACTTGAAACTGGGAACAATGTATGGTCAAATGGGAAAAAAAAACAAAAAAGATTAAAGCAGACTCCTACCTCACACCATATATAAAACATAAATTCTGTTGATTGATTACAAACTTGTGTATCAAAAATAAAATGATAAAATTCTTAGTAAAAATGTAAATGAAAATCTTTTAGCCTTGGGATTGGGAAAGATTTCTTAAACAAGGCATAATAAGATTTGACTATTAAAATGATAAATAAATTGATATTAAAATAACTTCTGTTAGAAAAAATGCTCTTAAGCAAATGAAAAGGTAGGTTAAAAGTATATAAATGAGAGGAGATATCCTTAATACATAAGATCAGCAAAATATGCATATGAAGAATACATAAAATCCTGCAAATCAATAAGAGAAATACAATCAACCCAACAGAAAAATGAACAAAAGAATTGGACAGACCTATCACAGGCATGAAACACAGGTGGCAAAGAAACATAAGAAAAGATTTTCATCATCACTGGCGATCAAGGAAATGCAATTCAAGACAGTGAAGACTTAACCTCACACCTATGTCTTTGGTAAAACTTGAGAAGTGGGACAATACCCAGTGTTGAAGTGACTGTGGATCCACAGGATCCCTTATGCATCACTGATGGGAACGTAAACTCATGCAACCACCTTTGGAAAACAGTTTAGCACCATCTCTTGAAGTCAGGTATTCAGGTCCCTTATGACCAGGCAAATCTTCTAGTAGTTGTATACCCCAAAGAGACTCTTGGATCTTTGCAACAAGAAGCATGTACAAAAATATTCTTAGTAGCAATGCTTACCATAGAGAAATACTGAAACAGTCCAAGTGCTTAAAATTCCATAGTTTATTCACAATGAAGCCCTCCACAGTTGTCAAAACAAGGAACTCCAGCAACATGTAATATGGATGAATCTTAGTAAAATATTAAGTGAAAATAAAGTAAGTGTCCCCCCTTCCACCAATTTACTCATGTTTCAATACCCTTTTCAGAAAGATAAAATAACCAAAGCACTAGATATATAGAGATGCAATAAAACTGCATAAAAAGGAAAGCAGAGAAATGATTAAAGAAGATTCTAGAATGTGGTCACCTTTGGTAAAGAAAGATAGAGCCACACAGTTACATGCCACTGATTGTTAAGTTTCTAGTTTTTGTTTTGGGTAGTGAGTGTATGAATGTTTAATTTATTGTTAACAATAACTAAATGAATATGCAAATAAACAAAAGCAGACCCCTGTGTGGACCAATGATGAGGTATATTATGACTCAAGTGCTGTGATGCCTCCAGTTCTGTACAAGTAAAGTCCTTTCTTTCTTTTCCCTATTTGTAAGCAACTCTGGCCATTTAATCGTATGACTGCCAAGGTCCAAAGACCAGTTTCTGAAAGCTGGTATCAATGGAACTCTAAGGAGAGTAGGCACATAAAGAAATAAATCATAGCCCTTATCCATAAGCAGCCCGCTCCATCAGCACAGACAGCCCCATAAACAGACAAACGAGACTACAGGATGTCAAGTATCACAATGGAAGTCTGTACTACGCACCGTGGGAGCCACTTCTCATGACCTGCACTGCTTTCCTTTCCCTCACTCAGGCTCCTGGAGTTGTGTTTCCAAATCCAGAGGCGTCAGCTGGAGGGCTACCTCTATCAGAATCTCCTTGGAGGACTGATACTATGCACATCTCTCACTCCCTCACTCCATCTTCAGAGTCACAATCTTTGGCATAGGGTCCAGGATTCTGCAATTTTAATGAACTCCGCAGGTGCACCTAAAGTTTGAGAAATCACCCTCACAGAGGGTCTGTGCCTTGTTTTATCCCCTTTGTAAACCCAGGATAATACTCCAATCATACTGAACTCTCTACTATCACATCTTCCCCTATTGGTCAGGTACCCTGGCAGCCACCCCACTTTTATAGCCCCTGGGGAAAGAGTTGGGGAAGGCTTCCTCAGAAAGGAAGGTGTGACAGAGGGGAAGGCTAGTGCCCCCTCTGCTTGAGGTTGAGACCTGCAGCCACAAGACATGTGTGTCCCAACAACCTCTCTTGAGCCAAAGTCCCAAGGAGAACCATTTTAGGTAAGTTGTGGAGAAGGCCAAAAGCAGTCTTTCTTCCCTTTCCTAATTTGGTCCCTGGGACACAGTTCCAGATGCAACTTTGGAAAGAGGGAGGGGACTATTTTGAAACTGAAAGACTGGTTACATCTGAAGCCACAAGGTACCACTAAATGAAAACTTTAAATTGCCACAGTACAATGTGAAGTGAAAACTCAAAAAGATTAGATTAAAAACAAACAAAAACTAGAAGCTGTATCATCTTTGCACACTGAACTTGATGCAGAAATTTGCAGACTTGCGACTGTTGTGTCCCCACTACTTCCCAGGCTCAACCTACACTAGAGACTGAGTAAGTGCTGAATGGGGCAGACGTGACATGCCTACTTACTGAAGACTGGACATTTGGTTTGGGTCTTAAGGGGATGAGTAGCAGCTGCTGGTTAGTGGCTGGGGGTAGGGGAAGGCGCTGGGGAGGCAGAAGAACTCATCCTAGATAATATTTGCAAAGAATAGAAGTATGGAAGGCTGTGTACAATAGTGTACAATGCCAGGAGAGTCAAGAAGCGCTCCACAAGACGAGCTCATGTCCTGGAGGAACAGGACTTGTTCTCTTACTGCCTTTTCCTTCTGAATGGTCTCAGAGCCCAGCCTGATGTGGACATTCCAAGCTCCAGGTGGCCTCCTAACACTACTGTTTGCTGCAGCTCTGCTCTGAAAAGTTATAGCAAAAGTTACAGCATCAAGAGTTCCATTTCCCACCCAGGCAAGGGTCCCTATACACAGCCGTCAGAGAGTTGCCCAGCATTTGAAACAGGGATAAGGAGTGGAGGATACAAGAAAAAAAATACCTCAGGAGGAACAGTGAGGCATGTCTCCTAATATGAAAAAGAAAGCGCTTTCAACAAGAAAATAGGCACTGCCTTCTCCTTTTTATTCATTCTGAGAATAAAGCACCGTATAGTAGAAAGAAGATGTGTTTTGGGGCGCCTGGGTGGCGCAGTCGGTTAAGCGTCCGACTTCAGCCAGGTCACGATCTCGCGGTCCGTGAGTTCGAGCCCCGCGTCAGGCTCTGGGCTGATGGCTCAGAGCCTGGAGCCTGTTTCCAATTCTGTGTCTCCCTCTCTCTCTGCCCCTCCCCCATTCATGCTCTGTCTCTCTCTGTCCCAAAAATAAATAAACGTTGAAAAAAAAAATTAAAAAAAAAAAAAAAAAGAAAGACGATGTGTTTTGTTATTCAAATGACTTGTGCCCTGAATCCAACTCTAATACTTACTACCTGTGAATGGCAGAGACAGCACTCATCAAATATTCCATGTGTATCCCATCACTTCCAGATTCCCTTGCAGCTAGGTTAGGAACTTGTGATGGGTTCTGGCCAAAGGACTGTGGATGCACTTGGTGGGTGTCACTTTCAGGCTGACATGGAGGCCATGGTACCAGCTAGAATAGCTTCAGAAGGGACAAAAGGTGCAGGGCCCCCCATCAGACTTTACAAAAGAGAGAAATAAACCTTTACATTGCTAAACCACTGAGATCTAGGGATGTATTTCCTACTGTGGCATCACATAGCCCGATACATGAATACCCTAATATACTGTGTAATATTTGGTCTCATTGGGATAAAAGTTACTTGATATTCCAGGCCTTGGTATCCCCATCTATAACATGGGAATAATAATACCTATGATATTAGGTTGTTGTGAGAATTTAATACATGTTTATGTCCTTTATAACACTTAACGCATAGCTAGCATGTAATAAATATAAGTCTCGCTCTAAAATGCTATTGATGGCATTATTATTCTTGTGGCTATTACTGTTATGCAATAGATACAATAGATACTTTTAAGTACACAACAAGTATGTAAAGTACTCTGCTGGGTAGTTTTACATATGTTATCCCATTTTTGTAGGTAAGAAACCAAGGTTCAGAGAGGTTACTTGTTCAAAGGAACACAGCTAGTAAGCAACCAGGCCAGGACCAGAAACAAGAATTACCTGAATCAAAAGTCTGTATTCTCATGGCAACAGTCTTACTCACATTCTTCAGATGTGGAATCCTGGAGGTTCAGAGATGTTACATAAATTCACCAAGCACAGTAATAACTGTAGAGCAAGAGGACTCTCCTCTGCTCCCAGGCCAGTGCTGCAGGGATGTGCTGATTAGCAAAGATAAACCCCATGGCACTGGGCACGGCCACCTGTGCCCCCACCCCCCATGGGGAGCTGTGGGTATTGTGGGCAACAGATAAGAGGAAGGGGAAAGAAGGAAATTACAACCTGATAAAAGAAAAACTGGATGCTTTGTACTCACAGAAGAGCTCCTCAATAAAGTTTCCAAAGAAAAACCTACTAGCTGAAAATAAACACCAGAAGAATTTCCAGATCTCTGTCAGCACTGTGTCTCTTGTCTCTGTCTCTCTCTGTCTCTTTATTCCCTTCTGTCTCACTTTCTGTCTGTCTCTCTCTCTCGGTTTCTCTTTGTCTCTCTCTGTCCTTTTGTTTTTTTCTTTCTGTCTCTCTCTCTTTTGGTCCCTGTCTCTCTCTGTTTCTCTATCTCTGTCTCTGTCTCTCCCTCTCCTCCTCCTCTGTTTGTTTTGGAAGTTGAGAAAAGCGAGCAATGTGGATCCTAAAGCAGTTTACACTGAACCAGATGGTTCATCTGATTAGCATCAGACTAAAAAGACACATTACTTAGAGATTAGGTTCTCATAGGGACAAATCTGTTCCAAAGGCACATAAGGTTTGCTTTTCTCGCAGACTCCCCCCAGAGCTTTCTCAGGGCATATCTATTCCTTTCTCCCATCACCACCAGCGGGCAAGTCTGAGCTTGACTTAGAGAAGATAGCAAATTAGTCTCCGCAGATTTCTTAGTCTCCTCTCGCTGAACCCTGAAATCATTCACACTGGGTGGGCCACTCCCTGTGCGACCTTGGCTGCTTGAGACTCTTAACTCCCTCACACCCCAGGCTAAAAGGCCATATTATGCCACTGAGTCCACACAATAACCCAATGATACCCGTTCTGTGGTTATTCCCACTTTTCAGATGAAGAAATTGAGATTTACAGGATTAAGTAATTATTAAGTAATTTACTCAAGATAATAGGTCTAGGAGAAGTTGAGATTAATTGCTTCCATGAAAGAAAAAAGGGGGGAAAGTGTGTGTGTGTGCTTGCACGTGTGTGTGTGTGTGTTAAAAGAATCCTACAGAACAAACCATCATAAAATATGGCTGTCAAGTGTTCCAGACTGTGTAACTATGTTGAGGTCTACAGCAAGACAAACACAATAAAATGAGGAAGCACAAACATCTCACTCTGACCTGTATTTCTTGTAGCATACATAGCACAGGCCTTTTGCAAAAATAAAGGGAAATGAAATTAAGATTGGAAAAAAAAAAAAAACATTCAAAATCAGAATAGGAAGCACACATAGGCCAAGGCCTTTTTATTGAATAAGTTCTGTGTTTCTCAGAGGTTGAGGATATACATGTAGCTTCCAGGGAAGGAAGGAAGCTTGGCTTCCATGCAACTGTCACATTTGAAGGGACCCTCTTATTGCAAGGAATTGGGAAGTCAGAACAGAAGCTAGGAAAATGGAAGGGGCAGCAGGAATAATAACCACAACACCCATAATAACAGCTATCACTTAGTATAGGACACTGTGCTGTGATAGGTACTTTAAATGCATTATTCACTTCATTAGCCACATGGTAGCCTTCTAACATAGACATGGTTATTATTTTTCCATTTCACAGATGAGCTTACTAAGGATCTGAGAGGTTAAGTAAATTGCCCATAATCACGCAGCTAATAAGAAAATGAACTAGGAATTCAACCCAGGCCTAGTGATATACAAGAACGGTGCCCTTAACCAGTAAACCTTGTCTCTCCCCTCTCTCCATAGGATCCTCCTGAAGATAGGCCAATAGGATAGTCTGCCAACATTTGAGAAAGTGCTTAAAAGCCTTCTGGCCCCTCTGCTTGATGTCAATACACATGTTTAAGGCTGTTAGTACAAGCTAATGTCACCGACAATACTCCAGGCAATTTGCACATCTGGCAGTTAAATGAGTGCAGGCTCAAAGCAAATCACATCCCTGAGGCACAGGACACTTCACAGGGAGAACAACAGGAGGGATTTCATTTCAGCTCAAACTTGGCCAAGGAATCAAACTCACCTTATTTAAGGGTATAAAGGAGATACCCAAGAGCCAATGAGACCCAGCAAGCACGTATGAATTCAGATTGTATTAATTTGGAACCTGAGCACTTAAGAAGAGGCATAAGCTGATGTTTCCCTTTGGGGTTATATTGGGAAGAGGTTTCACTTAGCAAATCAATAGTGGGAGACGAGTTACCTTTAAGCTGTGCATACTGCTTTCACATGTGAACCAGTGATGGATAGACTAATTACACATTGCCTCCCCTTTGAAAGATGTCTCCAAAGAGTTCTCTGTCCACCTATTTCTGGTCTCTGTAACTGTTTAAAGGGAAGAACTTTGCATTTCTTTTCCAACTGTGTACAACGCTGGGGCTGGCCTTCTGTCTGTTAATATTAATCAGAGGGTTTTTACCGAATCTGAAACTCAGAGACACAGCAGGACTGGTGGGTAGCAACTGTCCAGCCTGTGATTATGCTGACTCTTGGGGGCCACCACCAGCCCGGGAGATGTGACTCCAGTACAGGAGTTACTCCGACTTCCACCAGCCTGGAGTCGACACCACATGCCCAATCCAGGACGGTGCTGGCACTCCATCTGGCCTTGATGCTAAGCCGGGCCCCTGCAATAACAGCAGCTCTGAACAATGAGGGGAAGCCAAGTAGCCTCACTCTCTGCTGCCTGTGCAGTGTAGCACCATACGTACCTGAAGTCGTCCTGGTCCCTAGGGTGGGACTCAATTCATCTCTACAGTCTCCACAGTGACAGCCCCCCCCCCCCCGAAATCCAGGAAGAAACTGCCAGGGCAGAAAGGGGCAGGCATATTTCAAAGCTTTCAGAGTGAGGGCAATTCAGTCTGATGTGGAAGTCAGAACATGAAAACCACAGAATGTCCACTTAAAAAACCCAGTACACAACAGATGCAAGAAGACTTACCAGGATTAGTTTCTAATCACCTTGCCACAAAACACCTTGTACAAACAAACCATATATTTGTTGCATTCATCTGTTGTCACACATCTGTCTGAATGGTCAGGAAACCACAGACACAAATATAAAATCACAAGAACACTTTTCTTCCCATGCCCTTCTCCTACCCTTAACTCCAGGGACAGGAATTCAGAGAGCAATTTTGGATGCACTATGTTAACCAGGCATTGGGGGAAAAGAATATTTACAGTGAAGTGGCTGCTGAATATTTCTGTGATTACTAGGCAATTTACGTAAGTATTCAAGCCCAGCTCTCTGAATAAATTTCAGCTGGGTGAGGACAGATTCTCTGCCTTCTAAGACCTCTTGCTTCTTGCACAGTTTGCTTCTCATTTTATCACTGACACCAGTGTGGACACAGAGGAATTAAAAATTGGGAAGTGTTGGCCTTAGCATACAGAAAACAGTGCTGACCCTCAAAAATCATTTTTTTCTCATCCTCACAGATAGGATTGATATCAGAAATGTCAAATGTTGCTGGAGATGAGGTGAATGATGAACTGACTTCTAATCCTGCCTGGCCATATCCAGAGGTGTGGCCCTCTAGGTCACTGACCTTAAAAAACAGGGCACCCCAAGGCTCTTAGCAGTGGGGCACTGGTCAGAGGATTGGTGGTTACCAGAGATCAGTTTGGGGTGAGCAGAAGCTCCTGCCCAAAACTAGTGTCATTCCCTGCTCTTGAGAAAATACCATTAAGTGAAGAAAGGCAAAGTACAGGACAGTTGGATATTACACTATTATTTGAGTAATAATAATAATAAAAGATCAGGGAAGAACATATAGTATAAATGTGTCTGATCGCTTATACATGGAGTATCCCCAGAAGCAAACATAAGAAACTGGAACCATTGGTTGCCTTTGGAGAAGAGATCAGAGAGATTATGAAGAGGGTCTGGAGGAACTCTTTTCATGTGGTACCTTTTCATACCTTGCATTTTGATCCATGTAAACACATTAGTTATTCAAAGGTAATTTACATTTTGCAAAACTAAAACAAAAACCCCTCTAATTTCTACTCCATCAGAATCTGAGATGGGTCACAGGAATCTGCATTGGCTCTCTAGTTTATTCTTACACTCTGGAAACTTTGAAAACTTCTCTGTTACAGGTTCTTTCTCCCAAAAAAGAAACTTTACCTACTTCCTCTCAAGTTGAAGACATTCATACAAGTATAAACCGTGTAAGGGAAAATCTCATGGCAGAATGACCTAAAGATATGACTCCAAATTTACCACCTCATTAAACTCTCTCAGGAGGAGCAAACAACGCAGCCTAAGCTTTCCTAAAATCAATTTAGATTCCGATGGCTAAGTTGTCAGCTACTTCCTACTTTTTCCATTTATTCAGACTGAGGGAGTTGTTAGAGAAGAAACCTTTGAGTCACTGGGTAGGTTTCTCTGGCCTGTTGAGCATGTGGTTTATGGCACCACTCACCCAGCCAGGATGCTTTGCACTCACCTTGCTTTTTAAAGAGGTTGCTCTGGACTATCTCATTCATAGACTGGACTTTCTGCTTTTGGAGTTTCACAGGGGGGATGCAGGTGTAGAACTCATATAGGAGTTGGCTGAGGACAGGAAAAATAGGAATGCAGAAGACAAGTTAGATCAAGTTAGATGTTTCCCACATCTTGGCACTTACAATCCACTCCCAGACTGCCAGCTCTGTGGAGGCAAAAACGACATATATCTTGCTTCCTTGGCCCCACAGTTCCCGGCAAAGCATCAGATGCATAGTAAGCTTTTATGTCATTGGTGTTAGTGTTGACTACTAATAGCATCCAAACAGATGTGAAAACCTGAAAATGATACCAGTAACCCTGAGCCCTTATGTGTATCAGACACATGCTTTGCACTTTACATCCATTATTCTAGTTAAACCTCATGACTCTCTGAGACAGATACAATACTTACCCCAATTTACAAGTGGAAAAACTAAGGTTCAGAAAGGTTAACTAACTTTCCTAAGATTGCGTAGCTGGCGGGGGGGGGGGGGGGGGGCATTGAAAAACAAGGATTTAAAACCAGGTTCTGATTTTGTTACCATAACATTTTATTTACTAATGTTTTATAGTTAGTAATGCTTTATAAGTCTTAAGATCAGAAGGGTCCTTATTTTTTAAAAAAAAGCTGTGAAAAGTTGTGAGTTAGAACTAGTTTAGGACATGAAAAAGAAGATAGTTCTTCCCAGATAGAGTGAACACAAAGACACCGCTGAAACAGAATTATAGCCCCTGTCAGCTTTCCAAAATCATCTCATTGTGCTCATTCATTCCTTCAAGTACTTGTTAAGCATCTATTTAATGTGTGACAGACAGTGTGCAGAACAGTGGGGATACAGTAGGAACAAACTTGGTCCCAGTCGGCATGGAGCTTACATTCTGATGGA
The DNA here is from genome assembly GCF_018350155.1 of Leopardus geoffroyi. NCBI lineage: Eukaryota > Metazoa > Chordata > Mammalia > Carnivora > Felidae > Leopardus > Leopardus geoffroyi. Next base: position 179,249,080 of record NC_059326.1, read on the forward strand.
GGTCGACATTACAACACAGAAGCAAACAAATCAATACAAAGGGATACGTGCAATGAAGAAAATAAACAGGAGTTGCATCACAGAGTAATGGGGTAGGGGGTGGGGGAGAAATTTAATTTATTTACAATATTCAGAAGTAGCTTCTCTGAGAAGGTAACATTTCATTTGAGACCAGAAGGATGAGAAGAAGCCAGCAGACATCTTGATACAAAGAAAAAAAGGACATTAGTGAGAAAACCAATGAGATCCAAATAAAGCCTGGGATGCAGTGAATAGAATTACAACGATGGTAATTCCTCAGTGTTGATGGATATGCCATAGTCACATAAAATTTGAACTTTTTAAGAGAAGTTCGGTGAAGGGCATGCTATCTTTGCAACTCTTTCCTAAATCTGGAAGTATTTCAATAAAAAAAGTTTTTAAAGTCATCTATATGTTATCTCAGAACTTAGGTGAATTTAGGAAAAAGAGGAAAGGACATACTGGTTCAGATGCCTCTATCCTAACAGCATGATCACCCTAAATTAATGTGTTCATCTCATGAGACAAGTGGGGTAAAGAAGGAGAAAGCAAACGGGAGCCTATCTCTATTATTCCTGTAAGGTTGCTCCCCATTTGTAACTATCCGGCATAGAGGGCATAGACTGGGACCCCCAAATAACCTTCAAGTCCAAATGAAATTAAGACATTTACAGCAACTATCAGTTCTTTAATCTATATGTTTGCATGCTGTATCATTTGTGTCACCAAAGAAGGAAGTTTATTTTATGTTGGTGTTCACCAAAGTCTGGCAAAATAAAACCAGAATGTCAAAATCCCACAGTGGAGGCCCTATACCAAATTCCCACCATGTGTCCTCCCCACCCCAGCTCCAAGTGCCCATCTAGAACCCCCCCATAAAAGCACTCCTCCATTCCCGCTGAACCCCTGGCTTGCCATCAGAGCCCAGGAAAGCACATGGTGAGCTCTCACCTGAGTAACTTCGCATCAAAGACCGTTTCCACATCATGGAGGACAGATGGGATGTATTTCAAAGCTGCCACCTAGGTGGAAAGTGAAATAAACATAAGGGATGCCCACATCCAACAACTCCACATGGTGAGGAGGGTACTTCACAACGTGAGAGGGATCAAGAAAGAATGACCCTGAATCCTGGGCACTCCTACAGAGAGATACAACACACTGTATGTAGACTGAAACATTAGCATGCACTTCTTTGATTACAAAAGTAAGGCACAACTTCTTCTATCTTCAAGGAGGAAGTAATGTATACAATGATCACAGACTTTGAAGTTAGACACCTGCTGTCAAATCCTGGTTCTACTCCTAGTAACCATGTGGTTGTGGACAAAACTTAACCTCTCTGATGTCTCAATGTCCTTATCTGTAAAATAGGGAAAACTACCTATTTTGCAGGATTGGAAAAATTAAAAATAATATACATGAGGCATCCAACAGAGAGCCAGCATACTTATTTTGGAGACTGTTAAGTGGTAACTTCTATTATTATTGGAAGATAGTGTGTTTGAATTGTATTGTTGGTGGCAAGGACAGCTTGGACTAAGTTATTCATATTTTCTCACCGTGGCCAATTTGTGAACAATGGTGGGAATGTTTTGGTCCACTAGCTGGGTTAGCATACTAGCTGTGCACTGCTTGTTGCCTGTTTCTTTCCTCGGTGCAAGTTAACTGATGCCGCCAGAGGTATGAGACACACCCCCAGTCCCCCACATAGCAGCATCCTTTGCTAAGCAGCAGAGTAGACTGCAGTTTCTACAGAAGGAGTTTTAAGTCACATGGCTGGAAAACAACACTGAAGAATCTAGTGGAAGGATGCATTTTAAACTTTTCTTTTTATTTTTCTTTATATTCTAAGTGTACTATAGTTAACATGTATCATCCTCTAATGATCAGACCAAAATAAAAATACTGAAAATTCCTTTCTTAAAGAAAATCTTACTTCTAACCATATATAGCTGAGTTTCTTAGTTAACATAAATAATAATTATGACTATTCATTCTCGGCGAACTTTGGGGCAGGTACTGAACACCTGACAGACTATCTTCTTAAACCTTATGTCAGACCTACAGGAGAAATACTATTTTCATAGATAAGGAACCTCTGGTGCACCAAGATTAAAGAGCCAAAAGTCACAAAGTTAGCAAGTAGGAGAGCCACGATTCAAACTCAGTCATGCTGCGTGGATAGCCACCCCTCAGAAGCCTTAAGCTACGTGCCCACCTCACTCAAACAGCAATTGTCTCTCTCTATGCCTTCATCCTTTCATTTGTTCTCATTGTTTATGATTTTCAAAAGTCAGCAATATAAGTGCAATGTACAAAAACATCACACAGGATAAAGTAAAGTATTAAGGTGAAGAGTGTCAGTGAAGTCCCACATCTCCATCTCAGCCCAAATCCTTATTCCCCAGAGGGGCCACTGTCAACACTGTGGTGAGTTTCCTTCTTGACTGTTTTCTATGCAAGAATGTGCACAGGTGCACGCACACGTGTGTATGTGTGTGTGTGTGCGCGCGCGCTTGATGTATACAGTTCTGCACCTTGTTTTTTGCAGTGAACCATCTAGCACTGATATCTTTGCATGCTATCACATAGACTGCACACCCTTCATATCCAACCACTAGTTAGCAATGTCCTTGTGGGCACATGGTACCTTCTCTAACCCCTTCCCTACTGATGGAGTTCACACTAGTTTCAGTTTTTCTTAATTATAAAATATGTAGCAAGAAAACAGTTGGTATATACAATTGTGTACCTGTGAGAATCCCTGCAGGAGGGATTGCTCAAAGATGAATTAGTGCATCAAAATGTATATATATAAATAAATATAAAATATATTTATAATATATATGTATTTATATATCATAAGTACATTCTATATAAATACATATAATATATGAATAAATATATTCTATATTTATTCATATATTATATAAATTATATTGTCTATATGTTTGTATATTATATATTTATTTATATATTATAAATATATCATATATATTTTTATATATAGGAAATATTGTCATATTACATTAGAAAGAAGTGATAACCAATTTCCTTTTACTCCTTTCCCTATGCTAACACTGGTATACAAATCTTTTTAGTTTTGTCAATGTGATGTATAATTTGCAACTAATTTACAAATCTTTGGTTTCTAGTGCATTGGGCACCTTTTCTATATTTATTGAACATCTGTCTTTACTAACTTGCTTGTTCATATCCTCTCCTCATTTCCCTTTTGGGTGATTTATTTTCTTATTGGTTCGTGAAATTCTTTATGTATCACTAAAATTAGCCATTTTGCAGTAAAAAAAAAAATTGGAAGAATTTCCTTTTGCTTGTCCTATTTGCTGCTTGTCTTTCAGCTTTGTTTATCAGAGCTTTCATTGCACAGAAGAACTTTAATCTGTATGTTGTCAGATTTGTCAGACTTTTTCTTTATAGTTATTTGATCTTGTGTCTAGGAATTCATTTTTTATTCTTTCAAATCAAGATGACAAGAGATAACAAGATTCTAAAGCTGATGCTCTATTGGGACACTCTTGTTCCACAGGATGGTGTTGGGTATTCTGTGAGGGGAAAAAGGACTTGCAATAAAATAATTTGGGGGAAACTTTGGTCTAGGCAAAAATAAACCAGTGAGCTTTCTTTTTTGTTTTAATTGCAGAACTTTTCAGAATTGCGATATGCTAAGACACACTATAACATCCCTCCAGGCAGTTACAGTGTCTAGCACATTCCAACCTCGTTGGTCAAGGCCATTTTTGTCAGGAAACCCCAAGCAGACGTGGCAAAAACAGATGCCTGAAGGGCTGGGAGAGCAAAAGAAAGAAGTGAAATGGAATGAGTCTGGGCCAGTGGGAAGTAATGAAGTGTGTGGAACCCACATTCTCTCTAAAGAATAAGTTGTTCTGGTTCACTTCTTTTAACGCCATGCTAGCCAAATCAAACACATGGGCAGGCTGCGCTCCCCCCGCCATGGGCAGCTTGTTTACAATGTCTAAATTCTAAAGAGATGCCCTGTGCTGAGGCACATGCTCTGATAAAGGCTGGTTCAAGCACTCCTAGCAAACTGTCCTTCCATCCACTCTTAGGCTAAAGAACACAGAGCTCTGGGCCCGCAGGGGCCTGGACAGGAACCCCAGCACTCCGCCTAGCCCCTGCATGCACCAAGGCCCACTTCTTCATGCCCTGAACCTCAGCATCTTCATGTGGGATAAAAGGGAAATGACGTGAAATAACGTATATCATGTACCTATTGCAATTTCCAGCACACAGTAGGCCCCCAAAAGTGTACGTGCTGAATTTCACCTTATTTCATCCCTCAAACCCCTGCCCTCATTCCCCAGCACCTGGACAAAGTATAATATGTACTCATCATAATTAAGACCAAAGTGAGAGGACAGAAACAGAAATAGAACCCTCAGCAAGTTGAGAAAGCCAAGACCTCAGTGCCGGCAGCAAGTTATTGGCTTTCAAGGGCTGCATATTGTTCCAGGGCTTTGAAGTGATGCTGTAGAATTGCAGTCACCAGAAGTTTACACTGACACACATAAACACTTCAGCTATTAGGAAGGAGAAGTTGGACAGGGCTGGAACAAGGACTGTTTCAGAAGGAGCCAATCTTCCCAGTTTCTCAGCTCTGGGCTGGCAATAAAGTAAAACAAACTAAGTAGCTGTCGCCCTGAGACTCAGAGGGTGTTATCAACTCAACTGGAGAGTATCAAACTTCCATCTGGTCCAGGCGGCCTCACAGAGAAGCAGCAGGCCTGTGGTTTCCTTTTCCAAGGAGGGCAGCTCATCTCTGACCCAGGAAGTTTGCAGCACTGGCCGCAGGGCTCCTGTCCATAGTTCTCCCCTTCACGTGGCTCTTACACACATGAACGGAGTAATAGCAGGTGGGTGCAGCAGGGGCAACCACCAAGCTCCCCCAGAAGGCAGAACAGCTCAGCCATAAGATCCTCTGGAGACCTCCATTTGTTGCATGTTTCTAAAGCCTGGAAACCAGAAACGGCTTGGCATTCTAGACCCACTGGCCTCTTGGGAACTATGTTACTTTGTTGGCATAATTTGCACTCCCATTAATACTACTATTATACATAAAATAATATTGCCATGTTGTTACGTTTATTCCATAGTATATATTCCTGTATTGCATATAATATTTAAGAAAAACATATACAGACAAGTTTATGTGAGTGTATGTATATAAATGTATATAACAGTCTTAAAATAACAACCATTACTAGAAACTTTAAATGCGTTAAATACTTTACATGCATGATCTCATTGCACTTTACAACTACTCTAGGAATAGATACTGCCATCCCATTTTACCAGTGAGTAAACTATGGCAGAGTGAGCTTAAATAATTTGCCAGAAGCCACACAGCTACCATGCAGCATAGAAAGAATATGTACCTGATTCTGTCCAGCTGGCCAGTGTGTGTTGCTACCACTCACCCTGCTGTAAGGAAAGGCTTCCATGTTAGAAGATGAGGAGGTTCCGATGGGGGAGAGAAGGATGATTTGGGAAAGGAAGCAGAGAACCTTCCCCTTTTTATAAGGATAATTTTTGAAAAGAAGGTACAGTTTTCCTGACATCTCCTCAGTGAAGAGTCTTCCTCACCACATATATCAGGGGTTCTAAGAACAGAGACCAGGAAAACATTTGCCAACTTAATAATTAGCTTACCATGTGGCACCAAGTGGTCTTCTAGATTAGTCACGAACTCTGGACCCCTCTCAAAGGCTATCAAAGGCTATTATCAGCCTCGAGAAGACAGCCAGGTCCAAACCAAACAGTAGTGGTTTCACTGACCCAGAGAGAAGTCATGGGAGGTCACTTGAGATGATTATTATCCAGATGGACTTCTCTAGAATTGATAATCCTGGGCTGCTAGGAAACAGCAAGTATTTAAAAATAACAACAAACATCAAAACCAAAGAGCTACACTCCCTCAAAATCAATGTGGATTTTCTTTTTGAGTGTTTCCTCCAAAAGGAGGAAGATTGAACTGCACCGATGCCAGTAGACAGAATTTAAGCCAAAAAGAGCACACCTTGCAGTGATGCAAGATCATACGAGAGCACTGGACCACTTCCCCACTCAAGAACACAGACAGTATTTCCAACCCACCAATATTCAGTCCATTAATTTTTGCCAAGCGATGGATGGTTAAGGTCCGTGGAAACTGGACAATGTCACAGAAATTCACCACAGCATGACCACAAGAAGACAGCTTCCTTGAGACGCAGAGCTGTCCCTAAGGAAAGTACATGCAGCTCTCTCAAGACAGTCAGCCTCCTCACCAATATTTCAGGGAAAGAGAAGGAAATAGGGACCAACACATTCCAGAATACATGAGTCTCCATGCTTTCCATAATGCAACATTATGCTGGCCCCCAAAGCTTGGTGGGAACAGGCGAGTTCAGTGTTTACAAATGGCTGGCTGAAGACTGAGATTGTCTGAGTCAAGTCCTTGTGGACCACTTTTATCTGTGTGGCCTTGGGGAGGTTAACTCTGTGTTCTAGTTTCCTCACCAGGAGAATGGAGGAATAAAGTTACCTAATTTAGAAGCCGATGTGAAGATTAAATATTAGTTATCCATATTACTACAACAGCCTCACTGGAACAAAATTTCATCCTCCCCACCACTGAATCCATTGTCCTCAAATATTACGCGTAAGTATGGGGTATACAATTGGGAAGGGACAAGTTAAATAATAAGTCTTGTTTCTCCTACTTTGGGAATTTAGCCTACAGCTGTAGGCCACTTCACAAGAATGGACCACTTTCTTCCCTTAGTTCAGGCATTTGAACATTTTACACTAATAAACAATGAAAAGAGAGGAAAGAAAAATGTATTCTTAATTAGCTTGCCTTCATGTCTGTGGACCAAACATCTATCCATCTTTACTATTGTTTACTGTCGCTTACTGCTTATCTACTTGGCATTTTGCAGGAAGACTTGGGTCTTTCATGAAACTATGCTTTGTTCGGTGGTGATTAGGAACTCAAACTCTGAACTTACACAGTCTGGATTCAAATCCCAGACCTGCCCCTTCTTAGTTGTGGTTAAGTTATTTAACCTCACTAAGACTCCATTTCCTCATCTGTAAAGTAGAGATAAGAAGAGTATTTGCCTACTAAGGTTGTTGTTATAAAAATCAAATGAGCTAACAATATATGTAAAGCTCTCCGCTTAGTATGTGATACATAATAAATGTGAAAATACAAAACAGTGGAAGCTTGTATTCACTCTTTCATTCATTTAGCCAAAAGAATATTCGAGTACCTACTAAGTGGCAGCTGCTGGTTCAGATACTGGGGATACAAAAGACAGAGCTACCCTGCCCTTTTGGACACTCTAGTGGCATTATTAGTATGCATGACAATCATAGTTGCCACGGGAGAGTACCATTCAATATGAGCTGTTCATTTATTTTCCCTTGCACCATCAAATTGGAGCATTATGATGAATCCTGGACCCGAAGGAGAATGGAACAAATGGGTCTACATAATGTCAACAAATGCCCTTTCCTCGTAGTTAAGCTATATCCAATTCACTAGTGTCTGATTTTGATCCTCTCCACCTACCATCAGTTTTATCGACAGTGCTCACAAGGCTGGCATACATAGGGACTTGTAAGCTTATGGCCTGTTACTGAAAACACATGGAGCAGTGCCTGGGTAGCTCAGTCAGTTAAGCACCCGACTTTGGCTCAAGTCATGATCTCGTGGTCCAGGGGTTCGAGCCCTGCATTGGGCTTTTCTTGTAACAGCTCAGAGCCTGGAGCCTGCTTCAGATTATGTGCCTCCCTCTCTCTGTCTCTCTCTGCACCTCCCTGCTCGTGCTCTGTTTCTCTCTGTCTCTCTCAAAAATAAATATTAAAAAAAAAAAAGAAAATATGTGGAAACTCCCATCCTAATCCATGCCTTGTGGTAGAGAAAACATTAACTTTGGAATCAAGAGACCTGGGAAGATTCAAATCCTAGCTCCACCACTGTGGATAGGTATAATTTGGGATGAATTATTTAACTTTATGAGCCTCCCGTGGACACCAAAGACAGTGATTCCTTGCAGATCTCTGGCAGGATGAAAAACACTGTATGTGAAGAGCCCAGCTTCATGCCTGGCACATGGTAGGTACTCCATCAAAGGAAGGTATTTTTAATGATCTTCTACCTTCTTTGAATGACTGGTTTTAAATTCTCCATAGTTTAGGGTTAGCTGCTGCCATGCCAACTCTGAACAATAAGGAAAACTACAGGAAGCAATTCACAAAAGCCAGATGAGTCTTAGAAATGATAAATAACTTGATTAGGTCCCAGAACCCACAATGGACAAAGCTGAGATTGAACCAGACCTGCTCTATGCTAAATTAAAGGGGACTTGAATGATGGCTTCCACCATAAGCTTCTATTTGTCTGGAAGTGTAAAGTTGGAACCAGGAATGGTACTCCTTGGCATTCTCACTCTACCCTCTCACTCAAAATTTATGGAAGCCACTACTAATCGATCACAGAACTCTTTCCCACCATACCCCATGCAGGCTTGGAATCAGGACTCCAGCCATCCTTGTACTATTTGTCATTTCTTTCTTTCCTATAGAGTCAGTTCATGTGGGTTTATTCTCCCTGAAATTTATATCTATGTTTCTTGATCTAGCTGAATAACCAAATGTCCTAAAACTGTTCAGCTTCATATGACAAGGTGAGGAATATAAATATCCCCTTCCACTCCAGGAAAATGCTCCAAAATCTTCTGTTTTATGGTGAGGTATAAATGGCTAAAAACAATCCATTTAAATTGAAATGTGTAATAGGCTCTATATTTCTTGCTTTATATATATTACTTTATTTAATCCTCTTAACGTTTCCTCTAAATTAGACATTAGGCCTTCCATTTTATAAAAGAATAAACAGAGGCCTGAAATTCCACCCAGGTCTCTCTGGCATGAAATCCAAAACTCTTTCTCCTATGGCAAATGTCAAAGTCCAAGAAGATTCTTTATATGGAGTTTGTTAACATTAAGTAAACTTGACCCCTCTCCCCTCATTAGCCCACACTTCACATCCTAAAACAGCATTAAATCTTCAAAGGTTACTGCCTTCCATATTTATATATGGCTACATACTTCTTTGATAACTTTTCAATAGCCATAGAAATATGTTAGAAATTGTCATTGATTTTATGTAAATCCTGGAAGCTATATTTGACCCTTAGAGCAAATTAAAAAAGAGATGAAGCCCCTTTTGATGGCTCTGGGGTGGAAACCCATGAGGAGAAACCAGCAAAACCTGGCCCAAATCCTGGGGGAAATAAGGCATTTCTTCTTTTTTTTTTTTTTTTTTTAGTGTTTTTAGTGTTTATTTATTTATTTTGAGAGAGAGAAAGAGAAAGAGCATTGTGCACCTGTTGGGGAGAGGCAGAGAGAGAGGAGCTGTCAATGCAGAGCCCTATGCAGGGCTCAATCTCACAAACCATGAGATGAGACCTGAGCCAAAATCAAGAGTTGGACACTTAATAGACTGAGCCACCTAGGTGCCCCAAATAAGGCATTTCTAACATAACTTCCCAGACAGTAAGAACTTAGATAAAAAGACTTATGCCCAGACCATAATAATCACATTAGTTCCTTGCATTTGCATAGGATTTTATAATCTGCTCTTTCATAGCTGGTGTTTTTTGATCCTCACACAGTGGGGTCTTACAGATGAGGAAACAGACAGTGAGAGGTTAAATGACCAGCATAAAGTCATACAGCTGAGCAGGAACACTCTTGTTGACCCACGTCTCCTCAGTGCTATAGACACTCACTGGTTCCTCTTTGCTTTGTAGCTTCCTTTCTTTCTCCTCCTTTCTTTCTGTCTCCTCTTTGTTCCTTCCCCCAAGATACATGTAGTTCATCACCGGAAAATAGATGCTGACATTAGGAGTGGCTCCATGATAGCTGATTCCCTGTGTCTTTCTCAAGGCCAGTGGTCTGTCTCTTTCCTGGCACCTCTACTCTCTGGGGCATCTGCTCCTTTCTCTTCCCAAACAACTGGCTTCCTTCATTTGTCCATCACTTCTGCTTCCTCATACTTTAGCTTCCTTAGAGCTATGTCCACCCTGACTCGATCCTATAGCCTCTCTTATTGCAACCAGTCAAACCCAGCCCTCAGGAAACATCCTAACACTGTGTGGCCTCCCACTGGGAGGTGACAGGCTCCAGTTCTTATCACATTTCTTTATGCTGTCCCCTGCTCTTGTTATCCTCTTTTTTGTAAAATGACGGAGGTTTGAAAAATCATGAGGGAAGACTTAAAAAAAAAAAAAAACAGCAAAAGGGAAGGGAAGGTAAAAACTCTAAGACTCATCTCCAGTCATATCTTCAGTAGGTGCTAAAGGTATAGCGTAAAGAACAGTGTAATGGAGCAGCTCAGAGCATGGTCTTCAGAGCCAGGCAGGAAGAGATCTGAACACCAGCCATACCCCTGACTACCATGGAGCCTGAGGAAGTGGTATCGACTCTGAACTTCAGTTTCTACATCTATGACATTGAGATTTTCACACTTATCCCAGGAGTCATTCATTCAACAGGTATTTATTAAGCATCAACTGTATACTAGGACTGTTCAGGTACTAAGGATACATTGGTGAACTAGACTAGACAAAGCCTCCCACTATACACACATGCACATGCGTGTGCGTGCGCGCGCACGCACACACACACACAGAGTTCCCTAACATCTGTTCAATCAAAAGAAGCCATTAGCAGAGTGATTCCTGAACTTTGGTTGACACCAGTGAGCTATTTAAACTCCCATTTGCCCTGATCACACTCCATACTGATTAAATTAGATTGTCTGGTGGTGGTGACTAGGCATCAGAATTTATTAAAGATCCCCAAGACTCCTGGGTGGCTCAGTCAGTTAAGCATCCGACTCTTGGTTTCAGCTCAGGTCATGATATCTCACTGTTTCATGAGTTCAAGCCCCATGTCAGGCTCTGTACTGTCAGCATGGAGCTTGCTTGGGATTCTCTCTCCCCCCCTCTCTCTCTGCCCCTCCTCCATTCAAGCAATCTCTCTCAAATAAATAAATAAATAAACAAACAAATAAATATTAAAAAATAATTTAAAGATCTCCAAGACATTCGAATGTGCAAAGTTTGGAACCCGTGCATTAGCAGTGGATACTCCCTAGACACATGTTTGCCTCTGACTCCTCATCTGCATTCTAGCTGGACACTAGTACCTCATTTGTTCTAGCCAGAGGCTGGGTGATCCCAGTCAGAGTCATAGCAGATATTTATATTAGCAACCAAAAGGATAAATCTGATTAAAAGTAGGAGAAGAAGTCATCTATGTTAACTCACTGGTTCAGACAAATGTGTTTGCTTCTTATTCATATGACATGAGGCAGCCCCTCCTGAGCACTTATGAGTCAATTTTGTGAAAGTTATGAAGTCTCCTTGAAACAGCCTCTTCATTCAGCTTCTCTGCTGCTAAACTCTTTCTCAAACTTAGGGGTAGGTCTCAAGGTTTCTCAAAGATTTACAGAGTTTGGGGGCACCTGGGTGGCTCAGTCGGTTAAGCATCCAACTTCAGCTCAGGTCATGATCTCATGGCTCTTAGGTTCAAGCCCCGTGTTGGACTCTGTGTTGTCAGCTCAGAGCCTAGAGCCAGCTTCAGATTCTGTACTGAATCTCTCTCTCTCTCTCAAAAAAAAAAAAAAAAACATTAAAAAAAAAAGATTTACAGAGTTTGTGGAACCATCAATTAGAGGACCTCTCTCTCCAAAGTGTCTCCTATTTATTGAGGAGACTCTAACCCACAAAGGGGATCTGAATCTGAGCTTATGGAGCTGAGAATCAAAAGCAGAGGAATTTCAGAGACTGCCACCTGTCCCCATTACAAATGGATCAAGGTCAACCTATTACCTTCCAGGTAGCAAAAGCTTCAGAATTATTAAAAAAAAAAGAGGCACTGTTATTTTCACAGCAACAAACAATAAATACACTTTCTCCTGCCCTGAGGAGCCCTTTGGTGTCCATGATCCTTGTGCCATGTGGCCAGCCCAGGCCTTCAGTTAACACAGGGCTACACGCTCAAGCAAAAATAGACATTATCTCAGCATGCTGTTATTTACCAGATGACCAAGGGAAAAGAGATTTTTTTTTGTAGTGTAAACCAACCTGCAAAAGGATGGTTGTTTTATACTGACTTTTCATCAGGTTGTTGATGGATTCAAAGAGCCGTCTCATGGATTCTTCAAACTCCATCTGTTCTTTGCCTTCATAAAGCCTGAAAGAAGACACATCTGGGTCATTTCTCAAGCCTGCAGGCAATACCTGTGAAAGTGTATGCCAGCCACAAACTTCATTTGAAATTAAGAGAGAGGGGTGGGAGACAGGGACTTCAGCGTGAGGGTGCTGAGTCAGCAGGCTTTGCATGCATAATTCACTCCTGGGAAAACCTCTGTCCACACCCAGAACAGATACCCTCCCCCTGACTCCCATCTGTTTTTTAAACCCTGAAAAACTTCAAGGGAATGAAACTTGTCCAAGCTGAGGGGACATTAATAATTTCACCCTCTGCAAGAATCAGAAGGGAGACCGAGGTCCCCAGGGTAATCCCCAAAGTGTCTGGGAAGCATCAAGGAGAAATATTTTCAAGTATACCGCCCTTCCACTTAGCCATTGCCTGGTTGTCAGATAAATACACATGTGACTGTTCCATGTCAGGGGCCACTGCTTCTCTGGCCCTCTAATTTCAGGAGTGTGCGTATCACGAGTGGAAACCTCTTGTCCCTCTGATTACAAAGGCCCTACATTGTCATCGTAAAAATGCAAACATAATAGAACTGCATTGCTTATAAAGTGAGATCCTACCTCAAGATTAGGGATTGTTAACATTTGGACGGTTATTCTTGCAGAGATTTTCAAGGCCCACACGAATATACACATGTAACTTTTCATAGAAACCATCCCTTCATATAAAATCAGTCTCCAGGCTCCTGCAGCTTATGGCCCTCTTGGTCTAGCCCTAGAGTGTTGTTCAGCCCAAGGCCTCTCCAGACAAAGCTTTATCGCCAACCGTGAAAAATCTGCAGCCTGATCTGTGGCGTCCTGCATGAAATACAGAGGAGAGTGCTCTTGTCTCCGGTTCAGATAAAGAGCATCTCCTGTCACTGCCCTACACAATCAGACACCAGTCGCTGTGGCTGTGGGAAAGGTGCTTTCCTTAGATAAAGTGCTGACACACTTAATGGGTTTGTTTGCTCCATCAACCACAGGAAGGGTGGTCCATCAAGTGCTATCTCCGCTAAATTCTCACCCATCCCTTTACCTCTTTTCTTTCTGCTTATCTTCTACTTTTTTTTCCTCTGTTTTTAAGCATGTGTCTGCTTCTCTGCTTGTGAGTATTATTTACTTTCTGTCTCTCTGGGTCACTATGTTTATCTCTGCTTTTCTGTCTGACTCCATCTCTCTCTCACTCTCTCTCTCTCTCTCTCTCACTGTGTGTGTGTGTGTGTGTGTGTGTGTGTGTGTGTATGTGTTAGTCACTCTCTGCCTCTCTTCTTTTTTTCCTAACTAACAGCTCCCTAAAGCCCTCCTGAAGTAAGAAGCTTAAGGGAAATCCAGTACTGAATGTTCCAATCAATTATAAGGACCTGGAAATTGCTACTGACTTTCTGGGTATCTAGTTCAAGGTCATAGAGCCAAGGCCGTGAGAGGAGCCAGGAGTCCTGAAGCCACTCTCTCCCTCTCCCTCCTCTTCTTTAAACTACTCACTCCTGAATCTTCTTGTCCTACTAGCACAGAGATGTCTGCCATAGAGTATATGTTTTAGATTCAGTCGGCTCTGGGTTTACAATCTCCACCTTGCCCTGTACTAAAGACCTTTATCAATAACAGCAAACATTACAGTGCACTACTCTGCCCCAGACACTGGCTGCATACATATTAAATCATTTACCCTCCTAACCATACCATGACGTGGGCCCTATCATTATCCCCATTTTACAGATTGATGAAACTCAAGCAATATGCCCAAGGACTCCATGCCTGGGAGTGTTAGAGTCAGAGTTCACACTTGGCCATCCGGCTCTTGGGCCCACTGTCTCAATCAGTTTGGACAACGGTTTGCTCTATGCTTGACTGCCCCTCTTCATTCCCTCAAGCCCTGGTTTCTCACCTACAAAACGTAGGCCATAACAGCACTGTGTCCAAAGACTGTGAGGAGACCAGCTCACGTGTGAAGTGCTAGGCATTGCCTTGTGCCAGCGAATGTTAGCTGTTGTCTTGTTGTTAATTTTAGGACTATTACTATCATTCCTGCTTCAGAGATAAGGACACAGAAAACTCTCAAGAGATTGAAACTTGCCCAAATCCCATCAAAGTACAAACTATGGGACCAGATCTGGTAGAGAGGAGGGCAGGATCCTAATTCAAGTGGTGGTTTTACTTTTTGTCCAAAGCTAAGCTAATGAATGGTCCATCCCCCAAGGCTTTTGCCTGGAAATCTGTTTCTCTTTCCACTAGCCAGAGCTGCCTTAAAATGTCTAATAAACAATCTCACAATCCATATTATGGTCTATAGTGTTTCTGACCTACATTTAGCACTTAGACATGACTCTCCATGGTGGAGTTGTCATTATTTATATACAGATGGACTTTCTCTGTAAGGCATACTTATTAGCCTATTTGCATGGGGCTGGAGACAGTTGGGTTTCCTACCGGGTCATCTTCTTGGGAACCACCTGTGAGCCTATAAGAGTGGCCTCCAGCAGCTTTTTCTACTGGTTGACCCTGCCCACCCCCATCTTCTATAACTGAATGGTCTCTCGGTAGTGTTCTCTCTGGAATTTGTTTTGTTTTATTTTTAACACAGAAACATAAAAATGGGCTTTGTTGGGGATCATCCTAATGGCAGCACTCCAGGGGGATGTTCCTGAACTCCTGATGAAGAGATCCCTAAGGCTGTCCTCGTTCCCAACCTCTCTATTGTTTTTTTATTTGTTTGTTTTGTTTTAACTCTTTTTGGATTGTCTGAGCTGCACCAATATCCTTCTAATAAATTCCTTTTTTTCTTAGACTAGCTCTGGTTGGATTTGTTGCAACCCTGTCTGGTCAGAACTCTGCAGGGTGAGACTGGTTCCTTGCTGCTGCCCTCTGGAATTCTGAAACAAGAGCTGAGGGGAAGGCCAGTGAGCCCCTAGTCCGTGCATCCCATTGTACAAAAGAAGAAACGGGAGAGCCAAAGTGAGCAACTGACTTGGCTTCACTGCCATCTTTTAAAAGTAATTTGACTGAGGTGGGAAAGAAAAGAGACATTCAGGCCATGAGACCAGGTGAGGACTATGTACCCAACCTTAAACTTTGTAAGAACCTGAATTTAATTTCTACCACCAAGAAAAATCTGATTTGCTCCAGGTCACACTGTGGCAGTGGTATAGCTTGAACCAGAACTCAGCGTTCTTCTCCTTCTGCACTCTGAGAATCTAACCCAGGAGAGCAGATAACAGATCCCACGAGGCCAAGATCAGGGGCATCTGCCTCAGTGGGAATCCAAGCTGCTCCCTGTTATTCATGTCACAAGTTCAGTACCTAAACACCACCCTCTGGTCCAGAGAAGAAAAAATATTCTACACCTACCTAAGTTTCATCAAAGATTAAAAAAAAATTCTATGGGGAAATGGCTTGCATTTAACAGTGACTACATCAAGTAAAATTGTTGCAGTCTTATTTACCAATCGCGCGCGCGCGCGCGCGTGTGTGTGTGTGTGTGTGTGTGTGTGTGTGTGAATTGTTAAGCCTAGAGTTTTACTTGGTAGAAATAGGAAAAAGAGTTGGAGGAAAATGACTGAAGATGAGAAGAAGTGACTCACACAGCTACTTAGTGCAAAGGGCTTTGCTATCTAGCCAGACTTCTCCATATAATGGCTATGTGGCCTTAGAATCTTCTCCTTCCTTACTGGCAAGATGGAGATAGAATGCTCACTCAAAGGATTATTTTGAGGTGAGAAAAAATGAGATGATGCCTTTCAGGTGTTTAATATTATAGCTGGCACCTAATAAGTGTTAAGTAAATATCAGCTACTATTCTTACTGTTGTTGTTGGTTCCCAAGCACAGAGGTGATCACACTGGGAAACTCTGATCTGAGCATACATAAATAAAAGGAATATATCCAGGAAGGAGTGACTAAGGCAAATAAAATACACAAGGGTTTAGATTACATGGAAGAAATAAATTGATGATGGAGGGCCTTCAGCAACATGGGGCCTCTCCTGAGAAGCTGGAAAAGAAAAAAAAAAAAAAAAAAGCCTCATCTATCTGCAAGGCTTTAAGCATGGCCTTGAAGTCAAGGGCACGGCAGATGTAGTTTCAAGGTCCTTTTTTAGCACTTGGTCTCTGTTATAGCTTCAGGAGGGAAACATTTTTTTTTGGCTTCAGAAGGCCCAGAAAGATGCTTCTGAAAGCAGCTGATCATGCCAGGGAAGGAATTACTGAAGGGCCCGAAGGCCCTGACCACAAGGAAACTGGAACAACCTGCAAGGCACCGTTCTGGGGCATGTGAGCCCAACCACGGCAAGCACTGGGCTCCCAGGGCTTGGATAAATATAGCAATGCTCTGCTTGCATGTGATTCATTAAGGAGACACTGTGCACAGCTGAGCACTCGCTAAATGCAAATGGGGCCCCATATGGTGTGTACGATGCTTTGCACCACCTCTTCCAGCAGGTACATAAAGTCTCAGCCTAAAATGGAGATCCCAACCTCAGGCCAGCAGCCCGAGGGGGGTGGGGTGGGCAGAATCTAACCAAGGAATCCCCAGGCTTGGAAAGGCAGCAGGAAGATTCACTTTGGAATCCAGGGGCGGAGGGTTTCCCGGCACACCAGCCCCATTTTATTTCCTAAGCCTTAGCCACTTCCATCTCCTCTGAGCCACATTCACAGGCACCCTCCTGATTTCTTCCCTGCCTCTTTAAAGCAAGATAGAAATTTAGGTAAGACTGTGTGGGTTCCAAACTCTGCTCTGACACTTACCAGTTGGGTGACTTTGGCTAAGTTTCTTAACCTCTCTCTAAGCCTCAATTTTCTCATTACTAAAGGATATTAGCCCCATAAGGTGGTCCTACAATCAAATAATACATGCAAAGGAATTAGCACGGTTCCTAGCATAAACACTAAATAAATGCTAGCATTGTTAGCATTTTCTTACAGATCCACCCATTTTTGCTTCCTAAGCATTAACAAAAAAATCAGCATCTTCATAAAGACTAAGATAATTTATTGAGCACCTACTGTGTGCCAGGCACTGCAGTGGAAATAAACATGAGTAAGAGCCAGTCCCCATCCACCCCCCCCCCCTCACCCTCCAAGAAATCACAAGGCAGGCCAGCAGGTAAATTATGTATTGCTACATAGTAGAAACATTGGACAATAAAAGTTTAACATTATTATTGAGTGTGTCCTAAGGGTCAGGCACGGTGCTAAACTCTTCACATGGATAAGCTCATTTGGTACAGACTATTATTATTTACATTTTATATACGAGAAAAGGCAAAGAAATTAAAGAGGCCTGACCCAGGAGAATGGAAGGGCAGAGGAGGGAACAAGGGCTCTGGTGGACACTGGCCAGAGTTACGGTCTACCTGGGGGCACCTGTCTGCCCTCAGCAGCCCCCTTCCCTGGCCATCCCCAAGGCCTATCTGCCTCTCCTTCCCTCCTCCCCAGCAGTCCCCTCAGTGCCCTGTAGGATTAGACCTGGGCCCAGGTTTCCATGGTCTTCCTCACCTGGTCAAATCTTTGCCTAAATTTGCTCTTGGCAAGACACATAACCGACTCATTTCACAAGTGCCTGGGAGCAAGTCCAGATTAATTGAAAGGTTTTTAAAATGAAAAATCTATTTTAAATGTCTCTGTGATCTTACATGGAAAAAAGCAAAATTACTCAACAATAAGGCTGTGCTACACCATTCTGCTACTGTGCCACACAAGTCAAGATACTTGTATACTCCCAAATATGAGGCCAGTCACTGGAGGAATACTACAGGAGGGAGGCCACTTATTCAGTGAATTTCCTTAGATGAATGGCATGCACTCCACACAATGTGAAATCAGACTCTGACGGCATCTGAGCCCTCGCTGTGGGAATACTTCATTCTTAACCATCACTACTTGTCTGTTTTCTCCAGTAGAGTATAAGCTCCACACTGCCAGAGCCAAGGCTATCTCGGTCTAACTAGCAATAGGCCTGGACCATCAAAAATGAGTTACAAACAAAGGCATCAACTAATGAGAAAGTATCAAATGAATGAACTTCAAACACCTTCAATGCAGCTGTACAGAAATGTCTTATGAATCAGTTAGTTCTAGTAGTGCCTGAACTAGATAGTACTGATAGTCATCTTCAGCTATGCAGCCTTATTTCTATTACCTTTACTACTAAGACGACAACTACTATTACTAGCTGCTACTTACTAAGCACTTGCTATGTACCTGGCACTACGCTAACTGCACAAGGTCACCCAACTTGTAAAAGGCAGAGTCAGAATTTAAGCCCGAGTGTGTCTGGCTCCAAATTTCACTCTTAACCACTAGGCAATTCTGCCTCCAGAGAATAGAGCAAAGTAAGAGCCAATTGCCAGGAATTGGAACAAGTCAGAGTGAGTACAAAAGCATCATTTGCCCAGGGAGTGATGTTACAGGACTGTCCAGGGAAGCTAAGCGGCTGGCTCTAACCTTTTTCTGTTCAAGCTCTAAATCCAAGGTGACTTGGCTGGTTTTCCTATCCTCGAGCCAATAATTCGCTCTATTAGAGTAGGTGTAAATTAGTGACTTTACAAAAAGAACCATTAAGCCATTCGGGGTTTCAGAAGAGTGATTAGTTGGAAAAATCACAACATTCTACGACCAAACCTACCTGCCTCTCTGCCTCACTCTCTCCTCTCTCTCCTTCTCTCTCTCTCTCCCTCACTCTCATTCTCTCCACCCACCTCTCCCTCTCCTCTCTCTCTTTCTCACACACACACACACACACACACACACACACACACACACACCCTACTCCAACCTGGGATGCAGAATAATTGTAGTGAAGCCAGTGGCTGAGTCTGTCTGAAAATCATCCTTGCATTTATTGATCCTACTTACAGAAAGAAACACTTGAATGCACTCAGCAGGCACATTTAAGTCAAAGCAAGGAGGCTAGAAAAGGATTCATGAATGAGAAGGCTCCCCTCCTGATTCACCTCTGCTCTGCGTGGTCCTTGTCACCACCCCGACCCCTTCCCCTATCACCAAGGTCTACAGACCCAAAATGAATCCAAAATTGCAGATTAAGACAAGGAATTTTGGTCCAATGAGTCTAGAGTGAGGTGTCCAGCTCAACAGTGGCCAGAGAAATTCTCTTTTGAAGGGTAACAACTTTGAAACATAAGGCATTATTCCCTTAAAAGAGAAAGAGTAGAGCCACATCTGAAAGAAAATATGCTAGGAAGGGCTAGTGTAACTACAATGTTGCCTATGTGGATTGCCAAGTAGCCTGGCCGCCAGAGAGAACTCCATGCAGACTTCGTTTAATGCATGAAACAGTGGAGAGACAGGGCTCAGACAAGTTTGTGGTGTCAATCCTTTTGTCAATGACAAAACTATTTCTCCTTGAGCTGTTATTTTTTCCGAAGTCTGACATTTGAGGAGGGATCACCCCTTAGGGCAAACTGTAAAGAAGTTTCAGTAAACAGTCTTCCTCTTATAAATCACCCCAGGGAAGAATGATTTGCAGATGAGAGAACAAAAGACAAACTCAACATGTGGAGAATCCTGTTTTGAAAAATGTCTAGGATGAACACACAAAAATTAATGCAATCACTGAAGAAAAACTGCCTCAGGTGGAAGCGTAAACAGCCTAAATAAAAAAATAAAAGTTAACAATACAGAAGGAATGAAAGAAAACAATCCATCCAAAATATTCACTTTACTTTAAAATATGGCAACCCTGTGCAATAAATTAATAGTAAGTAGCTAATAAGATGCAGGCAAAAGCCTTGAAAAGGACTCTAAGTTATGAATAGAGTATGATGGGTGCCCCAGCCATCCTTCATTCTACTGAGAGGAGCTGCAGCCTTTATGTAATTTGGCAAGAAGAACTAAGTTGCATAATTCTGCACTTAAGTAAATTTCTCTATTAGCATGAAAAATAATCTTCAGGGTTTTTCCCCTCAATATAATCAGAAATTGAGTGTTCCCAAAACAATGCTCCTAAACAGAAATAGAAATGCACACACACACACACACACACACACACACACACACACACACACACACATGTGCACACTCTCCCTCCCACTGCAACCCCCCCCTTCCATGTTTCCAAGACATATAGAGAAAAATACAGATTGCATCATTTAATTGAAAGAGAAACTAATAATCTGCAGAGGCCTTCCAGCATTTTCTCTTTAGGCCAAGTTGGTCTAAAAGTTTGGGTACCAAAAAGAAATTAGGTTTTGGCTGCTTCTCTGACCATTTCTTCCTTCAGTTTTTTAACGACCTGGGAAGTGTCCATAATATCTTAAGTGATAACAGAAAAAATTAAGTTGCAGAATGATTATACACATACACACCCTTAGTAAAAATCTGGAAATCTATACATAAGTTGATAATATTGTTATCTCTCGGAAAAAAGATTGTGTATGTCAACAGTCTCCTTACACACTTTTATGTTAAATAATTTTTAAACAAGTAAATATTATATTTAATTTTCAAAAGAGATATCTACTCTTCCTTTGAGTGAATGTTTCTTGCCTTCCAGCTCCTTTCTACAACAATCTTTTCCCCCAAAGTCTTTCCTGAATTTTCTCATTCTTACCATGGGAAGTAGGGCTGGAGCCCAGGGATTTAATTCAAGGTCATACAACTGGAGGCAGTTTTCCATCTACAATTACAGAATCAAAGTACTGATTTTTCACCTACTTCCTAATTCCTGGCATGGACTGCAACTAGAGAGACAATTGCCCAAGTAATGTCAAGTTATTGTTACTCTAAACTGTGGTCATGCCAGGAGCATCTGAACGTTGTCCTTTCAGTCTTATGGCTTCCTGAGAAGGATAATGAACTCTAGGTTTCTGCTCAGTTCTACTGAGAGCCTTGACATTTGGTATGTGGAGTTAAATAGAATTTTTAACAATTTTCCTTACTAATGGTGCTGGGTTTTAAAATGTATATGCACTAAATCTCTTTGTTTTGAAATCTGGGAATACCTGAGGAAGCGTTGAGTTCCAATGTGTTAAGGTTTACATTACTGAGGACCTCATTTGAGTAGTATTGTGGCTGAGAATGTGGCTAGACACCAGCAGCGAGCAGTGTGACAGAAAGCAGTGTCTGGGTCTGAGAACGAGTTCTAAACCAGACTCCAGCATTGGTGTGTGTTGTGACCATTAGCAGGTTACTTTGCTCTGGGCGCTGGTTCCATCATCAACAAGTGGACTACGTTACCACTGAGGGAAGCCTCCAGCATCTTTCACTAGCTTCTATGGTCAGAGAGTCAGATAGGGCATCCCGATTATCTAAGACCAAGCCTACTCACTCTGCAGAGTTCACCAGCATGGCAAATGGCCCCATAGACACCCAAGTCAGAGCCTGGGGTAGGCAGTGATGGGTCTTCGTGGATCTCTTCACCTGCCAGCTGTCATTTAGTCATCAAGTCCCATTAATTCCACCTCCCAAAGCCATTTTTCCCCAGCTCTACTGAGATGTAATTGACATGTAACATTGGGTAAGTTTAAGGTGTAAACCATAATGATTTGATACATATATTTATTGAGAAATGATTGCCACAATTATAGGTGACACATCTATCACCTCATATAATTACAATTTTGTGGGTATGTGTGTATGTGTGTGTGTGTGTGTGTGTGTGGTAAGAACATTCTAGATCTACTTTCTTAACAACTTTCAGATATATAACATGGTATTGTTAATTGCAGTCACCAAAGCCATTTGCTACCCTCCATTGTCCTTATCACCAGCTTCACTGGGGTCCCCATCACTTTTCACCTGTAGCGGTTTCTGAACCCACCTACCTTCCTTCAGTTGTACCCCCCGTTTCAATCCATTTCTACAAAATGGCCAGAGGGAGCATTTTAAAAACAAAAGTGATCATACCATTGTCTGTCCAAAATCCTATACTAGCTCCCTGTTTTCCTCAGGATAATGTCCAGATGCCATGGCCTGACCTTCAAGGACTTTGAGATCTACCCCTTCCTATCTCTCAAGGTGATCTCCTGCTACACTATCCATCTGTCACTGAATTCCAGCCACCTTGGCCTTTCCACAGCTCAATTGAGTCAAGCTCCCTACTATGTTGGGTACCTCCTTCCAGCTTTATTTTCACCAATTACACTCTCATCTTCTTCACCTGCCACCTCCTACTCATCATTCAGGTCACAGCTTAGATGGCACTCCCTCCAGGATATCACCTTGACCTCATGAGAGATCTGACCTTCTTATCCCATGATTTTAGGGCACCTCACTTTCCCTTAACTTCACATGCACCCACAAGACTATCTGCTTAATGACTCCTTTCCCAGCTAGACTATAAAGTCCCATGAAGACCAGGCTTGAGTCCATCCAATTCATTGTCATATTTCTAGTGCCAAGCACAGTGGCCTACTGGCTACTTGACAAATATATCTCGGATAAACACTTGATCGCCAATGCATACGAAACATTTACCACTAGACAAA
Source organism: Leopardus geoffroyi (assembly GCF_018350155.1). NCBI lineage: Eukaryota > Metazoa > Chordata > Mammalia > Carnivora > Felidae > Leopardus > Leopardus geoffroyi. The sequence continues at coordinate 179,271,841 of NC_059326.1, forward strand.
TATTTCAACTAGATAGAAACATTCATTATCAACTCAAAGGCTTAAAAAGAGGAACAATGTTGGGGCCCAGCATGCATGAAACAGGTGTGTAATGTGTCCGTGCTGAATATAAGTAAGAACAGATGCTAAGTGAAAGGTCTTTCAGAAGCTGTGGACCCTAAGGGAAATTCGGGAACAATGTCGAGAGACACCATGTCACAAAAAGCCATTTACCGTCTCTAGATTTTCAGATGCTGAGATGACCTGTGACTTAGTTAGAACAGCCACTGTGGTATGTATTTGGGTGTCAATCTTTATTTCTGGTATAAATGCCTTGATAGCACAGTGATTGGAAAATAGTAGGAGCTCAACAAATACACATGTCTTTTTGAGATCATATGTGAAAGACAAAATACATGGGCAATGTATCTGAAGAGATTTGACTTAGTTTGGGAATCTTAGGTGACCGGGAGGAGACAGTAAGAGAAAACTGGAGGGGAAGAAGAGGGAAGGGCATTCCACTCCCAGGAAAGCAAGCATACAGGTCCTGTAGCAGAAGGGAGTCACATGGGTGAGAGTGACTGAATGAAGACCCCTGAATCTGGGGTGGAGAAAATCTGGGTTAAGTCTGGTGAAAGGAGACAGGTGGGTAGCAGGAGCAAGACCCATAGACCCTCACAGGCCACGTGAAGTTTTGTCTTCATCCTCAAAGCAATGAGAAGAAATTAGAAGACTTCAAGAAGAGGAACACCCAGATCAGATTTGAACTGGGAAGATCATTCTAACTGCAGTAAGTTTAAAGGTTTCCATTTCTGAGTAGTGTGGTGGATAAAAATGTCCTGGAAAATGACTACCAAAGCCAAAGTTTCTTTTCTTTTGTTTTTTTTAAATCTTTTCTTTTTCAAAAATGTTTATTTTTGAGAGAGAGAGAGAGAGAGAGAGAGAGTGAGAGCACATGCAGGGGAGGGGCAGAGAAAGAGGGGAACAGAGAATCCAAAGAGGACTCTGTTCTGACAGCAGACAGCCCGATGCACAGCTTGAACTCAGGAACCATGAGATCATGACCTGAGCCAAAGCCAGATGCCTAGCCACCTGAGCCACTCAGGCACCCCTAAAGGTGGATTTTCAAAATGAATGGGAAAATGTCAGGAAACTAAAGAAACCATAGAGGAGAAACACAAAGCAAAAGCGGAAATCTGGATACTTAGAGAGCAATAAAGCCAGCTTCTGCCCCCAAGGCATTTGTTCAACCTTTGTGTCCTTAAATTTCTATTTAGGTGGCTGCTTGGGGAATAGAAAGAATGAGATCAATTCGAGGGGCTGCTTGTTGGAGACCCTTGCATAAAGCTGGTATCCCAAACTGTTATGCCTTCTTACAAAAAACAACAACAACAACAACAACAACAAAAAATCTATTGCATGAAAGGGAACAATAGAAAACTACCTGCTCCTTCGTGCTGGATGGAAAAGGACAACACATCTCCATTGAGTTTCTTAAGCATGAGTCAGTCCTCACCTGGATTTTGTTTTGTGCGTGTTTTTGTTTTTGTTTTCCCATACTCATGTTCCTTGCTTGGTTCCACAAACAGAAATTTTAACTTGAAAAGGTTTCTGCTTGTTAGCATCCCTGTTTTCTTTAGAGCAAAATAAAAACTTCATTTCAAGACTAAAAATATATAACAATTGATAAAGTTCTAAAGAAATTTAGCTTTAAAAGGGGCGCCTGGGTGGCTCAGTCTGTTAAGCGTCTGACTTTAGCTCAGGTCATGATCTCACGGTTTGTGAGTTTGAGCCCCGTGTCGGGCTCTGTGCTGACAGCTCAGAGCCTGGAACCTGCTTTGAATTCTTTGTCTCCTTCTTTCTCTGCCCCTCCCCCACTTGTGCTCTGTCTCTCAAAACTAAATAAATGTAAAAAAACATTTTTTAAAGACATTTAGCTTTCAAAAATAATAATAACAACAAAATGTCCAGGAATCATGGTCACCCAAAACAGAAACAGTGGAATCAGACCCACAAAGACTCACTCAATTATACAGCAGAGAATATAAAATCTTATATTTAATATGCTTCACAATAGAAAAAGGATGCTTTAAAATATGACCAAGAAATAAAAACTATAAAAGTGAAAAATTATATTTGAATAAGAACTAAATGGAATCTTCGAAAATACTTCAATAATTAAAATTCAAAACTCAGTCGGTGAGTTAAATTGAGTAATAGACATAGCTAAAGAGAGAAATCAGTTAGCTAGAAAACAGGTTCAAAGAAATTACCCAGAATGAACCCCCAAAAACAAAAAATATAGAAAATATGAGATATGGAAACATGGAGAAAAAGAGGTCTAACATACTTCAGTTGACATTTCAGAAAGGTAATAGAATATATGGGGGAAACACAAATATCAAAAGAGAATAATGAGCTAGAGTTTTTTATAATTGGTATTAAAAATCAAACTTCAGATTCAGGAAAATGAACTTCTAGATGTATAAAATAAACCCACTCTTAAGTAAATCATAGCAAAAGTGCAGACTATACAAGACAGGGAAGTGATCTTAAAAGCCACCACAGAAAAGAGACCAGAATGCCTATAAAGGAGCAACAGTAAGACTGACAGTTAACCTTAGCAGCTGATCACACTAAAAAAAAAAAAAAAAAAAAAAAAAAAAAAGCTAGAAACCTATACCGAAGAAAATTTCCTTCCAACTTTCAGAATAAAATAAGAGTAATTAAAATTGAGAGAATTTACAAATAAAATTTGCTAAGGTTAATTATAAAAGATTAACTTTAAGAAGAAGGAAAACAAAATACAGAAGGTCAAAGATGACAGAAGTTATGGCCTTTTTAAAATTGTGCTAAAAAACATATAAAATGTACCATTTTAACCATTTTTAGTGTACAGTACAGAAGTGTTGATGAAATTTTATTGGAAAAAAACATATAAATAGATACTGTTTAAAATTATAATAATGTGTAATTTATGGAGTATCCAAAAGCCAAACTAAAATACTGCACAATCCTAGTGTAATATTTAAGAGGGAAGTGACAGTATCTTCTAAAATTCTTCTATTATTCAGAATAGGGGGACTGTAAAGATATTAACTTGAGATTTTATTACGTTAAATATGTATGATAGAATACCTAAGTAGCCAAAGTAGCCACTAATAAAATTGAATATAAAATGTAACTTTCACAGGCATCTGGGTGGCTCTGTTGGCTGAGCATCTGACTATTGATTTCAGCTCATGTCATGATCCCAGGATCGTGGGATCAAGCCCCACGTCAAGCTCCATGCTGAGCATAGAGACTACTTAAGATTCTCCCTCTCTCTCTCTCTCTCTCTCTCTATCTCTCTCTCTCTCCCCACTCCTGCCCCTCCCCTGCTCACACACATGCTCACTGTCTCTCTAAAAAAATAAAAATGTAAAAAAGTTACATTTAAAAAAATGTAACTTTCATATTAGTAAAGGGGAAAAAGCAAGTGAGAAAATTGAAAAACAATTTAAAAGGAGGAAAGAAAAAAGAAAAAAAACGATAGAAAAATCAGAATGGTGGGGAGGATTCCCAGCTAAGATGGTAGAAATAAATTCAAAACATTAATGATTGCAAATAAAATCTAATACTGCATTATGGTGAATATTGTAATCAAACTACTAATACGGAGGGACTTCCTAAAACCAATAACAAGGCATCTAATATTTTTAAACCAATACATAATATATGTCACTATTGTTATTTAACACTGACCCAGAATCCTAGCCAATGCAGTCAGATAAGGAGAAAAAGAACTAGGATTAGAAGGGGAGAAACAAAACTTTACATATTGACGGAATATTTTAACTGTCTACTTAGGAAATTCGAAAGACTCCATAGCAAATAGATTATATGGAAGCAGCCAGACCATTATAGTAACACAGTAATGCAGGTGTGAGATGATGAGAACTTTGTTTAGGAAGTTGGCAGTGAAAATGGAAAGATGTGTATGAATCTGAAAGACATTTAGGAAGGAAAGGTAGAAACTCAAATGCAGACTATGTGGGAAGAAACAAAAAATAAGTTGTCAGGAAAATCTTAATCTTTTTTTGACTTGTGCAGCATGCTGGATCGTAGATCGGTGTGACGAGGGACATCATAACTTTGGTTCTGGATATGCTAACTTTGACTTGCCTTTGAGATATGAAAGAGGAGGACAGCAGGTAAATGGACACACGGATGTGGAACTCAGCGAAAGGTCAGGCTGCATTTCCGCATAGCAGAAATCTGCAGAGCAGGGGGAGCTAAAGCACTGGATTTGAATTCATTCACCTAGGAAGAGGGAGCTGAGTAAAAGAAGGAACAGGCCAATCTTTACAACTTCCAAAGAGTCTGAGAAGTATGAGGAATATGAAAAGAGTTCTGTGTTATGGATGCAAAGATAAAAAAGTGTTTTGGAAGAGAGAGGTCAGCAGTAATAAAATGCTCGGGCTCATGCTATTTGGGATATCCTTAATTGTTGACATAATAGCATTATCATCTGTGGCTTATTCACAAAATATATTTGATTACAGTCAAGCTCTTCATTGTTATCGCCCCTATGGTACTCAAGACCAGTGGCTCTTCTCTCCTCCTAGAATACCCATCTGATAGAAACTCAGGACGTGATGATTAATGATATGACTTAGCCCAGCAAATTGTGATTTGGAAGAACATCCTTCTGAGAAGAAGTTCACCTGTGCATGAGTATGAGTCTCTACAGAGCACACTCTGATGATCAAACTGAATGACTTTGACATTAGCCGCTACTTTGGGTAATATGGGTCTTTACATTATCTCTAATACATTAACAGAGAATTGAGAAGTGACTATAATCATATATTTAAAAAAAAAAAACACTGTCCAAAATTTCAAACCAAAAATTCATGGTGGCTGAAACGTATATGGCTTCAAAAAATTGTAAATGTTGTGATCATAAGACAATGATGCTTAGCAAAGTTGAGAGAGTGCAGAAGAAACCAAAGGGACTCTGCAGTGATTTGAGGAGCACAGGCCATGTCTGTTCCTAATCTAATTAGAGAGTGGGCAGTTCCTATCACGTGTGTCTTACAGGAGGCAACCAAAGAGGCTAGTGGGAATATGAAACACACATTTAAAATTTTAAATACAGAATTACTATAATCCAAAAAACAAGTGCCTTGCAGGACAATGTACAAGTCTTTTTGAACTCAGAGCCCTTCACTTCTGTCAGGGCCTGTGTAATTAACACAGGAATTAATGAATCTATCACTTCCCACTGAGCTGCTCAATGTAGGTACCACTAATCGGTCACAGCTCGCTGTGCAGCTACTACCTCTAAATGCAGCCTCAGTGTCCTCCTCAACACAAGTCCAGGCAGCCACCACCAATCCATCCTTGTGACATGTGACACCAGCCCTCCTCACCATGTAAGTGTCAGCACACTACCTGGCATGCCAGAATTTTCAGTGAAATGCTTGCAGAATGTCTGGGCTACACACTGGCAATAAACCCTGCATATGGCAAGCTCTCCTGCTCTCTCCCAGTCCACCTTCCTGCTATTCTCCCCTTTGCTCACTAGCCACACTAGTCTTCTTTAACTTTCTCAGAAACTTCAAGCTCTTTCTTATTCAAGAATACATGCTCAGACTTTCCCTCCATAAAGGACTCTTCCTTTTATCCCTTGCATGGCTGGTTCATTAGCCTCCTTCACAGGTCAGTTGGAATTTCACTTCTTCAACACTGTGAGGTAATCCCAACATTAGACAAAGAAACTAAGGCACAGAGGCTGTCATTTGCCCAAGGTCATGTAGATAATTAGTTACTGGGATTCTTCACCATTACGTTATACCACATGTCTTAACTACTCGCTTATTTCCCTCATTGGTGTTTAATATGGTTTGCAATTAGTTGGTGTATTTCCTTACTTTTTATTTTATCTCCCTCAGTACTAGATGAGGGCAGAATGAGGGGTGAACTACATCTGTCTTGTTCACTGCAGTGTCCTAGCATAAAACTTGGCCAAATAGTAAGACTCAAAAATATTTATTGAATCAATCAATGAACTGGACTGAACTGAATAAGCTGCATTAGCAGAGTAGATCTGAGTGACAGAGAGGCTAGTTTGGAGACTTGAAGGACGGGTGACCATCCGGGCCTCATAACAAAGTCCTTTTTAATTTTCTATCCACCCCAAAGACACAATTAACAGCAAGCCCAACAACTGAGAAATATATTATTTCCTATTAAGGAAACAAATTCCACTTTGAGGTGACACTGCCTTGGCTGCATTTGAAGTAGATCACCAAGTGTGCCCAGCCACCCTGATTCGGTTCACCATCCCTGACAATGACGTCAGCTTGAATCTCACCCCTCTGGCGAACTAGACCTTTTATTATCTTGCATGTTCATATTTAGTTACAGGGGATTTGCAAACACATTTCCTAAATCTACATATTTATTCAGTAAATTGATCTCTCACCCAAGTCATTCTCTGAGGAACTGTCAGCCGCAGCATTTGACAGGAACAGCCATTTTTTGCACAAAGGCAAGGATTCTGCCAGCAAGCTAGGCTTCTAGATGTCTAAGGAGGAGTTAACAAGAAAAGGAAATACTGCTTCAACCTGGACGAATGAATATCTTGTGTCATCCGTGGCTTTTCCCTTAACTATCTACAGCACAGATAGTCTTGTTCTGCAAAATTAAGCCATTTAAAGGGACAATGAAAGCAGACAGGCCCAGTGTTTTACACTTTGCTGTGAGCCAAGTAAGAGATCGGCACCCAATAGAAGCAGTTTACTCAGCCTCTGAAGGATCGGCAGGGAGAAGCCAGTCCAGCATTACACCCGGGCAAAGGACAATCCACAGTGTAGGTAATTCACATGAAGATGATGGGAAATCGACAACACCTCAAAGCCCTGATCCCTCTGCCTCTTTAGGGCCTCCAACTGGATATTAGGAAAGATGCGACACTCTGGGGAAGGGCTGGCTATTTCACCGAAGACCTCCTCACTGAAAAATATCTTGCCTCTGATCAGTTTTCGGTCCCCATGACTTTGCTATAGCATGTGAATATTGCTGATACTGCCTCCTTGAAATGCTCTCTTTCCTGACTCCTGGAATGCCAGTCTTCCTGTTTCCCTTCCTATGTCCCTGATCAGCCTTCCCTGGAAGGACTGGCCCCTCCTCCATCCCTTCAACCTGCTAATCTCCTGGGTTTCATCCTGAATTTTATAGCATTGCTCACCTTGTGCTATAGCTTCAAATACCTCTTTGGATCAATTTCTACCACAACTATATTTCTATTCTTTACTCTCCTGAACTCCAGATTTGTATCTAACTGCCTGCTGTACATTTCTATCAGGCTATGCCAATAAACACCTCAAAATTTATCAAAATACACCATTTTCCACCAGAACTTCTCCTACCCTGTATTCATCATGCTGATGAGCAATGTCTAATCAAATAGGCCATAAAGTTCAACCACAGATAAGCTGATCTGGCCCCTTCCTCCAACTCCACTCCCACACACATTCAGTAAGTGTTGGCAATTCTGTCATTCACACACCCGTATCTTCTTCCTCCCCTTCTCCAGCCCCACTGTGACTGCCTTAGTTCAAGTCTTCTTGCCTGGATCCCTGCAACCCCTTCATGATTAACCTCCTGACATCCCTCCTCTACACCACCTTCCACACACTCACCTTTCTTCCTCAGTGATCTTTCTAAAAGGTGAATCTAAATCATGTAAGTCCCCTGCTTTAGAGCTTCAATGGCTCCCACTGCCAAAAGCAGGGGTTTCTAAACTGCACGATGAGAAACCAATTAAAGCGTGATTCTCAACAGATGCTTATTTATTTATGAATTATAACCAAGTGTTATTCTAAGTCAACTGTTCATAAAGTTTAATTTCTCCCTCTTGGAACAAAATAAAGAAATGTTCATCTTTCTACCTGATCCCAGCAGATGAGTCTGTGCACCCACTGGGGTGCTCACTCTGTGCTCTGAAGATGGAGGGCAGCATTAATGATGATTGTCCCTGGGGGATGACATTAGATGACTCCATCTGGCATTCAAGGTGTCCCCAGTCGAGCTACCTGTCCAGATGCAGTATCCCCACTCTTCCACCAGCACAGCTTTGCCACCAGCCACTCTTCCCCACAAACGTGCTGTCCATGGCCACAGCACAGCACAAAGAACCTAGGATTCCATGTCATATCCTTCCCTGCCGATGTCGAGCTGTGTGACCTAGAGTCCCTTTCTATATCTTTCCGGGCCTCAAGCTCCGTTTCTGTGAAATAAACATCATAATATCTATACTTTGCAGAGTTGCTGTGAATAGTAAGTGAGGCAGAGTAAAAAGTGACACAGGGCCAAGCACAGAGGAGAAGCTTCATAAGTGGTATCCTGAAGGTAACAGGAACAATTAGAAGTTCTGTTCCACATGCCATTCCCTCTACTTGGAACTCATGATTCTTATCCCCAGACCCGCCATGGGCTAATTTCTTGAATACCTTTCAATGTTTAGTTTAAAGTGTCACCTCCTCTGAGAATTACTGATCCTCCTGAGGTGGGGTTTGTCATTTAAACCCGTCTGCGCCCTGAGCCTTAGTTGCCTCATACCGTTGACCACTGCTCATGCCAGGGAGCTGCGATTTGCTTGCTGGGATGCATATCACTCATGCCCACTGGGCTGCTGCTACTTAAGGAAGCCTCTCTTATTAATTTCAGAGTCCCCAGCACTTAAAGTGCCTAGCACATAACAGGTGCTCAGTGAATGTGGGCTAATATTTTTATATGCAAAGGAAAAAGAGGGCTGTTTAAGATGCACGCATATGCACAATTTCATGTTACAATGACGGCTACTTACTTCATGGTTTACAAAGTGCTTCCCCGTGTTTGTAATAAACAGGCTGTTAGCTCCCCCTCAGCACTGTAGCCACTCACAAAATAGATAATAAATTAAAGAGAAGTAACTGTTTGACAATATCCCTTTGATGACAGTTTTCTCTTCCACTCTGATCTGATGCCAAGTTAATGTTATCATAAAATAATTCCATTAACTGCAATTGTGCAGTTTACTGAACCATTACTGTCATCAAAAAGTTAAATTATATTCAAAACCAAAAACAGAGGCTTACATAGGAATAAATGGCATCAACATGCAAATAAATTATATGCAGGAGAAACAGGAATAGCAATGTGACGGGCACTCCAGCCCAGGCTCGGCATAAACAGATGATTACATTTAAATATTTATTCATACATGAACAATGAAAACAAATCACACTGGCAAGTGCCTTCGAGTTAAATTCGTATTTGTTTAAAAAGGCAGAGGCTTATGTATTCCCTCTGACTACAGGCTACATTGAGCATGCTTGAGCTTTATTTAGACAGTCTCACTGCCTAACATATGCATGACCAGGAGGGTGAACTAGTATATAATATTTACATAAGAAGAAACTGAACTAGTGGGAAGGCAAGGCAGGGACGTGAGAGGGAAGATGCACAGAATAAAGCAAGATGCAAAATAAAAAGCAAAAGAGAGCATCAGAAAACATCTGATCACCTGATGATGGCAAGCAGAGAACGGGCAATGATGTCTGGCCCTGGATGAATTGAGCCAGACTGAGGGTGTCCACTGGAGGTAAGCACCATGCTCCTTTGACGCCTATGCTGATGGAGTGGACGCTCCAGTGCAGGCAATTGGCACTGTGCACACCGTGGCCATCCTTCCTGGCTCCCAGATGAGGGGCTGGGGAGTAGGAACACTCCCGAGATGTTATGGCTCCTATCAGGACGTTGAGTACATTTCTCTTTCCCTGTCTAGTGACTCCTTCAGGGAGTGTGAGCTTACCTGGCCTGGCCCTATGTCAGCTTTTCTTTCTTCATTCCTTGAGAGGATATGAAGGTAAAGTCATGGTTGCCTGGACACCTTTGCCACAACAGCAAGGAATCCTTTCCTGACACCTTCTGCTCCAAGTCATTTTTTTCCTACTGAAATCCTACCATATTTAGGGATGACAGTACCTAAACTTGAGCATCCTCATGCCTCTCCACAGCCTTGATGATGATACCCAGCAAGTCCCCCTTTCCAGGAGCAGCTGTCGTCACTCAGGACAGCTCCCCATCCTGGCCAACCATACTTTACACTTGCATGGCCCCCGACAAAGTTCTGGTTCTTAAATTTGCTTAATTAGATGAGGTAGAATGTAAAGTCTTACTCTGCTAATTCTTAGCTGTGTGACCTTTTTAAGTTTGAATCAAAACCTCAGTTTCCTTATCTATGAAAGGGGGACAGAAAAGGCATCCCATCTCACATTGAACGAGTGTCAGTACCTGCCATGTGCTGTTCTCAGTGCTTTGACAGTATGAACTAGTCAACGACGGGAGCTTGGGAGCTGCCATTCTAGCAGGGAGATGGCAGTAAACAAAAGCATACTTAATTACTGTACAGTCCGTTAACATGTGATTAGCTCTATGGGGAGGGGGAAAAAGACTACAAACAGAGTGACAGGGAGGGGAATCCAAAGTGCTGGGGCAGGAGTTGCAGTTTTCAATAGAGTAGGGAAAGAGACATGTGAGTGAGGATGTGAGAAAGGAGAGGGAGTGAGCGAGCAGATATCAGGGGGAGGTGTCCAGGTCCTGAGTCAGGAGCCTGGGCCACAGCAAAGAGGCCTGTGTGGCTGGCACAGAGTGAGCGAAGAGAAGGAGGAGATGAAGTGGGGAGATGAGGTTCTCCATAGGATTTTTGCAAAGACTAATGGAGGGAACAAGTGAAATGCGCTTAGCAGGTAATAATAACCGTGGCTGCTTGCTATGCGACAGGCACTGTGCTAAATGCCTGACATCCATTAACTTATTTAGCCTGCACCACAACCCTGCAAGGGTTTGTACATACATGCAAGGACACTGAGCTTTAGGCAGACGAAATAATCTGCCTACGGTCATAAACATCACTAAATGGTAGCAGCAGGATTCCAATGCAGAATTCAAACCCAAGTAGCTAGCTCCAGAGTCTATGCCTTTAACTTGAACTAAGTGCCTCTCCTAAGCAAAGGGGGTTGGGAGGAGGGAGGGGAGGAGGGATGTAGAGATGCAAGAGCATCCCAGGAGACTGGGAGCATACAGAGAGGGAGGAGAAAGCAAGAAGTGAATAAGTAGGTCCTGAAGGGGAGCAGGAGGCATGAAACAAAAGCAAAGACAGGCAGTGCAAACAGGGAGCAGAGAGCTGGGTACATGGCTGCTAGGGCCCACAGGGCTTGACCACACACACAGCAGACATAAGCAGGGGCCAGCCAATGGGCCAGCAACAGACCAAGGTGAATTCACAGGGCCATAAAAGTCCTACATTGTGATCCTCAAAAAGCAGACACCTGAGAAAGAGATCCCTTCCTCCTTAAAAACAAACAAACAAACAAACAAACAAAAACAGCAAGACAGCTTTAGGATAGCATGAACAGTAAGCCAAACTCTGAGCATGGATCAAGACACCATTTATTAACTTAAATCTGAGTTTTTGAAATAAACACTCCTGCTGTCTTGCCCGGGTAAAAACATGGTAACAGGTAACGTTTGTTACGTTTATGAAATGAAGTACTGGATGCTACATGGAGAAATTTGTACATGTAATCTCACTTCATCCTCAAAACACTAAGAGCTGGTTTATCCCCATTTATGGATAAGGAAACTGAGGCTCAGAGAGGGTAGGTCACTCACTAAGCTGGGTGCAGGGACAAACATATGACTCCCTCCCAGGTCTGTCTCGTGGGAACACTGGCCATCACTGAGCCAACATTGACCAGTACAACATGAACATAATCATTAGCCCACATTGCCCCCTGAACTCTAGCCTATGGCAGCATTACAATTTGGAAGGAACACAGGTAAGTGGGAACGAATCCCTCTGTAGCGCCACGCTCTGGGTTTTCTCTGTCTTAGAGAGTCATCCTTACAGAAACACCACAGCCTTACTTCTATGTGCCTGGCCAGCAGGAACAGAAGCTATTCAGTGCCCATTATGTGATTCAGGGAAGCACAGGCTACTTTGGACTCTGAGTAATTCCACAGCTCAGAAATCTTGGGGATCAGCTCAGCTGGTTGTCTGAGCTTCAGGATAAAAGGCACTGCGAGGAATTTTATGAAGAAGCTCAACGCCTAGAAGATAATCACTTCCACTCTTTCTGAATGTTTCTCACTATGCTCTGTGTCTCCCAGAAGCTCAGTCATTCCAGAAAAGCCTAATGGATATTGGTCATATTGATGGCTACTGAGCATATTTTGGACACATTTCCCATGATTTAGGAGTTTCCCATATTTTTAAGCCTGCCTCCCTCTAGCAAAAACTTGAACCTGCTCTGCCAGCTTCCACTGCAACTATGGCACAGGTATATGCCCAGACACCAGCCCCAGACTTTGGCTCAGGAGCCAGTGACATAAGGAGAGAGGACAGGAAAATCACATTATTTGGCTATGTGATAGAAATAAATAATCCTTAAAAAAAACCAATATTTTTCAACAACTTCTCTTCCTCCCTTACCCAACTGCATCCTGCCTATTGATACAGGATAATTCCTAGCCCTTGCAAACATTCGTGTGCAGTATGTGCAAAGAAAAATGGCAAGGGAATAGCTAATGGGAGCTAGATTAGCTGAAATTATGCACATGAGACAAAAAGACAAAGAATAACAGGAAAAAGAAACACAATACCAGACACAATAAGTCCCTGAAGCAATAATTATATTATGATTTCTCACCAGCTGGTTTAGAAATTTCAAACCTTCTATTTTCTAGTTTCCTAAGTAAAATGCCCTCCTAGTTTGGGGAAATACCTCCATCACTTCCCAATGTCCTTGATGCCACCCTAGAGAGGAAACCATTGATAAAGATTCTAAAATGAACAAGACACAGGAAAGCTACCTTCCCTCACCATGAGGCCCTAGAACTTCTTTGCAGGTCAGCCTACACTTTGTTCATGAGAAAGGATTCAAGATTAGGCCTGGATTATCTTAGAGACATCTCTTCTAACCAAATGCATTGTCTTAGCCCTCAAAATGCATCTTGTGCAATAGGCATTTGATCAGTATCAGTGATGTTCTATATGCTATGCTGAATTAACAGAGCACCTCACTCCTTAAGAAGCCAAAAGTCACTGGAGCGCCTGGGTGGCTCAGTCGGTTGAGCATCTGACTTCGGCTCAGATGATGATCTCATGGCTCATGAGTTCGAGCCCCAAGTCAGGCTCTGTGTTGACAGCTCAGAGCCTAGAGTCTGCCTCGGATTCTGTGTCCCTCTCTCTCTCTTCCCCTCCCTCACTCATGCTCTGTCTCTCTCTCTCTCTCTCTCTCTCTCTCTCTCCCTCTCTCTCAAGAATAAATAAAACATAAAAAAAAAAACATTAAAAAAAAAAGAAGAAGCCCAAAGTCACTTACAGTTCCAGCAGCACTGAATAAGGAAGAGGCCTTCCTAAAGAAGAAATAAGTGTCTCAAATACACAACTAACCTTACACCTAAAGGAGCTAGAAAAAGTAGAGCAAATAAAGGCCAAAACCAGCAGAATAAGTGAAATAATAAAGATTAGAGCAAAAATCAATGATATCAAAATTTTTAAAAAAACATTAGAACAGATCAACAAAAATTGGAGCTGATTATTTGAAAGAATTAACAAAATTGATAAACCCCCTAGCCAGATTTATCAAAAGAGGAAGAAGAAGAAGAAGAAGAAGAAGAAGAAGAAGAAGAAGAAAAGAAAAAAGAAAGAAAAAAAGGAAAGGACCAAAATAAATAGAGTCACAAATGAAAGAGGGAAAATCACAACCAACAGTGCAAAAATACAAACAATAATAAGAGAATATTATGAGCAAATTGCCAACAAATTGGGCAATCTGGAAGAAATGGATGTTCCTAGAAACATAAAAACTACCAAAACTGAAATATAAAGAAATAGAAAATTTGAACAGACCCATAACCAGTAAAGAAATTGAATCAGTAATCAAAGATCTCCCAACAAACATGAATCTAGGGCCAATGACTTCCCATAGGAATTCTACCAAACATTTAAAGAAGAGTTAATACTAATTCTTCTCAAACTGTTCCAAAAAAACAGAAATGGAAGGAAAACTTCCAAACTCATTCCATGAGGTCAGCATTACCTTGATTCCAAAACCTGGCAAAGACCCTACTAAAGAGGAGAATTACAGACTAATTTCCTTGATGAACATGGATGTAAATTCTTAACAAGATACTAGCAAGTCTAATTCAATAGCACGTTAAAAAAATTATTCACCATGATCAAGGGGGATTTATTTCTGGGCTTCATGGCTGGTTCAATATTCACTAATCAACCAATGTGATACATCACATTAATTTTAAAAAAAGGATAAGGGGCGCCTGGGTGGCGCAGTCGGTTAAGTGTCCGACTTCAGCCAGGTCACGATCTCGCGGTCCGGGAGTTCGAGCCCCGCGTCAGGCTCTGGGCTGATGGCTCAGAGCCTGGAGCCTGTTTCCGATTCTGTGTCTCCCTCTCTCTCTGCCCCTCCCCCGTTCATGCTCTGTCTCTCTCTGTCCCAAAAATAAATAAACGTTGAAAAAAAAAAAATTAAAAAAAAAAAAAAAAAGGATAAGAACCACATGATCCTCTCAAGAGATGTAGAAAAAGCATTTGACAAAACACAGTATCCTTCTTTGGTAAAAACCTCCAAGAAAGTAGAGATAGAAGGTACATACCTCAACATAATAAAGGCCATATATGAAAGACCCACAGCTAATATCATCCTCAATGCGGAAAAACTGAGAGCTTTCCCCCTACCGTCAGGAACACAACAGGGATGTCCACTCTCACCATTGTTGTTCAACAGAGTACTGGAAGTCCTACCCTCAGCAATCAGACAACAAAATGAAATAAAAGGCATCCAAATTGGCAAGGAAGAGGTCAAACTTTAACTCTTTACAGATGAAATGATACTCTATGTGGAAACCTGAAACACTTCACCAAAAAAATGCTAGAACTGATACATAATTTCAGCAAAGTCACAGGATATAAAAATCAACATACAGAAATCAGTTGCATTTCTATACACTAATAATGAAGCTGCTGAAAGAGAAATCAAGAAATTGGTCCCATTTACAACTGCACCAAAAACCGTAAGATATCTAGGAATAAACCTAACCAAAGAGGATAAAGATCTGTACACTGAAAACTATAGTAAGCTTATGAAAGAAATTGAAGAAGACACAAGAAATGGAAAAACAAACATTCCATGCTCATGGATTGGAAGGACAAATATTGTTAAAATGTCGATACTACCCAAAGCAATCTACACATTCAATGCAATCCTTATCAAAATAACACCACATTCTTCACAGAGCTAGAACAAAAAATTATAAAATTTGTATGGAACCAGAAAAGACCCCAAATAGCCAAAGTAATGTTGGAAAAAAATACCAAAGCTGGAAGCATCGCAATCCCGGACTTCAAGCTTTATTACAAAGCTGTAATCATCAAGACATATGATACTGGCACAAAAACAGACACATAGATCAATGGAACAGAATAGAGAACCCACAAATGGACCCACAAATATATGGCCAACTAATCTTCAACAAAGCAGGAAAGAATATCCGATGGAATAAAGACAGTCTCTCCAGCAAATGGTGTTGGGAAATCTGGACAGCAACATGCAAAGAATGCAACTGGACCACTTTCTTACATCACATACAAAATAAATTCAAAATGATTAAAGACCCAAATGTGAGTCAGGAAACCATCAAAATCCTAAAGAAGAAAACAGGCAGCAATCTCTTTGACATCAGCTGTAGCAACTTCTTATTAGACATGTCTCCAAAGACAAAGAAAACAAAAGAAAAAATGAACTGTTGGGACATCATCAATATAAAAATCTTCTTCACAGCAAAGTAAACAATCAACAAAACTCTAAGCAGCCTATGAAATGGGAGAAGATATTTGCAAATGACATATCAGATAAAGGGTTAGTATCCAAATTCTATAAAGAACCAATCAAACTCAACACCCAAAAAACAAATAATCCAGTGAAGAAATGGGCAGAAGACATGAATAGACATTTTTCCAAAGAAGACATCCAGATGGCTAACAGACACATGAAAAGACTCTCAACATCACTCATAATCAGGGAAATACAAATTAAAACCACCATGAGATACTACCTCACACCTGTCAGAATAGCTACAATTAACAACTCAGGAAATAACAGATGTTGGTGAGGATGTAGAGAAAAGGGAACCCTTTTGCACTATTGGTGGGAATGTAAACTGGTACAGCCACTCTGGAAAACAGTATGGAGGTTCCTCAAAAAACTAAAAATAGAGCTACCCTATGAACCAACAATTGTACTACTAGGTATTTATCCAAAGGATACAAAAATGCTGATTCGAAGGGGCACATGTAACCCAATGTTTATAGCAGCACTATCAATAAGAGCCAAATTATGGAACAAGCCCAAATGTCCATGGACTGATGAACAGATAAAGAAGATATGGAAAACTACTCAGCCATCAAAAAGAATGAAATCTTGCCATTTGCAACAACGTGGATGGAACTAGAATGTATTATGCTAAACAAAATAAGTCAGTCAAAGAAAGACAAATATCATATGATTTCACTCATACGTGTAATTTAAGAAACACAATAGATGAACATAGGGGAAGGGAAGGAAAATAAGAAAAACAGAGGGAGGAAAACTATAAGAGACTCTTAAATACAGAGAACCAATTGACGATTGCTGGAGGGCAGTTGGGTGATGGGTATCAAGGAGGGCACTTGTTGGGATGAGCAATGGGTATTACATGTCAGTGATGAATCACTAAATTCTACTCCTGAAACTGTTACTACACTATATGTTAACTAACTTGGATTTAAATTATAAATAAATAAATAAATAAAATGCAAAATTTGCATCTATTCTAAAAGGGAAAAATGTAGACTTGAAAAAGAATCTTAAAAAAAGAAGAATGCACATGACATATGTTTTGTGACATCGTACAAGACAGTCATCTCTTTCTATTCTCACCTGAAATCTCAAAGAATGTTTCAGGACAATCCGAAATAATTCACATTTCAGATGCCTTGTTGAGTATGAAACTTTTGCAGCCCATCAATTGTCATGATCAAAATGATGACAACAGACTTCTACTGTCTTTTGGGAAGCCATCTCTCCAATTAAACAAGTCTATACAATAAGTGGGTGACCCGACCCATGGCTCCAGAGGTACACATGAGACCACAAACACATAATCTGCATATTCATTTCCTTGGTCATACTGTTTCCTTAGCACATGACCAGATAGTTCTTGGCACAGGATTTTACTGGAACAACAAAGAACTTACAGTTGTTTAAATTAGAATACGAACCTGAGGCTTCCAGTGGCTTTAACATTTAAAAACTTGCCTCAGAAGGTAACCAACAAAAGGAAAGCAGAGGCAAGATCTAGAGAGACAGGGACTATCCTGATGGCATTCAGTATCTTGATCCAGCCATACCTGAGGCCAACTGCCCTCTGGATTTTTAAAAAATGTGAAATAAAATAAAGTCCTACTCTTCCTAAATCAGTTTAAGTTGAATGTTCTTCATCTGCACTGAAGAGAATCCAGACAATACATTCCACGTATGTTTTTTCTTACCTCCCATCACACAACCACACACAACCACAACCAATCCCCTGCCTAGCTTTACCTTCCTTATAGCCAGGATGAACATAAACCATTCTTTTGCAGGTTGCATTTGAATGCCTCCATCTCTGAAGCCCTTCAAAAGAGCAGCTAACCTCTGTAACACTGTTCATCAAACATCAAATCTCTTAGGTGTTCTAACATGTCAGCTCAATTGTTGGCTACTAGGAACTCAAGGACAGATAGATCAACTGCAAATACCAGCTCATCTGTCATGCACAACTTGCTAGAGCCAAATAACCGTCAAACTCCCCAAGTTCTGCTCTCTCCACTCCCGGTACCTCTATCATTGAGGATTCCTGGAAAGTTTTCACCATATCTCAAATGAAATGAAAAATTATAGATGAAATACAGAAGAGCCTCAAATCACAAATCAAGTCCATTGGATGAAACATAACTCTATAACATGTGAAGATTTATATTTTTCCCCGAATGAGCTTAGAGGGAACAATTATAACCTATTTATAACTCTCTGTGTTGGATTTTTAAGTTGTTTTTGATCAATGGCTGGTTGTAATTTTATAAAAGAATCTCTCTGATGACACAAACAATGTTGTATCCCAGAGGAACTGCAGAACTAATCAATCACTCTTACATAACAAGCACTCACTGTGAAAATAATGTCCTCGACCGAACAATGAACTTGAACACATATTCCAAAGCTTTCAGAGTTCGTAGGATCGGCTCACATTGCTCCCCTCTGCTGGAGGTATCCAAGTAAGTCTTCAGCACCGTCATCAACTTCCTGAATAAGGGATTATATTTTGAAAATACATCTCTTTCTAACTCACAGCATGGTGATTAGTTTGCTCAGTAAATTATAAAGCATTCAATCAAAGGTTAAAGGTGGTGGTACAGCTAAGCTTACTCACTCGTTTACAGCCATAAAAATAACTCTGCTTAAAATATATGTATTTAATACAGGGAGTAAATTAGTATTTCCTGCCCATAAAAAGCCAGCAAAGGAAAAACTAGTGAGGCAAAAAATCTTTTGACTGGGAAAGCTAGTCATAATCAGGATATGAGTGGAAATAATGGTGGTGATAATGTTCTTTTCAGCATTTGCTTCCTATAAAATAAACTTCTGGTATTATCATGGAATTCCCTTACTGAGAAACTTTCCATGTTTCTTCATTACCAGTGAAGCAGACTTCAAACTATTTGGCCTAAACTTCAAGGCCCTTTGGAAAACTGATCTCTCCCAACCTCTCCAGCATCACCTCCTATCTGTAACCATCAGTTCCCTGTGTCCAAGCTATAATGGGCTACTTGGATGTGCACTTTCTCTTCTCTAGCCTCTGAATCCCAGTGTCTACCTCAAGTCCTGCTCAATAAATGCTGGCTGACCGACTGAATGAATGAATGTACTTTCATGTACTGCTACCACAATAAAATGGGTTTGCACATTTTTATTTAATTCAAATAATCCATCATGGACTGGGTCTTATCAGAAAGGGAGAACTCACACAGCCTGGTACAAAAGGAAAATACTCAAGATCCTTGTGCCCTGGGCATCCTGGCAGGGCAAGCAGGAGACGGACAAGAAACTCCCATATGTACAGTAACTTACTTGTAAGCCAAGGTGGCACTGAAATGCTGTTGAATGTAAGCCTCCAGAACAGTGTTGAAGTGCTGGAATTTCCGGTCAGCAATGAGTCCTATTATGTAGATCTGAAGAAGATTCAAGGAATCAGGGTTTGGGGGTCAGACCCAAGGCAGGAAGCCATAGTCACATGGCATAATTAAATCTCCAGCAAAATTATTTTGCCCAGGAATTAACTCACTAATATATTGTTAGTCCTTTTCATTATGGTAGTATCTCTCCTAAAAGGCATTTCATGAAGTGTGTTACACGGTGTTATAGGATAAAAGGGCTTCATGGTCAGGTAAGTTTGACAGATTTCAGAATATCATTGTTAGACTGTCATCTTTACTTCAGGGCTTTTTGGAGTCTTTAACATATCTACATGCATTGTGAATCTCTGAGAGGGTCATACAATGTCTAGCACTTCTTTTTTTTTTTTTTTTAATTTTTTTTTTTCAACGTTTATTTATTTTTGGGACAGAGAGAGACAGCATGAACGGGGGAGGGGCAGAGAGAGAGAGGGAGACACAGAATCGGAAACAGGCTCCAGGCTCTGAGCCATCAGCCCAGAGCCTGACGCGGGGCTCGAACTCAGGGACCACGAGATCGTGACCTGGCTGAAGTCGGACGCTTAACCGACTGCGCCACCCAGGCGCCCCAATGTCTAGCACTTCTTACAGGTTACCTTTCCAGAAGCCCTCTGGGAAGCACTGGATTAAGTCACAGTTGTTTCCAAGTAACCTCTTTAAAATGTAAATGTCACTGACACAAGCAGTTAATGCACTAAGACTTCATTGGTCACTGATACCCTAGTGTGGACATGACACTAAGAAAACATGAGTTGGGACACAGAGGAGGAACAGATCATTTGGGAAGATGTTAGAGGAAGGACTGGGATTGTGTGCTACCATAAAATGTTCTGGGTGGGCAGGAGGATGTAATGATGCTGGGAATTTGGAAACTATGAGAAAGAAGAAGGTAGGAAACATTTTGGGTGCTTCATAACCTGGCCAAAACAAGCTCCCGGCATTCATGGAAAGCTGAAGCCATTATTCATGGCATCTAACTTCATGTACTTGCAATCAGTACTAATATGACATCAACATTTAAAATTCCCCTTTAGGGGCGCCTGGGTGGCGCAGTCGGTTAAGCGTCCGACTTCAGCCAGGTCACGATCTCGCGGTCCGGGAGTTCGAGCCCCACGTCGGGCTCTGGGCGATGGCTCAGAGCCTGGAGCCTGTTTCCAATTCTGTGTCTCCCTCTCTCTCTGCCCCTCCCCCGTTCATGCTCTGTCTCTCTCTGTCCCAAAAATAAATAAACGTTGAAAAAAAAAAAAAATTCCCCTTTAACTCATCCTACCATGCTTTCAAATGAACTAGAAACAAACACAAACTCCCGAAATCCTCAGCTGCTCATTCATTGCTCTAATTACCAAAAGTTACAGTGCCTCCAAAAAAATTCACGAAAGGGCCACAGGGGACACAAGTTCTCAGTGTTCTCACAGTGAGACACACACTAATGTCTAATGTCACCAAACACCAGTCCCTTCTTTCTTACCAATGCATCGAAGACGAGGATGTCGTACTCATTACTTTGAGAATGCTCCATCATGATATTGAAGAGGGCATCCAGAGTATCCTGGAGAAACTGGACAAAGTAATGAAGGTCACATTAGAAGAGTGAAGAAATTCCACTCCTCAGTGTATCCCTAAGGGAATGAGAGTACACATCCAAGACGTGCTGCCTTCAAAAGGTCCAGGGAGCTTTCTTCACAAGAGCCAGAACATGGAGCAACCCAATTGCCAATCAACAGCATGAATGAATATATGAGTGTTTTAATAATACAGAATACTCCATAGTAATAAAAAAGAGCAAACTACTTCTACATTCAACAACAAGGATAACCCTCATGAGAACTGTGTAGAGTATGATAAGTCAGACACAACAACGTACAATATTCATTACTCTATTTTTATGAAATTCAAGAACAGGCAAAAAAAATCTATGATGGCAGTCAGTATAAGGGAGGTTGAGAAGGAGTAAGAGAGAGTCTACTTCAATGCCAAAAATGTTCTGTATCTTGATCTAGACGGTGTGTATATCAGTATGTACGTGTGTAAAAATACAGTGAACTGTACTCTTAGGTTGTGTATATACTTTAATCACATTTTTTTAAGAAAAATAAAAATATAATGCAAAGGTAGAGACAATGTAATTCCCTCCTCGATGCTTCTCCAAGCTGTCCAAACATGATAGACCTTATGAAAGGATGTCTGGAGAATTTTCCTTCTACTGCTGAATCAGGTAGGTGGATCAATGGTGCACATTTAAAGCACTGATCTGAAAATTCTACCTTTGCTTCTCCATGTATGGAAAATTAACTAAAATCTGATACTCTTCCTTCCTAGGAAATGGGTCAATATTTCCTATAGTCCCTGAAAACACAGAGCTACCAAATACAGATGTTTAATCTCAGAGTTTCTAGCTGACCAAATTCCTGAGGAAACAAGATCACCAAGACCTGTGGGAAATATTTGTCCCAATTTATAGAATTGAAGAGAAGGTTGCTTCATTAGATCTGTACCTCAGACACTATATTCTCCAACACCATGTGGAGACAACAATACATCTGACATGTGTATTATTTCCTGCTTGTTTCACTTAAAATGTGAGCCCTGATGTCTTTCTCTTTCATGTATGATGCATAATACTCTGTAAGCAACAGGAACTAAGCATACTTTTTATTTCTAACACTAACAGTAGGTAGTACTAAAAGATCACACTTTTTAGCAATTTATACCAACAAAAATAATGAATAGTTACTATTTATTGAACTCTGTATAATTTACATGTTTAGTAGAACATTGTGTAAGAGACGACACTAAGTAATTTTTAAATATTATTGCCTTGAATGCTCACAACAACCCTGCAAAATATGTCACATCCGTATTATCACATAAAGTTGGTGAGTGGTTGAGCTGAGATCTACACCCAGGCTGATCTCCTTCCAGAAACTAAACACAACCATAGTTTTTTACCACTCAACATGTTTTCAGCATCATTGAACCAAATCAGCCTCTGGATTTCCCAGTAAAGGTTTCTCATGGCAATCTGAGACGTTATGTCCCACTGTTAGAGAAAAAGTCCGATCTTTCTCAACACTTCATTTGCCCCCAGAAGCCACCCATGATTTAACTCTCTGTCACTGGTGGATGAATACAAACAAAACGAAGCCCCACTGACCTTTACCACTTCCTCTCCATCGACAATCTTCAATTTTTCTAAGTTTTCCTGTAGCAGCTGAGGCTTCATACGCCACTTAAGCAAACCCAGCAAGCCCACTGAAATAGAGTCCAGATAAGCTGAATTACTATTACTAGACTAAACTGTTCATTCAGGACTTTCCTGGACTTACACACATACACATGCACTACATATACACAACTCTTGATGGTTTCATTACCATTCTGGGTGAGCTTTGTGGAACACACCAGGGTGGAAATGGAGAATACATCCCGGGAGCTGACAGAGAGCCCCCCAACACTGCTGGAGCTTCGACTCAAGGTGGCCCCCTTGTTTTCCACATGGTGTCGATAAGAAGGAAGTGTCAGGTAAGCACTGGCATCCTCCATCTTCTTACTCTCCCCCTGGGAAAAACACCTTGGTTATTTCCCCAAGCCGTGGGTACATGCCCAATGCCACACAGAGTTTGAAGGTGCAGAGGATCAGAATTTAAAAAATCATCAGAGAAGCAGTAAATATCAGCTGGTATGGCAGGGCTATCTTTCCACAAACCAGGCAAGAACCCAAAGTTACATTAATGGAAAAAAGATTGACCAACCATTTGAAGGCTCTGTGGACTTCATTAACAGTACAAAGGGAATTTGAAGATTCCCCTGGCAGTTCATTGTGATTCCGCCTACATTCCTTGAGATCTTAACACATGCCCATGAGCAAGACATGGAATCAGGTTAAAGGAGAAATTAACAACAAAGGCACCAGAATCTGAAAGTCCTGGGATCTAGACCCTATTCTACCACTCACAAGTCTGTGTCATCTTGAACACATTGTTTGGATGTGTCTCATTTTTCTCGTGATTAAACCGACGATTAATCATATTACCTACTTCCTAGAAATTTTGAGCAGACTAAATGGGAATAATTCATATAGAGCTCTTAACAGAGTTGATAGACACCTAAGTCCCTTGGAATGTGGAAATGAATTATTAGAGGTAGGCATTATAGGAGTTAATGTTTATGGATCCCTTACTCTGTACTGGATACTGCACTAAGTACTAAGTATGCACTAAGTATGCTTTAGTTCATTCCATTTAAACCTCACAATTGCTACTGGCACTGTCGTATACATTGCTATCACCTTCGGTTTACAGATAAGGGAGACTTAAGGAAGATAAGTAAATAGAAAACTGATTACAACTGGGCCCCTGTCTCCAGTGAGTTCACAATATGTTGGGGAAAAATGGCTTTCAAGCCAAGAACTACCTTGATGTGTCATAAATGAGAAGACAGCAGCTGTGCAGAAGAAGGGAGGTGTGGGTTTCCAGAAAAGCCAGACAGACTCAGAGAAGAGTACCTTATAATGAAGCCTTGATGAGGCTATGCTTGCCATGGAGACCATAGGCAAAAGGATGTTTTCAGCCCCCAAGGTTGAAAAAGCCAAGGACAAGAGTTGGATCCCTGTGCCTGTCCTGTTTCACAACCACATGCTTTGTCTCCAGTCAGGTGCTAGCATAGGCATCCTGCTGCCATAAGAGGGGTTGCAGGAAAGCATGTGAGTGAGATCAAGGCAAACCTCCCCACTTCTTGAAAATAGTCCAAGTCTCATGATGTAAAATAATGACGGCCGATATCTATACACCCTTTTATACACAGCCCTTCCACATGGGTCATCTCACTGGTTAGTCATAAATATTACCATCACACTTAAGAAAAAAGAAAACTGACACTCAGGGAGACATGTGAGATGATTCCAGATTTAGTCAGGGGCAGGATCAGGATCCCAGCATCTGATATGTTGCCATTAGCAATAGTGAGGCATCTCTCAAGTGTTTCTTGCTGGTCTTTTATATATCCCACAGGGCTCTTTACAGTCAATAGCCTATTCTGTATGTAACAACAACCTTTTCCACATATTCAATGTTCCATGTACCCATCACAGTTGTGTTTACAGGAGCGGTCTCATATGATACTCACAATTATTCACTGAGGGCTCATAGAGAGGGAAACAGAGGCAGGGAAGTTAAGATTTTGCACAAGGCCACATGGCTGGTAAACCCTGGTGTGTGTGATTCTGTGGTCCCTGCTGTTAACCACTAAGCAATCCTGCCATCTTCCCTTGGATTCCTGGACCCTACTCACTGCAGAGTTAATCCAACTCATGGTACCTTTAGGACGACCAAGTCATGGCACCCATCTTGCAGAGTGGTCCCATCTTCCTTCATCAACTTCACATAGGACATGGCAAAGTTCTTTTCTCCTTTATCTTTAGCTGGAAATAGCATTGTGATGTCAGGAAAGAAAATGACACATGGGTCACCCAGTTATCTCATTTCTCTCTCCTTAGAGGAGCTTCAGAGATGCCACTTGGTCAGGTACTCACATTCCAGGGATGACCGATGTCGAAACATGAATCTCAGATGGATTCTCTGCATGTCTTCAATAGGGACAGCCACCTTGGTAGGCAGAAACCAGAATTCAGGAGACAATGAGTTAAACAGCTTTTCCCACTCCAGCACCCCCACCCCCCGCAAAAGGCAGCCTGACCATTTAACTGAGAGAGCTGCATGTTGATTTATTATCCATCCATCAAGCCTGATGAACTGTAAATAAATTACATAAGAACTAGCTATGAAGAGAAAATAAAGTACCAAATGTAATCCATTTGGCAAATTGCATTCCTAGCCAATGAAAAGAGGTTCGTAAATTATAGTGGGTTAGAATGAATCTCCCCAAATTGATATAAAAGTCACATAACTTTAGCACAGGATTTGATGCACTGCACATTGCACAATGCACATTTTCCTTACACACTCCAGGAGTTCTGGCAATTGCAGCAGGGCTTAGCAAATTAACAATGGTCATTACAGGGTATGCCTGAGGACTCTTGTTTATGAAAATTCATAAAAATGCTTAAATCCAATAATATTTTGGAAAACCCTAGGGCTCATTCCCATCCTTGACTGGACAGATACCCAGATGTTTTTACCTTTGAAGCCACTGAGCCAAATCACCCACTCCTTGGTCACCCATTTCACTGCCCAGAGGGTGGTCTATTGAACCCTTGATTGATACGTATCAGGCCTGGCCATGGACTGGCCACCTCCCAACACCTCACAGTTCTCTCCATAACTTGCAATTCAAGCAAAATCAAAGTTTAGCTACCTGTGAGGAAGCCACTTTGATTTTTTAAAGGGACAAGTTTACACTGTAGAGATGACTATTAAAAGCCAAACCGATGTATACTTTGGGACACTTTCTGCTCCAGAAAATGAAATTTGAGCCTGAAGAGATCCATCATTTGTAATTTCGGACAGAAGAAAGGGATTTTTCTGAGAACCTCATGAACGACTGCAGTCCAATTCATTCTTTTGCTGCGAATTTAATGGCTACTCCAAGCTATGGTAATGTGATATGCTGGCCATGTTAATGTAAGGCAGAGGCCCTGCAACTCAAAAAGCTTATGGTTCACATGGGGAGATGCATATTTTAACAACCATCTGACAAGGGCTAGCAAAGGGAAATAACTAGTGTACAAGAGAACACAGAAAAGAGAAAAACAACTTGGTCCATCCAATAGCTTTCTGACCCTGAAGTTGGGTAGGTCATTTTGAAGAGTGTGAATTTGGGGAGACCCACTGAGGAAAACAGGAATATAAGTGACAGGGCAAGAACCACTGAGCTCTGGGTAGCTATCTCAGAAAAGGAAGTTAAACGAACATCTTGAGTTTGGGTTCAGAGAACAGGGCGAATAAAGACTGCTACTAATTACAAGGTAGAGAAATTCAAGCTTCCCTGTCCACTGAATTAATTCCAAACTCTTCTTCCAATGCATGATATTCCCTTCCACTTAGTGTGACAATCTGGTAGTGTGAGTATTTGTGATTAATGCCACTTTTGTCTGAGACATATTCCCAAGAGAATATCTTTCAGGCATCAAGTGGTCTTTTATAGCCTCACATTTGCTTGCAAGCTCTGTCGCTCCTCACTGCTGAGTTGAGTGACATAACTTGGTAGGCTAGACACTGTCCACAAGAAGAACATATGACAATTCTCTAGTGGCTGGTCCTGGGTCAGTGAAGAGTGATCAAGAGAAGCAGGTTGCTCATGCTTTGGGCCACCATTTTTACTCCCTGACACACCACTGGACACACACTAGGGTATTGCTTCAGGTCTTAGGGAGGTGTCTCAGAGCCCCTAAATACATGTTTGCTGCTATCATTATTATTATTATCATTATTACCTTGACTGTTTCATTCCACCGTGGCTGTTTGACTTGATAGTACACAACGGACCGATATTCATTCATGGGCTTGTCCCCAGCTCCTACACAAATTGCATTCTGATCCAAGAGGGAAAAAAAGAGAAAAAAAACAAAACAAAACAAAACAAAAAAAACACTATAGAACTGCCATTTTCTGTGCTTGGGCAATTTTGGTTCCAAGGCCAACAATGGCCTTAGGGCCTTGGAAAACCCTCCCTTCACCAACCCTTCTGCCAGGTACCCTTCTAAATTACAGATTTATACATGAACATCCCTGGCCCCAGGAGTGACAGCTGCTTAACTACAGAAATTCTATTACTTGCATTCTGGAAACCATTGGAGCACACCAGGCGCTGACGTGACTGACTTATTGTAAATGGTAACCAGCCTTGGAGTTACTGCATGCTGCCAGTCTTATTAATCCTATTTGTTTCTTAAATCTGAATGTGCACAAAGTTTACAAACAGGCTCAGATCAGTCAAGCAGCAGCTCATTCTGATGTATTTCTGATGCTAACACAGAAGCTGGGCGATGGGAGGAAGCATGGGTTGCAGACAGATACAGGGGCAGAGGGAGCCCCACAGTCACGGAGCATCTTCTAGTATCAGGCCCATGCCAAGCACTGGGAAATGGGCATTAGTCAGATATTCAACCTGACATGAGAGTTCACAGTTTTGCAGAAAGATCTTTAGATAAGCAGACAAATCACTAAATGCAATGTAATGGCAGACATATGTATTTATTACAGTGGAGCACAGAGAAGAGACACTTAAGTGTAGCCTGAGGATTCAGGGAAGATTTCTTGGAGGTGATGACAGTTGAGAATCTTGAAGAAAGATTCCAAGTTGGCTCTGAGCAGAAATGTGGGAAAGACATTCCAAACAGAGAATGAGCACAGAGCAAGTATACCTTATAGGATATTTAGTGTTTGCCATAAAAATCACATTCAGAGTAATAAGGAATATCTGCTAATAGAGTGTGCTAGCACCTTAATTCTATCTCTTTGTATTAATTCTAGCTGTCTGGCCCCAAAACAAGATTTTAGCTAGGGTCACCCAGAAAAGGTCTAAATGGTTTATACCAGACCAACAGAATTTTATTTACTTCTAGTCTCCAGAGATGTAGGGACAAAAGGATTGATTTTAGAGCCCCAGACTCCCTAATTGCAAGACTGTGTGTCTCTGGGCATTTTTAGGATGACAGACTCCTTGCCTCTTACAGATTCCATCCAATTCACCAATGGATCCTTGAAATCCCCTCTACCACCACCACCAGGCTAAATGATCCAAACTGGCCACATGCAAGCACTTTGGGACCCCCAACAAGAGAAACTAACTTGTGGGAAGTAGAATCCTGCCTCTCTCCCAGGAATTCTCCCTCTTTACTTCCAAGCTGTAGGGCAACAATGATTGAGGATACTTGCAACCCAACTGAATCCATTTCAAAATAAGGATATAGCATCCTTTCAGAACTTACCTCTAAGAACAAACAAACAACAAAAAAACCCAAGAATAACCAGTGAACTAAAAATGAAGAGAGACAACTCTCTTGGTTTTCAATGGAATGAAGGGAATGAAGGCTTACAGAAATTTTTGAGGCACTGGCCTATAAACGTACTTTCAAAGTTTTTCTAACCATTTAGAGAGTGCTTTTCGTCCAGCATTATGCTGAACGCTTCATACATACTACCTCACTTAATCCAATCCTCATAACCACCTCAGATGATCACTGCTATTATCTGCATTTCAACACTGAGTAAACTGAGGCCCTGAGAGGTTAAGTCACTTGCCCAGAAAGGTAGCAGAGCTAGCACACATCTCGACCCACTAACTCTCTGTCCAGTGTTCCTTCCATAACAACCTTCCAGCCTCCCATGATTTATATCTAGTGACATTTATGGGCTTAGAGTTTCTGTAGCTGCAGTGAATCCCATGTAGCTTATAAAATCTGAAAATACACATATATCTCTGGTGAAAGTAAAATTGTTGTATGGCGAGCAACTGAATTCCACAAAACTATCTTGATGGTGAAAACTTTTGATGGCCTAAGGCTGTAGAAAAAAGTTTCAGTACTACTCTGAGAAAGGCCTAAGACCCTCACTCTCAACCCTTCCGAGATAAAACTGAATGTTTCCACATGTGTTGAGAATCATGACCAGGGACTGAGCCTAGTTTTAGAGAAAATATAGATTTGTAAATGTCTCAAGTAAGCCTGTTCAATAATTTTCCCCATTGCCCACCCCCATGGTACCCAGTTAGCAGTAAGAACTCCTAGTAGGTTTCAGGTTACTTGAAGGCAATCTGCATAGGAATCAGGAAGCCTGGGGGCTTTAATGCTGAGTTAGTCTTGGCAGACACACTTCAGCAGGAGGAAAAATCAGACTCCTCACACACGCCCTGTCTACCTGATAGTAATCACCTGAGGAACAAATGACACCATGGATGCAAACGCACTTTGAGAACGAGAGTGCTCTACACCAACAAGGCCACATGCCAGGAAGATGCCAGTTAGCAGCCACAAGGCAAGAATCAAACCAGAAGACTACTATACCTTTCTAGTAACTAATTTTAATGAACACTTACTATGTAGATCACCTTATTCGATATTCACAAAAGCAGGGTGCAACTGCTGCAGTCTCTGATTCAGACAGAAAATTGTAGGCATAGAGAGATGATGTAATTTGTTCAAGGTCATCCTGCTAATCCAGGCTACACTGGGAATTGAGCCTGGTTGCCTGGCCCCAGAGGTCATGGTCTCAACTGCTATACTATTCTGTCCTCTATGCCTGCCTCTACCCCCATTGGCTAGCTGAGCTCAGAAGAGGACAGGTTTCTCAGCCTGGCATCTAAGCCTTTTTGCTTCTCCTTAAACTTGCTTCAGGCATCCATCCTCATTGTAGTGAGGATGACTGCCTCAGTTCCTGGTCAGGGCATCAACTTGCAGTTGCTCGCCCTTCTCTGAATGTTACCCCCTTCCTGTTTCTGCGTATTTACTGCATACCAGGTGCCTTACCCTTACCATTTTGTTTAACTTGCAACCCTGTGAGGAGGAAATTATGACTCCTCTTTTATAGACAAATAAACCTTATCCAAGATTATACAGCTACTAGGAAGGGAGGTTGGGATTTTAACTTGATCTATTTGATCCCAGAGTCCACTGCATTAGCTTTTCTGCTATGGCCCCTCCTGTAAAAGGTTGCTGAGACCCCAAAGTGGGCCAAGGACACGTGTAACTTACTCTGTCCTCTGGCCCTGCTCTGCCAAGGGCAGTGTGCACCTGCAGCGGGAAAAGAAATAGATATCTCTGAAGGCAACTGTTTCCACAGGAACCTACCAGTATCAAAAGTATTTGAGTGTGCTGCCTGACACTTAATTAGGCAGTAATATTTATTTCTGCAAATAAAGAAAGAACAGCCTCCCACAGGCTTCCTTAGCAATTTTCAATAGTCAGTCAACTGAACTCCCCCATAACTTCCCTAATAGAGGAAACTGCAAATTATCACCATGCCCCATAGTTACCTCTCCATTTCAGCCCCCAGAATACCTGCTTATATATTCATCTTGGATGAGCGTGTTTGCGCAGCCTGGTCGGGTGTGACTGGAAAGGGTGGCAGAGGTAGAAGAATGGTTCAGGAGCAAGATTCGATGCCTGCATTCCTGCTAAATGTTCCTTCTAATTTGTCCTTTGACAACACTGAAGGTGAGCATATCAGTGTTTTTAAAAATGAAGCTGAGGTTTAAAAGTTCTTCAACAGGTAGTCGGATAAAAATAACTTCAAAGCAATGGTCTATACATTCGTGAAATGCAATTTCCCTTTCAGATAAAAGCCCTCCGCTCTTCTTTTGTGATCTTTTGAGCAAAATGTCTCTCACTTATTTTACTTCTCAGAACCAACAGGAAGAGGATGATTTAAACACTTGGATTTTTGCTCAACTAGATATTAATTAATGGGGCCAGTCTTTACCAACAAAAAAGACAATTGGGGTTTTCTTTAAATTTAAAAAATAATTATTAATCTTCCCAGAATCTGAAAGAAGTGGTTATTAGCATCACTTTTTGATATAAGAAATAAACTGGAGGATTTTTTTTAATGGATAGGCATTATAGTGAAGTATTTAAGAGGGCCTGAAACCTGGAACCAAACCCCATCCCTACCATATACTAACTTTATGTATGTACTTAGAAAAGTACTTAGTACTTATGTACTTAGAAAAGCAGTTTCACTTGAAGGCTTAGTTGCCCCCACCCCCGTAAAAATGGGGATAATAATGGCAATGCATCATACTTATCCCAGTGCCTGGCACGTAGTAATTCCCCTGTGAATGCCATTTATGTTCTTAGGTAGAGGGTAGAAATATCTGCCTGAGCCCCAGGCCCCAAGGCTAGAGCAGATGACTTATCAATACTCAACGCCCCCACAGTACCGTGCTATCTAATCACCTACTGTGGCCTAAGAGGAATATTTGCCCACGCTGAAACTGCTGCTGAGAGCTGATTTTATTTTCAGCTCAGTACTCCAAAAGGAGAAATGGAGAAGCAGAGCCCTCCCACACACTGGACACAATTGCTGACAACCTTTGAAGAAATATAAGTAAATAAATGTAAACACACATGACAAATATTATATAGGACATATGCTGTATAAATATTTATAGCAATGTGCTTTGCATTCTTGAATACACTGTGTTGGCCCTCTGGAGACCAATTTACGAATAAGGCTTTCCACCAGAATTCTAGCTGAGCACTAGGGAGTTGGATTAAGTGTTGGCAATGTCTGTTTTGAGGCCATCCTGAGTCTCCACACTAGCCCAAGGCTCTGTATTGATCCTTTTTCTTGTCATGGATTTTGCCTGAATAAACCAGCTCAAGTTTCAATGTGAACAACATTTTAGCAGCAAAAAACTGACCTATAAGCTGAGGTCAAGCAAAAAAAAAAAAAAAAAAGGAAATAGAAGAAAGAAAAAGGGATTATGAAAGGAGAGAGACAGACATTGAAAAACTGCTTTGATGTAAAAGACAACACGATACAAGGTCTTACTATGGGCCAGTATGCTAACCAAGCTCTAAAGGTGTAGATCATGTTACTCAAGGCATCCCAAAGGCTCTTGGCAGTTAGCAGATTGGGATGAGAAAAGCAAATCTTTGAGAGTAGAAGCACCCATGGTGGCCGGGGCACCCGGGATAGCAGCAGGGGCCCTTACAGGTAGCGTTTTGCCATCCTCTGCACACACACACATGATCACTTCAACATTCCTCTGTGTGGTCTTGTTGTACTTGTCAAAGTCTCCTTGCAAGAGAGTGATGTAGATGTCGTTCCTGACATCCCCTGCAGGCAGAGGGAGAGAGAGACAAGAGTTGGTGTCTGTGCCACAGGAGAGACACTGACTGGGAAGCACAGGGAGTGGGGGCCTGAGAGGAAGTGCCCTGCCTTGACATCTACTAATGAAATCAAGATCAGACATGCTTGAAAAAAGCATTGCTTCCTCATCAGGGAGGCTGGGAAGATAGGTAAAAAGGGGATGGACGAACGCCAGGACATCAGTTGTAAAAAGGTAGGCGGGATGGTCAAAATTGGCTGTTTTTCTCCCCATTAAAATCATGTAATTTCCATCCTCTAGTGACACCTTCTGGAAAGGCAAAGGAAAGCTCCAATGGAGCTGATCTTGGCCCGTGAACAGCAACCACAGTCAGCCACACAATCTTTCACTGTGCAGAAGATAGAGTGCCTTTTTGAGTCCCCAAGGAACACGGAAGGAGGGTCAGGAGGTGTTCAGGAATGGGGGGCAATCAGAACGGAAAGCCCCACAGGGGAATGCACAAGGAGTTGATGTCACAGGTAAAGCAGGTCCAAATGAACCACAGGGCAGGCCCCTAGGGGACCTCTATACACGGTGGGGAGGAGGAGGAGTAAGTGAGAGCAGCTATGCATGCAAGTCTAAGACGGGATTAAGATGAAAAGGGAAGTTTCAGAAGAATGTTATTATATCATCTCATTTATTTATTTTTTTATTATATACACGTTCAGAAAATGTTAATAGCAGTTACTTCTAGAGACAAAGATTTGAGGGAGCTTTTAACGTTTCACTTTATACCCTTTCATGCTATTCTAACATTTTACAATGAGCATGGAGTCCTCTGGTAATAAAAAAAAAATAGTTTAAAAATTTAAGAGAATGACATATCCTCCCCAAAAGAACAGAATTATTCAATGTGTAGTAAAGTAGAAAGAATGTCCATGATAAATTATTAAGTGATAAAGCAAATCAGAGAACTCTATATAAAGTATGTAAAGTAATGGTATATAAAGCATATGAAGTGTGATCCCATTGTGAGGGGAAAAAGTGCATGTGTGTATATTTATGTGTTTGTCTTTATTACGTGAATGTATGGAAGATTTTTGGATATACAAAAATCATTTCCAGTGGTTACCTTCAGGGAAAGAAACAGAAAAGATGTAGTAGAAAAGTAAGGAGTTGACTTTTTAAAGGGAAAATGGATGTGACAAGCTAGATCTCCCCCACCCCAGGAGAAGGCCAGACCTGGCATGATGATCTCTGGGAAGCCCAGCTTCCTGGCCACCACAGTAGTCCTATCCACCAGGTGTGGGTAGTCCTTGCGGATCTGAATGATGTCACCCACAAGCATCTTCATGGTCACCCAGAGGCCTGGAAGGGAACACTCACCATGAAGAGGCAACTTCAAGGTATTCTCAGTCTCGCTGCCCCCACCCCCAACCCCCACCATTTCTCCCCTTGAGCTCCTTCTGGAGGACACCACTGGAAGCAGAGAGAAACAATCTCAGAAGCAGTGACCCAACCCAGGAGGAAGGAAGGTGGAAAGCAGATGGGCTCTGGAGCCAGACATCTGTGGGTTTGAATCCCACTGGTGCCTTCTAGCAATGTCAGCTTCTGTCAAACAAACCCACCTCTCTAAGCCTAGCCTCTGTAAACTGGGGTAGATACCACGTATCTC
This sequence comes from Leopardus geoffroyi, assembly GCF_018350155.1. Lineage (NCBI taxonomy): Eukaryota > Metazoa > Chordata > Mammalia > Carnivora > Felidae > Leopardus > Leopardus geoffroyi. The sequence continues at coordinate 179,305,566 of NC_059326.1, forward strand.
ACAGGAATGTGGGAAGAATTAAATCAATTAAGGAGATATATGAGAGTGCCTGACACATAAGAGATAGGATATATCAGTTCCCCTCTTCCTCTAGGCACTAGGACATGCCTCCCAGATTCAGGAGATGTGGTTGAGATAGGATATATCAGTTCCCCTCTTCCTCTAGGCACTAGGACATGCCTCCCAGATTCAGGAGATGTGGTTTCCATCTCCATAGATCACATGCTTCCATTCTTCACAATGGTCTGTCTAGAAGGAAGGCTATGTTTCCCAGGGTTTAAGATTTTGAACTGTTTTCCAAAGAATCAAGAGCTCCCAAGACAGAGCCCAGTCCACTGGGCACATTGTGGCATTTTACCTTGCCCTCCACTGTCTCCCTTGGAGGCCGTGACTTTGCCCAGCAGGCTATGGAGGAAGTCATTCTCAGCTGTCACTCTGGGAAGGAAAAGAAAGCACAAAATGCTTATGCGGCGCTGTCAATAAGGTCCCCACCTTGTGGTTCCATGTGTTCCAGAAAGTTACCCAGGCCCTCCATACACCTTAGGTGAAAAGTGAGACTGCCCATGCCAGCTCAGACAGCATAGATGCCATCAGGAAATGCCACAAAGCAACATGGCTCAGAGATTTGGGAACATCATTGCTATAAGTAGAGGCCATTTTTCTTTCCCTAGGAAGACTCTTGGAAAGGAAGGATTCCCAAGCCCTCAAAAGGAACATCTGTTCAGTAAGGTGGCAAAGGCTTTAATGAGAGTCACTGACCTCATCGCCAATAACAAAACACCATACTCCTTGGACATCCTTGGGGTAACAGAGTAAAGACAACATTCTCAAACTGGAGGTCCTGCTTTCTTACAGACACCTTTTCAGAGCAGGAAAAGGACATTTACCCTCCTCACTACCCTCCTCTCAAGTCATGGATATTTCCATCCGTGAGAACCAGGTGACGATTCCCTGTTCTATGTTCTTGATATGTTATTGCTTCACAGAGTCATGGTTCTTGCATTACTTGTAATCAATGCATTAATCTTTTGTTGATTATTTAATTCCCCATCAAAATATAAGATCCAAGAAGACAGGCCACATCTATCTTATTAACTACTTCATGCCCCATGCCTACTGCAGTGCCCAGCCCTCTGCCAGATGTCAATCAAACTCTGTCAAATACAGAATAGTTGATGAACAAATATGTGAAAAGCAGGTTGGTCTCAAGTGCCTTGGCACAGAGACACATTTGTTCTTTTACTGCCCTCCTCTTGGGAGGCCCAGTGGGGCTATCGCCAACTCAGGGAATTACAGCCTACTTTCCAGCAGCCTTCAATGAGAAAGGGTGTGATTTAAAAGAAGGGAAAGAAATGGAAAATCTCTCACGGGTGAAAAGGAATGAAGTGTTGCTTTTCTTCATCACTCTCTGCTTTCCCCTTGATGATGTCTGTTATGTCCATAACTAAAAAAAAAAAAAAAAAAAAAAAAAAAGAACGAAAGAAAGAAAGAAAAAAGAATTAATGACTTACACTCTCCTGCTCCCAGGAAGGGATGTCAATGCGATGAGACTATAGGATAAGAGAGGCTGGGTCAGAAAGTCTTAAAAAGCAAGCAAGCCAGAATCAGACAATACTCAGACAGCAAGGGTTCATAATGTGTAGCACCTGGCAAGCACTTCTGGGCAAAGCAGGTTGGGAGGTCAGTAGGCCACAGAAATATCCAAGAGACTGGTTTAGCCGAAGCCAAGAGAAAAGAATCAGAAGAGTGTCTATGAAATTAAACAAGCAGGATTGGATTTGACATAGATATATTGGGTGTCTACTGTGCCTACAAAACCCAAGCACAAGGACTCCCTATGGGACCTGAGAATCTAATGAAATCTACTCGCTCCTTTTTCATAAACATGCTCATATGCACGAACACTTAACTGCAGGATCTTTGAACCCTGCAATTCCAAAGGGATCTTGGACCCTCGGAAATTTCACCTCAAATTAGCCACTAAAGGTCCATAAAACCAAGGTGAAGAACTCCTGAATTAGAGAGGGGATTATAGAAATGGTGGTGAGAGCAGAGAAGGGGCATGGAGAACAGCTAGTCAAATATAGCCAAAACCCTAGTGACATGAAATACCTCAAACACTTCAAGCCCATTAAAACTGTCTGGATAATAATCAGCCAATGACTGCATTTAATTGAAGAGGGGAGTCAGGGAGTTGACAGAAGGAAGGGGAACTGTTATTTGAATCCATTGTCCACTCCTGTGATCAACAGACACCCCCCCCCCCCCAGCCCATTCTCAGTGAGCATGGTTTGGGTGTAGCAATTTCCCTCTGGCTCCAGAGTTGTTCATATGACTTGGCCAGTCAGAGGACCACATCCCCATGCCCAGAGTAAGTGCTTCAGGAATGAGCATGTTGCCTACATTTATGTTCCTGGGGCTTCTACTAACTAACGGGAAAGAGGTGTTTTCTTTCCGCTAGATTACTAAACTGGTAAGATGCAAGCTTGGAACAGATGGCCCACATTTTGCCAACTAACTGAACAGTCATCTTCAGAATAAGTCAGCAAGAGGACATAGGAGCTGAAAGATAATGAGATATAAATTCGAGTTCCTGGATCCAGCTATACCTGAAGCAATCTATGCCTGAACCTTTCAGTTACATCAAATTGCTTTCACCTGAAGCCAAAAGAGCAAGCAGACTACAGCTGAGGACAAAGGCACGGTTTGAGGTAAGGTTGAAGAACCCTCACTGCCTTAACAGGGACACTACGATGTCACGAATATCCTGACATCAGCATTTCAGAGCAGGGCACAGATCAATCAGTCCAAGTCTCTCATTTTGCAGATAATGAAACTAAGTCCCTGGGGAAAATGCTTGCCAAGGTCACCTAACTATCTAGCTAGCAACAATGCCAGGCTAAAAAAATCCAGTTAGGTCATTATAAGCTAACTTCATCTACTCCACCACTTTGCAAGCAGTGCCAGGGGACTAGTTGGAGAGCCAGCTGATTTGTGCTTGCAGATCGGGGTATCTTGAACGAAGAACCTGAAACACAGGGTTTAGAGATGATACAGAGGAATTATAAATGGTACATGATTTAAAAAGTATATTTTAGGAGCACCTGGGTGGCTCAGTTATTTGAGCATCTGACTCCTGATTTCAGCTCAGGTCATGATCCCAGGGTTGGGGGATCGAGCCTGGTGTTGGGTTCCACACCGAGCCTTGAACTTGCTTAGGATTTTCTCTCTCTCTCTCCTTCTGTCCCTCTCCCCCTCCCACTCTTTTGCACTTTCTCTCATTCTAAAAAGCCAAAAAACAAAACAAAACAAAAAACAAAAAAGCATATTTTAATAAAAAGAAATAAAACTGGCATATAAAATAGCTGTTTTCACAGGTATTTAAATGGTCTTCCAAAAAGTGTACTTTAGTTTAAAGTGGGCTAATTAAAAGAAAATATATTAGGTAAATAATAATGCAAGTTATAGTTAAATATAACAAAAACCATAAAAGTGGTTAAAGAATGATGAAGCCTTGGAAACCCCGAGAGAGAGCTAAGGCTTGGAGAAAAATGAGGAGGTGAGGCTGCTCTAAAGCAACCTCATTTGGTCACACCAACTCTCCAAACGTCCACTTCCATCTAGAATTTAGATGTGTGGCCGGTGACTCATTCTGTGTAACTGCATTTCCTGTCCTGGATATTTTTTAAAAAGTGATTTGTGCCTCATAATTAGATCCCACCCGAACTGTTCCTCCTTCACCATGCTGGGGAGCAAAGGCGCCAAATGTTCAGACTGCAATGCTCTCCCAACACTCTGCTGCAGACACGAGGAATCCATTATTCACTGCCTTCATCATAAATCTGGATTTGGCCACCAATTATTTTTATTTAGTTACCAGAAATGTACGTATTAGGAGCTGTGTGGTATAAAATTTTTTTTTGGCGGGGAGGGCAAGGAGGAGAGGGAAAGAAAGAATCTTTAAAATTCAGCCATATAAAATGTGCACTCCAGTAGAAGTTAATGGTGTGTAGTGTGTCATTACCTGCAACCCCAAAGGGCCGTCTCAGTCCCTGCGTGCACTTCTTTGTATTGGTATCCTTGAGATCCATCTTCCCAACTCGGACTATTTGACAAATCAAGTAAATTTTATCCCTGTTGAGGTCTTTGTTTCCGAGGTCCTGTAGGGCAGGAAATTAATAGTTACCATGTGTCTAAAGAAGTAGAAAAGGAAGCCTAGTGATAGCAAATTCTGGGGCAGATGTATTTAGCACTTAGTGTACAAGGACCAGTCATACAATTAGTCACAGGAAAGGCTGAAAACAAGACGATACACCCATTCCATAGAGAAGAACTGTGAGTTTTAGAAAGTTCTAGAAAGGAAACTGAGGGACAGGTCTCTGGTGTTCAATCCCCATTCTTCAATTTCAAACCAATGAGAAGAGGATAGAAGTACAATATCAGTCATACAGGCAACATTTCCTATATGCCAGCTGATGGATCCAAAATAGCTTTTGCTACAAATGACTTCATTTGTCTCATCACCACTCAGCACTACTGAGGGAGAAGGCGAAAGGAAGAGGGAAAGCTCCCAATAGTTACATTCACTGAGCACCTGACGTATGTATGTCAATCAGGAATGGGTTGTTGTGGCACAAGTAATCCCAGCATCTCAGAGCTTTATAAGAAGTTTATTTCTAGCTCAGGCTGAATGCCAAATGCAGACAGCTGCCCCCCACCCACTCCTCTCCCACCTTGCTCAACTACCCACCCTGGGCCTCTAGCTGACGGGCGAGCCATCTCCTCAGAACAGGTGCTTCCACTGTCCCCACAGCAGGGGAAGGAAATGTGGCGAATCACCTTTTGGTCTTAAAGCTTCCACCCAGATAAGGCACATCACTTTGGCTTGCATTTCAATGACCAAAGCAAGGCAGGCAGCCGCAGCTAACTTCAAGGGGGACAGCTGAGTGCCCTCAGGTGTGTGCCGTGAAGGAAGAACACTGAAACCGGTGAACTACACTAATGTGTCCTGCACGGTGCTGTATTTCTCACATGCCATCGTCTTGTTTGATCCTTAACAACTCTCTCAAGTAGATACTGTTTTTGCACCCCATTTTACAGAGGGGGAAACTGAGACACGAAGAAGACAAGGGGCTTCCAGAGGTCATGACCTTAGTCCTTGGAGACACTGTCCAGTCATTCTAACACCAAAGTCCATAAACCTAACTACCACAAAATCTCTCTCTCCCTATTAGAAAGATACACGGGAGGGAAAACCACCCAGGTCACCTCAGTATCTGGGTGTCCTGCTCAAATCTAAAAGCTTCAGTGTTCTTGGAACCCCCTTCCAGATGGGATCAAGGCAAGTTGTTGGCGTCCGAGCAGAGAATCCTGGGCCTCGCCTCACTAGGGAATAGCTGCTTTTCCTCCAAGTTAATCCTCATATAGGCATATGCACTGGGAATAGCCTGTCGGCTCACATAAGAGCCAAGGTCCAGGCAAAGCAGCCATCCCCAGGCTCTCAGTGTGTATGGTGTGGAAAGAAAAGCATGGGGGTGTGCAGAGTTTCTGGGGACAAAACATGGTCCCAACGTAGTCCACACCTTCCTGCTTCAGGCTTGTGATAGTTAATTTTTTTTTAAGTTTATTTATTTATTTTGAGAGAGAGAGAGAGGGCATGCACACGAGTGAGCAGGGGAAGGGCAGAGTGTGAGGGAGAGAAAGAATCCCAAGTAGGCTGCACACTGTCAGCTCACAGCCCTACATGGGGCTCAACACAGGGCTCGGCCCCACAAAACGAACCTTGGGATCATGACCTGAGCTGAAATCACTGACTAAGCCACCACGGCGCCCCCGTGATGGCTACATTTTATGCACCAGCTTTGACTAGGCCATGGTGCTTAGTTGCTTGGTCAAACACTAGTCTAAATGCTTCTGTGAAGGTATTTCGTAGGCCCGATTAACATCTATAATCGATGGACTTTAAGTAAAGGAGGTTACCATACATAATGTAGATATGCCTCATCCTATCAGTTGAAGGCCTTGAGGCCTTATTCACTGTTGTACCTCTAGCACCCAAACCTGAGGTTTTCCAGTGAAGGACGAGTTGTGCCTCAAGACAGTAATAAAGAAATCCTGCCTGAATTTCAGGCCTGCTGGCCAGCCCTACAGATTTCAAACTTGCCAGCCCCCACAATCTTGTGAGCCAAATCCTTTGAATAAACCTACATATATATCCTATTGGTTCAGGTTCTCTGGAGAACTCTGACTGATACAAGGGCTGTCCTTTCACCTGCTAAGGGAATGGACATCTGCTCCCTGACTCTCCTCAAAGTCTCTCTACTGGGCAAGGGGAGAGGAAAGTTAGGGGAGAAGGGGGCTTTCTGGCTAAGGAAGATCAGCCACTCATTTGTATTTTCTGCCTTGCCCTATAGGCAACTGAATTTGAGATCCCAATTATCTTACATGCAGATGGTTGGAAAGCCTCTTCTCTGGCCTGCCTGCCTCCTTCCTCCCAACCACCCTGATATCCCTGAAAAACTCATCTTTAGAAGCCATGTTCATTATTTCATTTCTCTCCCCGCAACAACCTTAATAGCTCCCTATTTCCTACCCTATTAGTGCTAATCTTCTCCAGCTGACGTGAAAGGTCCCAGACATAATATATTTCCAGCTGTCCTACCTGACCAATTCCCCACTATTCTCTGCACGTAAGTACTCTATTTTTGTCACAAAGATCCCGTTACTGCTCCACAAACACACAATGCTCACTTTCGACTCAATCTTTCTTCCTAAGCCCCCTGTCCACACCTCTGCCTCAAATACTTACCTCTTATTCCTCTATATATCCAAATCCTTTCCAACCTTAAGAGCTCAAGGCTTGCTTCCCTTATAATGATTTTCATCCCTAATTACTTCCCCCCTCTCATTAGAAATTTTCATATTTTTGAAACATCTAGTTTGGTATCTTTCAGAGGCATTCCAGAGTCACAAAGACCCTGGCACCTGAAGGATCCTCCCTAGATGTTATGGGATGAATTATGTCCCCTCAGAATTCATATGTTGAAGTCCTAACCTCCCAGAACCTGAAAATGTATTTGGAGATAGGGCCTTCCAAGAGGTAATTAAGCTGGGGTGACTGGGTGGCTCAGTCGGTTGAGTGTATGACTCTTGATTTCAGCTCAGGTCATGATCTCATAGATTTCTGGGTTCAAGCCCTGCATCAGTCTCTATGCTGACAGTGCAGAGCCTGCATGGGAGTCTCTCTCTCCCTCTCTCTGTCCCTCTGCCACTCACAATGTCTCTGTCTCTCTCAAAATAAATAAATAAACTTAAAAACATAGGGGCGCCTGGGTTTTGAGAGAGAGACAGAGACAGAGAGAGAGAGGGAGAGAGATAGTGCAAGAGGGGGAGGGGCAGAGAGAGAGGGAGACACAGAATTTGAAGCAAGCTCTAGGCTCTGCGCTGTCAGGACAGAGCCTGACACAGGGCTCAAACTCATGAACTTGAGATCATGACCTGAGCCAAAGTTGGATGCTCAACCAACTGAGCCACCCAGGCACCCAGACCATCTTAATATGTTATGCAAGCACAGCAAAATGTTCAAACACATTGTTTCTCTCTGGAGAGTGTATAAATGTGTGATCCTTCCTCAGAACTGTGTTCCAATTTGTGGTGTCTCTAATTCATTTTTACGCTGACCTTATAAAACTCAGACATATTAGGGAAGTTGAGGCAGTGCAATAAAACTTAAAACATGTGTCACCCGATTTAGTAATTCATTAGTACTCCTTTTATTGTTCAGTCCTGTTTCCTGTATGTTAGCAACAACCCCCAAAGTGGGCAAATTCTTAGGGAAACTGGTAGTATATTCTGCCTTCCTCTTACAGATCTAAGGGGTTGAATGCTTATAAAAGAGACAGAGGGGAAGTTCACCATTGGCCCGACTCATGTGCCAGATCCTAGGGCTTTGCCCTCAAAGAAGAAACTAGAAAGAGCTAACAACCAGAGAAAAATAAATAAGGCCAGCAAGGCACATACCTGCCAAGTCTCATCTCATCTCTAACTTAAATATGACCTCAATGTCCAATGGAAAGTAAGTCCCAGTCAAACGCCATCATATCATCCTGTTTTAATTATCTGCATTGCATGGATTGCCTTGTTTATTTACTCATTTATTTATTTTCCGAATTCCCCCCATCATACCATGATAGAAAGGTTCAATAAGCTTATTCAATGCTATATCCCCAATACCTAGCACAAAGCACATGTTAGGTACTCATTGAATTGATCTTGAAATCAATAAAAGAAGTTAGAGCATCATGACTTTCCTTGTCCCAAAATGAAGACTTCCATCATTTCAAGACAGAGAAATATCAGCCTGTTGAACCAGTCAACGAAGGTTCCCAAGTTCATTTGCTGTGGGAAGAAGACATAGCAGCCCAGGCAGAATGCCATGCAAGCAGAATCACATTCTCATTAATATTGAGAGACACAAATTTACCGATGCCCTTTCCTGCATGTTTACATCATGAATTGGTTCTCTGCAAAATGAACCACTGATTGATTCCCTGTCCCTGTCCTTCTCGTGAAACATCTGTCTCCTGGTTTAATCAGGAGGCCCTATGGGACTTTCCTATTTATCAAGAAAATAAATAGGCTCCTCCTTCTAACTAATAATAGATAAACATGACTGAGACACATTTATATATGCCAGGAAAACTTTGTCTAAGCAATTAGGACTCTGATCTTATTCCATGCCTCTGGCCCATTTTTCAGGAAATAACAAACAAAATAAATCAGCTGCACTCCAATCTAATTGTGACATAACATGAGACATTGCACTTAACGGGCTGTAACTGGAAAATTATTGTAGAGCAACGTAGGTTAATGTAGCATGTCGGTCACTCCTGGATCAAACTCATAGGTTTGGCCAATGCCCAAATCCCTCCCTGACTCCTCCTCTGTAATTTTCCTTGCTAACACATGCATCAGAGTGAAAAATCTCAAAAATGCTCTTCTCTCCAAAGGATCTTGCAGAGAACACCAATATCCTTAGGTATCTTAAGACAACACTCTTAACACACCCTCATGGAAATAGGGCAAGAGAAAGGTCTTTGCTAAAAATAATAACCCTTATCTTCTGATTTCCACTGTTTGTCCTTCCCACAACTAAAAAGCCAGGTTCACTCTCAGAAATAAGTCATCCAACTAACAATTGATTTCAACATTTCTACATGTGTCTTGCCCAGCAAGTATTGGTTTTTAGAAGAATGATCTCAGGGATCCATTAAGATCTTTAGTCATCTATGACTTAATTTTATTCAGAATATACAATTTATCAAGGCAGCCAATGTTCTTAGGAGTTCTTTTTTTTTTTTTTTTTTTCTGATACATTTTAGAAAGGTTTTTAGAAAGTCTGAGCCAAAGAAAGGAACTCAGATTAACCAATGAATTTACTGATAAATCAGAATAGCTGCTGTATCTAGTTCATGCAGACATTATTGCTGGAAGGAGTCTGTGCTTGTTTACACAGCGCTCTGTGTGTATTCTCAGTGTGCACATGAGTGAGAAAGAAAGAGGGAAGAAGATATAGAGAGGGGAAGACCCACCTCCCTAATAGCTTCTTTAGGGCACACAACACCCGCCCCCTCCCACCCGGCCCCCCATCTGTTCTGAATCTCTCCAGAAAGCCCAGAACACAAATCTGCCCCAAGGTCATGCTCCCTCCTGATCAAGTGGCCAGCCTCTCATTTCCAAGATTGTATCCTTGCGAGTGTGGAAGATGGCTACAAGAAGAATGTACACCCACCGTGAAGACCACCTTCAGATTGTTGAGCATCTCGATCTCCTTCGGGAAGCCCCTGCTGCCCCATCGCACCAGGTAGTTCTCACTGTGGGAAGAAGAGTGGCAACTGGTTACTGCCTGGGGCTCAACACTGCTTTGGAAAAAATATTCACTGAGCCTCTACTGTGTGCCTGACACATGCTGGCTACTGGGGACACGGTAGTGTTTGAGACAGATGTGGTCCCTCCCTCTAAGAGATCACCACTAACAGAGACAGGGGGCAAAGAATCAATAACATGTGTGCATTCATAGTCTCTTTCCCTCCCCCATTTGCTAAGCAAATTCTGGCCCAGCTACCTAATATTTTTGAAGAGAAGCAGCATTTTCTGTAGCATTTTTAAGAGTGGAAGAGATGAGGAGGAAAGGATTTTGGTATATTTTGCTGGACATTAAGAATATATTTGCCCTTCTCATCTCATTCCCTTTTCAAGACTGAATAAAGATTTGAATTTTTTAAAATGATCCATTGGACCTAGGACTGTTTTCTTGAATGGAATGTCACAGTATGATGGGCCAAAGATGGCCTTAGTCATTATCTGAGATACACTGAAATAACTATCTAAATGCAGTTGTGACAACTATTTATATGCAATTGTGCTATCAAAACAAAGTTCAGGGTGTTACAAGAATGTATATCGAAAAAGTCTGTCCTAGTCTGGGTACTCAGGGAAGTCTTTGCTGAGGATATGACATGTAAATAAAGTCGGTCAGGAAAAGATAAAGAGAAATGTTTCAGGCAAAGCAAACATGCATTTAAAGGCCCTGAGGCAGAATGGAGCTTGATGCACCTAAAAGCCAGATCCAAGGGGTGCCTGGGCTCAGTCAGTTAAGTGTCTGACTTCGGCTCAGGTCATGATCTCACAGTTCATGAGTTCAAGCCCCGCGTCAGGCTCAGCTGTGCTGACAGCTCAGAGCCTGGAGCCTGCTTCGGATTCTGTGTCTTCCTCTCTCTCTGCCTGTTTCCCACTTGCACTCTGCCTCTCTGTCTCTCAAAAATAAATAAACATTACTAAATAAACAAATAAATAAAATAAAATAAAATAAAATAAGATGAAAATAAATACAAACCAGATCCAAGGGGAAAGTGGTAAGAGAAAAATTAGAGAGGACAGACCATGTAAGCCTTGTAGGTCACCCAAGGATTTTGACTTGATCCTAAAAGTAATGGATACTCCCTGATGGGTTTTAGGAGGGGCAGTCACACAATTCTGACATATGATCATTTACCATCTTACATCTTCTAGCAACCATACCCACCCTGTGGGGTACATACTAGTCAGTCCAGCCACACTGGGAAAATTAGGAGAAACTTAGTAGTTTGATGAGTTGAGTCATAAGGTTTGCCATGCCATACAGGAGTATATATAGTTAGTGTTAAATAAATGCCCATTATCTTGAATTAGGATAAAAACAAAGTAAAGCTCAAAAACCAAATCATCCTAAAAAAGAATATTAAGAATTTAACAAAGTTAAGGGAAGTCCCTTGTTTTCAGAGATTTGTTCTCTCTGATGTCTTGTTACTCTCTCTCTACTCACCTCTAGAAGACTGATGAGAGTAGTCTAAGCAAGGTCAAGGGGGAAATGGCACTGATAACAAATTGAACACAGCTCTAGATTAACCACTGGTTAAAATTCAATCAAGTTAAATGTAGTTTTTCTTTTTTCTTCCTCCCTTCCTCCTTCTTTCCTTCCTCCCTCCCTTCCTCTCTTTCTTTCTTTCTTTCCTTAGTAAGTTCTAAATATTTCAATGGAATTTTCAGCAAACTAACCAAGAAGCCTCCAAGGTTCCATACAAAAATAATAATAATAATAATAATAATAATAATAATAATTGTTATTATTTCCCATTGGTTATCTCCAGAATGTCACAGTGAAATACCTGGATATTTCCCAGGACCTTTGATCACATGTAGCATGACCAACAAAGAACCAGCCTGTTAGGTCTAAACATCAGGCACCAGCAATTTTCTTCTAGGGGAAATACAATAAATAAGAAAAGCAACTTAGAGGGCTGAGCTGGCCCTATCCATCCATGTCCAGCAAGACCTGGGTGGTAAGACCAAAGGCCTACCTGGCACCGAGCTAGGTAAGATCTATTGCACGTGACAGTCTCCCCCAAGGAAGGGGAGGACCATTCCAACTCCTCCTCAAGATTTTTTTTTTTTTAAATTAGCCTTGCCACTGGCTTGATGTCTAAGATGCTTCTTTTTTTGTCCTACAAAAATTTACCTTAGATTTCCCAAACTTCTCTTTAAGCATTCACTGGAATCGGACCATGATTTATCCCAACATTGAAAGCTCTGTCTCAGCCAAATTGTTCCCAGTTCACATTTGGGCCACACTGAGAATGCCCTAACTTGTCTTTGGCTCATTTATGTCAACCTGCTTGGTAAGAGGGGAGAAGATTGATTTCTTAGGGAAAAAACAGCTGTCCAGAGTCAGAATGACATAGGGAGTGCTTTCAAGTTCCCCTGCCCCTTTCTTGTATCATGCCTCTTCTCATCTTTCTTTGTTTTCTACTTCTCTCTCTCTCATTTTTTTTCTTTTGGTTTTTTCCCCTTTTTGTCCCCTCTCTTCCTCATCTCTCAGTTTCCTGAGGGCTTCCCTGTATATCTGGCACTCTCAGAGACATCACTCAGGCATGCCCCATTGAGCATATCATCCTGTATGGCACATCAGGGAACAGAGCTGCCTTGTCACTGATCCATTGCCTCCTTCTACAGAGCTGGCTCAGGTCATCCATCACTTAGATAGGCCAGTAGGCCAGGCACCCTTGCCAATTCGAATATAAGGAAACATGTTTTCTGAGAGGCAGGAAGGGTCCTCTGAGTACTTTCAGGTACTTTCAGTACCTATGACACACAGACCATTTCAAGGTGGGTTCTGAGGGAAAAGGGACACTCACTTCCAGTGTTCACTGAGGCCCACCAGGTGAATTAGGCTGACTCTTTAATGTTAGGGATTTAGGTTTGCTATAAAGAGTAGCTTTCTACCATGACAATGCTGACACTCTGATGAGAACCATTCAGGATATTTGATACAACTTTTTCCTTGGTGACATACTAAAGTGGGAACTAGCTTGTCTTTGGAGTTAGATAGATGGACCTGAGTAGAAATCTCAGTTCCACCATTAATACATATGTATGACTTTGGACTAGTCACTTGACCTCCCCAAGCCTCATTTCCTCACCCAAATGACATGGAGTAAAGGGAATTAAATGATATCATGTACAGACCTCAGTTCTTTCTCCTTAGATGAACAGTCCCTCCATGTTTCACAAATGTCTCCAGAAAAGCCATTATTTTCTAAAGTACTCCTCTTCACTAGGCATTGTACATGGTCTCATTTAATCATAACAACCAAGCTAGAGAGGCACCACTTTCTCCATAAAGGCAGACGAATTATGCTCCAGCTTTCTTCCAATATGTTAACTGGGCCTTCAAATATGGGACTATGTATTGGCCCAAAACCCCAATGGAGGAGACCAGCAGGATCACCACCTGGAAGGATGGTCTAAACCACAAGCAGGGGCCAGGGGCCTAGTAGTGGGGGCTGGAGGTATACCAGAGTCTCCTCCCTGGAGATTCTCAAAGGTGTGTTCACTTCGTCAAGCTGAGGCACCCAAGGGTTCTCGAGAGCAACCAGTTAAAGTAGTAATAATAATAGCCACAGCCTCTTGGAGCACCATGTGCCAGGCTCTGTGCTTCTCACTGATGTCTGAAAGAAATGACCCTGTGAGGTTGGCGCTCACATTTTGCAAATGGGCAACTCAGGGCTAGGAAAGATGAACAATTTGCCTGAGGTTAAGAAAGAGTAAATGGTGGGGCCAGGATGTGAACTCAGGCAGATCTCAGAGCCCACATTCTTAACCTGGTACTGCCCTCACCACTCATTTCTTAACTCTGGTTGTGTTTTATTTTGTTTTTGTTTGTTTTATTTTGTACTGTTTTTATTTTTTACTTTTTTTTTTTTATTTTAATTCCAGTTAGTTAGCACACAGTGTTACAATAGTTTCAGGTACACAATCTAGTGGTTCAATGTTTCCATACATCACCCTGTGCTCATCACAAGTGCCCTCCTCAATCCCCATCACCTATTTCACCCATCCCCCTACCCATATCCTATTTTAAAAGTATGAATTTTAATCTATCCAATGCCACCTGTATGAATCTCATTACCTCTGGTTGTTTTCCAGAATCACAAACCTATTTACAAAACCCTACTGTGTAACCATAACTGCACTATGGGAAAAATTTGGTGGTAATATTTCCACCTGACCGGTACATCCTATAAAAAGTTATTTCCACATTTTCAGGCTCAGTTTCTCTTCCAGGTGGGAATTTCTCCACAAGTGATGGCGGGAATAAAAAGGATGTTCTGTGCTCTGCTAACTCCAACCTCCCATATCCACAGAAGTCAGGCAATACTGAACACACCTACCTTATGACAGTTTGCTTGTTGGGGTCATAGAGAGACATGAAAAGCTCAGCATCTTCCCCAATTCTGCACACAAAGTTTCTCACAAAGACATAGAGGCTGTGGGTGGGGGATGAGGAGATCCGGGAATACATTCCATAATCTGGCTGGTCTTTTGACTAAGAGGTGGTAGGAAAAAAGGAGGAAGGTAGAGAAAATTAGCCCAGCACCACTGAGGACGCAAGCCTGAAGATTTCTGCATTATAACCAGGTCTACAACCAAAAGCTTCTGTAATCTGACCCAAGTCACTTTGACTCTCTTGGCCTTGATTTTCTCATTTTGGGAAATAGTACTATTTGCCCAGCCTTCATCATAAAATTAGTGTCATAAAAATCACAAATTACTTTTTCAAAAAATGCTTAAATGGTCTCCATTGAAACTAAAAACTTCTGCTGTTTGAAAGATGCATTTAAGAAAATGAAAAGGGGTGGCGCTTGGGTGGAGCAGTCGGTTAAGCGTCCGACTTCAGCTCAGGTCACGATCTCGCGGTCCGTGAGTTCGAGCCCCGCATCGGGCTCTGGGCTGATGGCTCAGAGCCTGGAGCCTGCTTCCGATTCTGTGTCTCCCTCTCTCTCTCTGCCCCTCCCCCGTTCATGCTCTGTCTCTCTCTGTCTCAAAAATAAATAAACGTGAAAAAAAAAATTAAATAAATAAATAAATAAATAAATAAAAATATATATAAAAAAAAAAGAAAATGAAAAGGGGAGGCACAGACTGGGAAAATATATTTGCAAAAACATGTATCTGGTAGAGAATTTGCACTTAGAATATACAAATATACAATCATATTTAGAATACACAAATAATTCTTACAACTCAACGATGAGAAAATCAACCCAATTAAAATGGGCAAAACATCTGAACAGACATTTCACACACACACAAAAAATTACAAATGGCCATGGCCAGTAGGCACATAAAGAGATGCTCAACTTCACTAGTTATTCAGGAAAATTCAAATTAAAACCACGATGAGATACCATCACACAAGCACTAGAATGGCAGCACCAAGTGTTGAAAGGATGCAGAGCTACTGGAACTCTCTCATATACTACTGATGGGGATGCAAAATTGTACGCCCCTTCTGGAAACAAGTATGGCAGAATCTTTATAAGTGGAATATACACGTATCATAGGATCCAGCAATCCTACTGTCAGGTATTACTCGAAAAGAATGAAAATGTATGTTCAAACATGTGTTTGCAAATGGTCATAGCAGTACTAGTTAAAATAACCCCCAAGTGGAAACAACCCACCTGTCCAAAATGGACAACTGGTCAATGGTATGGCAACTCAGCAATAAAAAGGGAAAAATAATATACACAAACCTCAAAATCACCATTCAGAGTAAAGCAAGTCAAACACAAAAACCAAGGGGCACCTGGGTGGCTCAGTCGGTTAAGCATCCGACTTTGGCTCAGGTCATGATCTCACAGTGTGTGAGTTTGAGACCCGTGTCGGGCTCTATGCTGACAGCTCAGAGCCTGGAGCCTGTTTCGGATTCTGTGTCTCCCTCTCTCTGCCCCTCCCCTGTTCATGCTCTGTCTCTCTCTGTCTCAAAAATAAATAGACGTTAAAAAAAAATTTTTTTTTTTAATTCAAACACAAAAACCATACGATTTCATTTATATGAAACTACAGAAAAGGCAAAAGTGTAGTCACAAAAAAACAAATTAGGGACTGCCTGCAGCTGGAGACTGGGGAAAGGAGTCAACTGTAAGGGGACTTAAAGAAACTTTCAATGTGATGCAACTGTTGAGATCTTGATCGTGGTGGAGTTCACCCAGCACTGTATTTTAGCCAGATTCAGTAGACTATAGTTTATAATGAATTGATTTCATTCTGTGAAAATTATCTCAATAGAGCTAAAAATAAACCTTCTTTCAAATAATACACAGTGGATAAAATGATTTTTTAATCATAAATCAGAGTATGTTAACCTTGAAAAATAAAATTACGTTTCCTTGAAATCTTTTGTCAGTTTTCTACGACACTTGGAATAACAAATTTTAACTCTTCTCCATGATGCCTTGGGCCTTGTGAGATCTGGCTACTGCTCCCTATGTCTCCAAATCATTGCCTACCCTCTCCCATGGCTCAGCATGCACCATCAACACTGGCCTTTCTACTCCTTGAAACTTCAGAACACAGTCCTATCTCAGGACCTTTTCACTTACTGTTCCCTATACATAGAACACTTTGTCCCTAGATCTTCCCAGGCCTGGTGACTTCACATCATTCAAGTGTCAACTCAGATGTCTTCTCTGAGAGATGCCTTTCTTGATGGTACATTTTTAAAATAGCTCTTTATGCACTATGATTCACAGAACCCTAGCTTATTGTCTTTTAGAGACTTATCACCATCTGGAATTAATTTGTTTGTTTGTTTACTTTGTATTGCCTTTTTTCTTTTCTCCTCTCTGGAATATAAAAGCTCCATGAGAACAGGAAACTTGCCTGGCATTAAACTACCTGTGGGATGGATGCAGAATGAATTACAGTCCCAAGTACCAAAACAATAAAACGCAGATGGCTATTGATCATCTCAGGTCATAGGACAGATGCCTCCTTGAATAATATATACTCTAGTTAATTAGCCTATTATTTTAAGTTTATGATATGCTAAATAATGCCTCACTTGGCTAAAGGCTATTTTACAAAGCTCACCAATTCTTCCTTGATGCGCTCTGTGATTTTATCAGTCGCCTCCTCATGTGCATGGAACAAGCTGATGACGCTGGTATTATCAGGGTCCAAGATATTTCCATCATCATCTCTGACAATCAGATCAAGCTCAAGAATTCTGCAAAGCAAAATCCATAAGTGAGGATAAATCCGTAAGACTTTACGATGTTGTTGGGAGGTTTATACCAGAAAATTTGCCTGGTCTCTGAAGATTGCAGACTTTCACAGAACAGCTCTACACCAACAACCTTGCACACGGTTTGTGAGCCATACTGGGACAGTTCATCCTCTTTGGGTAGTACTGTGGCAGTGTGTATTAAATTTTCCTAAAGTGTATCTTTCCTGCGATATTAAATATAGAGAAACATCCACATTTGAACAAGAATGTGTGTTACAGCATTGCTTACATCAGCAAAGTGATGAACAAACCAAAAGGTCTGTCAAAGAGAGAATGGCGAGGGAGGAGGGGCCAACATGGCGAAGAAGTAGGGGGATCCGAAATTCCCTCGTCTCAAACAAAGCAGGGTTGAAACCAAAGGACTTTGGGTTCGGGAGACAAAGGGTTTGGGAGGCAAAAAGACAATTGCTTCCAGGGACCCACTGGGACAATCCGATGGGCCATAGGTGCGTGATTAAGAACCGGAGAGAAAACGAATGGAGGGGAAGGATCCCCTTCTGCGGAGAGACAGAGGGAGGAAAAAGAGAGGCTGGGGAAGCATAGGACTGTATCTGGACAAGAGAAAAACCAGACAGGGATGGAGAAAGATCCAATCTCTAACTGAGGGGCTTTCTCTGGTCTGGGGCTGGCTGCCCGGATCACGCACCTTGGAGGGAGGGGAGCCAGCCCCAGGCTCCGTGGCTAGGTCAGGGGCGCAATCTGCAGTGGAAGACAGTGATCCCCTCCCCGGAGTGCTGTGGGACAGGACAAAGCCTGCCTGCGCCCACCAGACAGGGACCACTTATCGGGTGGTGCAGAGGTGCTTCCCCAGTACCAGGGCGCGCGGAGAGAGAGTTTGAATCCCAGCCAAGCGCCAGGCACAGGAGTCAGCGAAGCAACACAAACCACCTCATTTGCACCTGCGGCACAGTGAAGACAGGTCCAACAGAATGGTTTGGGACACCCGGTCTGTGGTGGAGAGACTGGGGTGTCGCCATTTTTCTCCCCATCACCAACAAGATGGGCTTCAGGGAAAGGACAGCAGGCCTACAGTGGAGGCGGACCCGCCTACACCTAGCCACGCCCCTCTGCGCCTGGTATCTACGTATGCACGCGAGAGGTTGACGCTGAGGAACCAGACGGCCCGCCTCCAGACCAGCACTGTTGGATTGCCTGGCTTGATTCTTGGACAGTTCTTATTATACAGATATATTCTTCCTTTTCTCCTTCTTATTTCTTCCCTCTAGTCTGGTTACTCTGGTTGTTGGTTTGTTTAAGCAGACATATTTAATCCATTATCTTGATACATGTTCTATACCTCCTTCTTTATTTTCCTTACTCTCTCCCTGGATTAAGCCGTATAGTTTCTCTGTCTGGTCAATTTTCTTTTCTTTTTCCCCTGCCTCCTTACTTATTTTCCTTTCTCTCTCTCTGGATTAAGCCATTAGGTTCTCTGGTCAATTTTCTTTTCTTTTTCCCCCCGCCTCCTTCTTTATTTTACTTTCTCTCTCTCTGGATTAAACCATATAGTTTCTCTGTCTGGACAACTTTCTTTTCTTTTCTTTTTCCCTGCCTCCTTCTTTATTTTCCTTTCTCTTTCTCAGGATTAAGCCGTATAGTTTCTTTTTCTGGTCAATGTTTATTTTTTTCTTTTTCCCTGCCCCTGTCATTTCTCTGTTTGTATGGGATAAGGCCTCTTCCATCAGCACTGCCTCCACCCTGTTATTTACTTGTAGCTGGTGCTTCTGGTTTTGTTTGTTTGTTTGTTTGTGTGTTTGCATGTTTGTTTTCTGTTTGTTTTTCTTCATTTTCCTTTCCAGGGCTACTTCAACAAATAAATCAAAACACACCTGGTGGAGGGTCTAAAACATCACTACTAGTAGGGACATAAAGTACAAAAGTCACAACAACAGAGAGCAAGTAATACTTTCCAAAAAACACCTCCTGAAGGGCCAGGCCCTGGCCTGTATGACCCCTCTTTAATATAGTAGTGCTGGCAGGTACAGGGCACATAACAACTTTTTAAAACACATAATGGACAGAAAACTAGCCACAATGACAAAAGGGAAGAATTCTCCTTAAAAAAAAAAAAAAATCCATGAAGAAATGACAGCTAAAGAATTGCTCAAAACAGATATAAACAATTTAACTGAACAAGAATTTAGAATAATAGTCATAAGATTAATTGCTGGACTTGAAAAAAGCATAGAAGACATCAGAGAATATATTGCTGCAGAGATCAAGGAACTAAAAAATAGTCATGATGACTTTAAAAATTCTGTAAATGTCGGGGCACCTGGGTGGCTCAGTCAGTTGAGTGTCCAACTTCAGCTCAGGTCATGATCTCATGGTTCGTGAGTTTGAGCCCCACGTTGGGCTCTGTGCTGACAGCTCAGAGCCTGGAGCCTGCTTCAGATATTGTGTCTCCTTCTCTCTCTGCCTCATCCCTGCTTGCACTCTGTCTCTCTCTATCTCTCAAAAGTAAATAAATGTTTTAAAAAATAAAATAAAAATGTTGTAATGAGGTGCAAAATAAACTAGAGGCAGTGACAGGGAGGATTGAGAGGCGGAGGGGAGAATGGGTGAAATAGAAGATAAAATTATGGAAAAAGATAAAGCTGATAAAAAGAGATAAAAAACATTCTGGATTAAGAGGGGAGAATTAGAGAACTAAGTGATCAATGAAATGGAACAATATCCATATCATAGCGGTTCCAAAAGAAGAAAATAGAGAGAAAGGGGCCGAAGGTGTACGTGAACAAAGCTTAGCTGAGAAACTCCCCAATTTGGGGAAGGAAACAGACATTGAAATCCAGGAGGCATAGAGAAGTCCCTTAAACATAACTTCAATCAATCTTCTGCATGACATGTCATAGTGAAACAAAATACAAATATAGAGAATTCTGAAAGCAGCTAGAGATAAATGGGCCTTAACCTACAAGGATAGACACATAAGGGTAGTAGCAGACCTATCTGCTGAAACTTGGCAGGCCAGAAAGGAGTGGCAGGAAATTTTCAATGTGCTGAATAGGAAAAATATGCAGCCAAGAATCCTTTATCCAGCAAGTCTGTGATTCAGAATACAAGGAAAGATAAAGGTTTCCCCAAACAAAAACTGAAGGATTTAATCACCACTAAAATAGTCCTACAAGAGATCCTCAGAGGGGGGGGCTCTGTAAGCGTAATGTTGCAAAGACCACAAAGGACCAGAGACAACACTACAAGCATGAAACCTACAGAAAACACAATGACTCTAAACCCATATCTTTCAAAAATAACATTGAATGTAAATGGCTAAATGCTTCAATCAAAAGACATAGGGTATCAGAATGGATAAAACAAAACAAAACAAAACAGGACCCATCTATTTGCTGTCTACAAGAGATGTATTTTAGACCTGAGGACAGGTCTTTAGATTGAAAGTGAGGGGATGGAGAACCATCTCTGCTACTGGAAGTCAAAAGAAAGCTGAAATAGCCATACTTTTATTAGACAAACTAGGTTTTAAACTAAAGGCTGTAACAAGAGATTAAGAAGGGCATTATATAATAATTATGGGGTCTACCCATCCAGAAGAGCTAACAATTATAAATGTTTATGCAGCAAATTCAGGAGCACCCAAATATATAAAACAATTAATTACAAACATAAGCAATCTTATTGGTAATAATGTGATAATTGCAGGGGATCTTAATACTCCATTTACAACAATGGACAGATCATCTAGACAGAAAATCAATAAAGAAACAATGGCCCTGAATGATACATTTGACCAGATGGACTTGACAGATATAATCAGAACGTTTCATCTTAAAGAAGCAGAATACACATTCTTCTCAAGTGCATATGGAATATTCTTCAAGATAGATCACATACTGGATCACAAAACAGTCCTTAATAAATATAAAAGAATTGAGATCATACCATGCACACTTTCAGATCACAATGCTATGAAACTTGAAATCAACCACAGGAAAAAGTTTGGAAAACCTCCAAATGCATGGAGGTTAAAGAATATCCTACTAAAGAACGAATGGGTCAACCAGGCAATTAAAGAAGAAATTAAAAAATACATATGGAAACAAATGAAAATGAAAACACGGCAATCCAAATGCTTTAGGATGTAGCAAAGGCAGTCCTAAGAAGAAAATACATTGCAATCCAGGCCTATCTCAAGAAACAAGAAAAATCCCAAATACAAAATCTAACAGCACACCTAAAGGAAATAGAAGCAGAACAACAAAGAAACCCCAAACCCAACAGAAGAAGACAAACAATAAAGATTGGAACATAAATAAACAATATAGGATCCAAACAACAACAACAAAAACAGTAAAACAATCAATGAAACAAAGAGTTGGTTTTTTGAGGGGCGCCTGGGTGGCTCAGTCGGTTAAGTGTCCAACTTCGGCTCAGGTCATGATCTCGCGGTCCGTGGGTTTGAGCTCCACATTGGGCTCTGTGCTGACGGCTCAGAGCCTGGAGCCTGTTTCAGATTCTG
Organism: Leopardus geoffroyi; assembly: GCF_018350155.1. Lineage (NCBI taxonomy): Eukaryota > Metazoa > Chordata > Mammalia > Carnivora > Felidae > Leopardus > Leopardus geoffroyi. The sequence goes on from NC_059326.1 coordinate 179,327,213, forward strand.
TGTCTCCCTCTTTCTCTGACCCTCCGCTGTTCATGCTCTGTCTGTCTCTATCTCAAAAATAAAAAAATAAAAAAATAAAAAAATTTTAAAAAAAGAGTTGGTTTTTTGAGAAAATAAACAAAATTGATAAACTAGCCAGACTTTTCAAAAAGAAAAGAGAGGACCCAAACAGATAAAATCATGAATGCAAATGGATTTATCACAACCAATCCCTCAGAAATACAAGCAATTATCAGAGAATACTATGAAAAATTACATGCCAACAAACTGGACAACCTGGGAGAAATGGACAAATTCCTAGACACCCACACACCAAAAAAACTCAAACAGGAAGAAACTGAAAATTTGAACAGACCCATTACTCGTGAAGAAATTGAATCAGTTATCAAAAATCTCCCAACAAATAAGAGTCCTGGACCAGATGGCTTCCCTGGGGAATTCTACCAACATATAAAGCTGTTCCAAAAAATAGTAATGGAAGGGAAACATCTGGACTCATTCTATGAAGCCAGCATTACCTTGATTCCCAAACCAGACAGAGACTCCACAAAAAAAGGAGAACTACAGGCCAATATCCCTGATGAACATGGACGCAAAATTTCTCAAGAATATACTAGCAAATCAAATTCAAGAGCATATAAAAATAATCATTCACCATGATCAAGTGGGATTCATTCCTGGGCTGCAGGACTGGTTCAATATTCACAAACCAATCAGTGTGATACATCACATTAATAAAAGAAAGGGTAAGAACCATATGATCCCGTCATATGCAGGATGCAGATGCAGATGCAGAAAAAGCATTTGACAAAATACAGCATCCTTTCTTTATAAAAACCCTCAAGAAAGTTGGGATAGAAGGAATAAACTTAAGCATCATAAAAGCCATGTATGAAAAGCCCACAGCTAATATCATCCTCAATGGAGAAAACTGAGAGCTTTCCCCCTGAGATCAGGAACACGACAGGGATGTGTACTCTCACCACTGTTGTTTAACATTCTGTTAGAAAGTCCTAGCATCAGCAATCAGACAACAAACTGAAATAAAAGGCATCAAAATTGGCAAAGAAGAATTCACTTTCACTTTTCGCAGACGACACGATACTCTACATCGAAAACCCGAAAAACTCCACCAAAAGACTCCTAGAGCTGACACATGAATTCAGTAAAGTCACAGGGTACAAAAATCTATGTACAGAAATTGTGTTTTCATACACCAATAATGAAGCAATAGAAAGAGAAATAAAGAAACTGATCCCATTCACAATTGCACCAAGAATCATAAGATACCTAGGAATAAACCAAACCAAAGATGTAAAAGATCTGTGTGATGAAAACTATAGACACCTTATGAAGGAAATTGAAGAAGACACAAAGAAATGAAAAAACATTCCATTCTCATGGATTGGAAGAATAAATATTGTTAAAATGTCAATACTACCCAAAGCAATCTACATATTCAATGCAATCCCAATCAAAATTGTACTGGCATTCTTCTCGAAATTAGAAGAAACAATTCTACAATTTGTATGGAACCACAAAAGACCCCAAATAGCCCAAGTAATATTGAGGAAGAAAACCAAAGCAGGACTTTAGCCTCAATCCCAGACTTTAGCCTCTACTACAAAGCTGTAATCATCAAGACAGTATGGTATTCGCACAAAAACAGACACATAGACCAATGGAATAGAATAGAGAACCCATAACTGGACCCACAAATGTATGGTCAACTAATCTTTGACAAAGCAGGAAAGAGCATCCAATGGAAAGAAAAGACAGTCTCTTTAGCAAATGGTGCTGGGAGAACTGGACAGCAACATGCAGAAGAATGAAACTGGACCACTTTCTTACAGCATACACATAAATTAAACTCAAAATGGATGAAAGACCTAAATGTGGCACAGGAAACTATCAAAACCCTAGAGGAGAAAGCAGGAAAAAACCTCTTTGACCTCAGCCACAGCAATTTCTTGCTCAACACATCTCCAAAGGCAAGGGAATTAGAAGCAAAAATAACTATTGGGACCTCATCAAGATAAAAATCATCTGCACCACAAAGGAAACAATCAATAAAACTAAAAGACAACCTACAGAATGGGAAAAGATATTTGCAAATGACATATCGGATAAAGGGCTAGTATCCAAAATCTATAAAGAACTTATTAAACTCCACACCTGAAAAACAAATAATCCAGTGAAGAAATGGGCAAAAGACAAGAATAGACGTTTTTCCAAAGAAGACATCCACATGGCCAACAGGCATATGAAAAGATGCTCGATGTCACTCATCATCAGGGAAATACAAATCAAAACCACACTGAGATACCACCTCACACCAGTCAGAGTGGCTAAAATGAACAAATCAGGAAACCACAGATGCTGGCGAGGATGTGGAGAAACAGGAACCCTCTTGCACTGTTGGTGGGAATGCAAACTGGTGCAGTCACTCTGGAAAACGTGTGGAGGTTCCTCAAAAAATTAAAAATAGATCTATCCTATGACCCAGCAATAGCACTGCTAGGAATTTACCCAAGGGATACAGCTGTGCTGATGCATAGGAGCATCTATACCCCAATGTTTATATCAGCACTTTCAACAACAGCCAAATAATGGAAAGAGCCTAAATGTCCACCAACTGATGAATGGATAAAGAAGATGTGGTTTATATATTCAATGGAATACTACTTGGCAATGAGAATGAGTGAAATCATGCCATTTGTAGCAATATGGATAGAACTGGAAGGTATTATGCTGAGTGAAATAAGTCAGTCAGAGAAGGACAGATACCATATGTTTTCACTCATATGTGGAACTTGAGAAACATCACAGAAGACCATGGGGGTGGAGGGGTGGGAGGGAAGAAATCGTTACAAACAGAGAGGGAGGGAGGCAAACCACAAGAGACTCCTGAATACTGAGAACAAACTGGGTGGATGGGGGTGGGGGAGAGGGGAAAATGGATGGTGAGCACTGAGGAGGGCACTTGTTGGGATGAGCACTGGGTGTTGTATGTAAGCCAATTTGACAATAAATTATATTTTTTAAAAAATAGGGAAAATGGCTAAATAAACCGTGACCTATAATGCAATTCCATGTGCATGGCTTAAAAAATAGGGTATAGTTTTAATATGTTTAATGATACAGCTCAGTGAGAAAACATAAAGTATGGGGGTACCTGGGTGTCTCAGTTGGTTAAGTACCCAAGTCTTGATTTCATCTCAGGTCACGATCTCATCATGGTTTGTGGGTTCAAACTGACAGCATGGAGCCTGCTTGGGATTGTCTCCCACTCTCTCTATCCCTCCCCCACACCCTCTCTCTCTGTCCCCTGATCGTGCTCTTTCTTGCTCTTTCTCAAAATAAATAAACATTAAAAAGCTAAAGTATGGAAAAATGCATATGATATGTTTACGCAAACAAGTAAGTCAAGCCAGATATATTACCTGGATACATGCACATGAGTAAAAAGCAAAGAGAGAAAGGACTGGACAAAAAGCAGCAAACTACCAATACTACTAACACGGACACCTGTGAGAAGTAGGACCTTGGGTGGAGGGGTCTAAGGAAACATATGCCTTATCTTTGTTTTATAATATAATATATTATAATGTAATGTAATGTAACATAATGCAAACATAGCAGAAAAGGTATTCCTATGTTATCTATTCAACAACATTTTGAACATAGCTGTTGGCGGGGGGGGGGGGGGGGGGGGGGGGGGCGGAATCTCAGATATACTGCTCATTACCCAGAGCTCGCTCATTAACTCTTTGACTTCCAGGCCACAAGGTTTCCCCTGCTTGGTATTGATTTGTTGCAACAGCATCTGCCATTCTGATTGGCATCAGTGATACTAGTAACAGCAAATGCACAGCACTTGCGGTAAGCTCACATACGTTAAATATTTTACGTATGCTAATGCACTTAACCCTTACAAAAACCTTATGAGGCATATATACTGTTAACATACCCATTTTACAGATGAAGAAAAGACCAAAGATATAGGGGCTAATTAATTTGCCCAAAGTCACATAGCTAGTTAAAAAGTAATATGGCGTCCTGGTCTGACTCTTAACCTCTATGGTATACTTTCTAAATAGGAGGTGCTTAGGCGTGGTACTGGATTAGGGGACAAGGGTAGGTTTGCAGAGGCCTTGATGTGAGGCTGCTTTTGCACTTGATGTTGAGATGGAGGGCCTCAGCTGTCTATACAAAGAGAGCTGGTGGAGACTCTGAGAAGGCCAACAGGAGTCCTGCTTAGGCACCACTACTGAGTTCCATATTCTGCAAGGGCAGCAAAGACAAGTGAAGGAGACGACGTTTTCATCTCTTATTTGAGAACTGGACTGAGAAGCACATCTCTCATCTCATCCAAATGCAAACAGAAGGGAGCCAAGGTTCACCCATTTGTCCACATTCATTAGGAGATTAACTTCCAACTAGATATGACTCATAACGTTGCACAGCCATGCTGCCGAACAGGCGATGCTACGGGGGTATAAATGCTTTCAACTAATGCTGAGCAGAGACTCGCGTGACCTCAGAAAAGATGGAGCATAGCCAATACATAATTTAATGCCAAGATCTCTCTAGTTCTTTCTCTTCAAAATTTATCAAAGTGGATTCGGTTCTAAAATGTATGAATAAAACATTCTCTGGGTCCAGCTATCTTGGGATTTGGAGGAGTCATTTGAGGATTCCTCACTTCTTGGAGACCAGGAAGCTTGCCCATTACCAGTCTCGTGTGGAATTTTAGCAGCTTTAGTAGTCACAGGCTGGGCTGTCAGGATTCCCACAACCCAGGGTCAGGAGAGGCTGTCTCCCAACTGAATAGCAGACCATTTGCTTTGGAGAAATGAGCATTTTAGCAGTTTCTTCTCAGAGGTAGCCCCACACTGCTCTCTTCTGTTCGAGAAAGTGATAAAATGAACTGAAAACAAAGGCAGGGGAAGAAGCTCCCACTGCATGCATTTTCCAAAAACAAAAAAATTTTAATGGTAATGAAAACAGAAGTGGCTCCTTATGTGGCTCCAGATCGTCTGGACAAATCCAAGTAAAGTGCTTCTTTACTTGGCACTTAGGCCCTCAAGTTTCCAGCCCCTGTCTGCCTTCCCCTCCATGCTCTCGTTCTCTGAGCTCCTCCCATTCTCTCTCTCTCTCTTTCTCCTTCTCAATTTTTGTCCTAATAATCCCCACTAGTTTTGTTACATTAGGGCAGATGCTAGCCACCTGCCTGTCTCCTCCCCGCCCCCAGCCCCCACCTTCTGGTCCATGCTTCCTGCTCTCATGAAATGCATGAATTCCTACTCAAGAGTCTGTTCACTTCTCTCTCTCCCATATCAATCCACAGTCCTTGGAGGCAATAGAATGCAGTAGTCAAGCACTTGAATTCTAAAGCCAACCTACTTGGTTCAAATTTCAGTCATCTGGGGAAAAATGACCTAATCACTCTTTGAGCCTCAGTTTCCTCATCTGAGAAACAGAGACGATAATAGCACCTACCAACCTCATAGAGTTGTCATGGAACCTAACCGAGTTAATGCATGAAAAGTGCTTAAAACAGCGCCTGGCAGGTACTTAGCAAGTTATTGTTGGTTCCCACTGCTTGCTTTTTGTTGTCCATATAGTGGCTGTTTTTTGTAAATGTTTCTGTAAATGTCTGTGTCCTCGAGGCCTAGCATGTGCTCAAAAAGTTTGATGTCTGAATGAAGGAACAAAGAAGAGAAACAGGCTGATTCTGGTCAGTCCTCCATCACTTAATTCCTGGCTCAACAGCCTGAGGATGATGTACCTCACCACAGCTCCTGACACTCTGCCCAGAGGTCTGCCTTTTGGCTTTCAGGAAGCCACCCACCCCATATCCGAGCTCTGACCTCCCAAGACACCAGGCCAGTGTTAATTGAAGGTGTCCAAATCTCCCTCCCTGCCAGCTGAAGTCATCAGGAAAGCGAGGCAAGAATCATGGGCCACCCCCAGCTCAGGGCCTCAGTCTCCAAGGATGCCTCTCACTTCCCCAAAGGGAACTGAAACTGAAAGCTCAGGGTTGGTTGAGGCAATGCTGCAGAGACACAACTGAAGGGGGCAGGCACCCTCCTCCTCTTTCTCCTCTCACCAACATTCTTGTATTCATCCAGCCATCATTCACTGAGTGCCTCCTGTGTGCAGACCCTGTTCCTGCCACAAGAGATGAATTAAATGGTCACTGTATTAGAGAGTGCCCATCACAGCAGGGGAGACAAGCCAGTAAAGAGGTGATTACTCTTGGGGTGCTAAGGGCCTACAAGAGCACCTAACCCAGCCAGGGGTGGGTAGGGGAAAATCAGAGAAGGCTTCCTATGGGTGGTGACCATTTCTTCCATCCTTGGCCCCTTTTCTTAGGAACCCTGTGAAGAAACATCTGAAGGTCACAGATGCCATTATTGCAAAGCAGCAAAACTCCCTCACTTCTCACACTCTCAGCTGCGACTGTACTCAGCTAAAGATGCCACCGCACCAACTGTGGCAGCAGCTGTGTGGCAAACTCTTCCTGTCGCTCTGGGATGATGTGCATTATAAGCAGATTTGGACACGCTTGCCAGCTGCCAGCAGGGGAACCGGCAGAGGGACCATGCTTCTGGGATGGGAAGCAGGTGTAAGCTGGACCCACTGACTTTCCTAGTGCATATGGATCTTCTTCCTCAGTGCATATGACAAAAGCAAGAAAGCCTGGCTGCTAAGAAATTTTCTTCTTACTCCCATTGAATAGACAGACTCTTTCTACTTCCCCCTCGGACGTAAGTCCCAGCCTTCTGACCCATTTCACAATCCTCTAAACATGCCATGCTCTCTCACACACTACTGCCTTCCTTTTTTTTAGCCTACTTAACACTTCTTTATTTTTCAAAATTCCCCTCAGGGTTACCTCCTTCAGGAAGCCTTCTTTGACTTCCTTCTCCATGGCGAATTAAGAGTACTCTCGCTTGGTAAGCCATCAAACTTAACACAATACATAACAATAGTTTACTTGTAGCTTCCTCCTAACCAGACTGGTCTCTTAGCAGACAGGAACTTTGACATCTACAGCCTCAACAGCTGGCAAGATATCAGGCCAATCATAAGCGTTCAATACATGAACGCTTGTAAAAGGGGGTGAAGATTTACAGTTCTCCAATGCTAACCAGGTACCATAGTGGAGAGGCCCATGGACTCTGGAGCCAGACTGCTTGGTTCTAAATTCTGGTTCTGCCATTACTAGCTATGTGATTCTGGACAAATTACTTGACCTCTTTAAAAGCCTTCGTTTCTTCATCTGAAAAAAAAAAAAAAAAAAAGTGCAGATAATAAAACTGCATGCCCCATAGGGCTGTTATAAGAATTAAATAAGACAATAAATGTAAAACACTTAGCATCAAGCCCGGTGCATAACAACTCAGATTAAATGTTACTTTATAATATTATTATCACTACTATTATTATCAGTGGGTTGTCCTGCCTCAAAAAATTGTTTCATGTTCTCCTTAACTTCAGAACATCTAAATTCCAACCCTGCTTCTTCCCTTTTGAGGAAACACTTTTGTGACTATGCATAGGAGTTAGCTGATGGCATGTGGGGTGGATAATTTAGGATGGGGGAAGGGACATTTAAATCTCACACTGGGATTTAAGGGAGTTTTAAGTGCAGGAATAAAATGACAACTAAGCCAAAAGTGAACCAGCATGACTGTGTTCCCCAGCCCCTCGGAAGCAGGTTAAATGAGTGTCCTAAATCTCTCAGCCCAGTAATAACCCCTGTAAAAGCAAGCCCTCCCTCCACTGGCATGTCCCCAGATCCCACCGGGGTGATAAGAAAGGCACACAAGCATGGCGTTGGTAACAGCCTTGTCTCAAATAGAAAGTGGCAAACTTGTATCTAAAAATGAAACCAAGCTTCTCTGTAGGGAGACAGGAAAGAAGGGGGGTGGGTAAGAGAAAAGAGCATCTTTGCAGAGGAAAGAGAGGTTACTTGTTGCCATAGTCTATTTTGGATGTGACTTTCTGCTTCAGTTCCTTCAACTCGTCCTTAGGCAGAGTTCCTGAGAGGAGCTGGGACCGCCACTCCATCAGGTCGTACATCATGGCCTGCACCTGCAGGAACCGATCCTTTTTGCTGGCCTACGAGAAAAAACAATGCACAGTCACCTGCACCGAGGGTGTGTGTGGGTATCTATGTGGCAAACTGTGCCAAAGTCAGACATGTTCAGGGGCCATGACTTGAGCATCTCTCCTGGCCCCTACCCAGCTACAAAGGGATTAGGCGGTAGTCTCAGTCATCCACAAAGTTCCTCCCCCTGGGCCCCAGGGATTTCCAGAAATGAAACTAATAATCCCAATCACTTCTTGGTTAAAGAATGGGTGATTTCTGACTCTTATCAGAAAAGATACTTGTTGAGCAGCAATGCCATGAATATCTGCTGTAATGCAGGTCCCAGTGCTCAGGACATTTAAGGATGGAAACTAGGGCCATTTTTCTGGTGATAGAGACCTATTTCTAGGGCAGCAGTCCCCCAAGTGTGACATGTGCACAACCTGTGGGACACAACAGCTTTTGGTGATAGACACAATGTTAAATAACATGGACACATATGGTGATTTTCTTCCATTCTTCTTCCATCCTTCTGTACAAAGGAAGGAGAAAGGTGCAGTTTCATGGTAATGTTGTCTTTAACCCCTCTCTCACATTTGTCCATTTTTTTTTTAACAAAGAGCGAGGTCTTCAGCTCAGAGCTTTTGACAGGGACTATAGTAAGCACTTAATAACATTGACTTGTTTTCATTGTATTTGATAATGTTCTTCTAATTGTGCCAAGCACTTTTGGCTTTCCGTTTGGGAAAGCATGTGTGATATAATATATTTATATATATATATTTATATATATAATTTGTTCTTTGTCCCCAGTTCTTGGCACAGAGCTCCTAAAGCCCTTGGAACATCCTGAGTGATAACAGCATTTTTTTTTTTTATTCATAACGAGCTCCTTTTGACCATACCTGAGTTTATGCTAATGATGTGACTCCTGATGGTCCCCTAGACAGCTTCAGGATGGGGGCTGAATGTGAGAGGAACCCACTATGTGATTAGAGAGTTGGAACTTTCAGCCATACCCCCCTCACTCTTTCCTTCAGGGAGGGGGGTGCTGGGGATGGAGCCTAATCACCAATGTCCAACGATTTAACAATCATGCCTATGTAATGAAACTTTGATTAAAACTCTCAATCAGTAAGGTTCCTGGCACTTCCCAGATGAGCATGCTTCGTGCAGAGAAAGTGGCATGCCCAGAGAAGGCATGGAAGCTCTGTGCTTACCCACCCCATTCCTTTACCTGTATATATCTTCCTTTTGGCTTTTCTGCATTGCAGCCTTTATAGTAAAACAGTAACCATGAGTACAGATCTTTCCAGAGCTCTGTGAGTTGTTCTAAGGAATTACGAGCCCCCACATAGAGGTGGAGAGGAATGATGGACCCCTGAATTTGTATTAAGTTTGGACAGAAGTGTGGGTAGCCTGGGAACCCGGGACTTGCAACTGGCATCCTAAGCGAGGGCAACCTTGTAGGACTCAGTCCTTAAACCTATGGAATCTGAAACTGACTCTGGGTAGGCCGTGTTAGAACTGAATTGAATTATAAGGCATCCAGTCAGTGTTGGAGAATGGGAAGTTGTTGTTGGAAGGCATGGAAGGCTGTACAATTTATTAAGTAAGTTATTTTAGTTTACTAAAAAGGGAGCCAATTTAGGTATTAAGTAAATATCGTACAGGTGGTACATAGACACGGCAAGAATCATGAAGGTGATACTGAAATACCGGAAGTTTAAGGTTCTCTTTACTAGGGCAAAGGGCACAATGGACTTGATATTTAAAGATTTTTTAAGGGAAAATGACAAGTTGCCACATTGGGTGTGTATGCTATGTTTAAAAGGGGGTAGTGGAGGTGAATAATTAACTGCTTTAGCTTCAAGTTACTGTTCTCCCCCTAAACTTTCCTAACAACTTTTGGGAAACCTATACAACTGGATGTGCCGATTACCATATAATACGAAGTATCCACATGGGAGTTGATATTTATGACCATAAAAGTTAAGTCTACAAATAGCATGTGTACATACCAGCAGGTGAACACAGGGCTGTAACAAAGAGGCGGTAAGCCCCGGTTGACGTTTTCACTCTCAGCTTACTGGTTTTCTTAGCTAATTGCTTTCATTAGGAAGTTTAGAAGCATCAAAGGAGGATTTAAAATTAGATTTGCTTCAATACAGGGAAAACACATGTAAAATGCACTCTTTGTTTTTCCAGGGTCAAAACTTATTCATAGATCTAAGGACAATCTAAGGACAATAACTATTAGTTAATTAAAATATAAGATGGTATTTCTCAAGGTATTATCAGTAGACTACCAAATTAAAGTCCCCAGGGTTTATTAAAATGTAATAAAAAGTCCCATTAAAGGAAGCTTTATCTTTTAACAAAAACTTTTGCACTAGTTTTAAAGCCGAAGGATCACATCAGACCCCCATTTATTATGGCTCAGTCACAAGCTTGCTGTGTGGCTTTGAGAAAGTTACCTAATCTCTCTGGGCCTCGATGTACTCCTACTGTTTGTTCTCTACTATGCTGCCGAGGCCACCTTGGCCTGCCCTGCTCAAGGATGAATTCCAAATGTGAACCATACAGAGACTACAGGAAGCATCCCAGGGATCAGGGTTTTGAGTCTCACCACGTAGAGCTGTTTCCAGATGCTGCCCCACTCCCAAAGTGTCGTTGTCACTTCTTGTGCCAGAGGAATTTCTGCAGGAATGATGTTCTCGATATTTCTATTTAAGGTGGGAGACAGAACTCTGTGAAATTGAGACCCAGGTGCTAACAAGATAAAATGCTGGCAAATTTGCATTAAGCTGCAGCTGCTAAGAGGGCCCTTGTTGGCAAGAGACTGAACCGCCTCCAATAGCCACACCAATTACATTATGCAAATGCAAGGAGCTTCTTTTTTAATGTCCTCCTTCACTAGGGTGGGCCCTTCAAGCTCGTTATTCAGGCTTAATCTACTTTAATATAGTTCAAAGGCAGCTGCCGGTGAAAAGTTTGATTCTCCAACTTCCTAATACTCCGTCATCATCAGGTCTGAACAGCAATCAACTTGGATTAGATCTCCCATTTCATGAGGAAAAGGAGACACACAAATAAACATGGGCACGAAGAAGAGGGATCAGCTGATTCACATCTGCCAAGTTAGGTTTTCAAAGCAGACAGGACAGAGGCATCTGGGAGCTGTGGGAGGGTCAAGTCTGGTGAAGAATGACAAATACCTTCTTTTCTCCACTGTCACTTCCTTGATGTGGATAAAGGATTTAGGGAAAATGCCCTGTTGGGAATAAAATAAGATAAAATAAAATAAAATGACATATCCTTACAGAAATGACCTGAGGCCTTTGTGGTTTTTCCCAAAAGCTATTGACTGGTAAAAACCCTCCAACTTTAAAGGAATAATTCATTCTCTTAGGTCTAGTTCTTTCTAGCCAATTCTCCACCAGCTGTTCTAGATCTCATAATAGCCCTAAAATCCCGAGGATGCTTCAGTCCTATTTTGGACAAGACAGGACAAAAAAAAAAAAAAAAGACTCACTCTAAGAGAAACAAGGTGCTTTGTCTCTCCCCTCTCCTGCCCAATTTCAGGGAAGCAGTCACTCTTCACAGTCACAAATAGCTGGAAGGTCAGGTCCTAAAGCAACAGTGTCCTTGGTTGCATGTGGGCTGTTTGATATAAGACCTATTTTTCCCTGGATTTACTTCATTGTTCTTTGGACAGCAGAGTGGAATCATGCCTCCCAATACAGCAATGCCAGAGAGGAGGGAAGAAGTGTCTTATTTCCTTGCCCCATAAGCTTGTCTCAGTTAGCAAGAGAAGTTTATCAATTAGTTGCAAATTCCTTCATAAATTAACCAGGGTGCCCGCTGGAGGCATCTGCGTCCACCCTAGACACGGTGAGCAATAAGACCAGTAAAATAGGTGCCCGCTTTCATGGAGATGATGGCGTAACATGGGGTTGGAACAGGTGAACTCCCCAAAGGCAGAGACTGGACTTGTCTCTGGGGAGGAAATGATGAATGCACCCAAACAACTCTAGAGAAAGGCAGCAGAAGATGAATTTCAAACAAAACATGTACAATTCCATGGGGAGTCAAGGAAGGGGGAAATCATATGCAACTGGCCTATCAGAAAAAGTCAGAAGGAACAGAGAGCTGCGGAGGTTAGCCTTAAGTGGAAGGGAGCTGAGACACAGCAAGTGCCGAGGTGTAGAAGTGGAAAAGCGCAGGACACAAAGAAGGAGAGATGCGACAAATGTGCTGATGAGCTACAGAGGTTGGTAATTGCCCAACGGGATTGCAGCATCATGTAAAGACATCCAGTATTGTTTCAAGTAAAAACGAATTGACCTTACCTGTAACATTTTGTGCTTTAGGAGGTATCCCCTATACCAATCTGCAAAGAGAAAATAAACAAACAGGTCTCTTATCTACTCTTACAAGCTTATTGCTGGTTTTTGTTGTTGTTCTGCTTGTTTTTAAGTAGCAAAGAAACTACTGTGAAGTGCTTTAGACCTCAGGCACAAATCCAAGTCTGGAAGGCCCTAGGCTTCAACAAGCTGTTGAAATCATTGCCAACATCTCCAAAAATCATCTAAAAACACAGAGATCTCACACAACAATGCGAATTTCCTCCTTTTGGAAAAATAGGAGGCCCAGTGACAGTGGCTAGTGCTTCCCCACGGCCTCAGTAGGCTGATGGCGAGGAGCAGCTGGTCTCATCACACAGAACAGGTGCCTCAACTCACCAGCCTCCACCCAGCCCCTCACTTATTCCCATTACCTGCCTGGGCCCCGTGTTCAGATGCATGCTTCAACCTCTTCCTTAGAGACGTACAAAGGCTGAGGGAGTTTGGCAAACATACTAAAATAATACCCACAGTTTTAACAGCAGCAAATGGTGTCTAATATGTGATTTGCAAAAGTTAGTCATTACAAAACAGACAAGTTCAGAGATGGGTAAAAGGACAGGAATTTTAAAAGATTCTTCCCTTTGCAAGAACTTCAAAAATGATTCAATTAACAGAAATCCAAATTATACACAGTCTCAAACAAAATGAGCCTCGGTGTAGCAAGTATTGATGACTATAATGAGCCCACTGGCCTTTGGAATAATTCAAGCACAGCCAAGTGGTGGCATTTGTCATCTTTGTAAATAAAAAGCGTCTGTCGGGAGCCTCATTAGCAAACCCTCATTACTGGGCTGACAGATTGTTGTCGAAATATGTTCTCAACAGACATACGTGCAAGCCCCCAAACAAACAAGTTGAAATGCAAAGTCACCATTCACAGTCATGAGGCAGCTTGAAGGTCAGGTCCTAAAGAAAACTCAAAGCAACAGGTGCCCACAGTGGCTCCTATTTTGAGAAACAGAAAGAAAGGGAAGGAGAGAAGGAGAAAAGGAAGGAGAGAAGAAAAAAGTTAGAGAAAAGGAATCTCCGGTTTGGAATAAAGTACTGTTTTAGGCACTCTTCATGTATGAAGTCTCTTAACCCTCGTGACCGCGATGAGGTAGGAACTATAATTATCCCATTTTACAAAAGAATGACCTACCTGAGGCAGAGAGAAGTTAAGTAATTTGCCCAGGGTTACACAGATAATAAGTGACAATGTCAGGATTTGAATGCACATGGCCATCACACTGCGCTTCCTGTCTGATGCAGGAAGGAGTATGATGGTTGCCTAATATTTCCATCCTCTCAATATCTGAATCCCCAAAACTATATCCCTACCAAGCTACTTTCCAGCTGAATACTTCCGATGCTGGAAAACATCATGAGGCATCACATTCCATGTTTACACTCCTAATAATCTGTCCATAACTACTGGGAATAATTAACCATTAGCAATAGCGTCAATGCTAGTAAAGGTTTTGTTTCGTTTCTTTCAAGTTATAAATTAATCTTCACAATAATCCTATAGAGTAGATACTATTATTGCCTTAGTTTTGCAAATGAAAATAGAGAGGCACAGAATGATTAAGCAGCTTGCTCATGGTCACACAGCTAGTTGGTGATGTAACTAAGATTTAAACCCAAGCATCTGACTCCACAGAGATGACACTCCACAGCCATGCACTATAACAACTCCTTTGTTTGCAGTTCTACCCCATGCCACCAACTAAATAAGAACATCTTTGGAATATTACTAGCCACCATTTTTTGATTGCTTAATATAGGCAAAGCTGTATGTTAAGTGTTGTACATGCATTTTCTCATTTAGTCCTCATATCAATACTATGAGCCGAGTATCATCATTCCCATTTTATAGATGAAGAAATTGAAATTCAAGTCAGTTGATGTACTGAGCCAAATCACACAGTCAGGGTTCAAGGGCAAATCTGTGTGGCTTCAAAGACAGACCTCAATGCATTTCTGCCACATTAGCCACTGTGTGATGAGTACATACACAGAAAAGTTTCTCTTAGAGCACAAATACAGACAAGGGTCTCATAGTTGTAGTGACCTGAATCTACTTGATGGCCAAAGCCACCAAAATCTACCAGACACTAGGAAAACAATCAAGGGACCAAAAGTCCCTACCCAGAGCTCATGCGCACATCTGCTTCTCCATGACAGGGTCTCCATGATCAGGATCCCTTGAATCCCTGGTCCAGGAACTCTGCCTGCTCAGACCCTTGAGGCTCAGTTACCTACGGACGCCTTGTAGCTTTTCTGATTCTTAGAACTTCAGCTCACTCCTGAGCAAGGAATCTATTGACTATTACCCAGCATAAACAGCATCTGTTTCCAAGATTCAAGTTCAATCAACACTGATGGTTCACTTACCATGTACATGACACTGGGCTAAGTACTTTCAGAAATAAATATCCTGTGATCCTGGATGAGAAGGGCTTATTACCACCTCCACTTGCAAGATAATTATAATGCATTGACTGCATCAGGGCTCTCCTTAGGACTTTTTTCTGACATCTCCACCTCTGCTGGGCCATTGACTTCCATGACTCCTGATGTCGGCTCCCTAATCTGGTCATCTGTCAGCTATATCTGGCTGTACTCCAAGACCTGACCAGGCAGACAACAATAGTTGGCATCCATAGCAAAATGCACAACAATGAACACCATGATCAAAAGCAGGCACACAGCACTTGCCATATCCCAGGACTTGCCCCCAGGCTGAACACCTTTTCCTATTAAATAATAGCAACCCCATCCATGAGATAAGCACTTCTGTTTTAATAGGGAACTCACAAAGTGCCTCCTGGGGGAAGATGAGAAAAGGAAAATGTTTACCATTCTTCTTGACAGTTAGAAAGTACCAATTCTTCAAACTGTCCTCCCTTCCCACATCCCAAATACTAAAACAAAATGTACCTAAATTCTCTAATCATCTAGCATCTGTGGAGAGTAGGGAGAAAGTTGAGGAGAGATTAAAAATATCCCAGGATAGAGACGCCTGGGTGGCTCAGTCGGTTGAGCATCCGACTTCAGGTCAGGTCATGATCTCACAGTACGTGGGTTCGAGCCCCGCATTGGGCTCTGTGCTGACAGCTCAGATCCTGGAGCCTGCTTCAGATTCTGTGGCTCACTCTGAATCTGTCCCTCCCCCGCTCATGCTCTGTCTCTCTCTCTCTCTCTCTCTCTCTCTCTCTCTCTCTCTCAAAAATAAATAAAGCATTAAAAAAATTTTTTTTAAATATTCCAGGACATTAAAAAAAAAAAAAATCGATGGCCTAAAGATCCAGTCTTCTCTCTGCTATCTATAAGCAGCATAATTTTTGGTCATGTCACTAAAGCCTGAGTGTTTTCATCTATAAAATGAGGGAATTAACATGCACCCCACAGGGTGTTACAAAACTATTTTTAAAACATGATTATGAAGTAAACCATCTAGTAAAGGTATAAAACCTTGGAGGGGAGGAAAACACCAATTTCAGGATAAGTATTACCTACAGTATGGAAAAAAGATAAGAATAGAGGAGGGATAAACAGAGAGTTTCAAGTGCATCTAAAGTTTTTATTTCTTGAAGTCTGAAGTAAACGTTGCACATTTTATTATTTGTTTATTGAGTGGCAACTGCTTGAATGTATTTTACTTTCCTGTATGATTTTGATTTCCTGTATAATATTAACATCAGATATAAGTTAGCAGTTATCAGTGGTTAACAGTGTACTCTCTGGAAGCAAAGCTCAGATTTGTATGGAGATCTACAACTTACTGTCTGTGTGATCTTAGACATTTCTCTGAGCCTCAGTTTTCTTATCTGTAAAATGGAAATAATAATAGTGTCTGTCTCATAAGGCTGAAGTTAGATAAGGAATTCAGAGTTTGTCCAGTGCCTGGCATATGGTGAGTGTTTAAATTAGTAAATACCATGCTCTCTTTTAAAAATCAAAAATCATCATCAATAACAACCACTACCAGAGAAAGTTGGCAGGGCATATTTTCTATTTTATTTACAGAAAGTACAGTTTTTTTTTTAAGTTTATTTATTTATTTTGAGGGCAGGGAGGGATAGAGAGAAAGGGAGAAAGAAAGAATCAAGCTGAGCCCAATGCAAGGCTCGAACTCACAAACTGTGAGATCATGACCTGAGCAGAAAACAAGTCAGACACTTAACCGGCTGAGATACCTGGGCGCCCTGAGAACCTACAGATTTTGAACACCATCACTTTTTCCCAGTGAAGTCCCAACAAAGTAAATGACACATGCTTCAAATTCAACAAAATAGAAGTTTACTGATGATTTCGCCTCACCCTCATTCAGAAGAGAAGTTCACTTTCACAGGACCTGTCTCTAAAGCAGACCCAAACAAAGGGACATCTCCCTGCAGAGTGGCACTTTAAAAGGATGCCCTGTCAAATGTTCATCAAGACCCTCTCTTACCCTAAGAGTAAAGAACTTTGATCACTCTCAGTGGAGTTGTTAGTACAGAAGCTGCTACATAGCTCCGGGTCCACCCTACTCTGCAAGTGGTAGATTCAAAATTCTCTTTGCAAACCTCTTGGCAGCCCAACAAGAACGAGGTAATGCACACATGCCAACTTAGAAAGAGCTCCAAATATTTTTAAGTGAGAAAAGCAAATCTCAGAGTGGGATGCACAGTGTGGTCCCATTTCTAGGAAACAACCAAAGCTATGCCTTACCTTAAAAAGCAAAAGAAACTATGTTGGCCTCCTCCCTCATACCTTCCCTTTGTTTCATTTTACTGGTGAACAAAATTCAAAAGTTCCTTGGGAACTACTGTACAGAAATTTCATTCTCTTCCCACTAAGAGCGGGCCCCCATGACCCAGACGAGCGTATTTATCAATAGATGGAATGAGACTTGACCTGTTGTTCCAGAAAGAAAGCAAATAATTCGGGGGGGGGGGAGCATTTAGTCCCTCTGAAGGGCTTAGAAAGAAGAGTCTAAACAAGCAGGATTCCTCCCCAAAGACCATCCCCCACCATAGTGTATGTCATCAGAAAAGAAAGAGAGACAGACAGAGAGACACAGGGGTCTTTGGAGGTGGTAGTCACTGCCTTCAGAGCGCTTGGTATAGCTTCCCCACCCACAAGCCAGATCCAGGCATGAGGGGTAGAGTCCAGGAGATTCACAGCTAGGGACATTTGACATCTCATACCCCAGCTACATGACTATTCATGCAGGGGACTGGCTGATCTTTGGGCTTATTTGATCAAGGAAGACAGAGATTTGGAAAAGAAAGCACCCTAAACTCCCTCCCACCCCCAGCCTTGCTTAAGCTGGAGAAGGAGGGGAGGCATTAAACTGGATATAAGATTGAAATCTTCTTTTGAAATGTCATTAAATATCAGGAAAGATGTCAACCAAATATGACTGAAGGAAGTGAATGAGGAAAAATAACACTGATTTTTTTTATGTTTATCCTCCCATAAGGACTTGTGACTGCTCAATAAACACATGTATTTTCCACATCTAAAATCAGAACATAGAATGTTTATGCTACCTCTGGGTAAAAAGGGCAGCCTGAGAGATATACTATGGACCAACAAATAAGCATTAGGATATCTAAGGCTTAGCAACAATGGGTACCCTTCTGAACTGTTTGAATTTTCAACAGAACAAAATATTAAATTTAGTATAGGCAAGGAAGGGCTGGCCTCACCTATTCTAGGCAATCAGGAGCCAGCTTCCAGATTCCCTGGGCTATACTGGAGACAGATATACCTCCCAGTCTCCATGTGGCTGTATATAATGGGGGGAAGGATGGAATTAATCAACACAAAACACCTAAAAGTGTTCTAACATAGAGTCTAGCATGGTGCTAGACGGCTTCTCTACTTTCTGTCATGTTATCCTCATAACAACCTTAAGAACAGACAATGGTAACCCATTTCACAGGTAAGAAAACTGAAGCCCACCTACCCCGGACCATTCAACTAGTGGGTAGTGGAGCAGAGAATAACTTTCTGATTCAAAAGCTCATGATCTTTCCACTCCTTTTTTGTTTGTTTGTTTGTTTGTTTGGGGGGAGGATTTAAAAACCATCGAAAAGTACAAAAAATAAACTAACAACCACTCACATTCCTACCACCTAGAATTAATCATTACTAATATCTGGAGATGGGTGCTTCACATCTTAAAGACTATATTATCTTTTTTGTCTAAAATAGATATGGGCTGTTACAAAGAATTTAAAGTAAGCAGGAAAGTATAAATATAGAAGCTAAAAGAATCATCCTGAATCCCGTTACCCATAAAAAGAAAAATACTATTAACATCATTTTAGTCAACTTCTCATTTATATTTATATACACAGAATAACAGATGGATAAATAGATAAAATATCATTTCCAAAAATTCTCATAAAAATTAGCATATAGTAAAGATATTATGCAAATAAAAATCTCAAATACCAAACTTAATCTTATTTATTTGTATTTAATAAAAGAAAAAGAAATGGAGTGAAATTGAAGGAAATGTTGAAACTTTGATTAAATGTTTCTTCTTAGGGTAATCCTCTTGCACTGTTGGTGGGAATGCAAACTGGTGCAGCCACCCTGGAAAACAGTATGCAGCCTCCTCAAATAGTTAAAAATAGAACTACCGTATGACCTAGCAATTGTACTACTAGGTATTTATCCAAAGATTACGAAAATACTGATTCAAAGGGATACATGCACCCCAAAGTTTATAGCAGCATTATCTTCAATAGCCAAATTATGGAACTAGCTCAGTATCCATTGACTCATAAATGGATAAACAAGATGTGGCATATACATACAATGGAAGATTACTCAGCCATAACAAAGAATGAAATCCTGCTACTTGCAGCAACATGGATGGAGCTAGAGAGTATTTTGCTACTCGAAATAAGTCAGTCAAAGACAAATACCATATGATTTCACTCACATGTGGAATTTAAGAAACAAAACAAACGAGCAAAGGGGAAAAAAGAGGGAGGGCAGCAAACCAGACTCTTAACGATAGAGAACAAACCGATGGTTACCAGAGGGGAGGTGAGTAGGGGGATGGGTGAAATACGTGGTGGGGATTAAGGAGGGCACTTGTGATGAGCACTGGGTGACGTACGAAAGTACTGAATCACTGTATTGTACACCTGAAACTAATATTATTCTGTATGTTAACTAACTGGACTTTGAATAAAAACTTAAAAATAAAATTAAATAAATAAATTTCTCTTCTTTACACAAAAACAATCCTGAAAACTCCTTAAAAATAGTTATGAAATGCATTAAAAGATTGGCGTGGTTATAAGTTTTTAATTGTTCTGTTTTATTTCTGATATTGACCAACTCTCTGTTAGGATAATATCATAAAGTTAATCTATTCCCTTCTACTCCTCACTGCTCAATTTTATGTGCTGTGTTTTTTTTTTTTCTTTACATTGTCCATTTCCCTAACATTAACATTATTTTTGGTAGTCATAAATATTGTGACTTTTAATATCAAGCTCTATAAATTCATTCATTTAGACTCAGTGCTCACCACTATTTCCTTTTATCACAGCCTTTTACTTCCTGTTTTATGAAATTTTGATTCATACTCAATTGGCTGGATTTTATTTTTCAATTAGGTTTCTATAAGAGGGTCTCATGAGCACACCCCCAGATCTTTTTATTACATCACCTTGACTAATTTTTGACTGACACTGTGGTTTTCACCTTTTTATGTTTGCCAGAAACAGGTTTTCAATCAGAATCATAGGCAGAACTTTGCATCTGCAAAGCAGACAACACCGGACCTGATCTCAGAGCCTTTAGCTGTCCAAGGCCCTCAGGGAAACCTTAAGATCCCATAAATTCCAGTTTGAAAACTCCCTATGGATATGGATGCATGCATGAGGAGTCTTGATAATTTGTATACCAATGCTTCAGATAAATAGAATCATTTTAGCAGACTTCTGAACATTGAATATACATTTTCAAAGTACTCATGAACTGGCAATCACTCGCTAAATTAATATGCCCAGCTCTTTCCAGAAAGGCAATGTGGCTGCTTCTTTCCAGGATACATTAAAATAAAACTAATAAAATAGAACTAAAAGAGGAAAACCAGAACCAAAGAGGTTAGCAACAAGGACACTAATCCCAAAGACAAATAAAGGTGGCTTGAGTCATCAAGTGTGACCTTTCCGAAGGTCGGGCACCAGGCCAGGCAAGGGAATGAAAGGCTCTGACTGTGTGCTACCCGTGTGGTCAGTTTACTGGCCTCAAGCTCTTTCTCCAGGAAAACGAAACGGAAAATACTTGTCTGAATCTCAAAATGTGGGATGCGGCAAATAATGACCAGGTTTTTTCACTGTCTTGGTAGCTATGGAGTGAAAGAAAGGCTGTGGGCTTATACACATGGGGAGGGAAACACAGCCACACTCTCTGTGTGACCCTTAGTGAGTCATTTCTCTTCCCTGAGTCTTGTTTCCTGACTTGCAGACGTGAGGCCTCACGCCTGTTTCTCAGGATTAGCATTCAGCAGCATGGGAGACACAGTGAGGAGAATTGTCATCTGTTTATATTTTCATTCTTTGACCTTGCTGGATACTTACAGTTTGCTTATCTGCCACTGGGTAGAACCAGATTTGTGAAAGATGGGTTGCAGTGTGGAAGGGGGCAGGGGGGTTGGAACTATATACTCTCCTTCCTGCCCCTGTCCCATTCGCTCTGTGTGTAAAAGGTTTTAACAGGGCCAGACTGGGATTTTCAGAGGCCTGGACTCTAAAAAGTGCTTCGTTTCACCTCACATACAACCCAAAATAACAATAACACTAAAGGATAAGACAAATGTAAGGAAGGTGAACAAAGTTCTCATTTCTCCCATGATGACCTGGCTAAAGCTGTTTTGAAATATCAAATATCAAATTCTTTCCTCCTCACAAAAGCTTTTCTGCTTGTTTGCTTTTTGGTTTGCATGTGTGTGTGTGTGTGTGTGTGTGTGTGTGTATGCTTGTGTGCATGTTTGCATGTTGTGTGTATGTGTATCTGTGAGTGTGCTGTGTATGCTTGTGTGCCAATCTGCAGAACAGCCTTGGAAGTTACATACAGCTAATCTGGCACTGGAGATAAGACCTGTCCTGTGGGTGGCTGTGAGGAGTAACTAGACTAGCATGTCAGCATTGTCCAGAATTTAGCACAGTGCCTCCAGTACATGGTAAGCATCCAACGATGGCTAGTTCTATAGGCACCTCTGTTCTTCTGGCTGGCTGTTTCCCCTGGAGGGGCTCTCCTTCACAGTAGCACACCTGTTTCCTGCCCACCCCTCACTCCCATCACAGCACAGGAGAGCATCACCTGAGGGATTAGCTGGGAGGGAGGGATGGGCCTGGGTGCTCAGTCCACTCACCTCTTCTTTCTTCTTCCTCTGCCCAGCTACAGGAAGGACATATGCTCTCCACACAGTCGGATTAGTGGCAGGCCCAGGGAAGGGGAGAACTGTGGAGGTCTTGCTCTGCCAGTGACGACTGGGAGAGTCTGGCTCAGAGTGGCCGACACATTGGCAAGTTTCTTTAGTATTACACCCAAGCCACACTCCCAATATCAATTTTATCAGTGGCATAGGTGATATATTGATTCATAATGGCCTAACTCATGGGTCCAAGGCCATTAGCTTTTGTGCAAGTTTTAAAGAGTACCCCTACGACCACCAGCACCACCATGGGTAAACACAGCCCAATACACGCTTGGCTTCACAAGAGAATGGCATCTCTGTGGGAAGAAAGAGATGCCACTTTGCCCAAGACAGGGCCCCCAGCTCGGTGCAGGGTGTGAGCACTGCTCCCTGGACCAGGCACAGTGCCTATACCACACAGTTGTGCATATCAGTTCTCCTGGAATCAAGGGTATAATTTCCTAAGCCCTTCAAACCACTAATAGTGCTGATTTCCCTTTATAACCTTATTAGTATTGATACTAAGAAAGAAGGTGGGTGTCATAGGCCCTAAGAGCCTCATGGCTATGGCAAATGGACAGCACAACAAACATCAAACCACACAGTCAGGCCTTTGCTACTAAGCATAAATTCCTAAAATAACAAAGCATTATTTTCAGTACATTCAAATTACTAATATTATCAAAATTCATAACAGACCACACACAGCTCCAGGTTCTAAGAGAGGGCTGGAGGTGCTGGGTATATGCTGCAGGCGTCCCAACACCATCAGCTAGGGATCCTGGCGTCCCTGGATCACCTGAGCCAGTGACTCACCTCCGCAGGTCTCCTGTATTCGCACCACATCACCAATCTGCAGGGAGAGCTGGAGGGCTCCACTCCCTTGGAAGTTGTATATGGCTGTGAAACAGAAGAGAGGGGCAGCCTGGTCAGACTTCTGGATACTGATAATCACTGCTCCTCCCTGTTTTCCCTGCCTTGAGTTTACCCAACACCATGCAGACTACATGGGCTAACAAGACTAATGCAGAACCCACTGCCTACCACAGGACTGAATGCAGCCCCAGCCTGGCTGCTAAAGGCCCTCACTCCTTGACCAAACCTGACCTCTCCCAGCACAGGTTCTGCACTCCAGGCTGCATGACAAGAACGCTGTTCATATCATCTACCATAGGTTGACCTCTCACAGTACACCAGGCATGTGCTCCTCACATCTTCTCATTCCCTTCTCACAGCAACCCCGTGAGGTATAAACTGTGATCCCATTTTGCAGATGGAAAACAGAGGTGCTGAAAAGTTAAATAATCTGGTGAAAATCATCAGGCCAGGAACTGACAGGAAAATCAGTATCTAACTTCCATATTCTCAACCACCATGATGAGGTACTTGCTGCTCCCCAATTACTCCCTCCTGGTGACAATAGCCTGACATCCAAGGATGTGCTGTCTCCCAGTTTCCATTATCAGTGCCTGGGGGCAGTAGTTGGCTGTGAAGTAGCCAGAGTCCCCTCTGTGCTGTCAGAACCTCCGTTAACCCCTTGGAACACGACCTCATGCCATATCATTGCAGTGCGTAGGCCGTGCTCAGCGTCACTTGCTAAGTGAAGACCAGGCCACATTGTTAATCCATGTTACGGTTGCAGCCTACTTTCCAAAGGCTAAAAATGGAACCACCAGCTTAGTAGGGCTTCAAGAACAGAATAAGACACAATGCATGTGGTTTGATTTAAAGAAAGTCTCTCAGGAGACTGAACAGTATGATCCTAGAATGTTGTCATCATTCATTCATGCAGCAAATATTCAGTAAGTGGCTATGATGTGCCAGGCACATGCTAGGCACTGACCTCACTCTATTGGTGAACACAGAAATAAATACAAGTTTACAAAAGATGATACATGTGAAAGAGAAACAATAGAGCCTGGTATAGAGTTATAGGGCACATCACATTTTGTTGGGGTATTTAGGAAAGGCCTCTCTGAGCTGATACACAAAGTAATTGAGCTGTTCAGCTGTGGGGACACTAAGGGAGGGGCATTTCAGGAAGAGGGAACAGCATGTGCAAAGGTCCTGAGGAAGGAAGGCACTTGGCATGTTCAGACAACATCAAAAGAAACCTCTGTGGATGGAGTAAGATACGAGAGGAAAAGGTGATACAAGATGAGGCTGAAGAAGTAGGGACCAGGTCCCGCACAGCCTTGTGATGAGTTTAAGCTTTACTCCAAGAGAATGAGAAGCTGGAGGGATTTTATTTATTTATTTGGGAATAGATTTATTGGGATACAATTTGCCCATATGAGGTATATAATTCAACAATTTATTCACAGAGTTGTGCAGGCATCACCGTGATTAATTCTAGAACAATCTCATCACCTCGGAAAGTTACCCCAGCCCCAAGTGGCTACTAATCTACTTTCTGTCTCTACAGATATGTTTATTCTGGGCACTGCATACAAATAGAATCATATAATACATGGTCTTTTGTGACTGGCTTCTTTCACTCAGCAGTGTCCTCAAGATTCATCCATGGGGTAGCAACTGTTGCAACTCAATTTACTCCCTCTCCCACTGGTCCTCAGTTTCCTCATATGTCAACAAAACAAAATGTATTCAAAAACTACTTCTTCAGGTGACTTCAGCAAAAATGGCAGAGTAAGGAACTCCACGTGCCTGTCCCTCCAAAGAAGTAATGAGAAATCTGACAAAAGCTGTCAACTGTATCAGAACCCTAGAAAATAGTCAAAAGTTTACACCAAGAAAATGCTTAATCAAGAAAAAGGCAACTGAAACCTGGTAAAGCTTTCTGGCATTTTAACTTACCCTTACTCCCCACCTCGGTGGTGGTCTTGAAAATGGTATTCTGTGTCCTTTGTGTGGGTTTCTAGAGCCAGACGGAGCAGAGAGGACCTTGTTCTAAGAAACTGTAGTTGTCTGTTTTGACCTGTGTGTGGGCTCCCCAAAGGATTAGAGCTATGAGCTTGTCCTTTATTATTGTTTATTATTTATGCTTTGGAGGAATGAGGGGAGTAGAAGTAAATTAAGTCAATGGTAAGACTACCAGGAGGACTCAGGATTCCTCTCATTTAGCTCAATCTATTATCTGCCCTGTTTGGTCACATGATTCATCAGCAATGAGCTTCTGTTTGGTTTGGAGACCACTGGGATTAGAGAGACAGAACAGTGGCCTTTTCATGGGCCTTTCCACATTTACTCTGCCTCCCTCCATCCAATCGCCACACATTAGCCAGAGCAATAGTCAGTGCAATGGGATTATATCACTCCCCTGCTTAACTAACCCTCTTCTGTCTTCCACCCACTGGCATGTGTATAAACAAAAGATAGTCTATCCATACAATGGAATATTATTTAGCCACAGAAAGGAATAAAGTAGTTATAGTTACTACAATATGGATAAATATGGAATGAACAATACCCACATATACCAGGGGATCTGGAAGGCTATGCACATGGTTGGACATGCTAATAAAGGATGGAGAAGGCCATAAACTCTCAACTCTGATTGACCTTCAAGCACCATGCTGTCAGGAAATGCAGGCAGGCTAAGGCAGAGCTGCAAGTGGCCTGGTTAAGTGTTAAAAGTATACCCCAATACACACATACAGAATCCAGCTGCAAACAGATTTTTTTTTCTTTCAACTTCAGGCATTTGGAGATTTCAGTGACCATATTGCAACAAATAATACAGTCTTCACAAAAGTACTTTAGAAAAGTCATTAAACAAACAAACCATTATATCTTATATTAAGCAGCTACAACAAGCCCTGACAAGGAAGAGAATCTGACATCTGAGCTAGCACATTATAATATTCAAGATATTCAATTTTCAACGCAAAATTATGAGGCATGTAAACAAATAAACAAACAAACAAGAAAGTATGGCCTATTCACAGAAGAACAAAAAGAAATTAATAGAAATTCCTCACAAACGGTATACATTGGATTTACAAGAAAAAGACTTTAAATCGATTGTCTTTATGCTCAACTAGCTAAAGAAAACTATGGGCAAATAACTAAGTAAAACCAAAAGAATAATGTCGCATAATATAGAGAATATTATTAAATAGATAGAAATGACAGACTAATAAAATAGAAATTCTGTAGCTAAAAAATACAATAAAAAATGTTAGAGAGGCTCAATTGCAGACTTGAGCAGTCAGAAGAAAGAATCAATAACCTTGAAAGTAGGTCAGTTGAGATCAGCCAGCCTGAGAAGTAGAAAGAAAAGAGAATAAAGAAAAATGAACAGTGCCTAAGTGACCTGTGGGATACTATCAAGCATACAAACTTCATACAATGGGAGATTCCATAATTAGAGGAAAGAGAGATAAAGGAGTAGAAAGCATATTTGAAAAAATAATGGCCAGAAACTTTCATTTGATGGAAGACATAAATCTACAGACCCAAAAAAAGTCAGTGCTATCTGAGCAAAATAAACACAGATATCCACACTGAGACATAATGGTCAAACTGTCAAACACAAAAAAAAAAAAAAAAAAAAAAAAAAAAAAAAAAAACACCCAGAGAATTTTAAAAACATCAGGAGAGAAGCAAACCATCATGTACAAAGACTCCTAAAAAAAATTAATAAGTGATTTCTCTTCAGAAACCACAGAGGCTAGAAGGCAGTGGGATGTCATATTTAAAGTGCTAAAAGGAAAAAAAAATCAACCAAGAATTCTATCTCTCAAAAAATTATTCTTCAGGGGCGCCTGGGTGGCGCAGTCGGTTAAGCGTCCGACTTCAGCCAGGTCACGATCTCGCGGCCCGCGAGTTCGAGCCCCGCGTCGGGCTCTGGGCTGATGGCTCAGAGCCTGGAGCCTGTTTCCGATTCTGTGTCTCCCTCTCTCTCTGCCCCTCCCCCGTTCATGCTCTGTCTCTCTCTGTCCCAAAAATAAATAAAAACGTTGAAAAAAAAAATTAAAAAAAAAATTATTCTTCAAATATAAAGGAGAAGTTAAGAGATAAACAGAAACAGAGGTACATCACTAATAGACAACTGGAAAGACAAATACATAAAATAATAATTATAAAATCTATAATACACACATATACACAATGTATAAAAATGTAATGTGTGACAATAACAACAAAAGGGGAGAGACAGATTTGTACAGAAGCAGAGGTTTTGTCTACTATTGAAGCTAAATTGGTATTAACTCAAAATATATTCTTATTATGGTAAGATGTTAATTGTGAACCCCAGGTTAACCTCTAAGAAAATAAGCAAAAAACACAGAGAAAAGTAAATGAGAAAGGAATCAAATCAGTAAACTAGAAAAAATCAATTAAACACAAAAGAAGGTAGTAATGAATTGAAGAACAAAAAACCATGTAAGATACATAGAAAACAAATAGCAAAATGTTGGAAGTAAAACTTTCCTTATGAGTATTTACATTAAATGTAAATGAATAAAACTGTCTTGGCAAAAGGCAGAGATTGGTAGAAAGATTATAAAACAATAACCAAACACACACACAGACACACACACACACACAGACACACACACACACACCCCACCATGATCCAGCTGTATGTTATCTACAAGAGACTCACTTTATATCCAAAAATACAAGTTAGGTTCAAAGTGAAAGAATGGGGAAAAAATGTTCTTTGCACATAGTAACAAAAAACACTGTAGTGGGTATGGTAATACTAGACAAAACAGACTTTAAGTCAAAAGTGTTTCAAGAGACAAAGAAGAGTATTATATATTGGCAAAAGGGTCAACACACCAAGAAGATATAGCAATTATAAACAGATGTCCCTAGTAACAGCACCAAAATCTATGAAGCAAACACTGGCAAAATTAAAAGGAGAACTAGGCAGAGGCTAATAATAACCAGAGACTTCAATGTCCCACTATCAGTAATGTACAGAACATGTAAGCATAAAGTCAGTAAGAAAATAGAATATGTGAGCCATACTGTAAATAACCAGACCTAAAGGACATATACAAAATACTCCATCCTGCAACAGCAAAATGTACTTTCTTGTCAAATGCATATGGAACATTTTCTAGAATAGCCCATAAGTTAGGCCACAAAACACATCTCAATACATTACAAACACTGAAATCATACAAAGTATCTTTTCTAATGACAGAGGAATGAAGCTAGAAATGAATAAGAGAAATAAAACTGGAAAATTTACAACTATGTGCAAATCAAACAATATACTCTTTTTTGAGACAGAGAGAGAGAGCACATGTGTGCACACTAGCAGGAGAGGAGAAGAGGGAGAGGGAGAGAGAATCTCAAGCAGACTCCTCGCTCAGTGCAGAGCCCAACTCAGGGCTCAGTCTCAGGACTGCGAGATCATGACCCGAACCAAAATCAAGAGTTGGCTGTACAACCAACTGAGCCACCCAAGTGTCCCTAAACAATATTCTCTTAAGCAACAAGGTATCAAAGAAGAACTCACAAGGGAAATTAGAAAATATTTTGAGACAAATGAAAATGAAAACACAACCTCACAAAACTTATGGATGGAGTGAAAGCAGTAATCATATCAGTGAAGGAGACTTGGAGAAGAAATGAGATCAGATTCCTCCTCAAACATAAAAAAAGAAGCATTTATAATATTGTTTCACTGTGTCCCAGAGAAGCATATTCTCAATTGTCCTTTTGTGTTGTTTTCATAACTACTACACGAGGTAGCTACTATCCTCATTTTACAGATGAGGAAAATGAGGTACAGAGGGTTTGAGTGGCTCACCCATAATCTCCCCTTACCCTGTTGGTAGTAAGAGCCAGGACTCTAACCCAGCCCTGTGCCTTATTCATTCTCTGCACCTGTTTCCTCCCCACAGAACCTAGATGGCAGGTACTCAGGTGTTCACCAGACCCTGCTTCACGCTTCAGTCTTGCCACATTCTCTACGGGGAAAAGGAAGAAACTTAGAGGCTATTTAGTCCAAACACCTATACAAATCAGCCCTTTCACCATGGGACCAACTAGTGTTTGTAGGTATTCATAGTAATGGAAAATCTCGATCCTGAGAGACAATAAAACTTGGGAGTCAAGAGTCTATCTGGAGTCACACAGATGTGGCTCCTGGGCCTAGTTTTGCCCTTTATTGGCTCTGGACTCAAACTCAGAGCCACAGCATGTGATTATACAGGTTTTGCCCTGCAAGGGGTGACTCATTGGAGGTTAGTATGCAACCTGTTATCTGGGCAGGGGAGGGGTATTATTTTTGTAATCCACCCAAAGTCACTGTAAGGGCCAGTGGAAGGCTGCTGGAGCAGCTTCACACCCTGAGTCTATTTTTCCCCAATCGTAGAATGGAGGAGATGATAGTCCCTAATTTGCAGGGTTCTTAGGAAGCTCAGCTGACATTAAAACAAAAAGGATTTACTGGTGTCTGGCCATAGTAAGTCCTCAATAAATGGTCATCATTTTTCTCTTTATTAGCATTATAAAACCTCCTAAAGCAATCTTTTCAGAAGAACTCCTTCAGAGCTCTTCTTTAGGTCACCTTAAATCTGTCTCCCTGCAGTTTGCAACAAATGACACTGTTGGTCAACACTGAATAAAATTAATCCTTTGTTCAAAACCAGACCTTGAGAAGGCCCTCAGGGGACTCAGGAATCTCTTCTCCTGCATAAACATAGCATGTTTCTCTGTTGCCTTTACACTTGGTCTGATTTCAAACCCTGTCCCCACACAGGCTGCTGACATTTGGACCTGCTCCAGCTTGCTGGTGCTCTAACTCAGACCCTCCCACTCCTTGCTCCCTCCAACCCCAGAAATTCGGCTGAGAACATGTCTGTCACAGACCTGGGCAGGGCCATGGAGGCAACTGAGATTTCTAACAGAAGAATCCCATCCACAAAATAAGTTGGCCTCTGGGGAACTAGCAAATAAGGTCTGTCCGTCAGACATTAGGAGGGTGGGGTGAGACTGTGTTTTGTTCCCTATTTCCTCTCCATCTTTCCTTAGGAATCCCTTCCTCACCCTCTGCCCAGCTTCATCAGATTAGAAGGTTCCAACTGATCAATTTAAGAAAATGTCTTGGATAGATCTTGAAACATGGTATTCAACATGAAGGTCTGTATTCATTCCAAAGACTCACATTGTATGAAAATGAAAGTAACTGATGTTGCTGTTTAATTTAAAAATGTATTTCTGCGTTTGCATAAGGGCCTCTATTCTCAAGGCTCCATTTGGGGAAAATCAGACATACTGACAAGGAAGTGGCTTTGCATACTAATACCCTATTCTGTTAAATTTTCTAAATGACTAACAGGAAACTTTGAACAAGAATGCTACTGTTTGCTAAAGTTTGATTGCTTATCTATGATCCTCATTTGAGTTATTTCTGACCAGTGTAGAAACAGATCACCTTTTCCCCTATTCCCTGTAGGCCTAACCACTGTCAACTTTTGAATGAGGGATGAAAGGGGCAGAAAAACATGAGGAAGATATAGGACAAAAAATAAGTAAAGCCACTAAAATAGCCTGCCCCACCCTAGCCATGCCCACCCAAGGAAGATGGAAAAGTGGTGGGTGGCAGGATTCCCAGAGACACCCATTCTAGCTTCCCCTTTCATATAAGGTCTCCAGACACTGGAGAATACGGACACATCTGCATGGAGGATTTGACTTCTTCCTCCATCAAAGTACTATACCCAAGAACCAAGGCAGCAGTTGGTTACTGACAAGCCAGCTCAAACCAAAATACTTATAGCTGAGGATCAAAGGGATGTTTAAAGTACCAAGGTCATCTGGGCTCATTAAACCCAATGAGGACTCTCATACTGGAAATGTGGGTTGGCAAGCCAGTGGAAACAGCTACTTTGAGACAGGTGAGACTTTCAACAACCCTAGAAATAGAACCCATTGATTAGCCACCAATTCCACTTAAACATATTGAGATACACAGTTCATCAGGAACCCAAATTGAGAGAAATAAGGAAAAAGTAAACATCATTGTTATAGCATGCAGTGCACAGAAACAACTAGGGTGGGGTCGCTGTAGTTTGTGCAATGTTAGGAGGTAAGTACATGTTTCTCTTGGATTTATAGATGAGGAAACTGAGACACAAAGAGGGTAAACAACTTATCCACCTCATAACTTAGATCAATTGACTGATCCAGAAGTCTGCTTTCTAACCACTGCACACACTGCTTGCCCACCAAAAAAAGGTAAACACTTATTGGGCATATATTATCTACCAAGCATATATGATTTTTGCAAAGATATTCATCTGAGCACCTACTGTGGGCTGGGTACTGTTCTGAGTCCTGGGGTTATAGTGACAGATAAGACAGATAAAATCCCTGGCATTCTACTAGTATCACTGCATTTAATCTTCACAGTAATCCTCCAAGCTATTATCTTCATGTAACATGTGAGAAGCTCAGAGACTAAGGAACTTGCCCATGACCACACAGCTAGAAAGTGGTAAAAAGTGGATTCAAGGCCAGATCAGAGTCCAAAGTTCTTGCTTCCCTTACCAGCCTATTTCTGATGTTAGAATTTAGTGTGTGTGTGTGTGTGTGTGTGTGTGTGTGTGTGTGTGTGTAGGTATATATTTACATATATGTATATATATACACACACAGTATACACTAGACTTGTTCATTGCCTGTTTTCTCCAGCCTCGGTGAGGGTGAAGATTGAGTCTGCCTTTTGACCACTGAATTCCCAGTGTTGTTCCCACAGTAGAATTCAATCAATATTTACAGAGCTTTAATAAATACTTGTTGAACTGAAGGGATGCGAACATGAAGGGCAGGTATGCCCCTTCTTCTGGTTAAACCCTTTCATGAATTTCTTAAGATTACTTCAGGAGATGCTGATTCAGCTTAGCCGCCAATTTGATTGCAGCCAAGTGCTCTGTGATCTTTAGGGTGGACTTATACCTCACCTGGGGCCCTGCTCTTTGCTGACATGTTTGAAAGTAAAAGCTTCAGCAAATACCAAGTGTTAATAATAGAGTTTGGAAAAGTAGATACATAAGAGGAGCAAAAACAATAATGGAGAAAAATAATACAATTGCCTTGAGTTCACTTCTCTAGTCCCTGAGCTGGACTTTGGAGGGTCTCTAACCTAGGGGAGTACTCACCTACTGGCAGGCCCACTTTGAATTCACGTGAAACACACTCATTGTAAATGCACAAGCATTTTGCCTGAAGTCTCTGGGCAAGGTGTTGACAGGCTCGGCACCAAGGCAACATCCTGATGTTGCATCAGGGAGGGCAACTGCCATGACCCAGCAGAAGCTTCCAGCAGCAAGGCCAGAGCTCACATCCAGTGATGGTATTGAATAAGGTTTGAGAATCACAGCCAGAGGTAACCAAGGAGGAAGTATTCCTCCACTGACCAGGAGAAGACAGGGGAATTACAACCTCCACTGAGCTTTTCTGTGCACTAAACACTATTCCAAGGGCTTTATCCATAGTCACCTACTTAATCCTCACCATAATTCTTGGGTACAATCATTGTCATCTCCATTTTACAGATGAGAAGACTGAGGTAGTGTAAGATCAAGTGAATAGTCCAGGATGACACAGCCAGGAAGAAGCCAAAGTGCCTATCACTGTACTCCATTTAAAAAAAAATTTTTTTTAACGTGTATTTATTTTCGAGAGACAAAGAGAGACAGAGCATGAGCAGGGGAGGGGCAAAGAGAGAGGGAGACACAGAATGCAAAGCAGCTTCCAGGCTCCAAGATGTCAGAACAGAGCTTGATGTGGAGCTCGAACTCATAAACTGCGAGATCATGACCTGAGCCGAAGTCGGATGCTTAACCGACTGAGCCACCCAGAGCCCCTGTACTCCATTTTTAGTAAGCCAAAGGGACATGCTCAGCTAACAAGAGAAAGGTGGGATTGCCATGAGTTCTCTAACTAAGGACAGTGATTCTCAACTAGGGACAGTTTTGCCCCCAATGGAACATTTGTCAATGTCTGGAGACATTTTCAGTTGTCACAGTCTGGAGGGGTAAGAGGATGAAGTGAAGGAGCTTCAGCATCTAGCTGATAGAGGTCAGGGATGCTGCTAAACATCCAACAGTGCACAGAACAGCCCCATAACAAAGAAGAATCTGGTCCCAATGTCAATAGTGTCAAAGTTGTTAAGCACTACTCTAAAACATCATGATGGGATTCACTCTCCTTTCCAGAGCTGCTGTAGGTGCACACACACACTCACACACACTCTCTCCTATATTAACACACTCACACACTAGAGTTGGAAGAATGGCTTTATGATGAAACCAAGGGCTGATTTCTTCAGCCCCTCACTTCCAGGGAAGGGAGTGTCTGACACTCTGCTTGATCCTGCAAGTTAGAAAAGTGAGATGAGAGGGGATAGTTCCTGCTGTCCTGGAGCTTTTGTAAAATCTAATTGAAGAGACAAAATTAACCCAGAAAAAACAAGAAACTCTTAAAAATAAAAGTCTAAGCTGTGGACCACAGCAGCTGTGGAGTCTCAGAGGAGAGAGATCAAGAGAAGCCCCATGAAGGAAGTGAGACTGGAAGGAGAGGGAGGCACAGAGGGAGGGCGAGGGGGAGAAATGGAGTGAGAGCCCCTGAGGAGGTGGGTGGAGAATAAAGGTGGTAAGGGCAGGGAGGAAGGGGGGGAGGCTTGGTGTGATGTGGACATAGTCCCAATGAGGGACAGCTGGACCATGTGAATAAAATCCCAGGGTGACTCTATTTGAGTTTGGGGACAGTGGCCAACTACAGGGGTCCATATGTTTGAGGAAGAGTTCAAGAATACTCCATTCATTGCTGTACTGCTCTCATAGAACCCAGCCTCCTGACAGGAAAGGGTTAGGGTTGAGGAGGTGAAGGCAAGACGGGGCAACTCAGTCCATCCGAATCTTATGAGACCACCAGATAGTGAAAAGCCACCCATAACCCATCACCTCCCCACCCCTACCGCTCATTCATCTACCCACTTATCTACCCACCTGCTCATCCATCCACCCACCCACCCACCCATCCATCCAATTAACAATTACTAATTCAGCACCTGCTTTGTGCCAGAGAAGAGCAAGAGTCATTGTCTTGCTATCATGGAGTTTACATTCTAGGGAAGAGCCAAATAATTCAACATGAACCTGCAATGAAATATGATGAAGGTGATGGAAGAGCTATGGTAGCATGAAGCAAAAGGTGCACCCGTGCCCAACCTGTGAAATGGAGACATTAGTAGTGATAATGGTGTTGTTTGTTGCCTTGAACAAAAAGAAGAAAGAGAGATTACTACTGAATTGTAAGTTTCCTGAGGGCAGAGACTGTGATTTTATCAAAACCAGCTCAGGACCATCACTTAGCATAATACCCAATTTAGGACCATCACTTAACACAGGCTTACTGAATTTAATTGATATGAATAGGCAATAAAAACAGCTTTCTTGTCCTTCACAGCTCCCAAAACCAAACATTTATACCTTGGGCAGAATACCTTAGCTGTGTCTATTGTATTGGTTTACTAAACAGTTACTGAGTACTTTTACCAGGCTCTTACTTAACTCACTTTCATGGACGGGCCGTGATGAAATTGTAATGCAAAACGGCACATGTACAGATTTGCAAGAAGGAAGTTTATAGCGTCCACTGGATTCCTAAGGGGTCCCATGTTACAATAACAATTACTTTCTCTTATGTACCATGTTCTTGCTAGTGCCTTATAGCTGGATGGACTCAAAGTTGACCCCAAAACAGAGCTCTTCCCTCAGACAATATGCTATCCAGTGGGAGAAGTGACATGTAGTTTGTTACATAACTAAAAGGTGAAAACTGAGTACTTCAGTAAAACAGAAGAGGTTCCTCCAGGAATGAAGTGTAAGGAAACTGCCTGAAAGAGTTTGCATTTCAGCGAGACCCTGAAGGTCTCTGCTCCTCCATTTCCTTACTGTGAAAGGATGATAAAAGTACCCATCTCACAGGGTGGTTAAATGTGGTAGCACAAGTGCTCTGTAAATGTACCATGTTGAAAAAAGGTGAGCAATGTTAGTATTTATGACATTGTGGATAACTCGGATCAAGAGTTTAAGTAAGGAAGTCTCGTATGCAATTCCATTCTCCCTGCTGCTCGTACCAAAAACCTTGGAGTCACTCCTGATTCCTCTCTTTCTCTCATACCTAATTCCAATCTATGAGGAAAATCCCATTTTCTCCACCTACAACACACACATCCAGAATCTAAGCGAATCTCACCTCCTCCACTGCTGCTTCCCTGGTGTGGGCCACCACCATCTCTTGCCTGGGTTATTGTAGTAGTTGCTGGACTGGCCTTCCTGATTCCTCATTTAATTCCCCTCTCTCCATCATAAAGCATCTAGAATAATCCTTTTCAAACAACTCAGAACATTCTGCAATTCTACTGAAACCCCTACAGTGTCCCACCTCCTTCCATTTAGAGTAAAAGCTGAAGTCATTGCAACATGTGCCAGGCACTACTCAATACAACCTCCCGTCAGAGAATTCATTTCCTCCTCTTCTGCCTCTTGCTTATTCTCCTCCAGCCACAGGGACCTCCCACACATCAAAGAGGTACCCTCTTCACGACCTTTGCATTGACTGTTGATTCGACCCAGAACATTCTTTCCTGAGACAACTCTCTACTGACACAACTAGTGAGGCAAGCAGCAAATTCCCACTTCCTTGGCAAATCCTCTAGGTTCAGCTGGCACTATGTATGTCCCTCTGCCAAAACCCAACATGCTGATCATGGTGTCTCAGCCCTGGCATTGCCACCACTCAATCCAGTCCAACAAATGACTGCTCAACATCTGTTCTATTCAGAATCTGTGTTGGATCTTGCATCTATGCAAGTCACAGTGTCTACCTGTCTCCTTCTACCATCTTAGTTTAGGCTTGGATTCAAGGGATCATGTGTTGTCAGGAAAACTCTAAGTGCCCTGGAGTAATGTCTAGAGAGGGGTCTGGAAAAGTGAGAAATGAAGTCATATCCCCTTCCAACCCCAGCTTCTATGACTGTAGCTTTAAATTAGTGCAGAAGCTGACAGTGTCCTATTGAGGTCACAGGGGCAAGGGATGACTTTCTCCAAGGAGAACTAAAAACAAAGTAAGACTTAAGAGGCTTACAAACTCAGCCTTACTGTGTTTTAACTCACATCAATTAAATGAAGTAGGAAGATGGGAGAAAGTGCCTATTAAAGGGAACCTTTGTAGTGTCTCTACCCAGATTCCTCTGGATTTGGATGGTGATGAGCATTATCATTTCCCATTTGCAGAACATTTGCTACAGAACACAGACTGTGGCACCCATGTGTAATTGACTATTAAAGACCTGTAAGCTTTAAAAAACAAGCAAACAAACAAACAAAAGTCCAAAGATCCAGAAATTATAATATTATGGTGACTACATTGCCTGCCTCAACATACAACAGCAATATAAGGATGTTGATCTCAGGAAGAAGCAGAGCTTAGTAAACACAGTCTGTTAAGGTTCATTCAAATACAAACATTATGATTGGGAACAAGATAGCCACTAACTGATGAGGCTCTCACAAGCCTAGGTATTAGGACCATCTCTTTAGTGGACTCAAAGAGCAGGCACTTCTGAACAATCCCAAATTGCTGAAGCTTTAGACAGTGGAAAGCCAGGCACCTAAGAATTGATGCTAGGATGGAATCAGATTTCCAAAACATGTTTTTTTTTGTTGTTGTTGTTGTTGCACCAGACTAACTTCTAGGGACCAGTCCAAGATATAGTTGGCCTCCATAGCAAAGATACATGTACTAAGATCCCTCCAAGTGTTTCCTTTGGAATTCTTTCCTCCATTGCTCCTCAGAGGCCTTCTCAGACCCTTCTCTCCAATATTCTTATTCACAGAACAAACAAAAGATGTGTTAGAGTCCTATGCCCCAGTACATCAATGTGTGATCTTATTTGGATAGAGTCTTTACAAAGGTAATCAACTGAAAATGAGGTCATTAGGGTGGGCCCTAACCCAATAAGGAGTGGTGTCCTTATTAAAAGGAAAATTTGGAGAAAGACACATACACAGGGAGAACACTGTATGGAGATGGAAGTAGAGATCAGGATGATGCCTCTACAAGGCAAGGAGCACCAAAGATTGCCAGCAAACCACTAGAAGCTAGGGAAGGGCATACAACAGATCCTCCCAAACAGCCCTTAGAAGGCACTACCAATGCTCCCCAACACTGCCAGCAAGTACTCAACCATAACCAGAGACAGCCTGCATATAGAAGAGGTTTCTAGGCATCACTGAAGCCCCCTGCACCAATTCCCCCCCTCACTCTCTGTCTGAAAAGCCTGACCTGTCCCTAAATGTCATACCACAGACAATGGGTCATCCTTTATGGACTCAACTGTTATCCATGCCTAGTCCCACAAATTTGTTTGTTGAAGCCTTAATCCCCAGGACCTCAGAATATAACTATATTTGGGGATCAGTTCTTTAAGTACATGATTAAATTAAAAATGAGGCTGTTAGTGTGAAGTCCTCATCCCATATAACTGGCATCCTTCTAAGGGGAAGAGACACTAGGGGTGAGCGTGCACAGAGATGACTGCGTGAGGACAAAGCCATGAGACGGCAGGTGTCTGCAAGCCAATGCCTCAGGAGAAACCAATCTACCGGCACCTTGGCCTTGGACTTCCAGCCTCCAGAACTGTGAGAAAACAAATGTCTATTTTTTAAGCCACCCAGTCTGTGGTACTTTCTTATGGCTGCCTTAAACAAACTGACATATCATCCCCCAAATCCTTCTTCCCCTTCTTCCATAGAAATGGCACTCCTAATTTTCAGCGGGGTGCATGGCTGCTTGCATTACAGACTACATTTCCTAGCTTCCCTCCTCAGTCATGTAATTAGGCTTTAGCTAATAGGAAACAAGAGGAAGTGTTAAGTGGGCCCTCAGGTAGGTGTCCTTAAAGAGAAAGGTCATGTCCTTCTGCTTCCCTTCATCCTTCTTTCTGGCTGGAAAGGGGACTTGACAACTGGAGCTTGAGCAACCAGCTCAGTTCAGGAGGCAGCAGCCTCATGCTGAGGAAGCAGCATAGTAGACCATGACCCCCTCTTCATGGACCATTTCTGGGCTTTCTATTTGAGGGAGAAATAAACTTCTAGTTTGGGTAAGCCACTGTTTAGAGGCATTCTATCACCCAGTCACACTTATTCTTAACTGATACTGTTATACTCTTTCCTCCTCTCCCTTTTCTGCTCTCCCTTCTCTCCTTCAAGGAGGAAGCTCTCATCACTGAGACTTGGGCAGAGAGGATTAACACAGTAAAGGTGAAAAGGAAATGTTATTATAAGTAGACTCTTGCAGGGTTAACTAATTAGGCAGTTAATAGGTAAAAGGTCACTTACTTCTGTTCTTGTATTCCTACATCCAATCCACGCCCTTCTCACAATTAATTATATTAAATTCTTACGGGTGGCATGCCTGCTCAAAACTTCCATTGTACACAGAATGAAGCGCAAACCTACAAGGTTGGTGTTCAAAGTCCTTCACAATCTGGCTGCAACCTACCTCTCCAAAGTTTTTTGTTTTGTTTTGTTTCCCATTATAAACATCTACTAAAACCAAAGCAGAATATTTATTGTTTGATCCAAATGCCACATACATTCCAACATCTTGCCTTTTTCTATAACGTTCCCCTTCCCAGATTCCATCCTAGTGTGGTGCAAAGGGCCTGTAAAGTCAATTGAATTGAAGGCCACGCCCAAGTGCTTCCAAATTACATGAACTCTGGGCCTTGATTTCTTGATGTATAACATGAAGATAATGCCTCACATAAATGTTCTGGAGCCAAAGATATTGCACAAGAATAGGTCTTATAAACCATAAAATATGATACTCTTGGAAGGCATAACTGTCCTGAATCTGGCATTACTCTGTGTTTCTCTTGGCTCCAGAGCCATTAGGTAACCCCTTGACCTTAGTAGCTAACTTTCATTGAGCCAACCACATTACTAATGCTTTTCCTGCATTACCCCATCCAATCCTCACAACAATCCCCCAAGACTGACATTATTCATCATTACCCCCACTCTATTGATGAGGAAACAGGCCCATATTTGAAATCAGTTCTGACTTCACAGCCACAGCTTCTAACGTTACATATATCTCCTCCAAGGACAGAGTCTGTGCCTTTTCTTACTTCAGAGTCACACTGTTTTGTCCTTGGAAACACCTATCCCGCCTCTGGAACTCTCTGGAATCCTAATGATCACATGTTTCCTTCCTTTCCCAAGGAAGGAAAAATAATCTGACTATAGATCTATATGAAGGGTCAACTGGCTGCCTACCAGACAATAAGATGAGCAAGAAGCCAGTAGTTCTGATGATGAAGGAGCCTCATGTAAAGCCAGCCCCGAGACAAATAGACACCAGCAATCCTTGAGAATTAAGACAGAAAAAGACTGGCTAATGTTACCAGCAATGTTTGGTTTCCTGACAAGGAAACCAAATAGGAAAGCAAAGCTCAGATTCTCCTTGTGTTTTAGGCCTGGCTGGGACTCTGGAGATATTTCAAGAATCCCCTAATCCTTTATATGTTTCTCTTTTCTTCTTCAAAGCCCCCATACTCATTATCTCAAATGCTCTTCATAAAAGAACACCTTGAAATCAAAAAATATTAATTCCTTAACTTACAATGAGAAAATGAGAGCATAGATCTGTCTGCACATAGTGATGGTGTTGGAACTAGAATCCAGACTCCTTACTGTAGGTTTCTGTTCTTTCTGTTCCATGACTCCAGTCCCCCATTTCATCATAACCTAAACTTTGCCTTTTCCTTCCATCTACCCAGAGCCTAAGAAAGAGGGCTGGAGGTTACCTTCCTTAGTCCAGCATTCATTTGCAGAGAAAAGAGATTCTTTTGATGAGCAGGCACCTACCAAGTGCTCTCTGGCTCCCTAGAGGG
Source organism: Leopardus geoffroyi (assembly GCF_018350155.1). Taxonomy (NCBI): domain Eukaryota; kingdom Metazoa; phylum Chordata; class Mammalia; order Carnivora; family Felidae; genus Leopardus; species Leopardus geoffroyi. Next base: position 179,367,037 of record NC_059326.1, read on the forward strand.
TCATAGACCTTCTGGCCCCCCAATGAAATAGAATTTTCACAAGTAGGCATGAAAAATGTCAGCTATACTATCAGATCAAGAAGCCTCTGAGCTTAGGGCCTAACAGAGTTCCCAATCTCTGAGCACATAGGTGGGATTTTCCTCTTCTAGAGAGTGTGGGAACCCCACTCCTGTAACTCTATCCCATCCTGTGATGTCATGTCCTCAACTAAACCTCCATGCAGAGGACAAAGTCTAAGAATAATAATTGATAACATTTAGTGAGGATTGCTTTGTACAATTGTCATTCTAGGGACTTTATGTGGATGAATTTGTTTAATCCTACAATAACCCTGGGAAGCAGGTACTATTATTATCCCCATTATACAGACAAGGAAACTGAGGCCTGGAGAGAGTAAGTAACTTGTCTGAGTCACAGGGTTGGGAAGTGTCAGAAGCTGGAATCCAAGAACAAGCAGTCTAGCACCAGAGCCCATGATCTTCACACCATAGCACAGGGCCTTCACAGCAGGAATGCACTGCAGCCCTTGGGATGGAGGCTGGGACTCTTCCATATCACTCAATCTCCCCCATTAACTGCCCTGCTTACCCTAGACCACCAATACTGTCTCTTGTCTGCTGCCCAGGCACCTTCGCCCTTCTGTCCACCCAAACTTCCTCCACACTGGCTGCAGCATGAATCTGCTCATGCCTCTTCTCTGCTCAGAAGCCCTCTTTGGTTCCCCACTGCCAAAGTAGAAAGAGTCTCAACTTCTTAGCCTGGCATTTATAGCCTTCCAAAATGTGGCTCCAGCTTACCCTGAGCATAACCATTCCCTTCAGGTGAAAGGCAAACCTCTCTTCTTTCCCGGATATCCCCTCCGGGTCTAGCTTTCATCTCCTACACTACATCGGCCTCTCCACCTACAATGGTCTGCCCTATTTAACAGTCCCCATCTTAACTTGAGAAAAATTTCAGCCTAATACCTCCAGCTAGAGGGGCCAAAGTTAGAGAAGCTTTGAGGTTAAACATGGTCCTTTTGGGGTTTAGCTCAAACTTCCCATTTTACAGATGAAGAAACCGAGCCCCTCAAGGGTATAGATTATTATTTGTTGTCTGGATGGGGACCATTCGTCCTAAAACACTCCATGTTGCCTAGAGCCCATTAAGTGAACAGATAAATGTTGAACTCTCCAGGGCAGTATTTCTCCAACAGTGGCCTTGGGACTACCCTTAGCAATAGCGCCCACCCCTGGATCCTCCAACCTCTGACCTATTCAATCCTCATCTCTGAGGGTGGTGTCTGCCATACAGCGGTTTTCAAATTCACACTTGAGTTTGAAAACCACAGTGAGTCTATGGAGGTTGCACCACGGGTGCCACTTAGTAGAATGAGTCCCAGTACCTGAAGCCTCCCTTCCCCCAGCTACCACTTCCGCCCCTGAGCTTGAGGCAGAGGCTTCTGGGAACTTAGATGGCTGAAGCTGATGAGGCTGGCTTCTTGGATATCCCCAGATAACCTGGCAGAGAAGCCTTTCTCCCCATAGGCTCTCCAGGGCTGAGTGAAGGACTCCGCCCTCCAATACCACCCCACAAGCTAGTATAGCCCTCTGGACCTTCTACCAAATCAGGGGTCATCTGACCCAGAAGAAACAGGCAGGAGAAGCAGACAGATGGGTGTCACTGAGCCAGGCAAGGCCGGGCCAGGGGAGAGAACGGGCACTCCTTTATGAGGCCCGCTCTCTACATGGGGCAATGGAGTCCACTCATTGAAACACTGGGAGTCTGGCACACAGAGCCAGGTTGACAGGCACTGGGCTGGACTGCTTCTAAGGGATGCATCAGCACTGGGGAGAGGCAGGGGGCTGCGCGCTGGGCGGGAAAGGGCACGGGCTAGGCGAAGCCCACAGGGCGGGGTGCCCTCCTTCCTCTCCCTCTGCCTCCTCTTCCTCACCCAGCTGGCCCCCGCAGCAGGCTGAGGAAGCCACTGTGCCCTCAGACCTTGGGTCAGAGCTCCCGGCCCGCGCCCATGCCGCCGCCTCCCGCAGCATCTTTCTGCGTGCGGTTCTCTGGCCAACTGCCCTTCCCCCAGCTGGGGACCCCGTGCCCGCACCTACCCACGCCGTGCCGCTCCTTGTCAGTTTTGCGCCAGGGGGCCATGGCTGGGCCAGGGGGGCTGCGGGCGCCTCGCGTCGTTCTGTGGGGAAGCAGCCAGGCTAGGCGCTCCGCCGGGCCCCACTTCCTTCCTCTTTTCAAACTCCCTCTCAGGGCCCGCCCTCCTGTCCCCGGGGCGCCCGCTCCTCCTCCCTCCCATTGGGCTGGGGCGCATTAGGAGGCCAGGAGGTCCGCTCCAACCTGCTCTTCGCTAGGCAAGTGGGCAGAAGCCAAGCAGGTACTTGGGGCCCCCCAGGCCACCACCACAAGGGCAGGAAGTTCCCAGACAACTGAGCCTAGTGATTGAACCGAACTCCCTCCCCTGGCTCCGGAGCAGGAGCTTTGGTATGTGATGTGAATTCAAATCCACACTCTTTTGCTTATCAGCACAAGATGGGATATGCCTACTTTATAGGATTGTTGTGTGGATTAGAGGAGATAATGTACACAGCAGATGACACATTATGGTAAATATATACCTACAGAGGAGGTCGTTTGTGGTTTTTATCCTGTTGGTGCCACGGACTCATATGAAAATCTGATAAAAGCCCAGAATACTCTCCTGTGAAAGTACACAAGCTTGGGATTTACCAACAATGCCAGAAGGTAAGGGTGCTCTGAAAGCCAGCAACAGGGCCCCCAGGAAAAGAGTCCTAGAGGTAAGCTAATAAAGACATTTCTTGGAAAAATCTCATTTTTGCTCTGGGAACAGATTCTATCAAGAAACAAAGAAATAAGGGAGCCTGGATGCCTCAGTCCGTTAGGCCTCTGACTTCAGCTCAGGTCATGATCTTGTGGGTCCCTGAGTTCGAGCCCCGGCAATGGTCTCTGTGCTGACAGCCTGGAGCCTGCTTCAGATTCTGTGCCTCCCTGGCTCTCTGCCCCTCCCCCACTTGCACTCTGTGTTTCTCTCAAAAATAAACATTTTTTTTTTAAATTTTTTTTTTGTTTTGTTTTTCAACGTTTATTTATTTTTGGGACAGAGAGAGAACATGAACGGGGGAGGGGCAGAGAGAGAGGGAGACACAGAATCGGAAACAGGCTCCAGGCTCTGAGCCATCAGCCCAGAGCCCCACGCGGGGCTCGAACTCACGGACCGCGAGATCGTGACCTGGCTGAAGTCGGACGCTTAACCGACTGCGTCACCCAGGCGCCCCTCAAAAATAAACATTTTTAAAAAGTTTTTTTATTAAAAAAAAAGTCGCTTTGACCCACAGTAATAAGACTGAATTAAAGTCTTCCTAAATTTTCTTTATTCATAACTCTCACTACTCTTTCTGCCTTAAAAAGTCAATTAGATTAGGCAATAATATCACAGCTGACAGGCAGCTATGGCAAAATATTAATTTCATTTTATATAAAATTATTTCCTTTTTCAGGCACCTGGGTGGCTGTCAGTCAAGCATCTGACTGCAGCTCAGATCATATTCTCACCGCTTATGAGTTCGAGCCCCACATTAGGCTCTGTGCTGACAGCTCAGATCCTGGAGCCTGCTTCGAGTTCTGTGTGTGTGTCTCTCTCTGCCCCTCCCCTGCTTGTGCTCTCTCTCTCAAAAATAAATAAACATTAAAAATAAAATAAAATAATTTCCCTTTTGGTTTTCTAGCAGCACAGTTTAGGTGGTAGGTTTTGTAGTGAGCAGTTGAACCAGTCAGGATTCCACCAGAGAAACAGAACCAGTAGGATAAGTATATAAATATAAAGAAATGTAATGTAATGTAAATATAAAGAAATTGGCTTATGTGAATGTGGGGCTGGTTTGGCACATCTCAAATCCATAGGGCAGGCCATCAGGAAGCGCAGGCTAAAAATTTTCAGGCAGGAGCTGCTGTCCACAGATGCAATTTCTTCTTTTTCAAGGAAAGCTCATTTAAGGCCTCTCAACTGATTGGACCAGGCCTTCTCAGACTATTGAGGATAGTCTCCTTCACTTAAAGTCAACTGATTGTAGATGTTAATTACATCTACAAAAGGCTTCCACAGCAACACCTAGATTGGTGGTTGATTGAATAATAAGGTTTGTAGTCTCACCAAGTTAACTCATAAAACTAATCATCTCAGCAGTATTACAAATCAGACTGTACATCAGAGGTTGGTGGACTTTTTCTGTAAAAGGATCAGATAGTAAATATGTCAGTCTTTGCAGGCCAATAGGCAAAATCGAGGATATTATGTAAGTACTTATATAACAAGAGGGAAAACAAATTTCCACATTTTTTATTGATAAAATTCTAAATTTGATATTAATAACTGAGTATATTCTTTTGTGAGTAGGTCTAATAATGAGAAAAATAAATTATGGGGGAAGATCACATTTTACTTCATTGGAGTTAAAAATTAGCATTCCCTTTAATCAAAACAGATTGCAAATATTCATGTTAATGCTGATCTGTAATAAAATTTTACAGGTTTCATCTTTGAAAATGTCTTTTCCCACAGGTGGTATGTAGTGAAGCATTAATCTTACCCAGTAAGAGGTCTGATATTTGTCCTCAGCTACTAGGAAGTGATCTTAGGCCCTTGGAATGTCATGGTTTGCTTGGGAAACTTTGACCACACTGAACAGTCTAAAAATGTGATTTAGGGAAGGGGCTGACCATGCCAAAAAGACAAAATGTGATATGGGCCACATGGTATCAGTTGACCTGGAGGTTGATCAACTATTGTGGGCAATCAATCAATCAATCATGCCTACGTGATAGAGCCCTAATTCTACTCTATGTACTTCTTCCCTAGACTATGAAATCTGTATCCTTTCCCAGTAACAAACGATAAGTGAGCATAATAGCTTTTGGTAAGTTCTGTGAGTCCTTCTAATGAATTATTGACCCCGAAGGTGGTTTGGGAAATACCCCAAACTTGCAACTGGTGTTGAAAGTGAGGGTAATCTTGTGTGGAGTGAGTGCCCTCTAAACTTTGTAGTTGGCTTCATCTCACAGTTGGTTAAAACTCTCAAAGGAAGGTACTGACAAATACTGATTATCAATCCATGAGCAAAAGATTTTATTAAACATTTTCACTGCTTGGAAGGCATCTATAGAATTTTATTAAATTTTCCTTTTAGCATGTCATTATATTGCAGATTAATCACTTCCAGTTGAAGGTTATATGGAAGCTCCTCAATTGCTCAGATAAATGGATTTTGAAATTTAAAAGTTTCTTTTGTACTTGTATTGAGGTCTGAAAACCATTGTTAGAACTATAGTTTGAGCTGGGAAAATATGTTCACTGAAAATTTGTGTAGTAATGGAAATCTTACTTTTTGTTTTAAGTTTTGACAGCATAGGAAGTTTTTTTTTTTTTTTTAAACATTTTTAATGTTTATTTATTTTTGGGACAGAGAGAGACAGAGCACGAACGGGGGAGGGGCAGAGAGAGAGGGAGACACAGAATCGGAAACAGGCTCCAGGCTCTGAGCCATCAGCCCAGAGCCCGCAGCGGGGCTCGAACTCACGGACCGCGAGATTGTGACCTGGCTGAAGTCGGACGCTTAACTGACTGCGCCACCCAGGCGCCCCCAGCATAGGAAGTTTTTAAAGCAGCTTGACATTACTTGTGATTTCATCAAAATGACTTTACTACTCTGTATATAATCGTTGTTTTGTTTTAAATTTTGGTTGAATCCATTAAGAATCGTTATGACATCAGGGGCACCTGGGTGGCTCAGTTGGTTGAATCCGACTGTGGCTAAGGTCATGATCTAGTGGTCTGTGAGTTCAAGCCCCATATCGGGCTCTGTGCTGACAGCTTGGAGCCTGGAGCCTGCTTCAGATTCTGTGTCTCCCTCTCTCTCTGCTCCTCCCCTGCTCATGCTCTGTCTCTGTCTCAAAAATAAATAAGCATTAAAAAAAATGTTTTTAAAAAGAATCATTATGACATCTGAAGAAACGGCTAATTTCCAAAGCCATCCAGTGTTCAATAGTAGTGATTGAAGACTGTTCTCTTTAAGAAAAATGTCAATCTCGACCCTGAGCTCAAAGTCACAGGGGACTTATAACTGTTAAGTGATCAGCAGTATGAGTTGGTAAGGCAGGTCAGGATATTCAGCTTCTGTTTTTGACAAAAGTTCACAAAACAGATAATGGTTAAGTCCAGAAAAGCTAATGAAATTCACCTTTGACACAATTGGTTCAATAACACATGATAGATTCAAATACTTTCTACAAAGTACCTTCTGATGACTATTGTAATAAATTAGCATAGGCTATGTAAATTGTAAATTCATCCAAAAAGTCATTCTGTGCTCCACACATATTTTCACCACCAAGAGTTGTAACACATCTTAGCAGATTCCACTTCAGTTTGTACTGAATTAGTGCTTCCTCATTTTCTTTGAAAATATTTTTGCCTATAGTTTTTCTACATGGACTATTCATAGAAGTTAATTCATCATTCACTTCAAACTCAGCATGAACTCATCAAATAACACCTGAGCTGTATTGGCAGCAGCTTTTAACTTATTGAGAGACAAAGAAAATCACTAGAAATCATTTGCCTTGTTTTTAAATTGATTATTGATGTTGCTCCCAATGTCCTCAGCTTTTCAGGCAACCACTATTATCAGAAGGCTAATGGTCTTAAACTACTTCATTTTCAAAGACACATGTAAGATGTGTCTTTACTGGTGTGATAATAAATGAACCACTTAGAAATGCACATCAGTTTTTCATTTTCATGTTTCATTTTCATGAAGAAATTATGGTATGATGACATTCTGTTTTAAATATTCCAATTTTTCTGGCCATTGCTTTCTTGTGGTTGAGTGTTGTGATGAATACTTACTCTGTTATAACTGTATTCTTTTAGCACAGTTGTGTCACTGCATAGTAAACACACTGCTTTCCTGTCTAATTTAATAACAAAATAACTCACACTCCACCGTGTCTTAACACCATGACATTTGGATCCCACTACTCTTCCCTTCTCTTCCTTCTCCTTCTGAAATGATGGCTATTGTACTGGTCATTAAAATAAAATAAAATAAAAATAAAATAAAATAAAATAAAATAAAATATTGCTCTACAGAAATACACATGGCACTTGAAACACTGTGGAGTTATAACCACATACCTGAGATTTGTAGGTTGCTGAACACTACTGCAAAGCAATGAGAGCACCATAAATCTTTGTCACAAGTTCTCACCTTTGCCATCATAACATGAAAGCTCCTATTGATGTTATGTAAATGAGTGGACAAGACTGTGTTCCAATAAAACTTTATTCATTTATGGACAATGAAATTTGCATTTCATATAATTTTCACATCATGAAATATTCTTCTTCTTATTTCTTTGCAACTATTTAAAAATATAAAAACTATTCTTAGTTCATGCTCCATATAAAAACAGCTGGTGAGCCAGAATTTCGCCAATGAACCATAGTTAGTCACCTCTTGCCATACACAGTTCTATCATCTTCAAAAACCCATATCCAGGTGTTTTAAAAGACAACTATTTTTTCACCTTAGGTTTCTGATATATACACAGACAAGTCCACATCAGCAGTATGATAAAGTACTTGGTGGGGGGATAAGAGTAGGTGCTAATGTCAGAAGGTAAATAAGGTTGAGATCTGAGGAGGACTAAAGCTTGTGACACAACCTAAAGTATGGGTCTTTCTTTCTCTTTCTTTCTCTTTCTCTCTTTCTCTCTTTCTCTCTTTCTTTCTTTCTTTCTTTCTTTCTTTCTTTCTTTCTTTTCTTTCTTTCTTTCTTTCTTTCTTTCTTTCTTTCTTTCTTTCTTTCTTTCTTTCTTTCTTTCTTTCTTATAATGTTAACATATTGAAAGAGTTGAAAAATTGCTTGTAGTCCAGAGAGATGACATTTGGGAAGTTATCTTTTTTTTTTGGAAGTTATCTTGACCAAAGATTAATTAACTTCTTAAAGGAGTGTTTTTTAATACAGAAATCTTTAAACATCATACTGATTAGGATATGGCTTTTGTATTTCTGAAATATAGGCTTTTTATTATAGTTACTGATTATATGGCATCATGAAAAATTTTGGCAAGTGAGACTGATGGTCAAATGTAAAAATCTGACTAAAACCACTTAAAGAATTTACAATTATCTTGATCACATAATTTTATTAAACACGCTCTGGCTATTTGTCAAAGCCACAAACCTGGTTATTAGGTGGTGCACTATTCATGACTATAATTTCACAGACTGAGATATGAACAAGGACTTCTCTGGCCAAGACCCTCCTGAGGTCCAGATCCATGTGTCCAACTTCTTCCTGGACTTCCTCTCCCCACCCCACTTTTACATCTCCTTTTCCAAAACCAAGCTCATCATCATAGCCACATCCCGGACCTGTCCCTCTTTTGATGGTTTCTATCCTATGTAACAGGTAAAGTGACCAGACACTACTCCAACTGATATGCTAGAATCCCAACTCTATCACTCACCTAACTGTGTAGTTTGAAGCAAATTACTTAACTTTTCTAAGGCTGTTTCCTGAAGAAAAAAATTGCTAACATTTATTGAGTACTTACTGCATGCCAGTCCCATATTTAACATTCTACGTGCATTATTCCATTTAGTCCGCAAAGTAATCCTATGAAGTAAGTACCATTATTATCTCATTTTGCTAATAAGTATTCAGAGACCAGAGGGATGAGACCCCTTTTATAGCCACCAACCACTATGACTCCCTATGAGCAGTATCATTACTTTCTCTTTCGCTCAGGTCAGAAACTTGACTCATCTTAATCTCCCTTTTACTCCATATGATCATATCAAAAACAGCTCTTGGATCTGCCCTCTCCTCCACACTGCTACCTTGTCAAGATTCTCATTTGAAACTTGGACTCAAGCTTCCTGCCTCAAGTCTTGCCTCCTTCCAATCTCTTTATCACGTTACTTCCAGGACACTTTGCCCAAGCAATTGTGGTCTCCTCAAAGTGTTGAACCACACTAGAAAAGATAAACAAAGCAGGCTTGTGGTAATGTGGGAGATTTTACTACCTTTGTAAAATCAAGACATTGCACAGAATAGTGCCATGCAAAGCTTCAAGTGAAGGTCAAAGAAATCCATCTGGAACTATGTTTAGGCAAATTGTAGAAATGTCTTTCCACAAGGCACAGCAGAAGGGGAAGTTTTTAATGTCTATTTTTCTCAGAATCATAGATTTAGGTCTCTATTTTGTTACATTTCACTACTATGGCTCTAATGACTATTAAATATTGAAATATTCCCATGTTAAGTTGCTAAAAAGCCACTGTTCCAAGCCCCTGAAGTGGCCTCCTTCTATTCCTTTCCTTGGGAAGTCCTCAGTGGGTACCAGTGGGGTCACTGGTGCCTGCCAGCTTGTCCCCTATAGATCACAGTGGTGGGGCCTCTTCCCTGTGTGTCTCCCTAGTTCTCAGCCAGAGTGCATCTGAACCCAGGGTAGGGAGGTAGCACTGGAATGTCAATTGGTAAATGCTGGGAGTCTTCTGGCCCATCCACTGGTGTCTTTCATGTGGCTGCCTTTGGGAGCTTCAGCCTCCAGGGTATTATTCAATATTTTTACCATCATCTCTTCTTGTGTTACTCATGGCAAATAGCTTCTATGAGCATGTTCTGATCAGTTCAAACAATCTGGAGTGAAAACTTACACTACCCAACTTTCATTTACCAGAGTAAATCCTGGGTCCCTATCAGGACCAGAAAGAAAGACTCTAGGTAAGAAGGATAAGCATACTCAAAAGTAATTAGCTACACTAAAGGAAGCAGCAATTGCAAACATGAAGATTTTATGTGATAAGGAGGCACTCAAATAATTCTGCCATAAGGCAACAGTGAAGTCTCTAGAAGTGAATGTGGGAGTGGGAGTTGGAGATGAGGGAGGATCAGAAGCTTTCCTGCTTAACAGGATCCAGTTTATTCCATTAAATGTAAATAGCCTCAAACCTTACTGCTAATTAACACTCCACAGGCTGCCTGGGAATCTGTCCAAACTGCAAAGCTAAGATGTCAAAGCCCTACTTAATGTCCCTCAGTGCATCCTCCATACCCTTTAGGACACTAGTGAAACTCCTAAGTAGAACATCATCCAGGCCCCTCATGATCAGATTCTAGCTCTCCTTACAGCTTCATTTCCTGCCTCCTCTGCACTGCCCGTTCCTCCACCACCACCTCTCCCTCCCTGTACCACACACACACACACAGTCACTCTCCACCACATGACACCATAGAACAGAGGTAGTGTCTTACCACATGTAGTATTTGAAGTGTCCCCACAGTGCCACAAGTTCTCACATCTCTGTATGCTCTTGTCTTTCCCCCAACAATAACACCCCTTCATCTCTAGGCTAACCTGTTCTGAGAAGACTTCCTCAGTAACACCCTCCCCACCTCCCAGCTCCTCCTCCAGCCACAGCCAGACAACCCTCCTGGGCACCCACAGCAGCCCATGCTCACTGCTATCCTTACTCCTTAGCTGCCTATTCTGTCCAGAAGCTCTGGGCAAAGCTGCCAAGGCTCATATTGTGCATACAGGGACATCAATACCCTGTTCCCTGTTCATGTCTGACTGGCACCGACTGGTTGCTCATCTAGAGACAACTACTTTCACAAGAGTTCCAGTGCCAACAGCCCAAATGCCAAATCTGGAGGGTGGCCTATTTGTTGAATAAGCTCATTTGATTCTCAGTGTTTAATGAAAATTAAATATTACCAAGAACTAACAATCAAGGGATTTCACCTAAACTTCTAGATTTCGAGTTTTTCTCGAAATAAATATGAAAATCTAGCAACTTGGGTTTGCACTTCTACAAAGCCAAACTCAGCCAGAGCAAAGTCCCCAGAGCACATTGTCTTACCAACCGTGGTTCTCAGCCCTCCCTTTTCCCCATCCAGTACCGAGGCCAGGTCTCCACCACCATTTGTCATTAGATTTACATTATTGATTTTCTTAATAAAGACAAAAACAATAAACTATTTGAGCTCATATTCTATCAGAAGTGGGAAAACAAGAGAGACTGAGAGGATAGGTTTCAGGAAACATGGGAGAAGGGGTATAGGTTTTGAGATGTGAAAAACAGTTCTAGATGGAGGTCTATGTCTAAAGAGTTCTTAAGTTGCCATAACCCAGTTTACTTCACTCACTTAAGGTGCCTGCTTAGTCCCTATAGACATTTGAGTTGTGACTCTTGGTAGGTGTGCTGGAAATGAGGTGATAGCAAACCAATACAATCAGGTTCTCTCATTTAGAAAGTATAAATATAGGTGTTCCTAAGGAAAGCAAATCGCTAGAGCCAAGAGTATCTCTTGAACAATGTCAATCTTGCAGAAATCAAAACCAGATCAGGTATATGGCTTAATAGGAGACAAGAGATTCCTCATGAACTCTTGTGTTCTGGCAATAAGCCTCCCACAATTTGGGTGTGACTCATCCCCAAGAAGTCCAGTGCACACTTGCACACCATGTTGTAATTTTTGACCTACTTGCCCTCCACCCATCCCTAGAGGTTGAGAGTTCCTTTACTCCACAAAAATCTATTGACAGTCCCTTATGTGAAGTACTATGATAGGCACTGAGGATACACCTTGGTGAACAACACAGACAAAATTCCTGCTCTCACAGATCTCATAGCCTAGCAGGGAAGGCAGAAAACCAACAAGTACACCATAAGGTTTAATAAAGAAAATAAAACATAGAAATGATACAAAAAATGTCTTGCGGGTCTGGAAAAGGGAAGAGTCAGGGAAGAACTCCATGAGGAAGTAATATTTAAGAAGTGATATTTGGTGGGGCACCTGGGTGGCGCAGTTGGTTAAGCGTCTGACTTCAGCCAGGTCACGATCTCGCGGTCTGTGAGTTCGAGCCCCGCGGCGGGCTCTGGGCTGATGGCTCAGAGCCTGGAGCCTGTTTCCGATTCTGTGTCTCCCTCTCTCTCTGCCCCTCCCCCGTTCATGCTCTGTCTCTCTCTGTCCCAAAAAAAATAAATAAACGTTGAAAAAAAAAAAAAGTTAAAAAAAAAAAAAGAAGTGATATTTGGGAAAAGAATATTCTAGGGAGAATTAACTGCAAATATAAAAGTCCTAAAGGGAGAACAAACTTGGAGCATTCAAAAAACCAAAAAAAAAAAAAAAAAAAAAAAAAAAAGGGGGGGGGCAGTGTTAAGGGAATGCAGTGACTGTGTGGTAGGAAATGAGTTTGGAAATTAGGTAGGAACCAGATCATGGAGGGTCTTGAAGGCCATGGTAAAAAGTTTGAAGTTTAATCTAACACTGGGAAGGGAGAAAGAGACAAGCAAGCAGCCCTGTACCATCAGGAGCTGGCCTGGCACTCAGTCTATGGTGTTGTTCCCACTGAAGATCAACAATTTCTCAAAAAATTAACATCAGATGATCTATGGCCATGATGGATAAAAAACCAAACAAAACTACTCTGTAATCATGACTAAACACAGAAAAAATATGAACATTGTATAAACCAGAAAATGACCAAACATGTCCCTATCATGGCTAATATGAGTGGCTAATGCTTTTTTTTCTTTTAATCAATTTCAGCTTTAGCCTTATTCTAATCTTCATCCTTCTAGGTGAGATTTATTAATACATCTAATAATAGAATTAACCCTGCTTCCTTCAACACTACCCAAAATCACCAACACAAGCCCAAATCCTATAATAGAGTCCCTTGTAACACCTATGGCTCCCTACAGCATACAGTTACAAGTACTTTAGGTGTGTTGCTGGTGGTATTTTGATAGACAGCATTGCCAAATGTCACTGGAGGATTTTAAGTAGGAGGTGATATAACTTTTTAAAAATCATTTTCATTGTGAAAAATAACAACAAGCCCTCTAGGTAAAGAATAGAAGAACAAGATGAGTGTGAGGCTGTTTAAGCAGTCAGGGAAAAATGATGGTAGGTTGGACCAAAGTGGTGCAACAAAACAGCCAAATTCAAGATATATTTCAGAGGTGCTGTCAGTAGAACTTGCCTGTGGAGTGGATGGATATATATAGTAGGAAACCAAAATCAGAGATCCAAAATAAAATTAGCTCAAATAAGATAAAAGCCTATCTCTTTTTCATATAAAGTCCTGGTTATGGCATTGCAGCTCTGTGAAATCATCAGGGGTACAGTCTCCTTCTTTCTTGCTCTTCCACTATCCTTAAGGTTTACAAACACTAAGTGCAGGATCCAAGATGGCTCATTACTACATTCCCATTCCAGCCAACAGGAAGGGAGACAGGGATGGAAGAGGGCATGGCTGAGAAGTATCACTCATCACTTTTGCTCATATTCCTCTGGCCAGGATTTGGCCCTGTGGCCACACCTACTTCAAAGAAGTTTGGGAAATATACACTTTACCTGGGTGGCCATATGTTCAACCAAATGGTCTGTTTCTATGAGAGAAAACAGTTATTGAAGAAAGACGAATCCTGGTTGGATTTAGTTAAGGAGGGAATATAACATAAAAGGATAGAAGCAGTGAATATAATCAACTCTTTTGAAGAGTTTTATTAGAATGGAGAACAGATAAATGGGGTAGCAGCTGGCTGGAGACCATAAAATCAAGAAGTTTAGAGAGGTGTGGTGACAGTGAATATGAATCTTTCAAATCTCCTGTGAAGAACATAATTGCCTATAGTCCAAGGTGCTGTTATGAAATCCTTTCCTCCTCATTCATACCAAGACTATATGTCCCATGGCCTACTCAAGGCAGTAACTAGGGGTGGCAGAGAGATAAAGGTATGTATGTTCCTGCATGACACAGGACTTCTCTGACCAGCAACTTTGGCCTGAGGACTCAACCTTGGCATTGCTAAAACTTTCTTAGAATTGCAATGCAACCTAAGACCTTCATCTGTCCCTCCTTCCCTCCCTCCCTCCCTCCCTCCCTTCCTTCCTTCCTTCCTTCCTTCCTTCCTTCCTTCCTTTCCTCCCTCCCTCCTTTCCCTCTCCTTCACAGAGCTCAAATCTGCATCATGATCTGATCGGCTCTCCCAATCTTCTTACCATTTTCCCTCACTAGTGTCTGAGAGAAATGTCTCAATACATTGTTTACACATCTATTTCTGTCTTAGAATCTGCTTCTTGGAAGACCTGAACTGATGCAAGACTTGATTTCAGAGCATGTTTGTAGCCTGATAAGAATGATCCAGGCATGAGGGGAAAAAGGGAACATGGTTAAGAGAGAGGGAATCATTACAGGTGACTAGTCCTTGAGTATATGAGATGGGATGGGATGCATGTCTTTAGATGGGGGTATCCAGAGTCACTCATTCTAAAAGGAAGGAAGGCAGAAGACATGGTGAAGATCCAGACTTATAAGTAAAGGTGATAGAAGGAAACAACAGTTGTTCTTTTCAGAGAGGTAGTTGTTTCAGCGTACAATAAGAGGTGGGTGAAACTGGATTCTAGAGCCAGCCTAACTAGGTTCAAAGGAAAACTCATTCCAGTACCAGCTGTGTTACTTAGTCCCTCAGTTTCCTCATCTTTAAAATAGAGATGTTTTGCAGCATCAACTTCAGAGAGTTGAGAGGACTAAAATGAGTTAATACTTGCAAGCATGTAGAACATTCATATTTAGCATATAAACATGCAACAAATGTTAACTATTTTCTCAGTAAAGTATGAAGTCATCAGCTGAAATTAAGGAAGGAAAGAAGGTACAGAAAGAGAAGTGAAAGTCATCTTGGAGAATCAGAAAATGAGTGCCCGCTGGTCAAAAGGTTGAAGTGAGAGAGTCAAGATGATTGGATTTCTTCTGCCACATTCATCTATTTAGGCACAGATAAACTTGTGATTCTCTACTCTGGCTGCTATTAGAATCACCTGGAGAGCTTTTAAAACTTACTAATGTCTCAGGTCCTCCTCTATCCCCCAGATTCTGATTAAACTGGTCTGAGATGAGAGTTCAATAGACTTTCAAAAATTCTAACGTGTCACCAGAGCAGAGAAGCACTGGAGTAAGGGGAAGAGCTCACTCAGTTATACTAAGTTGGGTTTAACTGAAGTTTGGAGGTCTTTCCAGGGGAATTCAGAGGAGAGATCAAGGAGGGGTTAATTATGGATAATAGAAAATAAGTTAGCTAAGGAAAAAAATGAAGACTTTCATGATGGACAGTAGAATAATGGTAGAGTGAAGGGTTTGGTGTTTCCACTGGAGTAGAATTGTTGACATGGGAAGGACTTTGAGAGCAGAAATATCTCACGATCATATATATCTTTATCCCAAGTGCCAAATACATAGTAAGCCCTCAGATGTTTTATATAAACAACACAAAAATTTAACACAACACAATTTAAGTAATTGAAGTATACCATGAGAATTATTCTTTTATTTTTTAAGTTCATTTATTTTTGAGAGAGAGTGAGAGAGAGAGAGCCAGCAAGCATGAGCAAGGGAGGGAGACAGAGAGTCCCTCTGATAGGGCAGAGCCCAACGCAGGGCTCAATCTCGTGAACCGTGAGATAGTGACATGAGCTGAAATCGAGAGTCGGACGCTTAACCAACTGAGCCACCCAGGTACACCCCAAGAATTATTCTTGTTCTGGTGACTTTTTCAAAGTCCAGCCTAAGAAGTTATTATTTGAATCTAGTTGACCTAAAGTGGTTTTATTCTAAAAGGAGCTTAGTTACAGAGAACAGAATCTACTATGACTAATTTAAGCAGGAAGTCATGTATTATAGAGTATTAAGTGGGTCACAGAATTGATGAGGGGGCTGAGGCAACAGAGACAGGATTTCCAGAAATAACTAACTACCAAAGCTACACTATGGAACTGGACTTAGTAATTGTTACAACTGCCATGGTTGGTATCCTCCTTCTGTAGTAAATAAGCAAGACAAAGAGAAAAAAAAAAAAGCCATCAAATAAGTGTGGTGCCAAATAGACACCAATACAATCTTAAGCCTTTTTGCATGTTGCTACTTAGGTAAAATAGAAAAGTGTTAATAAATGCTGAAAATTATGTTTTACTGTATAAGGTGTCCACAAAGTCAAGAAACATGAAAGAACTCATTTTTAAAGTTATTGATTACTTTGTCAAATAATATGCTCAATATATTTTTCTTCATCATTTTGATACCTTTTCAGGTGAAAGACCTCTAAGTGTAAGACAAGGGTTCAACTGTTAATCCTAAAAAAATGTATAACAAACATGATTTTCCCTGTTATACTTTTTTTTTTCAGGTTAGCAATTAGACCTATTGCTTTATAGTATTTTGTATGAAAACTTATGGAACAATATTACTTAAAAATGTAAAGTAATATATAGTTTAAACACAAGTTTATCTTATGTTTCCCAACTTTGTGGACAGCTTGCACAGTTAAAACAGCTGAAGCCAACTTTCTTCTCTTCACTTCTAAGGCATAGCTCCAAAATGAAGTTTGTTTTCTTTCCTTTTCCCTCTCTGTCTTCCCTTTTTTTCTTTTTCCTTCTTTCCTTCCTCCCTTCCTCCCTCTTCCTTCCTCTCCCTTCCCTTCCCTTCCTCTTCCTTCCCTTCCCTTTTTTCTTTCCAGAAAGAAAGTTTTACAACCAGAATCTAGAGGAAAGATAAATAACAGATTATTCAGGGTAAACAATCCATTGTAACCAGATAGGAAAAACATTGTTTCAAAGGGCCATCCCTTCACAGGATACAGAAAAAAGTAATTGATATACAAGGCCAGTATCAATTTCACAAGTCCCAATGTTCCTAATAGGTCAAATTAAGTTAAAAACATTTCAGGTTTTCTCATCTATATCTTGTGTCTCACAAACTTCTTGTATATTTTATTTTAGCTGTACATTACTGTCTTAAAAATAACATGTAAATTTTAATATCCTATCTGGAAATAGAATAAAACATTTACAAAGATTTTTAAAAATTTATTTATTTTAGGTGGAGATGGGGATCGAAATTTATTTTTTCTTCATACATTATACAAATCGACCCAGAATTATTCTTCAAAAAGGCCATCCTTTTCCCATGTGTCAATTTTTTTTTGGTCACAAATTAGGGAAGCAATCTCACAAACCAAGTGATCATGACCTGAGCTGAAACCAAGAGTCAGATACCTAACCAACTGAGCCACCCAGACGCCCCTCCCCAGTCATCTTTTGTTGTAATGATTATTCTTTGGAGACTCAAGAAGGGTCCATGGGTACAAAAATTCCTAAATCTCAGCATGTTTAAACTGTTTTCCTAGAGCCTTGATGTCTGAAAAATAGCTTTAATACAAGTAAAATCCTTTCTCTCCTTAAGGTGTTTTGTTTTGTTTTGTTTTGTTTTAAAGGCTGAATCATTAATGCCTTTCTCTGAATGTTGTTTTAAAAAAGTCTGATGTCTGACTAATTCTCTTGCCTCTGTAAGTTATTTTTTTTTTTTTCCTGGAGTTTATGAGATTTTTCTTTCTTTCTTTAAAAAATCTAATAGTTTTGGGGCGCCTGGGTGGCTCAGTCGGTTAAGCATCCGACTTCCGCTCAGGTCATGATCTCACAGTTTGTGGGTTCAAGCCCTGTGTCAGGCTCTGTGCTGACAGCTCAGAGCTTGGAGCCTGCTTCAGATTCTGTGTCTCCTTCTCTCTGACCCTCCCCCATCCATGCTCTGTCTCTCTCTGTCTCAAAAATAAATAAACATTTAAAAATTTTTAAAAAAATCTAATAGTTTTGAGTGTTCTAGATCAGTTTTCCCTGTTTGGAGTGCTGTGTTATCATTTGCTTCTCCTTCATAGAGCTTTTGGGGCAGGAAGCAGGGGGTTCAACAGTTCATAATGTGGTCTTGTTTTCTGTTTCCTTCATATAATTGGTTTGCATGGTTTTACTCTGTTTTTGCCTATTTATGTCATGGAAATTCAGTGACTTTTGCAAGGGTCCTAGTCAGAGAGCGCCCCCTCCTGTCAGTGCAGAGAAGTATGGTCTTTAATTAACTTTGGGGGCTTTGGGAGAGTTCTGAGTCCTTTGATGTTATGGTTCTTTTATCTTATAAGATCCCACATTTTCCCTTTTACTTCTTTTCCTTTTGCTTCCCAACCTACAAAGAAATTCTCAGTAAGAAATTACTGGTTTCAATTTTTGAAATTAATAAAGTTGTTGTTTTGTGTGTTTTAGGTTTGCATAAAAATAGAGTAGAAAATACAGTTACCCTTCTAATTTAGCATGCATCTAGAAGCTGACTGTGTTCCTCTCCAGAGAACAGGTAAGTCTGTGGCTACCTTCCCTGCCCTCTCCCTCTAGCTCACCCTGTCACCAGTATCTCCCTGGAAGAAGCTTGTACACACGTCTATCTTTTGCAGTTGCCACACAAGAGCTGGGCCCCTGGAATGCCTGGCTCTGATAGCCAAAGAAGCTTGTATTCATGAGTCCCACAGGATTGCAGCAAACAAACAGTGTCAACAGGCACAGGAGTACTCACCTGTGGCTATACACTTGGTTCCAGTGCAGAGGGAGCAGGCAAAAAAGCCCATCTTCTAGTTTCTCCATGGAAGGGACCTAACTACATGTTTCCTCAGCTGCAGCCTGAGGGTCTAGGTGCTGGTGGCAATCCTCTCCTTTGGGACACTGACAGGTCTTGGCAAACCCTCAATTACTAGGAGCCGTAAGAAAAAAGAAGGTAGCTTGGACAATTACAAAGGATTGAGAGACAACCAAGAGCCCAAGCTGCCTTAATCAGTAAGGTTAATCTCTTATGTGAGACCACAAAGTCAAGACTAGAAATGGTGGCTATTTTATCTAATGCACAGAAACCAACACAGAGTTGAGAAATATGTTCTGAACAAACAAACATAGCTTAATGAAACAGATAAGTGACTTGTCTGATAAAGAATTCAAAACAACAGTCATAAAGATGCTCACCAAAGTCAGGAGAACAATGCATGCATAAGTGAAAATTTCAACGGAAGATAGAAAATATAAGAAAATACCAAATAGAAGTCACAGAATTGAAGAATACAACAACTGAAATTAAAAATTCAATAGAGAGGTTCAACAGTAGACTAGATCAAGTGAAAGAAATGATCACCAAACTCAAAGACAGGGCTGTGAAATTCATCCAATTAGAGGAGCAAAAAGAAAAAAAAAAAAAAAAGAATGAAAAAGAGTGAGGATAGATTAAGGAACTTATGGGACACCATTAAATAGACCAATATTCACTTTATAGACGTCCCAGAAAGAGAAGATTGAGAGAAAGGGGCAGAAAGCTTATTCAAAGAAATAATGCATGAAAACTTCTTCAATAAGGGGAAAGAAACAGACATTCAGATCCAGGAAGTACAGAGAATTCCAAAATTATAAATGCATGGAGGCCCACACCAACACACAACATAATTAAATTGCATAAAGTTAAAGACAAGGAGAGAATCTTAAAAACTGCCAGAGAAAAATAACTTGTTACATACAAAAGAAACCTCTGAAGACTATCCCCAGATTTTTCAGCAGACTTTGCAAATCACAATGGGGTAGCATGATATATTGAAAGGGCTGAAAAAAAGAAAAAAAATGACAATTAAGGATACACTCCACTACCTGGCTAAGTTGTCCTTCAGAATTGAAGAAGGGCACCTGGGTGGCTCAGTCGGTTGAGCATCCAACTTTGGCTCAGGTCATGATCTCACAGCTTGTGAGTTTGAGCCCCTCAACAGGCTCTGCTGTCAGCATGGAGCCCACTTTGGGTCATCTGTCTCCTTCTCTCTCTCCCATCCCGTACTCGGTTTCTATCTCTCTCTCAAAAATAATTAAAAATAAAAATAGCAAATCCAGAATTGAAGAAAGATAAAGAAGTTTCAATACAAGAAAAAGCTAAAGGAGTTCATCACCACTAGACTAACCTTACAAGAAGTGTTAAAGAGAGTTCTTCAAGCTCAACCCAAAGGATGCTAATTAGTAATAGGAAAATATATGTAGGTATAAATATCACTGGTAAAGGTAAATACATAACTTAATTCAGAATATTCTAATGTTGTAATGGTGATGGGTAAATCACTTGTAACTCTACTATCAAGGTTAAAAGACAAAGTTATATATTTAAAAACACCATAAAACTACAATAATTTGTTAATGGATATACATGTTAAAAATGTAAGTTGTGACTTCAAATACATAAAATGCAGAGAGGGAGAGAATAAAAATGTAGAGCATTAGTATGCATTAAAAGTTAAGTTGTTATCAGCTTAAAATAGACTGTTATGTTACATGTAAGCCTTATGGTAATAACAAAACAAAAGTCTATAGTAACACAGAGAAGATAAAGAGAAAGGAATCTAAGCATATCACTACAGAAAATCATCAAATCATAAAGAAAGAAATCAGGAGAGGAACAAAAGACCAAAGGAATTAATCACAGCCAGAAAACAAAATGGCAAGAATAAGTCTAAACCTATCAATACTTATTCTAAATGTAAATGGACTAACTTATCCAATCAAAAGACATGAATTAAAAAAAAAAAAAAAAAGCAACACCCTTATATGCCGCCACAAGAGACTCACTTCATCTTTAAGACCACACATAGTGTGAAGGGATGTAAAAAAAAAAAAGTCCAAGCAAATGGAAACCAAAAGAAAGCAGAGATAGCTATACTTATATCTGACAAAATAGACTTCTAGCCAAAGACTGAAGAAAGAGACAATGAAGGTCATTATATAATGTCAGTCCAACAAGAGGATAAAACATTTGTAAATATTACACACTCAACATAAGAGAACCTAGATACTGAAAGCAAATATTAACAGACTTAAAGGGAGAAATAGACAGAAATACAAAAAGAGTAAAAGGTTTCATTATCCCACTTCAACAATGGTTAGATCATCCAGACAGAAAATACATATAAGACCAGAGAGATTTAACAGACATTTAAAGAATATTCTATAAAACAGTAGAAGAGTACACATCCTTCTGAAGTACACATGGAATATTCTCCAGAAAGATTATATGTTTTATCACAAAACAAGTCAGAATAGTTTCCAACCAGAATGATATGGGATAAAAAAATCAGTTTACAAAAAGAAAACTAGAAAATTCATAAATATATGGAGATTAAACTATGTGTTACTGAAAAACCAAAGGGTCCAGGAAAAAAATCAAGAGAGACATAAAAAAAAAATCTGGAAACAAATGAAAATGTAAATACAACATACAAAACTTATGGGATTCAGCAAAATTAGTTCTAAGAGGGAATTTCATAGCAATAAATGCCTACATTAAGAAAAAAGAAAGATCATAGATAACAACCTAAATTTACACCTCAAGGAGCTAGAGAAAGAAGAACAAACTAAACCTAAAGTTAGTAGAAGGTTGAAATGTAGAAATGACAAAGATCATAGTAGAAATGAATGATATAGAAACTAAAAAAAAATCAATAAAACTAAAAGCTGTTTTTTTAAAAGATAGAGTCGATAAACCTTTAGCTACTCTTACCAAGAAAAAAAGAAAAAGAGGATTTAAGTAAATAAAACTAGAAATGAAAAGGAAGACATTATACTTAACACCAGAGAAATATAAATTATCATAAGAAAATACTATGAAAAATATATACCAACAAATTGGAAAACCTAGATGCAATGAACAAATTTCTGAAACATACAACCTACCAAGACTGATCATAAAAAACCATAAGATCTGAACAGACCAATTACTAGGAAGGAGATAGAATCAGCAATCAAAACGCTCCCAACAGAGAGAAGTCTAAGACTAGATGGTTTCACTGCTGAATTCTACCAAAAATTTAAAAAAGAATTAATAGCAATGCCTCTCAAACTCTTGCAACATATAGGAGAGGAGGAAATACATCTAGACTCCTTATACAAAGCCAGCATTACCTTGATACCAGAATCAGACCAGGTCACTATAAGAAAAGAAATTATAGGTAAATATCCTGGATAAACATAAATGCACAAATCCTCAATAAAATACTAGGAAACTAAATTTAGCAGTGCATTAGAAGGATCATTATACCAGGTTTCTAGTGGGACTTATTGCAGAGATGAAAGGATGACTTGAAATCTGCAAAACAGTCAATGTGATACACCACACTAACAAAAAGGATAAAAATCATATGATTATCTCAACGATGCAGAAAATGCACTTGACAAAATTCAACATCCATTCATGATAAAAACTCTCAACAGATGTACAGAACATATCTTAACATAATAAAGACCATATATGACAAGCCCACAGCTGACATCATACTGAACAGTGAAAGGCTGAAAGCTTTTCCTATAAGATCAGGAATAAGACAAAGATGCCCACTCTCACTACTTTTACTCAACATAGTACTGGAAGTCCTAGCCAGAGCAATTAGGCAAGAGAATAAAAATAAAAGGTATCCAAATTGGAAAGAAAGAAATAAAATTGTCTCTATATGCAGACATGATATATAGAAAAAGTTAAGTACTCACTCCACTAAAATTTTGTTAAAACTAATCAACAAATTCAGCAAAGTTGCAGGATACAAAATCAACATGCAAAAATCTGTTGATTTTAATGATTTAATGAACTACCAGAAAAATAAATTAAGAAAACACCTCCATTTATAATAGCATCAAAAAGAATAAAATGTGTAGGAATAAATTTAACCAAGGAGTGAAACAACTGCACATGAAAACTGTAAGACACTGATGAAAGAAATTGAGGAAGACACAAATAAATAGAAATTCCACACTCATGGAGTGGAGGAATTGATACTGTTAAAATGTCCACACTACCCAAAGCAAGGTACAGATTCAACACAATCCCTATCAACATTCCAATGGCATTTTTCATAGAAATAAAACAAACAAAATTTGTAAGGAAGCACAACAGAACCCAAATACCAAAACAATCATAAGAAAGAAGAACAAAACGTGAGGCATCATGCTCCCTGATTGCAAACTGCACTAAAGAAACCAGTAAGGTACTGACATAAAAACAGACACACAGATCAATAGAAGAAAGTAGAGAAGCCAGAAGTAAACCCACACATACATGGTCAATTAATTTAGAGAAAAAGGGCCAATATACAATGGGGAAAGGACTGTCTCCTCATAATGATACTGGGAAAACTGGAAAGCTACATGCAAAAGAATGAAACTGGACCTCTATCTTACACCACACACAAAAAAATCAACTCAAAATGGAATAAAGGCTTAAACCTAAGATATGAAATCATAAAACTCCTGGAAGAAAGTATAGGGGGTAAGCTACCTCACACCAGTCCTGGCAATGAATTTTTTATATATAACACCAAAAGCAAAAGGCAACAAATGAAAAAAATCAACAAGTGGGACATCAAACTAAAAATCTTCTGCACAGAAGAAACCAGCAACAAAATAAAAAGGCAACTAGTGGAATGGGAGAAATTATTGCAAAATATGTATCTGTTAAGGGGTTACTATCCAAAATATATAAAGAACCCAAAAATTCAATACAAAAAAATTAAAAATGGGTAGAGGATCTGAATAGATATTTTTCCAAAGAAAACATACAAATGGTCATCAGCTACATGAAAAAATATTCAACATCACTAATCATCAGGGAAATGCAAATCAAAACCACAATGAAATACCACCTCACACCTGTTAGAGTGGCCATAATCAAAAAGACAAGAAGTAACAAGTGTTGGCA
Organism: Leopardus geoffroyi; assembly: GCF_018350155.1. NCBI lineage: Eukaryota > Metazoa > Chordata > Mammalia > Carnivora > Felidae > Leopardus > Leopardus geoffroyi. The sequence continues at coordinate 179,390,696 of NC_059326.1, forward strand.
AGGATGTGGAGAAAAGGCAACCCCTGTGTATTGTTGGCAGAAATGTAAATTGGTACAGCTACTATGGAAAACAATATTAAAATTCCTCAAAAAATTAAAAATACAACTACCATCTGATCCAGCAATTCTATTGCTGGGTATATATTCAAAGAAAATGAAAAGAGTATAACAGATATATCTGCACTCATATGTTCATTGCAGCATTACTCATAATAGTTAAGATATGAAAACAACTTAAATGCTCCTCAATGAATAAAACGATAAAGATGTAACATGTGTGTATATGTATATGTGTATGTATATGTACATACGTAGACTGTAGAATCTATGTAGAATTATATGTAGAATCTAAAAAAAAAAAAAAAAGGCAAACCCATAGAAACAGAGAGTAGAAAAATGGTAGCCAGGGGCCTAGGGGTGGGGAGTTATGGGGATTAGGGAGAGGTTGCTAAAAAACACAAACTTTCATTTGTAAGGTGAACAAGGTCTGAGGGTCTAATATATAACATGATGACTGTAATTGATAACACTGTTATCAAATTATTGAAATTTTCTAAGAGAACAGAACTTAACTGTTCATGTATGTATGTATATACGTATGTGATGTGATAGATGGGTTAATTATCTAGACAGGAGGAATCCTTTCATAATGTATACACACATCAGCTCATCACAATGTACACTTTAAATATCATACAACTTTGTCAATTATACCTCAGTAAAGCTGAAAAAGACTGACTTCTTTCTGTTAGCAATATGCATTTAAGTGTCTTCCATATATTTTTGTGACAATAGCTTATTTCCTTTTATCGGCCAATAATATTCCATTGTTTAGATGTACCCAGTTTGTTTTATCCATTCACCTATTGAAGGAAATTTTGGTTGCTTCCAAGTTCAGGTATATGAATAAAGTTACTATAAATATTTATGAGTCAGATTTAAGTGGATATAGGTTCTCAATTCATTTGACTAAGTAACAAGGAGTGCAATCGCTGGATTCCATGGTAAGAGGATACCTAGATCTGAAAGAAACTGCCAAAAAGTCTTCCAAAGTAACTGTACAATTTTGCATTTCTATGAGCAAAAAATGAGAGTTCCTGTTGCTCCATATCCTTACCAGTATTTGCTCTTTTCATTGTTCTGGATTTTAGCTACTCAAATAGGAGTATCATAGTACCTCATTGTTTTAATTTCTAATCTTGTAATGACATATGATGTTAAGCATCTTTGCATATACTTATTCATTATCTATATATTTTATTTGATGAGATATCCATTCAAATATTGGGAACATTTTTTAAAAGATATTTTTAAGTAATTTCTATACCCAATATGGGGCTCGAATCCACAACCCTGAGATCAAGGCTCTCATGTGCTACCTACTGAGTCAACCAGGAGTCCCTCTTGTGTTTGTTTTCTTACTGTTGAGTTTTAAGAGCTCTTTATATATTTGGGTACAAAACCTTTAACAGATATGTTGTTTGCAAATATTTTTTCCCATGCTGCCTTTTCATTCTCTTAAAAGTGAGTCTTGCAGAGCATAAGTGTTTAATCTTAATGAAGGGCATTTTTTTTTTTCATGGATCATGAATCATGCTTTTGGTGTTGCATCTAAAATGTCATCACCAAACTCAAGACCACCTAGAATTTCTCCTGTTACCTTCTAGAAGTTTTTATAGCTTTGCACTTTACATTTAGATCTATGATCCATTGTTATGGGGTTATTTTCTTGAAATATGTAAGGTCTATGTTTAGGTTTATTATTATTGTTGTTCATATGGATGTCCACAGAAGTCCCACTATCATTTGTTGAAAAGACAATTCTTTCTCCATTGAATTGTCTTTGTTTCTTTGCCAAAGATCAGTTGACTTTATTTGTTTATTTCTGGGCTTTCTTTTCTGTTCCATTGATAAGTTTTGTCTACTCTTTCCTGAGTAGCACATTGTTTTGATTATTATGCCTATATATTAGGTCCTGAAGTTCAGTAGTATCAGCCATCCAACTTTGTTCTTCTTTTTCTTCAATACTGTGCTATTCTTGGTCTTCTGCATTTTCACATAAACCTTATAATCAGTTTATCAATATTCATAAGATAACTTGCTGGGGTCTTGATTTAGGTTACATTAAATCTATGTATCAAGTTGGAAAGAACCAACATCTTAATAATACTGAATTTTCCTACCAAAAAATATGAAATATCTATTTATTTATATCTTCTATGATTTCTTTCATCCAACTTTTATAGTTTTCCTCATATATATCTTATACATATTTTGTAAATGACCATGCATTTCATTTTGGGGAGTGATAATGTAAATGGAATTATATTTTAAATTTTAAATTCCAATTCCTTATTGCTGGTATGTAAGAAAGCAACTGACTTGCATACATTAACTTTTATCCCACAATCTTGTTGTGATCATTTATTAGTTCCAACAGGGTTTTTGTTGTTGTTGATTATTTGGGATTTTCTAAATATGCAATAATGTCATCTGTGAACAAAAAGTTTTATTTCTTCCTTCCAAAGCTGTACACCTTTCATTCCCTTTTGTCTTATGGCATTAGCTAGAACTTCTAGTACATGTAGAATAGGATGGTGTGAGGGGACATTTTCTATTATTCTTCATTTTTGGGGGAAATCATCTAGTTTCTCACCATTAAGCGTGATGTTAGCTATAGCATTTTTGCAGATCTTCTTTATCAAGTTTCACTCTGTTGTTAGTTTGCTGAGAGTTTTTATCATGAATAGGTTTTGGATTTGTCAAATAGTTTTTCTGCATCTATTGATATGATCATAAGATTTTTCTTCTTTAGTCTATTGATGTGACAGGTTAGTTGATTTGTAAATGTTGAACCATCCTCACATAGCTGGAATAAATACCATTGGGCATGGCATATAATTATGCGATATAATTATGTACATTACTAGATTCAATTTGCTCATACTTTTTTGAGAATGTTTGCATTTATGTTCATAAGAAATATTGGTCTGTTCATTTTTTATAATGTCTTTGTCTGGTTTTGGTATTGGTGGTAATTGGTGGTATTGGTATTGGCTTCATAGAATCAGGAGGTAATCAATCCCTCTGCTTCTTTTGTGGAAGAGATTGAAGAGAGTTAGTATAATGTTTTCCTTAAATATTTGGTATTCACCAAATGAGTATACTGAGTATACTTCTTTCTGTTTTTCAATATTATTTACTACTGATTCATTTTCTTTAATAGATTTAGGCCTATTTGAATTATGCATTTCTCCTCATGTGGGTTTTGGTAAATCATGTCTTTCAGGGAACTGATCCATTTCACCTAATTATCAATTTGTGGGCATAGAGTTGTTATAATATCCCTTTACTATCTTTTTAATGTCCATGGGATTGGTAGTGATGACTACTCTTTCATTTCTAATTTTTTTTTCTTAGTCTGGCTATAGGTTTATCAATTTTATGTATCTTTCCAAAGAACTACCTTTTGCTTTCACTAATTTTCTGTATTAGTGTCCTGTTTTAAATTTTATTGACTTTAGCTTTTATTATTTTTCTTCTGCTTACTTTGCATTTAATTTTTTTTCTAGTTTCCTAAGGTTGAAGCTTAGATTATTTAGATCTTCCTTCTGTTCTAACATACACATTCTCTGTGACATATTTCCCTCCTTTACCACTGTTTTTGCTATATCCAATAATTTTGATAAATTGTTTTCATTTTCACTTAATTTTTTTTAACATTTTTATTCATTTTTGAGAGATAGAGTACGAACAGGGAGGAGCAGAGAGAGGGAGACGCAGGATCCGAAGCAGGCTCCAGACTCTGACCTGTCAGCACAGAGCCCGACATGGTCTTGAACCCACTGACTGAGAGATCATGACCTGAGCTGAAGCTGGATGCTTAACTGACTGAGCCACCCAGGTGTCCCTCATTTTCACTGAACTCAAAAAATTTTTAAGTTTTTCTTGAGACCTCTTCTTTGACCTACTTGTTATTTAGAAGTGTGTTGAATAATCTCCAAATATTTGGGAATTTCTTCAGCTATCTTTCTGTTATGGATTTTTAGTTAAATTCCATTGTAGTCTGAAGGTATACTTTGTAGGATTTCTATTTGTTTATATATGTGAAAACATGTTTTATAGCCTAAAATGTGATCTATCTTGGTGACTGTTCCATGTAAGCTTTAAAAGAATGTATTCTGCTGTTGTTCTATAAATGTCAACTAGATTCAGTTCATTAAAGGTGCTGTTCAGTTCAAGATGTAATAATGGATTTCTGTTTCTCCTTGCAATTCTATCAGTTTTTGCTTCATATATTTGACACTTATTAGATGCACATACATTAAGGATTGTCATATCTTCTTGGAAAACTGACCTATTCAGCATTATGTAAAAACTGTCTATTCCTGATAATTGTTCTTAACGTCTGCTTTGTCTGAAATTAATATAGCTATTCTAGCTTTCTTTTGATTAGTGTCAATATATCTTTCTCCATCCCTTTAGTTTTAATCTGTCTTTAAAGTGGGTTTATTCTAAATAATATACAATTGGTCTTGTTTTATTTTTATGTACTCTGACAGGCTGTCTTTTAATTGGTGTATTTAGACCATTAACATTTAAAATGATAGTTGAATATCCACCATATTTGTAAATGTCTTCTATTCATCACCCTTGTTCCACTTTTTTGTCTTTGTCTTCCACTTTTTCTACCTTTTATAGTTTTAATTAAGCATTTTATGATTCTATTTTATTTCCTCTTAGCTTATCAATTACAATTCTAAAAAACATTAGTGGTTGACCTAAAATTTACAATATACATGTGCAACTAATCTAACTCCATTTTCAAATAATAATATACCACTTCATAGGTAATGCAGACAGATACCTTATGAAAGAGCATTCTCAATTCCTTCCTCCCACTTCTTAGTTCATTGTTGTCACTCATTTTACTTGGCTATAAGCTCTAATCACCCAATTCATTGTTGCCTCACTGTTTTCTATTAGAGCAATTAAAAATAAGAAAAATAAAAAATTTGGGGGCGCCTGGGTGGCTCAGTTGGTTAAGCGTTTGACTGGCTCAGGTCATGATCTCGTGGTTCGTGAGTTTGAGCCTCACGTCGGGCTCTGTGCCGATGGCTTGGAGACTGGAGCCTGCTTTGAATTCTCTCACTCTCTCTCTACCCTCCCCCACTCATGCTCTCTCTCTCTCCTTCAAAAATAAAAATTAAAAAAATTTTTTAAAGAAAAAAGAAAAATAAAAAATTTTATTTTACCTTCATTTATCCCTTGTCTAATGCTCTTGTGTACATCCAAGTTTTTGACCCAGATCATTTTCCTTTTCTCTGAAATACTACTTTTGACATTTCTTCCAAAGCAGGTCTACTGGTAAGATACCCTCAATTTTCGTTTTTCTGAGAAAGTACTTCTCCTTCACTTTGGGGGAAAATTGCACGAAGTACAGAATTCTAGGTGGGTGAGGTTTTTTCTTTCAATACTCTCTTCTTGCTTTCAGGCTCCTGAAAAGAAGTCTGATGTGGTTTATATTTTTGTTTTTTTGTATAGGTAGTTTGGTTTTTATTCACATTTTTCCCCTCTGTTTTCATTCAAGATTTTTTTGTTTCTTGATCTTTTTTAAATTTTCTTTTGCAGTTCATTATACTTCTAGCTGTAGATATTCTTGTATTTATACTGGTTGGTGCTCTCTGAGCTTCCTCAATCTGTAGTTTGGTATCGGTCATTAATTCTGGAAAATTCTCAGCCATTATTCATATATTATTAAAATATTTTCTTCTGTTTCTTTACTTCTTTTTCTCATTCAAGTCATTTCCTTACAGGCATTTTACACCTTTTCTAACTGAACCTGAGTTCTTGGATATTTTGTTCTAGTTTTTAAAATTTTCTTTCTCATTATTTTTGCTTTTCAGTTTTAAAAGTTTCTATGGACATACCTTCATGTTCACTGATTCTTTCCTCATCTATGTCCAGTCTGACACTTTTAGACTTCAGTCTCCAGAACTATGAGACAGTCAATTTCTATTGTTTTAAGGCACTCAGCTAGTGGTAATTTATTATGATGGTCCTTGGCAACAAATACAGTAATACTACATTGATTTTCATCTTGATTCGTTCTTCATTCGTTCGTTCTCAATTGGTCATAGTGCATAATCCTTCTAAAATGTTTCTGAATTGGGTTTGCTAATATTTTGTTGTGAATTATAGCATAGTATTCATAGTATTCATAAGGTATATTGGTCTGTAGTTTTCTTATGATGTTTTTGGCATTAGAAAAATACTTCATAGAATGAGTGAAGAAATGCTATCTCCTATTTTTTGGAATAGTTTCAGAAGAATTAATGTTAACTCTTAGCATTTACTGTTGAAGCCATCTGATCTTAAGCTTTTTTGTTGAGACTTTGATTACTGATTCAATCTTTCACTTTTTTGTTATAGCTCTATTTAGATTTATTTCTTCTTCAATAAGTTTTGATAATTTGACTCTAGGAACTTGATCATTTCATCTAGGATGGCTTATTTGTTGGCACATGATTGTATTCTCTCATAATCATTTTTATTTCTGTAAGATTAGTAGTATTGCCTCCAATTTAATTTCTTACTTTAGTAATTTGAGTCTTCTCTCATTTTTTCTTGGTCAGTCTAGCTAAAAGTTGGTCAATTTTGCTGATCATTTCAAGAATGAGCCTTTCGTTTCATTGATTCTCTGTTGTTTTTCTGTTCTTGGTTTATCTTTACTCTAGCCTTAATTTCCTTCTTTCTATTACCTTTGAGCTTAGTTTTCTTTTTCAGCTCTTCAAAGTCCTGCTTTTTGATTTGACATCTTTTTTTTTTTTTTTTTTTTTTTTTTTTTTAATGTAGGCATTTACAGCTACAAATTTCCCTGTGAGTACTGACTTCCTTATACCCAATAAGTTTTGTTATGGTGTGTTTTGTTTTCATTCATCTTCAGGTATTTTTAAATTTCCCTAGTGATTTCTTTTTTGGTCTACTTGCTGCTTAAGAGTGTGTTGGTTTATTTCTACATATTTACAAATTTTTCAGTTTCCTTTATGTTACTGATTTCTAATTTCATTTCACTGTGATCAGAGAAAATACTGTGTGAGTTCAACTTTTCAAATTTATTCAGATATGATTTGTGGTCTAACATATAGTCTATGCTATAATGTCCCATGTGCACTTGAGAAGTATATGTATTCTGTTGTTGGAGTCTTCTATATTTCTGTGATGTCTAGTTGGTGTATAGAGTTTATTCAAGTCTTCTGTTTCCTTGTCTATATATATTAACTCTATTATTAAAAGTGAGTGTTAACATCTCCAACTATTATTGTATTATCTTTTTTTCTAGTTGTGTTTTTTTTAAATATGAAATTTATTGTCAAATTGGTTTCCACACAACACTCAGTGCTCATCCCAACAGGTGACCTCCTCAATGCCCATCACCCACTTTGCCCTCCCTCCCACCCCCCATCAACCCTCAGTTTATTCTCCGTTTATTATTGTATTATCTATTTCTCCCTTCAATTCTTTCAGTTTTTGCTTCATGTATTTCAGGGCTCTCTTGTTAGATGCATGTTTACTATTGTCCCATCTTCTTGATGGACTGATCCTTTTACCATTATATAATGTCCTACTCGGATATGTAAATTCATGTTTGTAGGGTGTTTGAGAGATTTGGCGATTGATCGAGAAAAAAGTGATATAACCATGAGGAGTTAACACACAGTAAGTTTTACTGGGTGGCACTAGGACAGGGTTTTCTGAGTGACAAAGTCCCTCACAACATGAGACTATCCAGAGGTCACAGGGAGGGGCCCACCATCAAGAAGGGGAGCACAAGGAAACTCCTGGCAGAGAAGGGGACTGAAGAGACAGCTTACATATGTAGGTGATACTGCTCAGCAACACGGTGGGAGTCTCCAAGTGAGAGAATTCTGGAAAGCCACAGTAGTTTCGGATCTGTTAACTGCAAGGCCCTCTCTTATTAGGCAACAACTAATGTGGTCAGTTTTGCAGAGTACACAAAAGAAGCAAGTTCAAAATGACTAAGAATCTGCTTGTTTAGGCTATTTTTTAAATAACTGTATGTGTTAACATTTGAGGTTGACACTGATGGGCTCATAGGTCTCTGCCTGTAGTAAAGAAATAAAGTAGGAGCCAATTCACAGAGACCATATTTGGCTCATTTATATATTACTGTCTTTTGTATTTTGGAAAATTTGTAGCCGTGATTTCTTCAAATATACTTTTTGCACCTTTCTCTCTTTCTAGGATTCCTATTACACATATGTTGCTATGCTTGATAGTGCCCTACAGATCTCTTACACCCTGTTCATTTCTCTTCATTCCTTTCCCCTTCCACTCTTCAGGCTGAATCACCTTAATTAGCCAATCTTCAAGTTCACTAGCTCTTCTACTTGTCCAAATCTGCCGTTGTACCTTTCCAGTGAGTTTCTCATTTATTATTGTACTCTTCAACTCCAGTGTTTCTTTCCAGTTCTTTTTATTATTTGTTGATAACCCCTATATGGCATTGTTCTCATGGTTTCTATTAGCAATTTAAGCATATTTGCAATTATTGATTTAAAGTTTCTATTTAATAAGTCCAATTTCTGGGCTTCCTTATGGATAGTTCATTATTTTTCTTCCCCTATATACAGGCCATACTTTTTTGTTTCTTGGCATGCCTTGAAATTTTTTACTGAAAACTGAACATTTCAAGTATTATAATGTGAAAACTCTGGAAATCATATTTTCTCCCCTCCTCAGAGTTTGTTGTCACTGCTTTAGTTGTTGCTGTAATTTTAAAATGACTTTTCTGCACGAATTTTGTAAAGTTTTGTGTTGTTTGTTGTATGTGGCCACTGAAGTCTCTATTGCATTAGTTTAGTGATCAGCAAGTGATTCATCAGAAATTTTCTGAAATGTCAAGACTCAGCTGTCTTTTCTTGAATAATTGCTCACCTGGTTGTTATAAGTCTTCGGGTCCAGAGTCCAATACAGTTAATTCTGATAATCCTTGTCAAATTTATTGGCTGTTTTTTGTGGGGAGATTGGCTTTCGGCATTTCCTATCCACAATTTTCTCTGGTATTAGTATTCCACTGTATTCTACTTTTATGTAAGAAAGAGGATGAAGATTATACCAACCTACGTATCTATACCTCCTATGTAAAGAAAAAAAGGAAAAACAAACTATAAAAGGTAAATGGTTCCTAGTGGGAAAAAGAGGAAACAGGAACAAAAGACAGATTTCTTTAAATACACGTTATTTTGTAGATTTTACTTTGGATCCATATATTTACATAATTATTAAAAAATTAAAATATTAGGGCACCTGGGCGGCTCAGTTAGTTCAGTGTCTAACTCTTGAATTTGGCTCAGCTCATGATCTCACAGTTCATGAGTTTGAATCCTGCAGCAGACTCCATGCTGACAGTACAAAGCCTGCTTGGGATCTCTCCCACCCTCTCTTTGTCCCTCCTCTGCTCATGCTCTCTCTCTCTCTCTCTCTCTCTCTCTCTCAAAATAAATACATAAAACAAAGTTTTTTTAGAAATTAAAATATTTAAAAAAAATTACCTAAACAAATTATTCCTAGAGTCATAAACTTGCCCACATCTAATTAACATTTATGTGAAGTTGAGACTTTAGATACTCTACAAGTGCTACAATATTAACTATTATGCTAAACTACATAGTATTAAGAGACATAACATAGGTAAAACACCTAGAAAATCAATAAAAAATTAGTTCCCTTTCACCAACACCTTACTTGGGGAGACAAAACATAATTCTTTTGCCATCTTTTTTCTCAGCTCATATACAGGGCTCATTTTGTCTAATTACTGAAAACTGAATAAACCAAGGTTAGGAGTATAAACATTTGACCACAAGGTTACTTTTTGAATAATGATGAGGAAAATAAATGTCTATTAGAATAGTTACGTTAGTCTTACATTTTCCTTACAAAAATAAAGATTTAATGAACAGATTTATTAGTTTTGATTACATAAAGAAACAAATATATCCCTTACCCCCAACATGGACACCCTACAGGTACTTCAATAAAACGATCCTCAAAACTAAAAAATCTCCTACTCCTATTTTCTGTTAACACCACCACTCATCCATTCATATCAGATGTATCCTTTACACCAGCGTTCCACATCCTATTTGGTCAAAACCTCTTGACCATTTTGCTTCTCTAAACAGTATCTTGAATCCAATGGCCAATCTTCATTCCCACTGTCACTGCCTCAGTTTGCATCTGTATTTCCTACTTGGAGTAACCAAATGGTCAAACTAGTCTTTCCTGCCTCAATATTATCTTTTGTAACATCTAATTTTCCATTATGCTTCTAGTGTTTTTATTAAAAATAAATTCAATAATGTATTTAATCTTATCAGTTTATTCAATAATTGCTTTTTTATATCAATTATTCAGTTGCTTCCTATCATCTACAATGGTTTTCAAAATACATTCTTAAAAGATTCAAGACTAAGGGGCGCCTGGGTGGCTCAGTCAGTTAAGCATCCAACTTTGACTTAGGTCATGATCTCATGGTTTGTGAGTTCAAGCCCCGTGTCAGGCTCTGTGCTGACAGGTCAGAACCTGGAGGTTGCTTCAGATTCTGTGTCTCCCTCTCTCTCTGTTCCTCCCCCACTCATGCTGTCTCTCTCTCTCAAAAATAAATAAACATTTAAAAAATAAAAAGATTCAAGACTCAACAGGAACACCTAAGGGTGATAAAGCAGAAGGTAGATGGATAAGGTTCTCTTCTCATTCCTATTCTTCAACCTTTAATCACAGTTGCTCAGTTTGTCTATAGGATTAGAAATGTTGTTTCATGCCTTTACTCTTTGAACAGCTATTTCTCCCACCTGTAGTGCTATTCTCTCCATGCCTCAGAAAACCTCTGAGACACTGTAAAAGATGACAAAGATATAGGAAGGCCACAGGCAGTTTCTTGTTTCCCTCTCTGTTATTATAGTACTTTGTATACTTTGCTATTAATAACTTCTACCACACTTTTCATCACTAACACCTGTGCTCTTGGATTAATAACTTCTCTGACCTTGTTTTCTTCATCTATAAAATGAGGATAGCAAGTACAAATATCTAACTCTCAGGGATGTTGGAAGGTTAAATGTGGTAATACATGAAAGGGCTTAGAAGAATGCCTGGACATTAGGTTTATTCAAATGTTAAATATGATTGTTATTACAAGTAATAACAGTACTACCACTACTCATCTATGTGGGTCTATTAAACTGAGCTTTAAAGGGTTATTTTTGCACCCCTAGCACACAGCTTCACATAACAACTCAATATTGGAAGGAATTAATGTATATTTTATAATATGCAATGAATATGGTCAATTATTTGTTATTATCCTCAGGTTAAAATTTTCATTCCGTGGTGCCTTCAGCTACTTCTTTTTGCAAGAGTTATTATTTAATGTGAAATCTCTAAATTGTTTAGAGTATGCTTTTTTCAGAAAATTAGAATTAAAAGTTTATTTAATATCTTAGAAGTGAGAGGCAAGTTCCTTCTATATAATATATTTCAATAAACTTAAGTAACTGACTGTGATGGTTAATGGTATGTATCAATTTGGCAAGGCTAAGGAGCCTAGATATGTGGTCAAACATTATTTTGGATGTTTCTTTGAGAGTGTTTTTGGATTAGATTAACATTTAAACCTGCAGACTTTGAGTAAAGTAGTTTGCATTCCTTAAAGTGAATCAGTCTATGTATGCAGTTAGTTCAAGTCCTGTTTAGAACAAAAGACTGAGCTCCCCAGAGCAAGAGAGAATTCTGCACCAAACAGCTTCTGGATTTGAACTGTAACACTGGCTCTTCCTTGGGTCTCCAGCCTGCTAGCCCATCATGATGATTTTGAACTTGCCAGGCTTCATAATCACATAAACCAAGATCTTAACTCTCTCTCTATATATATAAATAAATACATCCACCTACAGTATATGTATATATATGACATTAAGTTGTAGACAAGATTATAATCATTTAAAGGAAAAAAAAAGTCTTTATTTGGAAAGTTTAGAATTAAAAATATATATTATATATATGTATATAATTATATAAATTATATAAATTATATACATATGTGTGTGTGTGTGTGTGTGTGTGTATATATATATATATATAAATTATATGTACCAGGGAATTAAGAATTTCTGAAGTTTCATTTTACTTCCTTTATCCCCTTTTGATAACAATGTGTTATCTATACAGAGTAAAAAAATAGGGGATCATTTATGGCAGTTTTAAGTTTCAAAATTATATTTTTCATATGCTTGAGACTTAAAATTTAAATCACGTACATGAATACAAAGATAAACATAGATGCTTTAAACACTGATAAAATTCAGTTACAATATAATATGTATTTTTAAACTAAGTTTTCTATTTTTATAATATAGTGAAAAACTAAGTTCATTAAAAAGTACATAGGAAAATGTAATCGTTAATGATTTGTGTTCTTTCCAAATTTGTGACTTAGAAGGTATGTGTTAATGACACTTAAAAAATCCATATACAATGCAACAAATAATTTATAATAACACTTTCCTTCAGTTATTAGTTTATTTACTGTCATTAATAGAAGTTCCATGAAGAGTCATCATTTAAGTAACTCTCCTGCTTAGAATCACAACCAAATTTTAAACATTTGGTCAGAGGAACATGAAAATGCCAGGTCTTGGCACAACAGGTAGAAAGAAATAACCTACAAGGTTGTATACTTCTGATAAAGACAATCTTAACAAAGCTCCAAATCAACCTTTCGGGCAAGTGGTACCTTACTCTCATTAAAGAAAAGTCCTTACTGCTGAGGGCACTGGGTCTCTGGAGTTGATTTGGAGGACACGTATACAATAGGATGTGATTTCTTACAAGTTTCCTTTTCCAATTTGCTTGCAGTTTCTTTCCTTTCTTTAACTTCTGTTTGAAGCCTTGATTCAGCAGCTAACCTACAGGCATTAAAGCATCCACTCTGAATTCAAATATGGTTAAGAAAAATTACAGAAGAAACAATCTTCTCATATAATGGGCCTCTAATGAGACATAATTGTTTGTGTGTATATGAGGAAAAATTATAGGTGACTCCAATACCATTAAGAAAACTAAGTAACTGCCTCTCTAAAAGAGACTTTTTACGTCAACAGACTTAATATTTTAAATGTCCAAAGAAATATTTTTAACGCCGATAAAAGTCATGGGAAAGCCTAAATTTAAGAATTAAAATATAATGGGATGTCTACTATAAGCACACCTAACAAAAAAATTTAAATGCTAGAGCACAACTTTAATGTTAACATGACCTACAAAAGGAAAACACAAGATAAAAATAACATGGAATACTGAAGTGCATGAACACATGGCAATTTGTCTCATAAAAGAAACACAAAACTTAAATTGAATTTTAACTAGCAGAATAATCATTTATGAAAAAACAGTGAACATATATTTTAAAAGGTTTATAAAGATTTAATAGCAAGATTATCAGTTAAATTTATAAAGCATGCAATAGTGAAGTCCCCAGTAAACCCATATTTACTATTGTGATATTATCATAGTATTGTGTGTCTAAGTTAATCATGCAACGAGCAAAAGGCTGGAAACATATTGAGTTAGCAGATGGACTCACACATACACAAAAACAAATGTTTTGTGGTATTTTATTTGTTTTTGTTTCACTAGCCAGACAAAATTCCAACGTGCTACTTAATTTGAGTCAAACAAGTAGCTAAATACATTTGCTTAAGTAATTTTTATCAAGCAAAAAAGAGCAGAAAAAGAAATGAAGACAACACAGATAGCAAGGTCTGCACTGATTAATTCTGGAACTGCACCTCCAGAAATATACAATGGTCAAGCACACTTACACAATGAATCACATATATACAAACATAACTTACCGACTTCATTTCAAAACTACTTGGAACTCTGTGTGTGTGTGTGTGTGTGTGTGTGTGTGTGTGTGACTTATAATTTATTTGAAGTTACTTTTTCTTTGAGAATATTAGGCTTTTACCTTATGAGACTTATAATGTTACTATATAAAAATTCAAGGAATGGAGTAATAAATTATAGATGATCTGTGAACAATGCTGACCCCTGCAGTCAAAAATCCTCATATAACCTCTGACTCCCCCCAAACTTAACTACTGATAGCCTACTGTTGATTGGAAGCCTTACCCATAACATAAACAAGTAGTTAACACATATTTTATATATGTATCATATGGTGCATTCTTAAAGTAAATCTACAGAAAGGAAAATGTTAAGAAAATCATAAGAAAAACACATTTACAATAATGTATGGTATATATATATAAAAAAAAAAATTCGCATGGAAGTGGACCTGCACAGATCAAACCCATGTTGCTCAGGGGTCAACAGTCCTTCTCTTAATAATAATAGCTGCTCACATTGTTGAGGTGCTTTCACTGTACAGTACCTTTAGTAGCACTGAAGACTTATTAAAAAAATCAGGCAAAACATACAAAACAGCCCTTTTACAAAGGTGGGCTATGTCTTACTATCTTAACTCAAATACACACTAGTAAAATGTCTTATTCTGTACCTTCCCATCAAAGACTCATGTAGCCATAGTAGCACCTTAAAGATCTCCTTTTAATAAGTAGACAATCCAACCTGTTTTCACATCAATATGTTTAATTTTTAAAATGTCTAAAGATACTCATTTTAAATGCATCTATCATTCCATTGCATACAGACATCCTTCATCATCTTTTTATTACCTTCTCCATTCTCATTCCTTTTTTCCCTACTCTTGGTCCTGCTACACTTGCCCTGAGCTTGTATCTTATTCTATCCTAGCTTCAGTCACTGTTACCTACCTTTTCCTTTCACTCACTTTCTCTTACCTTCCAATCTCTATTATTTTAATTTGTTTTAAAGATAAGGCCCTTAAAATGTTAATTCCTATAGACACATGTCTGACACTTCCTCTTTGAGTCACAAACTCAAACATGCAGAAACTACAGGCTTTGAAGTTTTGATATAAAAATGAAAATTAATTACTTTTGATATTTAAAAATGTCAAAATCAAAGCTGTTTCTTGTAGACTTAGGATAAACAATTTCAAAAGCCAAAAAAAATTTCACCTAACAGTTTCTAGAAGGCTGAAATTTCTTAGACTACTAGAAAGCCCTTTTAGGACGTAAGTTAATTTTTCTTTCATGGTCACTCTTGAACTAGGGGAAAAATAACCAGCTATACATTTCTTGAAACCAACAAAACATTCAGAGATGTACTAGACTGTGGTATTTCTGTTTCTTGAAATAGCAAAGTGTAACTCTCGAAAATAATTCCCTTATTCAGGAGTCCTTTCCCTTTGTAATCATTTTAGTTTTTCTTAAAGTTTTAAAAAAGTTGAAGGTAGGTAGATGAAATTGGGGAATTATACTACATGCAATACTAAGAAAATAGATAAAGAAACAGATAGCACAGTTCATGCAGCGATAGAGAAGAGATGGAGAGGTCTGCTGGTTGCCCTGAGGAAAATAGGACACTGACCTGGGAGAATCCGGGGTGTTTCCACTTCTTTCACTTAAGACTTCAGAGTCTGCTGAAACTCCTATAAGTTTTACACACTTCTTTTCCTTCCTTGGCTGAGTATCCATGGGCAGACCCTTATGAGGAGACAGAATGACTTCTGGTGTATTTACAGAAACTGTCTTTTCTATCTGCAAGTTGTTATTTTCTGAATTGCTGGGACAGCCCTGTGCCTCCTCTTTCTGAGGTGGTAATCTACAAACTTCTTCCTCTACTGCACTTTTGGCACATACACTGTGAGGGGTGGTTATATCCACAGGCAGGACCTCACGCCTCTTTTTGGCCACAGGCACTTCAATTTTCTCTGAGGATAAAAACATTAAAAGTATATTCAGTCAATAAGTCAAAACAAAGACACTGTAAACATAAAAAGATAGAACTAGTTATATTGGTTTTTCTTTTCCTTTTCTTCATTCTTTTAAAACCCACTTATCTCTTTATTGAAATATATTGTTTCTGTCTTTTATCCTTTCTTTTTCATAGACTTCACTAACTGTACCTTTTAAAGGTTATCTGGCTATAAATTTTCCTTGGGAACTCAAAAGATTTGGCTCTCAGAATTAACACTTATATGTTCTCTTCTGATATTGTGATAAAAGTTACACAGGGCTTTATAAGACTTCAGCATGGAGGTGAGGAAGGATGCAGTGGCTAAGAGTCAAGGAATCCAGATACAAATCCTCATAGCAGTACTCTGTAGCTGGGTGACCTGGAGGAAGTACTTAACCTCTTGAACTTTATTTTCTTTGTCTGTAAAATGGGGATTAAAGACACTTACTCCACTCGATATTGTGTGTTGTAATGACTACATGCAAAGAACAAGTCAAATTCTCTATGGCAATTTGTGCTTATTAGCCCCACCCACAAAGTATGTTCAAAATCTGAGTACTTCCACTGTGGATACCTCCCAAGTTCAAACCATAGTACGTCTCACTGCAGACTACAGCAATAGCCTTCTACTCCCACTGCCTAACATAACATCATTCCACCCCCTTTGCAGGCCTACTTACAGTCACTAAATTAATTGTTCTATCTTTTCCCTATACTCATACCAATGTGTTTTTCATTTTCAAAATCAAAATTGTTAGTGAAGGTGGGAGAAACCATGGGTGGACATGGGGTTGGTGTCCCTGCTCTACACTGGTCTTTTTATATCATTATCTTCCCTTTCTCTTGCATCAGATAGATTCTCCCTGAATCAACTAGATTCACGATACTTTCCTGTTTGCAGTGTTCAGTTCAGCAGACCTTTGAAATTCATAATGTGTAATTTTTAAGTAGGAAAGCCTATTAGAATCAGCAAAGAGAAAAAGGATGAGAAGAGCAGCCTTTTTAAACTATAAAAAAGCTTACTATTACTGACAACCTCCCCACTACTATTGAGAATGACAAGAGTCATGAACAATAATGACAGTCTTAGGTATGTGAACAGCATAGGAGCAAAAACTGGCTGAAAATCTATAACCTAAAACATGTAACAACACTTTTTTTTTTGCTTTAAGAACCATCACGTTATTAGGCTTTGTTTTATTTTTGGCCTTTTATTTTTTAATTTACAAACAGACAGTAAAACTACTCTTTTTTAGTATGTAAGATGCAAAGCCTATATATTAAGGCTATTTTCTACCTCAGTGATCAGACTTGCTAGTTGTCCTCTAATATCTGTCCCACTAGTCTTCCTCAACAATAGGTCCCCCAAGAATATACTCAATAATATTGTAATAACTTTGCATGGTGACTTATCATGGGGGGGTATCATTTTATTATGTATAAATATTGAATCATTATGATATACCCCTGAAACTAATAAAATATTATATGTCTATTACACTTATAAAAAAAAAAATCCCAAGATGTAGTTGGGAATATGACCCCTGAGAATCAAGATTGCCTTTCTCAGCTTTTCTTGTAGGGGAGTCATGTGACTCAATTCTACTCAAGGATTATACTGATGAACAATGCAAATGAAGCCTAGATCCTGACACTCTGACCAGTTCTGGAATGTCTCTTCCAGACTTTTGTAAGGGGAAGAATTAATACCTATCTTTTTTAAGTCTCCATTTTTAGGTTTTCTATAAATGGTATTAACTAATACAGAGCCCAAACATCAGTTGCCTCAACAAAATCAAACTCTTTGGTATTATGTAGGGTGTCCGCAATCTTAAATGGAAAAATCTCTAAGGTTTCGAACCTTATCAAGGCTCTAATATACAGATATCCAACAGAATACCTATCATATTCATACATACCCAGTATCCAGTTCTCTTAGAATTTTCCTACATCTTTTGTAGGAGTAAATCTGTTTTATTAGATACAGATACATAACCATAAATTAGTTTGTAATGGGATTTGCATAAAGCTGTAGTAAGAAAAAAACTTGATATGATTTCTCAGGGTGTCTCATAATTTATTTATTTATTTTTTTTTAATTTTTTTTTTTCAACGTTTATTTATTTTTGGGACAGAGAGAGACAGAGCATGAACGGGGGAGGGGCAGAGAGAGAGGGAGACACAGAATCGGAGACAGGCTCCAGGCTCTGAGCCATCAGCCCAGAGCCTGACGTGGGGCTCGAACTCATGGACCGTGAGATTGTGACCTGGCTGAAGTCGGACGCTTAACCGACTGCGCCACCCAGGCACCCCTCAGGGTGTCTCATAATTTAAAAGACAACATAAATGAGACATGCATACCTTCAGGTTCATACTTCAGTTTTAACTCATCTAATTTAGCTCTCAGTTTCATATTTTCACTTTGGGAGAGCTGGAGGCATCTTTCATTTGCAAAAAGTTTTCTTTCAATATCCAAAGCCCGTTGGCTCTCAAATAATGCTTTCATTCGCTGTATGGACAATTCACCTTTAGTGCTTTCATTTTCTTTGCTATATAAATACAAAAAGGAGAATCAAGGAATATTAAAATAACACACAATATACATACATGTTTTATACACACACACACACACACACACACACAAGGTATATTGTTACTGCAAAATCTTTTACTATATACTTGAACTGTTAGACAAAAATACATTTTTGGGGGGTTTTAGATAAGAAAGAAACAATAAACAAAATAAGCTTTAACAATAGCATTTTCAAACAAAAAAATGTCATGCATTCTTCAAAGGAAATGGACAAAGGGGCAAAGTATTATTTCCGCAGTAATGCACGTACAAATAACTTTCAAGTTTTAAATTAGGTGATACTAATCTTGAAAAATTTAGAGTATAAGTACATTTTCTGTATTAAAGTTCTTTTCACTTACCAGTCTAAAAAACTAAACCCAAAGAAATCAAAATCTTTAATTATTCATTGAAAATATTTTTTCTTCAATAACCAGCACTAATTATATCTTCAATATATCTCATCTGCCACCAATATATTTTTGTTGCTTTTCTTTTCCGGAATTTCTTTTGGCAATGTGAAAACAAAAATTTGTAGTCACTAATACTACTTATTATAAGCAAGTCAAGAGTGTGTCCATCTTTCTAACCACCCAACACTTACTTTAAGTTGTCAAGCTTTATCTGAAGTAAATCTGTATAGTAAGTGTTATCTTCTGGAGTGTCACAGTTGACGGACTGCCTAGATTCCGTACTTTCATATAAACTCTAAAGAAAACAACAATTCTTATTACTCAAAATGAATAGCATATTGGGTTAATACAGTTGTCCTTTGAATAACACAGGTTTGAGTGGTATAGGTCCACTCATATGTGAATTTTTCACAGTAGAGTACTGTAAATGTTATTTTGTCTTCCTTATAATTTAACAACACTTTATTTTCTCCAACTTACTTTATTGTAAGAATATGGTGTATTATACATATAACATACTAAACATGTGTCAATCAACTGTTTATGTCATCAGTAAGGCTTCCAATAAACAGTAAGCTACTAATACAGTTTTGGGGGAGTCAAAAATTATGCAGAGTTTTGACAGCACAGGGGTGGGCATCCCTAACCCCTGTGTTGCTCAAGGGTCAACTGATGTAAGATATTCAAACCAAATCTGGCTGCACTATTGAAGGAGTTACACATACTTTAAATTTCTCCAGGTTTCTGATTTCACCTAAGAGGTGTTTAATTTCACCGTTCTTCTGCTCCAGCATGGCAAGCAGCCGCTCCTGTTGCTCAAACTCAGTTTGAGATCCTTTCATTTGTAGCAATGTCGCAATTTGTAACTGGGGGAAAAAAAAAAAAAATTTACAATCCCACCCCCACCCCCCACAGAACTGAGTTGGGGAGAGGAAAATTCTAACAATAACATTTTTGGTATAATGCATATTTTGTACTATATTACCCCCTGAACTCAGTTTGGAAACAAAACTAGCTATGTCTAATTTAATAATCTAATAATTTGAAAATATTTATATCAATAAGTTTAGTTATAGATATAACTCTGAGTACTTATCTGAATACTTAGGAGTAATATCTGATAATAAAAATTATTTGTACTTCTGTGAAACATAAAATTGAAATGAATGGCTATGATCCAGAAGCATCACTTAACCAGTAAATAAACCTGCTCAAATGCTATAATGTTATACTTTACTCATCACATCCACTGTCATTAAGGGTCTGCTGGGGTTTTTCTAAAATTTTGATTAACTTCAATAGTGTTAAGTGGGAGAAATTATGAAGCTACTTATATTTATAAAGGTGAGATTCACAAATGAAAAGGATAGAAAGCAAAGGTAAAAGTCATCTAAGGACACTGAGGGAATCTTCAATACAAATATAAAGAAATTTATTTAAAAGCAGCACCTAATTATGACTCCACCTAAACCTGGAGTTGCATACCAGCTGAAAGGAAATTAACTAGAATCTAAAATTACCATTCCTTTCTGCCTTCAGAAAATTTTGAAGTTCTAAAAAGTATCAGTTAGTTTAAATATAGTTTGAGGAAAGCAAACAATGATACTACGTTGCAGTTATGGTCACAAAGGCAGAAAGATGACTTCTAACATTTTTAAGGACCCATATTTTGTTCCACTTCAGACTAGAGTCTAGACACATTTAGCCTAAGAAGATTCAGAATGCTACTTGTTGTCCCAATATCATGGGAACACTGGGAGATTAATAGTAACCCAACAAATATTGAAAGAAAACAAAAAGCAAATGTGAGAAAATTTACAAAAAGTGTCATTCCTGGATTGGGGAGAGCCTCAGTAAACCAGGCAGCACAATCAAAATCCTTAAAAACCACAGATCTTTATTAAGTCAGTACTTCCTTCTACACAAAGCACCGTGTAAGCATTTTACTATACTTTTGTTTAATTCCAGGACAATTTAAGAGGCAGGTTCTATCATATCTACTTCATAGATGAGGTGACTGATGTTCTGAAAAGTAAAAATACTTGTCTAAGGTCACATAGCTAACAATGGATAGAACTAGGATTCAATCCCAAGTTCATCTAACACCAAAGTTTAATTATGACTTTTCATATTTCTTTGTAAATCTCACCATCCTAAATAAAAGGCAGGAAGCCCTTCGAGACTTCCAGTTACCAGTTAAGCAAAACAGTTTAAGGATCAGGATTCTAAAAGCTGGGTACAATACTACAATCTTTATAACTTCCACATGTTTTTCTGTTACTGCCTGTTTGACTAAAATGACCAAAAACCCCTTAAATCAAAACATGCTTGACTTGAGGAACTGCAAGAAAAGGAAATCTAAATCCCACTCTTTAATAAACCTTTGCAGGAGAACTGAAGAATGGTGAGAGAGCTAGCTTCCATTGAAGTAGGAACCTTAGGGCTGTGCTAAGAGATGCCAGGACAACAGCAGGAAATAAAAACTTTTCAAGTTCTTTTCCCTACTACACAAACATTTATACATTTCTGGCAAAGTTATTGAGCAACCATTAAAAAAAAAAAATCAATGGATGCTAACTATTACTACTAAATATTTACTAAGGAATTAATTTTTTAAATAAAATACAATAGATCTTTTAGTCAATTTTAAAATGTAGATTTTTGGGGGTGCCTGGGTGGCTCAGTTGGTAGAGCGTCCAACTTCGGCTCAGGTCATGATCTCACGGTTCGTGAGTTCTAGCCCCGCATTGGGCTCTGTGCTGACAGCTCAGAGCCTGGAGCCTGCTTTGGATTCTCCTTCTCTCTCTGCCCCTCCCCACGTGTGCTCCGTTTCTCTGTCTCTCAAAAATAAATAAATGTAAAAAAAAAAAAAAAAAAAAAAAAATTAAAAAAAATTTCAATTAAAAAAATAAAAAAATATTTTTTTCTAAAATCATGCAGTTCTAGAAATAACTAAGTACATTCTTTGAATGAAAAGATGCTTTCTTTGATATATTTGTACATGTAATATGGACACAAAATAGGTTTAATAAGCCTTCAATTATGATAACTCGATACCTTCATTCTCTGCATCTGTTCTCTATTAAATGCATTTTGCTTCTTTAGTGACTGATACTTGACTTTCATACTGATGAACTGACGTTCCATTGCTGCCCTTCGATCTTCCACCTAGAAAATATTAACATGTGTAATTATTCTTGTATTAAGTGAAATGCCAATTTAATCAATGGAGTATTTGTTAAGTACCTCTGCAAACAAAGAGTTGCCTTTACTAGTGGGGTCCAAGGCTTGCTGGAGGGCCTGGTCTAATTGCACCTGAAGATCTTGATTTGCTACACGAGCTTTCTAAATTTAAAAGAAAACAATTTAGCCGATAGGGGTTAAGTTATCAAGGAAACAACTTATTATAAATTGGAAAAAATAATGTTACCGTAATCACAGTACCTCTAAGGCATTATAGTAAGAAACTGCTTCTTTCTCTCGCTCCTCTTTTTCTTCTTTAAGACGGTCTACCTGGCGCATTAAATTAGTACTAAGAAGTTCTAGTTGTTCTTGTCTATACTGTAATTCATTCACTTCTTCTTTGAGGGTAGTCTATTCAACAGGAATTGAAAAAGAGGAAATTCTCCTCAATAAATCTTTCATTTAACAGCTGCTCAGTTTATCAGCTGTGGTTCAAAACTAAAACTAAAGAACTAGTCAAAGGTTGTAAGGTGCATCATAAAATAATAAAATTATATTTTTCAGCAGGGAACAAAATGAAAAGGTATCTTTCTCTCCTGTGAAGTTAAGACTTTAATTTTTAATTAACCTCAGCCTACAATAAAAAAAAAAACCTACATTCATATGCATATCAATTTCCATGAAACCAACATTTATATAGGGTTTTTAGACACAAACTAGGATCAGTTAATGACTCTAAATTCTTCCAGAGGTTTCATTAATCGGAAGGTAGTCTGCTTTACATAATCACATAATTCAAAGCTTTACTATGCATGAAGTAATCCACCTAAAAACTCTCTAAAATATTTTTTAATTAGTTACATCAAAATTAAGCCAAAAAGTATTTCAGCCTTAAAATTATAACAAAAACATGTAACAAAAATATGCAAGAAAAAAAAAACCTCTAAGAACATACATGCCATAAATATTACCTTCATACTTTCCATTTCAGTCAGCTCAATTTGAAGAGCCAGCATCTCTGAAGACATACTTTCGTGTACACGCTCAGACATTATTCTCATTTCCTCTGATTTACATGAAAGGAGTTCCTTCTGATGATCTACTTTGTGCTTCAGCTGCTTTTCACTAAGCCTAGCTTCGTCTAATTCTGCTTTTAGTTTTTCTAACTAAAGTAAAAAAAAAAAAATGAAATCTTAAAAAGTCAAAAGGTAATTGAAGGTCATCAGAATATATAGTTGCAGTACAAATTATTCTGGTAACTGTAGTATAACTATTTTGGAAGACAGTCAAGCTGAACAAAACAAATTACATTTTCATATAGTTCTAAATCTTGGAAAACTGAAAATATATAGTTTAAAGGGAACAAACTTATAGCAGAAGGATGAATTTTTAAGGTAAAGCCTAGATTTAGCTTATTTCATTCCTCCTATGTAAAACTGGTAAATGATTGTATCAGCCATTCCTGGGTTACTGTGAGGCTCTCAACTGAGATCAGGTGGATAAAACATATAACACAATGCCTAGTATTCACTACACAATTTCTGTTACCAACAAAAACTTTTGCTTGATGTCCAGGGTTACAATTATCATCTATATTGAATTATCTTCAATTGGGTATCAACTTTCTCAGATTATATCCTGATATTTTCTATTTAAAATATAAGAGCCTTTTGACTTACTTTCCCTTTCCTATTTTCATAATGTGAAAAAAAAAAAAAAATTAGCTGAATGATCTATGTTGGAACGACTGACTGACCCAAATTTACTACAAGATGAGACGATTAGGGTTTACTATTTGGCCAAGGCTAGGCATCTTTTAATAGTGATATGCTCTGTCTTACAAACATACAAATAGTCCATATTAGTAATCAAAGTAAGTCTGGACTTGGCCACTTTGGTTATTGTGTGAAGAGTGAATGTTATGAGTAGCAACAATGGAGGCAGGCTACCTGGATAGAAGGTTACAATAGTAGTCTGGAGGAGAGATGATGATGATCTGGACTAGAATGGTAGCAGCACACATGGATGTTTTATAGATTAGGTTCTTAGAACTTGTTGATGGATTATATGTGAGAAAGAAGTGAAAAATTTCAGATAAAATGTGAAAATTTTGGCACAAGTGACTTGAGAACATCCATTAAGACTGAAAATATTTTTTGACTAATTTAGTCTTTGCTCCACCAAAAAGCTGTCTCTTATATAGGTGGCTTTGCCTCAGACTCTGAGTATTTCCTACATTACTCTTTTACTCTTTTTTGTTGACATAATGAAAGCCACTGGTAAAACGAAAATAACATGGCGAGGAGTGGGGGAAGAAGAATGCATCATTATCAGTCATTGGTGTCTCAACTTAGATTAGTTTCAGACAAGGTGGATTACTGTTTGCCCGAATGAATGTAAGATGATTCTAACTATTACCATGAAAGCATATTTTGATAGTCATGTTTTTCTGACAACATTTTAGGAAAAAATATAACCAGCTCAAATATATAATTTCAATGACATCATTACTTAAAATAAGCAAACATAAAAAGAGAGTCAGTTTAAAGAAATTAATTAACAGTACAGGTGGTACAGATACATAGAAATCTTGAAGGATGCTACACGAAACAATGAAAATTAGAAAACAGGCTTCTGAGAAAATAGGCAAAAAGTCAGGCGAGGTTTTGTAGAGAGGGGTCTGGGAAGTAGGGACTCTATACAAAGAGGAGCCATGATAAAGGTTCTGGATTCCTTAGAAGTAACCTGAAGGCACTGGATAGTTGGGGGTACCAGAAAAGAATGGACAATTTGTATTTATGCATGAAATGAAGCCAGTATAACATGTCATTAGACTAAGAACAGCAACATGGACTTTAGAATCAGACAGCTTCAGTTCAAATCTCGACTGATTTCTGTGGTTTTGTCCAATTTACTCACTCTGTTTAAATACTGATTTTCTCATCTGTTAAATGGAGACAATCATGGTATCCTCCTTAAGGAGTTGTTGTAGGAGGCAGATCATATGTTATCAGTTAACCTTCAATAAACAAACTAGAAAGTATCAATTCTAATGTATGTTATTTTACAATAAATAAACTACCGGTTTCTTCTGTAGAATTACAAAGTACATCACTAGTTGCAGTGAAAACTAGGAGACCAGTCTTTCTAAAACGGGACTGCCATACTATGCACTTTAAACAAGGTCATGGTGGTTAGTAAACTAAAACTCCATTCAAATACCCAGTTAATAAAATTAAATAATTGTATTCAATTAGTACACTGTTATTAATACAAGTCCCTCAGGTAAACTTGTTTCTCAGTGTTCCCACTCCCAACATTATGATGGTGGAACCCTTGATCAGCTATTATGAATAGACAATATCAAGAAAATCATCATCACCTAACATTTACAGATTGGTAATTCCATAAGCATGAAATATTTTTGTTTTGACATACATAGAAATCCAAACCTTAGTTTTTAGTTCATTCACTTCCTGTCCGTGGCTTCTGCTTAGTTGTTCTTTTAATTGCTCCAGATGTGTTTTCTGTTGTTGTTTAACAGCTTCACATTCAGAGCTCAAACTTTCTAACATTCGACTCTTAAGCTCAACTTCTCTCTGAAGAGTATATTTTTCTTGTTCATAATTCTGAAAACAGATTCAATTATAATCCAATTACGTAAAACTAACTTAAAGCCATCATATATAAGCACTTCTCACCTTGAACTGTTTCATTCCTACTTCACCTATTTGCTGCTTTCTACCTAACCAGCACATGTTAGATATGGAGTAACTTTGTAGCTAATCAGTCCTAAGAAAACCCAGAGGCTTTGAACCCATGCTACTCATGTGGTAATTGCTTCTATGCCCTGTTAAGGAAAAAAAAGGTGCTTGTGGAATGTCAACATGTCAAGTAATCTCTGCTAGGGAAAACAAAAACAAAAATAAAAACAAAACACTTTATAGCACTTCAGCTTTCCTAGTGAGAATTACTTGGTTTGATAATGATATGCTCTACTTATGACTCTGAAAATAAAATAGTGGACTAGGTAAAAAATGAAATACTAAATTAGACCTTTCAGAATGTAGTCATCTGAGAAATGTTCACAAGTGACTTCTCAAATGAATACAGTGCAGAGATAAAAGGAGGATTTAAGAGGGCTTTTGCTTCTGACAGGGAAGTTTAAAGATTAAAAAAAGCATTAGTTCAAACTCCTTCAATAAGCTGTTAAAAATAAGAGAAAATTAAATAAGAGAAAAATAAGCAAGTTATTTTTACTTGCTGTACTTAAATACTGAGATCAAAGTTTAACCATATTACTGAGCACTTACTACATAAAACGGAAAACAGATTAATTCATTCTTTCAATAAATGTGTGCCAGACACTATAGATACAGCAGTGAACAAGACAAACAACATTCCTTCTCTCATGGAGCTTATAATCTGATTTAATTAGCTGGATCAGTGAATGATGGCAACTTTACAAAACAGTCAGGGAAGGTCTCTCAAGCTGAGGTAACATTAAACAGAAATGTAAAGGTTGAGGACTCAATCCAAGGGTTGGGACAGGGAATGAGCAATGCAGATGAAGGCAACAGCTCATGTAAAGCCTGTAAGGCAGGATTAGTATAGCTAAGAACAAGGAAAAATAGTTAAAGATGAGGTCAAAAGTAGTTAAAGATGAGTAAAGTAGTTGCCATGGGTCAGATCACATACAAATCTGCACACCCCGGTAAGGAGTTGAGATTTTGTTGTAAATATAATCGGAAGTCATAGGTGGGCGTGTGTGCGTGTTTAATGTTTATTTTTGAGAGAGAGTGCACACAGGAGCAGGGGCAGAGATAGAGGGAGAGAGAGAATCCCAAACAGGCTCCATGACACACTGTCAGTGCAGTGCCCAACGCAGGACTTCATCACTTGATCCCACAAACCATGAGATCATGACCTGAGCCGAAATCAAGAGTCAGATGCTCAACCAACTGAGCCACCCAGGTGCCCCCATAGGTGTGATTTTAGCAGGGCTGTAACATGATCTTTTGTTTCTCTTTCAATGGCCACTTGGCTGCTGTGTGAAGAATGAACGGTATGAAAGGCAATGAGGGAAGCAGGCAACCTGGTTAAAAGGCTACTGTAGTCTAGGGGACAGATGATGGTGGTCTGGATCAGAATGGCAGTAACATAGATGGATGGTCAAGTTCTTAGATCTTCCTAATGGATTAAACATGAGAAAGAAAGGACACAAAGATATTGAATAAAACTCCTAGAAATTTGGCTTAAATTATTTACGTTTACTAAGTAAGCTAAATTGCAAGAGAATGTTTTGTTAGCAGGCAGAGAATCAATGATTCTGTTTGTTACATTTGAGATGTCTATTAGTAGGCAATGGAATATACAAATCTAGACTTTAAGGGTAAAGTAAGGACCTGGTATAGTGTCATAGGACATTTAGGTATTATCTAAAGCTATGAAACAAGTGAGGTCACCAAGGAAGACTGAAGACAAAATAAAATCTAAAATCCAGTATGTGCTAAAGAGAACAATAACTTTTCAAATTCAGAACACACAGGGTCAGAAAGAATATTAGGAATTCATTTACTTCAGTTCCTTTTATTAGAGATGGGGGTGAGTAGGAACTAGAACTAAAATCTTCAAAAAGGAATCAAACTAATATTAATAATTTCTAGATAATACAAATCTTCAATAGCTAAGCACACCCTTATAAACAGAGGAGTCCAGGGTCCTACCTCAGTCATGGTCATCATTTCATTACGACATTTATCCAACTGATTCTGCAACTCATTTTGGCTCTCTACTAGTTGTAAACCATATTGTGCAGCTTTTAGTCGCTCTTCTTCAACCTCTTTGAGCTTGCATCGAAGATCTGCAATTATATCTGCCTCCATGATTTTTTTTTTTTTGCTTCTGGTCTACTGTAAACAGAGGAAATGTAAGTACTCAAGCTTAAACAAAATACTCCATACAATAACAATAATAAAAAAAAAAATAGATATATCTTTTCCCCTAATACTACTGACATACAGAAAAACATAGCATCAAAGATATTATTCCTGACTTTTAAATGGTCAAATTTGCTTGTTCTAAAAGAAAGGTCTGTTAATTCCATTACCTGATTTGAGACCAAATCACAGAGGAAAACAAAAACAAAACCTGAACACACTTGTTTCTAAGAAATGCAGGGAACTGTTCAGTTGTGTGCTAAGCTTCTTAAATACTAAGGTTGGATGGGTCTCATACATCACTAAACAGGTAATCAAGTTAAGAGAACAATGAAAGAAATCAAGAAACTTTATAGTAACATGACTGCTAACTTAAAATGTAAGAAGGCAGCTTTGAATAAGGTTTGTAAGGCAAAGACTCTCAGGTCCACAATTTTTTGAAACAGTGTTAACTTCTTGAACACATTAAATATGCTTTATTGACAACATGCTCCTAGTATTTTCCTAGTTATTCATAAGAAGACATGCAAAACAGAATCATGTTCAGAGTAACTAAAGAACATTTCTCTCATTCGAGATTTCTAATCAATGACTGAAACATTGTATATAGAAACATTCCACTGTAACTGGACCTTACTCATGATCCTTTCCAAATTGGTCCCAGTCTCTCAGGCCAGATTTAAACTCAGCTTTGCATTCAAAGAGCAACAGGCTGTTAATAAGGTGTTTCCCCACTCTCCAGTCAATGTAGTCATTCATTCACCAAATTTTTTTTTTTTTAATGTTTTATTTTTGAGAGAGAGACAGAGACAGAGTATGAGCAGGGGAGGGGCTCAGAGAGAGGGAGACACAGAATCCAAATCGGGCTCCAGGCTCTGAGCTGTCAGCACAGAGCCCAACACGGAGCTTGAACCCACAAACCGTGAGATCATGACCTGAGCCGAGGTTGAACGCTTAACCAACTGAGCCACTGAGGCACCCCCAACAATATTTCTTAAAGCCTATGTGCTGAGCTCCATTCTGGGCATTTCAGATCCATCAGCATCCAAATGGACCAAAAGAAAAAGCACTCTTCTTTCATGAAACTTAACTTCCAGTGGGAGAAGATAAGCAAAAGTAGTATAATAATTAAATGCATTAAAGTGGAAATAAAATTAAAAAAAAGAACAGGATAAGGGAACTTAGAAGAGGTAGGAGTATTGTTAGTAGGATGAAATCTAAAATAAGCATTGGGGGAAAAGTCCTCAAGGGACTTAGGAGCAAAGCCTTTCAGAAGGTAAGAGAATTAGCCATGTACCTTTTTCCAGAAAGATAAAGGAATAGAGGTAGAAGGGTAGCATTAAAGTGGAAGGAAACCCAAGGAATGAACAAGAAAGAATTTAGATCAGAGGAGAGAATAGGCTAATTGGGCTATTGTGAGGACTTTGGCTTCTACTATGGGTGAAAGTGAGATTCATTACAAAGTCTGGAGTAGAGATCTGATACATTTAAAAGGATCATTTTGGCTGCTATGTTGAATAGTTTGGAGGGGAGCAAGTGACAGACCAAGTGAGATGATGGCTCACATGAAAGTGGTTATATAAGGAGTATGGAGAAATGGTCAAATTCTGCATGAAGCTTGGACATAAACCCAACATGATTTTTTAACAATTAAATGTGGGGTGTATAAAAAAGAGAAAAGTCAAAAATATCTCCAAGGCTGGCCCGAGCAACAAGTAGAGCAGATTTGCCATCAGTTGACGCCACAAAAATTGTGAGCAAAAGTTGTTTTAAAAAAAAAAAATCAGGGGCTTGCGGTGTCTGGGTGGTGCAGTTGGTTAAGCATCATGATCTCACAGTTTGTGAGTTCGAGCCTTTCATCGGGCTCTGTGTGACACAGCCTGCTTAGGAGTGTCTCTCTCTGCCTCTCTCTCTCTCTCTCCCTCCCTCTCTCAAAATAAATAAACTAAAAAAAAAAATCAGGGGCTTATGTTTTGGACATCATATATGTCAAGTAACCAGTTGGCTATACTAGTAGAAGGGTCTGGGCTGGTAATATAAACCTAGGAGTTATTAACATAAATCCTTGAGCCTTGGTATCTCCAGAGTATGAGCATAATTAAAGAGAAGAGGACCAAGGTTTGAGGCATTAAGAGGTGGAAAGAAGAAGTAAAGTGTACTTAGGCATGACCAATGAGGTAGGAGGAAAACCAAGAGCATGTGTTATCCTGGAAGCCAACTGAAATGGGTTGGAGAGGATGGTGGGAAAATAGGAAAACAAGTAGTTTTGCTGCAAAGGAGACTACTAGATAAACAGGGCAGTAGCTGAAAGGGGAATAGGTTTGTCTTTTAAAAACAAAAAAAAATAATTAAGAAAAAATAACAGCATGTGTATATGTCATGGGATAGATTCAGGAGAAAAGAAAAACTGATGCTAGAGAGGTCATGGCAAACTGCTAGAGAGATGAAAAGACGAGGTCTAATGTACAGGGACTGATTTCAGAAAGGAGCATGAATATTTCATCTAAAGTAAGGGAAAGCAAAGTATATGGGTACAGACACTGATAAGTAGGTAGATTAGTGGTGGGAGTCTGCATAAGTGCTCTTCTAACTGCTCCAATTTATCAGTGAATCAGGAAGCAAGGTCATTAAGAATGAAGATGAAATGGGAGATATATGATTTTAGAAGACAGAGGGAAATAAAAGGTATCCTACGTTATCCAGGGCTGGCAGTTACTGCTCTAAAATAGAAGACCTTTCCATGGGTGCCTGGATGGCTCAGTCGGTTGAGTGTCTGATTCTTGATTTCAGCTCAGGTCATGATCTCATGCTTCATGGGTTCGAGCTCCACATCGGGCTTCACCAGCTCCATGTGCTGTCAGCTTGGGACCTGCTTGGGATTCTCAACCCCTCTATACCCTTCCCCTGCTCACTTGCAGACACTCCCTCTCTCTCTCACACAAAATAAACAAACTTTAAAAATAAAATATAAGACCTTTCCAAAGCCTGGTGATGGGGCGAGGCACTAATTATTGCATTGTTAGTAATAATATATACTCTGTGAGGATCTACTATTTGCCAGACAGAGTGCTTCAAATGAATTATCTCATTTAACGGACCGAAGTTAAATATTATTATAATCGACATTTACCAAAAAAAAAAAAAAAAAAAAAAAGGGTGGGGGGGAACTAGCCCCAAGACATCCTGGCCAACAATATCAAGGAAGCCAAAAAACTAGCTCTCATTCATTCAAAGACTTGCTAGAATTCTTATTGTGTGTCAGATACTATGCTATTAATGAGGACACAATGATGACCCCAAAACTAGACAATACCCCTGCCTTCTTGAATGTAACAGTCTGTTAGTGGAAAGGCATTAAATCAAATAAATGAACTGTAAAAATTTATAAGTGTGGTAAGTGCAAGAGGGAGAGATGTATCAGGCTGTAACATGGAGGTGCTGTCCTCAATTGGGAAGTGGGGTGGGGACAGAGCAGGGTTAAGTATGGGCAAGAAAGATTTCGTTGAGGAAGTAACTTTCCAGCAAAGGTCTGATGGATGAATAAGAGTTAACCTATAAGTCTGCAAAGAAGTAGCCAGGGTTGAATAACTACAGCTAACAGGTGCCAGACATCGTACTTGGTGCTTTGCATATGGTATCTAATTCTCTCAACAACTCCGTGAAGTATAAGGTATTTCCCCCATTCATACATGTGCAAACGGAGGCACAGAAAGGCTTAGTAACTTGGCCGGGGTAATCAGTATGTAGCTGAGATGGGAACGAGGGTCCAGCTCCGAAGCCTGGTGCTCCTAACCACACTTTAGCCTCTCAGAAACATAACAAAGCATTCAGGAGGCAGGGAGCTCAGGGATTCAGGTTGCCTTAGCTCTTAC
Source organism: Leopardus geoffroyi (assembly GCF_018350155.1). Lineage (NCBI taxonomy): Eukaryota > Metazoa > Chordata > Mammalia > Carnivora > Felidae > Leopardus > Leopardus geoffroyi. Next base: position 179,422,605 of record NC_059326.1, read on the forward strand.
TCCACCTCCACAACTCACTGGCACCATGAACTTGGACAGTTTAAGGTCTTCTTTGCTCATCCATAAAGTAAAGACAGTAATATCGACCTAACAGGGTTTTTGAGAATATTACACCAGCTAAGGGATGAAAAGCAATTAGAACCTGACACGCAGCTGTCTGCGGCCGCGCTGTCCAACGGAAATAGAATGCGAGCTACATCTGCGATTTTTAATTTTCTAGGAGCCAGGTTAAAAAAAGTAAATACGGTGAAATTCATGTTAGTAATATTTTATTCAGCCCAATACATCCAAAAACACTATCATTTCAACATATAATCTTTATAAAAATTATCAACGGGCCATTCCTCCTTTTGTGTAGTCTTCGAAATTCGGCCTGCATCTTCCATTTTACAGCACTTCTCAATTCAGACTGCCACTAGTGGCTAGCGGCCACCGTACTGGACCGAGCGGACCCGGTGTTTGTTATCACCCGGAGGCCCAGGCGAGCGACCCCGTCTTCCGTACAGAGGCAGAACACCCGGCGGTGGCCACCCGGCCCAACGGAAGATTGAGACCGGCTCGGAACCTGGTTGAGAAGAATTCCGGGTTCCGCTGAAGAAGTTGTTCCTGCTAAAGGCCTCCGCCGTGACCCGGACCCCAAGTTTCCCTAGGCCCTGCTTTCCCCCACTCCCCAGAGAGCACTCCCCTTTGCCGCTCCCACAGCTCCTCTCCACACGGACCTCCCTCCAGGACCCTTGCCCCTACCTCTCTCCTCACCCTTTTCCCCCGCTGCTGCAGCCAGCCGCTCGAGACGAGGGCTCACGGCGCCCAGGTTCGCGATGGCAACCCCACTTCACGACCAGAGTCGTTTACACATTCATTCAGCTAGTTCTCAGGTAAGCGCCAGGGCTTTTTGAATGCTGTTCCCGCGAGAACTCACAGGTATCGCGAGATGTTCCCCCAAGCCGCGCGTTAAGGAAAAACTGGCAGGAACCTCCAATTGAGCGCCCCGCTCCGCCTACTGCGACTGCGCACGTGCACGTGGCCAGACTGGGGCTTTGCGCAGGCGCAGACGTAGTTCTTTAGCTGATCGGCTTTACTCAAGAGTTGTTCTTCTGCGTGTCTTCCGGCGTCCACTTTGAATTGCCATATTGTTTGTTTATTCGCCATTACCTTCGGGAGAGACAGTGTCACTAAAAGGCGAGACAGTGGGAAAATCTGTGGTGTGCAGAAACCTCCTGCTTCCTACCGCAGACTGGCCGGCTTGCGCTCCGAGGGCCATGCCCTCACATATCTCCCCAGGGTTCCAGGAGTCTGAATCAGTGTGACAGTGCCTAAACTCATCAAAGGACAGAAGCACAGTTACTGTTATAGAACAGGATGACAGGTATCATTATAATGGTATTGACATTTGTCAGTACAGTGCTAAATTCTGTGTGGATTATATCAGTTAAGTCCACAAACAGCCTTAGGAGGTAGGTAGTACCCTCTCTTTTTACTAAAGAAAACAGCCCCAAGAAGAAAGGTATATTGGTCAAATGGAAGAGCTAGAATTTGAACTAATGCAGTCAGCTGCTAGAGGCCAAGCTCTTGCGTACGTGTTTAAATAACGAATTTATGTTTTGTAAGCCCGATGTCTATTCATAATTCAAAAATTTAAGCAATCAGAACTAACAATAGCCAGAATATACTGAGCAATTCCGAGTCCTAGTAATTGTTCTAAAGGTCATGTGCTTTGAGATCATCTTTCTTGCCTACTTGAGCCCTTGGCCATAGCTCCTCTCTTTTTCATCATCAGTGTTTTTCTTCCCTGGTGGATCTTAGCAGCAAATAAGCATGCTGTAAGGACTTACATCTCAAAAAATCTAATCTTCCTTGACTCCAGCCAGCTATTTGCTTCCCTTGATCACAAAATTCCTGGGAAAAAAAATTGATATTGACTGTCTTCATTGTCTTTCCTTTTATTCTTACATTTTTTTCCCACTTAAGGTTTGGGTCCCCACAAGTCCAGTAAAAATGGCTGTTCTCAATGTTACCAGTGAGTTCTGTCTTTCAAAATTTATTACTTAGTCCTCATTTCTCTTGTATTATGGCAGAGGTGATCAGTCTTATTCAGTCTGGCTTTAGGTCTTAGGGTGCTACACCCTCCTTGCTTTCCTCTTTTCAGTTTCTTTTGTGGGCTTCTAGTTCTTTTTTTAAATTTATTTATTTAAATTCAAGTTAGTTAACATACAGTGTAGTCTTGGCTTCAGGAGTAGAGCTCAGTGATTCATTCATCTCTTACATGTGACACCCAGTGTTCATTCCAAAAGGTGCCCTCCTTAATGCCCATCACCCATTTAACCCATACCCCCCACTCAACTCCCCTCCAGCAGCCCTCAGGTTGTTCTCTGTATTTACGAGTCTTTTATGGTTTGCCTCCCTCTCTGTTTTTATGTTATTTTTCCTTCCCTTCCCCTATGTTATGTTATGTTTCTCAAATTCCACACATGAGTGAAATCATAAGCTATTTATCTTTCTCTGACTTACCTCGCTTAGCAGCATACCCTCTAGTTCCATTCATGTTGTTGCACTTGGCAAGATTTCATTGTTTTTGATCGCTGAATAGTATTCCATTATATATACATACATATATATGTATATATGTATGTATACACACACACACACACACACACACACACACACATCTTCTTTATCCATCCATCATTTGATGGGCTTTTGGGCTCTATCTGTAATTTGGCTATTGTTGCCAATGCTGCTGTAAACATTGGGGTGCATGTGCCCCCTTTGAATCAGCATTTTTGTATCCTGTGGACCTCTAGTTCTAACTGAGTGAGGCCAGACAATGAAGGGTTGACATAGGTTTGAAGACTGGCAACAACTGATACCTTCCAATTGCCTAGCAGATGTACTTTGGGTCTGAATGAGCCAGGTGCTTGTTCATTTGTCATCACTCCCGTGTTCTTTTTTTTTTTTTTTTTTAATTTTTTTTTTCCAACGTTTATTTATTTTTGGGACAGAGAGAGACAGAGCATGAACGGGGGAGGAGCAGAGAGAGAGGGAGACACAGAATCGGAAACAGGCTCCAGGCTCTGAGCCACCAGCCCAGAGCCTGACGCGGGGCTCGAACTCACGGACCGCGAGATCGTGACCTGGCTGATGTCGGAGGCTTAACCGACTGCGCCACCCAGGCGCCCCGTCACTCCCGTGTTCTTGAGCAAATGAAATTCCATTTTCCCTATCATTTAACAAAGATTTCTCAACCCAACTCCATAAGTAAGACAACATTCTAGCCTAGGTCAACCATGATCTGAACTTCATTTTTTTTTTTTTTGTTGTTACATGAGAAGGTAGACCTACATTTCACTAATGTTTATTCCAAATCTAGGTTTTAATATTTTAAACTATTAACTGAGTGGCCACAATGTGTTAAGCATAGTGGAAGGAATTCAGAGATGTGATAATCCCTACCTCTGTCTGAAAGATGTTCAGAATACAGTAGGGGACTAAAAAATAAAACACAACTACAGGGCTATATATAAATGCCATGTGAATAGTACATACCTTATACTAAAAGAGTTGTGTGAAGGGAGAGGTCAATTTTGTGTGGGTGCTCCTTTAATGTGTCACAGTGCAGGTGACGCTTGAGCAGGGCCTTGAAGGATGGCTGAGCTAAGGCGAAGTGCATTCAAGGGGAGGGGACATTAGCAAAATCATAGAAGTTAGCTATTTCATAATTATGGTCATTCCTTAGGAACAGTCTGGATAAGTTGTTACCACTACCACCATTGGACACTAGATGTCACAATTGAAATAATTCTAGATGGTCCCTGCTTGTTTGGAAAACTTGATTAAGATTCATAGTTTCAGATACAGATGCACATACCCAGATGAGGTCCACAGACCATGCACTAAATGCCATGGGTCAGAAAAAAAAAAAAAAGCATATTATCTGTCATTTTCAGTTTACATAATGTGAGATGAGATTTTGCTTCCTCACACAGGTTTTGGATTCACCAAGCATAGGCAGGGAATTTAAATGATGGGAAAGAACAACCCTCCTTCCCAATACAATTTTTAATATTATAGCTGTTCAAAACTAGAAGAGACTGCTATTGTGAACTGGCCATCATTCCTTCACTATGACTGTTCCAGTGGAAATAAGAGGATTGTTTACCAGAAATGGTGTTGAAAGAGTGTTGCATCGTACTGAAAGCTGTGTGTATATTGACATGGACTAACTGAATGACTAAATTTGCTTTTGGTATTATAGGAGAATAGTCTTTGTCCTCAAGGAATTTAGAACTTAGTGAAAGAGGCATTTACCAAAATGAACTCTTACTGAGAGTATGGTTTAGACTTTCTTACTCATTTATATTATTAAGTAAAGTTCTCAGTAGTTTGGAGCACTAGACAAACAAGAACAAGACCAGGGCTGTATGACACAGAGTTTGCAAATAGAAACTGGATAATTTACAGAGCTCCATAATTCATAGGATGGGCCAAGAAACGAAGTTTTGGAAGTTACATTCAAGGTTGTGGTGATTGAAACCCAGAGAATGGCTGAGGTCAAGAAAAAGTCTAAGAGAGAGAAGAGAGGGCTGTGTGTAGGACTTTGGTGATTGTCCTAATCCACAGAACAGGAGAAGAGTAAGATACTATAGCAACAACAACAAACAACAACAAAAGAACCATTTTAAAAGTGACCAGGAAATTTAACCGTCACAGTTATTGCGTTAATTAGATATCAACATGAATGACTGTACCAGGCAGGTGGATTTGACTCTTCAATAGTAATAATAATGATAGTGGCAGTCTTCCTTGGCTCTGCTATGTGTATCCAGCTTCAATTTTTGATGAGCTCTATTGCTATACTCCTTTTCCTCCTCAACAGATGCAGTCCTCACTTGGAGCAAAGGTGCATCATCCTGCCATTGTTGACATTTATTGGTTAGCTTCCTAGAACCAATTCCATACTCTTTTTCTTGTCTGAAGCATTCCAATTATTCTTTAATAATTCATCTTTCTCTCCATTTTCAACCATGTGGGTTGTTTAAAATTGATACTACCCTTCAGTTTTAAGGTAGCCCATCACTTTGGTTATAGTAATTTGTTCAAAGATGGGCATGCAACTGAATCCAAGTCAGTGAAACAGAATGGAATATCCACTGAGACCTCTGGAAAATGGATTTTGTTAACCCACTTTGTACCTAAACTTTGTAGCCCAGAGCTGCCAGCTGCTATCCTAGTTCTATGAAGCTTAAGTCTGTTCGGAATAAACTCAGAAGCAGAGCTAATAATTAGAGAAGTTGAAAAAGAGTCCAGGTAATTTTGTTTGTGCCTTACATCAACCTAGAGATATCCGTGAACTATTTAGTCTTTGCTCAAGTGTCTTGATTTTTGTTTTCTGTTACTTGTAACATGAAGGGTTTTAACCAATACACTCAATAATACTTAAGTCTGAGCTTGAGTGAACTAATTAACTTGTCATGTTCCCACTTTACATTTAGGATGCTATGAGGCCAAAACTAGAAGTTGCTAACATCCAGAGATAGGATCTAAGATGGCTTCTCTGAGAAAAATGCATTGGTTGAAGGAAGACTTATCCTAAATGAAGGGGCCTAGTGTATAGTGGAGTAAAATAAGGACCCAAAATAGCTTGTATGTAATCCCCTTCATGGCGCTACTTCATGTTACCATTATGCCTCTGTTAAGCTAACTTCAGGTGATTTTAGCACCCAAGACAGTTAGAATTAAGACTGAAGGGTCATATCAGCTATAGTTTTTACTTGCCCAGAATAGTTCCCAGTCTAGTTAAAGATATATATGTAAATTAAAAATACCAGTTTTAATTTTTGCACCTATTCACAAGACTGTAGTTGCTATTTATGATATCCTTTCAGTGCCCATTACATATTTCTTTTATTTTCTGTCAGCATCCCAACTAGTTGAGGCTCTTTATCCAGTATAGTGACCCAAATCTGCACCGCAAAATAGAACATATTCACTAGTTATGATTTATATTAATTACTGTTGTCTTGGCCCTAATTTATTTGGTCTGATTCAGAGTGAGACAGGATAAAACTTAGGGTCTTGTTCTTTCTCTGAGAGCTTGAAACTGTCACACTGCTTTTCTGTGTGTGTGTGTGTGTGTGTGTGTGTGTGTGTGCACGCGCACATGAATTTGGTGGAAAGAAGTGGAGATTGTCTTGATGTTGTAACACTTAGTTTCATATATTTTATTTCTAGAAAAGAACAACTCGGGAGTGTACGCAGGAAAAGGAGAAATGGATGAGTCGGCATCCCCAAGTAAGCAGCTGAGTACACCTGTTCGATAATCCTTGCCCATGAACTACCTCCTGCGTGTTGCCACTAGGTGACAGTCTTTACAAATATTTTATCTGAAAGAGCGTCTTTCTGCTACAAAAATTAAATTCTGTTGGGAGAGATGGTTACCTTGCTAGTTTCAGCTAGAAAATTAAGCAAGCACATGTATTTGTTATGAAACTATATTCTTAAGTTATGTGAGGTCATAGTTATTCTTCATCTGGAACACTCTTCTCCTCCTATTATTTAGTTTATTCTATTCTACAGACTGAAATTTTTCCCCTAAAATTCATATGTTGAAGCCCCAACCTCCACTGTGACTGTATTTGGAGATAGGCTTTCGGAGGTAATTGTAGTTGGATAATGTCATGAGCGTGGAACCCTAATCTGATAAGGTTAGTGTCCTTAGAACAAGACAAAGGGAAAGATCATGGAGATCTTTCTCTCTCTCTTTCTCTCTCTCTCTCTCTCTCTCTCTCTCTCTCTTTCTCTCTCTCTCTCTCTCTCTCTCTCTCTCTCTCTCTCTCTCTCTTTCTCTCTCTCTCTCCCCCATGTCCCACAGAAGAAAGGCCATGAAAGAAGGTGGCATCTACAAATCAGGAAGAGAGCCCTCACCAAGGAATGGGCCAGCACCTTGATCTTAGACTTCTCAGCCTTCAGAACTGTGAGAAATAAATTCTCTGTTGTTTAAGTATTTTGTTATTGTAGACTGGCACAGACTCTCCACAGCTGTAGAGACCCTATGACTCATGGTTCAGAATATAGTACATGTTCTAGAGTCAACATCTGGGTTCATTTGGAGGCTGTGTTTCTCCGTAGCAGTGTTACCTTTAACAAACTTCTTAGCCTTTCTAAGACTCAGTTTCTTCAAGTACAAAATGAAATAATCAAAGGAGCTAATTCAATAGGTCATTGTGTAGTTTAATACTTTTTAAACATTTAGCATGATGTCAGTAATGTCAGCTATTATTAAGAGCATTGTCTCAGCTAAGATGTCACTTCCTCTGGGACAGAAAAGAGTTCCCCTTTTCTGAGTCCTTATCCTAGAGCATGTCATTTATGTACAGTTTTACAGCACCCTGGGCTTATCCTTTTGGAACACTTACAACAGTTTACAGTAATTTGTGTCATTTATGTCTGCCTGCCTCACTAAATTGTAAGCTATTTGAGGCTAGAAAGGCCTTTATATGTTTTACTCACTGTGGTTTCTCTTGGCAAGGGTCATAGTGCATGGGAGAGCTAGGTGCTAAAGTCAAGTTTCTTTAATGAATGACAATGAAATTCATTAATTTAAATGAGGACTCTGTAAATGGAGAGAACTAAGTAACTTGTATTCTTAATTCTGAATCAAATATGCAGAAAATGTATTAACTGTGAAACAAATTAAATGTCTCAGAGATGGTATGCCAAATGTGTAGTTTAGGATATTTGATAACCTTTGAAATTTTAATCACTTTGTTCACTTATGATAATATGTGTCCCTCACTTGAATCAGTTTTTCTTCATTGAGAATTTATATATTGATGTAATATCTTTAATTCAGGAATTTTAAATTATACTCAGGAACCTGGTGTAAAAAATAACCCTATGGGAGGGCCTGTAAAGCAAAGCATTTTTGGCCAAAGGAAATGTTCACTTTTATGTAAATACAGACTTGTATTAAATTATTTTAAAGGAAGATCCACCCTTGATTAACTTAAAGTTTTAAAACTCACTTTTTCCTGATATTTTATCATGTCATGGACAGGTTTATCTATTTCGTGCAAAACAAAATATGTTGTGTTATTAATTTTCCAAAAATAGAAAATATTAAAAAGGGTGTATAATTGCAGTAATTCTTAAAGTCTTTTGGTTATGAAATGCCCAACTAAGCAAGATAGCCCAAAAGCATAATAATGAGAAATGTATGAGAAGTATTAGTTATTCATATTTAAAAAGGTAATCTTATGTTTACAAAGTTTTGAGAAAGTGTTTTGTGGGTCTTACATACCTTAGACAGATAGTAAAACTCCCTTTTTCCTACCATGGTGATAAAACTTTAGGAAGCCTTGATATGGGATATGATCCTTTCTTCAAATATTGCTTTACCATTTTATTTGCCTCTGCATTATCAGGCAGGATGCTTGGACCCTGGCTTCATCACAGATGAACCCCATCAACTCCCCTATGACATACTACATGCTGGCAGTACTTGGCTACTTTTGATAAATTGGTCAGTCTTGTGAAATACTTCTCTGAGCTGAAGTTCTGGAACTTGTCAGGTGTCCTCTCTGACACTCATGTCTTCCTTCGGCTCTCAGATTACCCAACCAGCTGGGGCAAAGCCCATTTTCTCCCACAAAGCATGCTTCTTTGGAAATTTGGATCTATTGGCTTTTGGCACTAAAAAGTAACACTCTTGCACTTTCTGTCAGATCAGTACTGAATAATCTCTCTGGGGTGAGTAACCTTTTAAATGTTGGAAGAGTAACAATTCCATAGACCAATGTGCATTTACAATTTGTAAGAAAACTCATAGGAATACAGTGTACCTTTTTTTTTTTTTCAACGTTTATTTATTTTTGGGACAGAGAGAGACAGAGCATGAACGGGGGAGGGGCAGAGAGAGAGGGAGACACAGAATCGGAAACAGGCTCCAGGCTCTGAGCCATCAGCCCAGAGCCCGACGCGGGGCTCGAACTCACAGACCGCGAGATCGTGACCTGGCTGAAGTCGGACGCTTAACCGACTGCGCCACCCAGGCGCCCCTACAGTGTACCTTTTGACTGCATTTGAATATAGCAAGGCCCAAATCTCTATGAACAAAATAGGTATGTCTTACGAATTACATCAGCATGTAATTATTATTATTATATATGACTGAAGGCAGGGAGTTACGAAAGGGTCTTGGTGGCTGTTATCCTCCTACCAATAAAACTCCTGCCAAAGGGATTATTAATAAGCGTCCTATAAACAGAGGCAGAGTTAAGTTCTTGAAAACAGCATATCTTTCACAGGATTTAAATCTCCCAGTCAAAGGGAAAAATAGGTTAAAAAAACTAACATCTTGTCTATTCTTAAATATGATGGGAAGGTCTGATTTCATTCCAACTGCCACAAAAATAAGCAGTGCTACTCTCAGTCTAACAAATAGATGTACGTATGTACATTTCAAAGAGTGGTTTCCAAACTTTGTTCTACATTAGAAACACCTAATATAGAACATTAATGAGGAGCTTTTACAACTCCTGATGCTCAGGCTGTACCCAACACTAATTAAATTGGAATGTCTGGGGGTGGGTGCCAGGCATCAGTAAGTTTTAAAGATCCCTGGGAGAATGCAACGTGCAGCAAAGTTTGGGAACCCGGGTTAACACAGGCATGCACTCGCTCCTGCACTCCAGCTTTTCTTTACTGCCTCTTTAGCTCAATGGTTCTCAACCTGACTGCCGATTAGAATCACAGAAAATGTTTTTAAAAAATCCCATTCTTATTCATTTGGTATAAGAATCAGAAATGTTTGGCTCTTTCGCAGGTGACTCTAATGTGCAACCATGGTGGAATCACTGGGCTAGCTGATTATATAAAGAGGTAGGATAAGGTGGGTCCTTTAGTCTTTTTCTGTCAGTTAAGAGCTTTCTACATTTTTAAATTATTGTTCACGTGCTTTGTTGAATGAATTTTTTCTTCAGTTCACTAGACTGTAAAGTCCAACCATTTTCCTGAATCCATTGGTGGTAGGATTGTCCAATAAAATATAGGACAGCCAGTTAAATTTGATTTCAGCCACACAATGAATAATTTTTAGTACAGGTATGCTCATGCAATATTTGGGATATATAATAAAAAAAACATTATTTATCAGAAAGTCAAGTTTAACTGGTGTCCTGTGTTTTTATTTGCTACTTCTGATCATGTTAAGTAGTGGGAGAACATGGCTCATGCTTGGGAAAATCAGCAGCTGAATTTAGTGAGACTTTCATCCTTATAATCTTCAGGGTTTATGGTCTCTGTCTTTTAGCTCTTACCATTCTAGCTGTAGAGGTGGTAGATAAAAAGGCAGGAGCAGTTTGGGATTTAAAAGCTGCTTAAAATCCTGCAGTGAGCCAAGTATTTACCCACAATTCCTTTTGCTTAGGGTATCATCGAGTGACTAACAGGGGGGCAAGCATAAGCACTATGCAAGAAAATAGAACATGGAAAGGGGTAAAGATCTGAGTCTTCAGTATAAGCTTTAGTTTCAGGAACCCAAGTTCTTCACGTGCTCTCAAGACGATTGCCATTTTGAGCCTTTTGTATGACTTTTAAATGTTCAGAATTGCTTCTTTAAAAAGTATTTCTTCTAATCTACCTGAATATCAGATGCTTGCTGCTTCAGCTGGTGTTGAGATAGTTTACAGGTGAAACTGTTCTCAGAGCATAGCTTACTGAGTCTGAACTAATGGAAACTTTAGATTGTCCCCTGCAATCTTGTAAGAACTCCGTCATCTCAAGCGGCTTCCCAAGTGGTCTGGATGCCTTTCAGCCCCATCCTCTAAGGACTGTGCACCATAAGCTGATTACTGAAATTTCCTTCCTCCCCACCATCCCAAATAGGCCTTGAATTGTAAATAAAAGCTGTGGATAGGTATATTTCTTGGCCGATAGCAGGCTTTATACAAAGGGAAAAGGAGCAAGATTTCACGATAATTCCCAGAAAGCAGGTGTTGTAATGATTTTAGCAAATCGGAGCCTGACATTTTGATGAACAGCTCTTGAGCACCCCTCATAATTTCCTCTATTGGAGAGATAGGCAAACAGGTAATATGTCAAATCCCCATTTTCTGGTCCAAGTTTACTAATAGAAGGAGGTGAAACAGGTGAAGCACATTAACTTTTAACCTGTTAACATTGATTTTTTTCACTAAGCGTTAGATGTTTAAAAGGGAAATGCATGCTGGCAGAAAGGAGACAAGACAGAGGGTGATAGGAAGGGGCTGAAAGCTGGCCTGCATCATGGAACATATTTGCAAGCCAGCTGGGCCCATGTGCAGATGTTTTTATAGGAATAAGAAGGAGGGGCAAGTGTTCTAATATTCAGTGCATTAATGAAGTAATGGAATTTCTCTTTCTGTGATGCTGCTCCTTTCTGTGGCTGGAGGTGAGGTTAGAGGATCAGAGGCTTTGAGATAAAATTATTATTCAAACTGAGTTCAAGGAAATTGCTTACAGTGATAGTAATGCTTTTTTCCAAGTTCACTTAAAACGGGTTAATTTTTTAGTATGCTGACTCTGAAAACCAAAGAGCCACATGTTAATTTGCCTATGGATAAAACAATCAAATCATCATCATACACTTTTTTCATAGGTGGGCAGACATATACCTAGTTGGAGAAAATAGTTTTAAAATTGATCTTCTTGAGTCTAAATGTTGAGCATGTTTTAGGGCAATAGAAGTTAAGTCCTCCCTTACCCAAATGGTTAGCTTGGTCTTCCACTTTTTGCCTGAATGCTTCAGTACCATGTCTATGCAGCATGCATTCCAGAAAATGGAGGAAGTCAACTTTTCTATGTCAGTTGGAGGTTTACAAATTGATGGCCCACTGTTTGGCGCACATAATGCAGGAAAAGGGGGGAAACACCTTTGAGCCAAAATTAGGAACCAGAGAATTTACAGACACACACACACACACACACACACACACACACACACAAACGCTCACGCACATAGAAATTTGGATTGCCGGCTTCTCTTGAAAATTCAGATTTGTTTATGCTGTGCCCACATTCTCATGGCAGCACCTTTGTATTTTTCTGGACATATGTTTTCCAGTTTACTGTAGTGCCTGTCACTGAATCATTGGTTTTATTTATTCAGTGAAATAGGTGAGATATAAGGAGACATTTATTGTACCTTTATTTATGGTTCCTATATATATTTGAATTTATCATCTATGATATGAGGCTAGACTAGATTATATTATTGCTCCAATGTCTTTCAAGTTGATTCTGTGATTCTTATATAAATGGTTTTTAATATTGTTGGAGATTATCTGATACTTTGCTTGAGCAAAGAACTTGACTGTATTGTAGCTCTAAAAGTCACTTCTGTACTATGTCAATTTAGTCTGCTTAAAGTGTGAATGAATTTATGACTAACAGAATAACTCTTAAGTTAATTTTCTTCTTTGGCTGTGTTTTCATTGATGGGAACTAAAGAGATCATCTGGATAAGCTTATTTATAAATGAACAGCAGAACTAAATAATTTGAATGTTCAGAAGTGATTGCCTGTGAAGGTAAAATCTGGCAATGAGATGTTCAACTGCTGACTCCACCTAGTATCAGACAACTTAACACAAGGAAGTACCTTAGGGATAAAATCCACCCCCTTTGTTTGACAGATGAAACTGAATTTAAGAGAAGTAAAGCCATTTATTCTTAATCACGCTATAGATTTGTGTCAAAGCTGGGCCTAAATCCATCTCTTTTGACTTTAACCAAAGCCAGTGTTATTTCTTTTATGCTTAATTGCCTCTAATTATGTAGATACAGTTTTGGGTTTATTTCTCAGTTTTCATTGTTATTCTAATAAGCATTATTTACAATAAAAATTTTTACAACTTTGTCATATCTATGCACTTCATAGTTATCAAAATTATTTATGATGAAATTATAAATCATTTCATAGGTACTTTACTTGAAAATATGAAAATGACCCTTAATAATAAAAAGTTTATAATTCATAGTTTAATTTTAAAAGACTTCCAAACAATAGGAAATGCTAACAATATTTGTCTTTGCATAATTTTAGATAGCTTCCCTACTTCTTTCCTGTTATTTTCTGTTTGTCCAAATTTTCCATAATGAATCTATATTATTTTTATAATTGTTAGAATTTTAAAACAGTTATATAAAAGAAACAAAGGCAAATACAGCTTAATAAAGACATGGAACACTTACATGAAAGTAAAATGTTCTCACACCTCATTCAGTCCTATGAATGGGATGTAAAGACCATTTCCTGTGACTCAAACATGCACACACAAAGAGAAAGGATTTGACACTTTCCCACAGTGCAAGAAAAATGTCTGGTGGCCATGATTGCAAGGGGAATGTGCTGAGGGCTGTGACCTAGAGTGCATTCCAGGCTGAGTAACGCTGACTTTAAAATTGAAAATCCAGCAGTTCCAACCCTCTGAATCATGATCCTTTACAGTATCTGGCTAATTGACTTAGCCCAATCTTCTAGCATGGACTTGTCAAAAAAATTTTTTTTTTGTTTTTGAAATTCTGAAAGCTAAGGAAAATTCAGATTTTGATTTACTTTTGTCTAGTGTTAGGAAATGTAAAGGAAATTTGCACCCAACATCTAAAGGCTATTGCAACAGCTGCATGGTTACCAGGGGAAGAATTTACTTGGATGGAGAGAGAAAATACTTCTTTATAAGTAACCTGTTTTTATGACTCCTGTTTCTGGGAAACCTGATATATACAATGCACCTATGAGTATTAGAGGTCAAGTTCTGGCTGTGTTTTTATTAAATATTTGACTGTTTTATGTTTTATTGTAATCACTAAGTTTGAGATCTGGGTGATTAAAGAGCTTGTCTGTAAGGAACTTGCCACTGTCTCTCTTCTCTCTCTCTCTCTCTCTCTCTCTCTATATATATATATATATATATATATATCCTTCTCCCTCCTCTTTCTTTCTACCTCTCTCTATATATTTTGAAAATACTAAGTTTAAAAAAAGGATCAGTCTACTTTCTCACGCTTTTTAATTTTGATTTCTTAAGAAGATGAAGCATCAGAGAATATTGCAAAGCTCGGTGTTGATTGAACAATTACTGTCCTCAGTCCTTCAATGTCCTTTCTGCAAAGGCAGGATGCTTGAGAGAATAGTATTGACAAATACATCCAGTGTTTTTTGTCTGCTAGAAAAGCATCATTTTACTTACTTTCCCTTTATCATGAGAAGGGACACACACCCATCTTACAAGACGATATTTTAGGACTCCAGATAACCTATTTTAATTATGAATCTCAATAAAATAGTGCATCAAGTTTTTCTATCAGCAGTTAGCTCTTAGCAGGACTGTTCCCTTTTTAAATTTTTATTATGTTTTCAGATAAATCATAACCCCTTTTAGTATCTAAGTCAGCACTAACACACACACACACACACACACACACACACACACACACTTACCTCTAATCTGCTAGCTGTATCTATAAACCTTCCTAATATAGTTGGGATGTAGAACTGCTTCTGCTTCTGCTTATAGAGTTGGACAAAAGAGCCCTTCGACAAGGCCTAGTGATACTTCACATAACACAGGCATGAAATTTCCTCCCTCCTGTTTTCCCCACTAAGTATAATTTACCAAAGTAAATTTCATATTTTCTTTCTCAGAGTCAGAGTGATGAGCTCTGGCTGGGAATGCTGAGGCTCTGACACACAGCCAGGAGGGTACTTAGAATCTAAGTGACAAAAGAGTACTTCAGTTTAGAAGGAAGAGTAATTGAAAAATCTCAGGCTGTTCCATGCAGTTCTTCTTAAGTGATTCCTGGAAACAAACTTTTATAGTCAAACTCCCTCTCACTCATGAGTCTTCTTGCTTCTAACCCTACAATGACATAGGTATAAAATAAAACACATTTACAGTTGCAGATGTGAGTAAAGAAAATTCCAAAGAGCAACCTTAACACAAGTTTTGACTTCTTTTAAAAGTCTTTTAAAATAACTTTTCAAAAAGTTGTAGGTTTAAAATGCTACTTAGGTTGGAGAATAAGTAAAGTTTTTGTATTGCCTTATACTTTATGAAACACTTACAGGTAGATTACATTATTTAGCAGAAAAAAATAAAAGAGTCTCCCCAG